>NC_057918.1:46957370-47591120 GCF_018873765.1 Telopea speciosissima | reverse complement strand
TGTTCATAAATGATGCAGGTATCATGGCAAATGTATAGTTCATATTAAATAAGCCCAAACATCACCCAAAACGCACTCACAAGTTGTTCGATCGTCGCTTGAGGTGTTTAGTAGGGTTTGCCTATGTACGCGTTCTCCTGTACTGATTAAGTAATTTGGAAATGTGTGAGAGTAGTGTTAGAAGAGTGTAGGTAGGTCCCATGACGGGTCCCAACAGTTAAATTTAGGTTTCAGACAAAACAGCACGGACGGAGGCAACCAAGTGAGTCTGTTCCTGGCTCCGTCTAGGCATATCATGAAAATAGGAGGGACGGATTCACGGACGGAACCTTTAAGGATGCGTTTGGTTGGAGGTGTCGTAGGAGCTGGATTCTTAAATTGGATCGGATTCTTAAGAATCTGGTTCATGTGGATTTGGATCCTGATAAAAAACCTATTTGGTTACCCAAAATCTGTCAGGTGGAATCCAGTTGAAAAACTGTTTGGTTGCCCTGGTTCTGTCAGGTGGAATCCGGCTGAATCCATATGTAAGACTGTTTGGTTACCCTGAGTCTGTCAGTTGGATTCTACTTGAATTTTGTCTGGAAAAATATTTTAACATTGTTTTGTTATACAACATATGCATACATTTAATATGACTTTATAAAAAATAAGATAATCAAAAAATTGGATTAAAATTCTCAAAAGAAAGTCTTTCCCAATTTTTCATGTGTCCATAAAAATAAAAAAATTAGCACTAATTGGTGTTATGTTACTTCAACAAAGCAAAACTCATAGTACGGGCATTTTCAAGCAACAAAAATCCATATCCATTTAATTTAAGTACATACATATAAATTTTTTGTGAAATTTCAAAGATGTCATTAAATTTGGGTTCTTGTGTGGATTAGTGTCATAACTGACTATGCTATAAACAGTTGAATCAAAAGGGCCTTGGTGGATTCGAACCACCATCCCTGGAACATGCGCATGTTCCAAGTGCTCTACCAATTTGAGCTAAAAACCCATCAAGTGGAGCTTGGAATTTACAAATAACTAAAATAAAAGAAAAGATTAACAAAAAACAAATCCTATGCTTCCACCATACTCATTCAAAGCCTTTCCAAGTTAATTCTCCAATTCTGAATTGAAGCCATTGGTCCAAGTCCAGAAATGAAGAGAGAGCAGCCACTTACATTAAAAGAGAAAAAAGAAACGGTTGAAAACTGCTATTATTAGGTACCTAGAATAAACCATGGATCTATTTAAGTATTGAAAAGGAAATGTAAACATAGCCAGGGTGAAAGGACTCACAGTAATGTAGAATAGCTAGGCTGCAACCAATTCTACAGGAGGATCATAAACTCTTCAATGAAGAAGAGCATCCACAGGGCATTTTGATTCTTTCTTCAATCAGCAACTATGGTAGCATGAAATCTTCTATTGAATGAATGAATCCCAGCAGTAGTTTGGAACCTCAGTTGATCTCAGGATATGTAGCCTAATCATTAAGCACATAATATCCAAGTCATACTACATAATATGCACATAAGGCCGCAAGGGTATATAGCCTAATCCCCATCCTCGGGGCAGAAATCATATCTCATTGTCCATAGAGAGCATGGTATACCAAAAAAAGTATGTGCATCTGTGGCTCTGTAAGCTGAGTATCTTCTTAACATGATGTATAAGAATAAGCTTTTATACTTGATTTCTAAAAGCAGACAAATTCCTACCTCACAAGAACCATATGTAATGACAGAAGATTCTGACTTCTAAGATTTATAATCACGACATTTCCATTAACATCCCTGATTCTTTGACCCAAACTCAAAAAATAGTAATTCTCCTTTGATCCTTAGATTAACCAACTTTTCCATTAACATCCTTGATTCTCTGTTCCTTTATTCTTTTTTTCTTTACCCTCTATGTTCTCCTTGATATGTAATAGCTTATTTCAGTGTTCTATCCCTGATCTTCCTCTTGTAGCAACTACCTATTGGGTGTCATTTAAAGAAGTCTGTTTTGAGTGAATCTCCTCTATTGTATGAAGAGTCCAGCTAACTTAAACTGGTCTATTTCCATGGCTGCAGTAATTGATTCTCTCCCCTAGCAGTGTCCTTCGATCTGAAATTGGTTAACATCTGATCTGCAGATTTAGAGATACCTGGGTTCCTAAAAATAGGACCTAGAGTTTCTAATTCTGGAATTGATCCATAGATTTAGAGATACCTGGGTTCCTAACTACATAGACACCGAGAGAGAGAGAGGGACAGAGCAGAGAAGAACTGCGCTTGGATCTGGAGCTTGGATCCGAGAAGGCTCAAGAACATAATCAAGTTTCAGGATCTACAAGTAGAAGCAATTAAACAAAAGACAGATTACAGGAAAGAATAGCGGATTAATTTGGCATCAATATCTGAGACCACATTCTGTCACGTCTCTGATATTCAGGCTGGTCCGGTATAATGAAGAAATCAGGACTCAGGTTCAACAAATAACTACATCTCAAGAACTCAGCTCCAAAGCTTTATAAAACTCTGGTCAATTTATACTAAACAATACTACTGGGGAAAAAATGCTAAACCATTAGAGAAATTGATCAAAACAACTAGGAAGCAAAATAGACTAAATCTAATAATGAAGCTTGTTTAAATAAAAGAGAAGACAAGAAGATTGAGATGAAAGGGCTGTTCACTGTGAACAGAGTATAGATTCAACATTAATCCACTTGACAGAGATTCATAATTTTAAATTAAAACCAAGGTCGCCTAGGAATTGGTAAAGCCAAACTTTGGCCCATTTTCCTTCTTTACCACTTTACACCCTTTTGCCTCCTCTCCACCCAAATTCCCAAATTTTAAGCTCCCAGGTATAAGAAAAAGACACCAAACCCTAAATTAAACCCTTTGATTTTTCTAATTTTTTTGCTCTCATCCCAAATTCAATGTGTATTTGATCCAACTATGTTAGTCAATATGGCTTACTAAATTGTATACTAAAGTAAACTATAGCAACTAGAACCCTAGATATGAAATTTAGGGCAACATTTGCCATAATTTATTGGTACTTGTTCGACAGATATGAAACTATAAAGAATAATGGCAAGTTCTATATAAGACAGATATGGAAGTGCAAGAATTCAAATCAGAAACTTTTAAGTAAACAGAAACAAAGTTTGGAAATAGAATTAAAAGCGAAATCAAGAAATATAGGGCAGATATTTAAGAAAGAGGAGAAATTGAATATCTCATAAATCAATGGTCATATCAGCCAAAAATCTGGGTCCATCCTACTAAATAAAATAAAAAATTTCACTTGATGCTAACAGGGGTGAAAGGTTCAGACATAAAGATTAAGGAAACAGTGCAGGGGTCATAGCAATTGATGATAGAAAGGATTTAAATCTGACTTTTTTTTTTTTTTATCAGATTCAATGAGAATTGATACCAAGAGGTAGCACTTATGCTCTTGGTTCAAAAGAAAAAGGAAATAAGAAGTTACGGAAGAATTACATAGCACAAAAATAAGGGTACAAACAGGGTACTGCCAGGAAGAAGGGAAAATAATGCAGAACTAACCTGAACTGGTGAGAAATGAGTATATTGAACTTCATAGAACCTGAAATGGGGAAAAAATTAGTCAGCAATCAATAATTCCAATTTAAAAAAAAAAAAAACCCTAACTACATAGACACCGAGAGAGAGACAGAGACAAAAAACGAGAACGATAGAGAGGGACCAAAAAACGAGAAAATAGAGAGGGAGAGAGCAGAGAAGAACCTGCGCTTCCTTGGAGTTACAGATCGTCTTCGTCTTCGGTTCCTTGGAGAAGAGATGGCTGAAGACCAAAGAGAGAAAGAGAGTCGTGATTTCACCTTCGGTTCCTTGGAGTTGCAGATTCGTCTTCATTTCGAGATGGCTGAAGAACCTTCGTTTCAAACCAGAGAGAGAAAGAGAGTTGTAGACACTAGTTGTTAATGCGCTTGGATGAAGAACCTTCGTTTCAAACCAGAGAGAGAAAGAGAGTTGCAGACACTGTCATCGTCTTCGGTTCCATGGAGAAGAGACGAGAAGGCTGAAGACCAAACCCTAGCAATCGAACTTCGTTTCAATCCCGATTTTTGGAGTCCCCAAGATTCCACCCTATATATATGAGGGCTTGGAATCCTGGATTCTATGTGAAATTCACCCCCTTGGACGAATTCTGGTGGATTCCAAATTTTACATAGAAAAGTAGATTTTCATGGATTCTTGGAATCCAATACGAATCCGGGTTCCGAGAAACCAAACACCCGAAAAATAACGAAATCCGGATTCCGTGGAATCCGACTCCGACGACACCTCCAACCAAATGTATCCTTAAGTGAATCCGTTCGCGCATCCATTCGAACCCTAAGACATTCCCGAGAGGGAACGAAACCACGGATGGAACCACTAGATGAATCCGTTCCTGGCTCCGTCCAAGCCAGTCAACAGCTTGTACAAGAAGGATCTATTAACGGAACCATGACATTGGATCCGTTCGTGGATCCGTCGAGTCTCTATCCGAGATTTTGAAGGATTTTCACCTCCAACCTCCCATCCTTGAGATTTCATGGCTCCTAGAGAGGAGAGTCCCAAGCCTCTCTGGGGTTAATAGTGCCTAGTTCAACCATGGGCTTTGGAGGATCCAAGGAATTTGGAACCATTTCTAGGGTTTCACCATTCCTAGGTCAAAGTCTTAATGTTTGGAATAGCAGCTTAGGTTACTAGGGTTATGGATAGCATTAAGGAAAGGGGTAGGGCTCCATCTAGGAGGCCAAGGGATTTACATTGGGTTCCACAAGGAAACCCCAAGCTGGAACCGATCCAAGTGAGGATAACCTTAAATGAAAAGGAAAGAGAGGGAAGAAGGGAAGGACACTTACCTAACCTGGTGAGCCAATGGATGAATTCCACCTTTAGCCCTCCTCCAATCACTTCCTTCTTGTCTTTCAATGCTCTCCAAGCCTCCACGGTTTTGGTTGGTAGGAGAAATGAATGAGCCAATAGAAGGCTGAGCTAAGTATTTATAGAAAATGGCCCACTTAGGGTCTGTTTGGTTTGGGACACTTAAGATAAAGCACATTTAAAGGTAACTATAGGCTAGTGGGCCCACCAACACAGCACACACACATTACTAGGGGACTATGGGTGGGGTCCACCTTGCCTGGGGACTCAGGTACAAATGTCCGGGGCACGGGGTGTAGGCCCCACACAAGGAAAACACTCAAAAGCATGAAACAGCATGGACAGATCCACCGACGAAACCAGTCTTTTGAGTCTGTCCCTGACTCCGTCACTGTTGTAAGGGCAGAAACATAAGAAAAGCTATTGGGCTTTGACCCACAATTCAAGGCCATAGAGGGGAGGGTACACCAACATACTTCAGTAACTTACCCCTCGACCGTCACGACGTGTCCTTCATAATCCCAAAGAGTTTCCCAACCGCGATGCTAAGCTCATCACTGAGCGAGGTATCTAAATGTGGAGACATGGGAAAAGCCTTCCGGTACTCTTCACTCCGGGGGCTCATGCTAGGAGGATAGTCGACGAAATCACCATCGACAAATCTCCCCCACTCTCGGTTGAGGAACCTCTCTTCGACGGGAAGGCCCGTGAACTGGTCAATGATCTTGTAACTGGGTTTGACCACCAGTGAGAACAGTTCTCCGACATACGCGACAGTAGTATCTACACGTCACAAGGAAGAGATTCATAAATAAATAGCAAACCCGGGTGCGGATATAACAGAAGATACGTTAACTCCCATAATGAAAAAGAAGCTGGATATTTTGCAGAAATATATGAGGTACTGTCATCCAGTATATGCTGAAGCAGATGAGTATGAGGTGCAAGATGGTCTGAATAGCTATGTGGTTAATCTAAAAAACAAGACCTGTGAATGTGGAGTCTGGGTAGCAGCTGGATTGCCATGTAAAAATATTGGGTTAACTAGTAATTAGACCAGAGTAGGACTTTGGAGTATTGTGATCCATATCTGATAATAGAGAGATATCTCATGGCTAATGATGAAATGATTTACCCACTATTTGATGTGAAAACTTTAGCTGTCACTGCCCTGCTTCCTCCTGTTTTGAAGAGGTCAATTGGAAGACCTAGTAAAAATAGGAAGAGAGAAGTTGATGAGCCACCTAAAGGAAATAAAAGGAGGAGGAAGAACCCCAGTAATATTTGTGACATTTGCAAAGAATTTGGTCACAACAGGAGGACATGCAAGAGATATCCAGTTAAGGGTAAAAGAAAGAGGCCATCTTATTCTTAAAGCAGTGGTGTCAAGGTACTTACTGCTTTCATTAAAATGCTTGATTTTCATTCTATTTTGTAAGTAGATTTTAGGTTTTGTTTATTTTCCATTCTCTTATTTGTTGGTGATGCAATTTTAGAGGAAAAACAATCATGAAGAGCCAACTCTCTCTCAGAAGGTCACAAGGTCCTCTCAAAATTCAACTACAACCTCAACTGTAGATGAACAAGACAAGACTTTGGCAGAAAGGGCAAAGAGGGGTGCCAGAGAAAAGGCAAGGAGAATGGAAAAGCAAAGTCAAATATGATTTGGTCTGTATGGTTTTGCTTAATATGCTGCTCATTAGATGCATTGGTATTACATGTATAAGCGAACACTTATTTACTTAAGTTGATGTGATTTATCTATATAGAGTAGTTGCTGTCAAGGCTAGGAGTTGCTGTCAAGGATGGAGTTGCTGCTACAGGAGGAGTTGCTGTCAAGGAGGAGTTGCTGAGACATGATGAATTTAAGTGTTTAAGTTGTTGTGTATGGTGTTTGAAAACACATTATATATAATACTGTCATAATACTGAGATTGGGGTTTGGATTGATGCAAGAACAATGAGTCGTATGTGTTTAAGTTGCTGTCAAGGTTGGGATTGATGCAAGAACAATGAATTTTATGTGTTTAAGTTGATGTCAATGTTGGGATTGATGCAAGAACAATGAATCTTATGTTGCTACTGTAACTTTTTATTTGAATGGGCTTTATGATATATCATATGGGTGTGGTGTATTTTTAAGTGTTTTTGAATAATATGGTGAATAAGTAAAGTAGCCTTAAGTGAGAGCTACTAAAAACAACAAATCTATTGATTTTAATTAGTTCCAACCCTTGTAAACAACTGGGCTATGTTATAGTATATAATATTTTTTCAAATTAATTAACAAACTGCTTTTATGTAAGAAGGGGAAGGAATGTTAGAGTCAAATTGAAGATGGGCAAAAATGCAACTCTTACAATGGACCCAAGTAGAATACCAATTCAATGAGTTTAATCCAAAGATGATGATTTGATAATGGATTTTTTTTGGTCATATGGAATTGCTCACCATTACTGGAAATATTGGGGTTGGGGGTTGTTCTAGGTCTTGGCTACAATTAGCCCCAGGTTCTATCAATTGAGCTAGTTGCACCTCTTTACCCATGCAACTAAATGGATTGTCAAGGCCTCCAATGGTAAATCCCCCAATAATAGTGCCGGGGAGTATGGTGGCACCTACTTCTAATGGTCCCCTTTCTATGATCACACCACCTATGGAGGCTTTGATAGTTTCAACATATCTGCTGCTTCCAATTTGCTGAGAACAGTTGCAAGTGGAACTACTAATCCTTCAATTTCCCCTACTTCTTCACATCAAGTGACTTCATTTTAACTGCTGTTTATAGCCCTAGGTCTTACTTTTCTATATTTTTTTGAACTCTACTGTTAATGTTGTAAGTGGAGAGAGTAGTTCTAAGTGTGGATGACATAGAACCATTCATTGATTCAAATCACAAAATTACATAACACTGTACACCAAGAAGGTTCACTGCAAATAACCCATAGGATCTACATTCATTCATTATAAACCCATAGGATCTACATAGATCCTATCACATTTTCAAAATAATAACAAGAAGGTTCACTACAAATAAACCTGACATAACTACACACAATAAATTCATTGTCTCATTTGACTTCTCTAGAGCCTTAACTCTGTTCTTCAAATGGCGAAGCTCTTCACTACTCTGTGGCAGCATCCTCTGTTGCTCTTCTGCACTGTTTTCACCAAAATGTTTGGTGCATCATTGGTTAGGCCAACTTGACTTGGTTCACCCATTTGACCTTGATCACACCATTGAAAGAAGTTGCAATCACCTCTAAATTTGTCTTTACAATTGTAGTAGAGTCTATTTGGGTTCTCTACTGAGTTCGATACCCTCACAACAGCTCTTTTCCTATAATGACATTGCTTGAAGGGATACTTCAAGTACCTTGATCTGCTCTCATTCACACTAACAGAAGACATATTCCCTGTTGGAAAAGAAAATGAAGGTACAGCCATTAAACAAAACAAGGAAAGCATGATGATATAATAAAGCCCAGGTTTGGGGCAGGTGGTTCACAGAATAAATTGTTGAAAGTTTGAAGCAGAGAGATCACAGAATGCCAAAATGAAATCTACAAGGACTTTAATATCATATAGGAAATATTAGCTTGAAATATCATTAGAAATAGAAAAATTTTGAAAGCTATTAACAAGCATCAAATGTTGCAGAACAAAGTATAATCTACAAAACCAGCAAGGAGAATCAAGTAGCACCAGCAATGAAGCAGCTCCTCTCAGTCGCAGCACCCTCTCAATCGTAGCTCCTCTTATGACGAACATGGTGGTTGAGAAGGGAGAAGAGATAGCTAGGGTGTGGAGGAATATGAGCTGCAGAACAGAGGTGTTCTTTCCCTCTCTAACGGTCATATGTGGTCAGTGAGGGCTAGTTTGGTCATTCTACCCTTTCAAGGGCAGAATGGTCTAAGAATGGTCAAAAAATTCCAGCCGTTTGAACATAACATTCCAGATTAACTGACTGGACCAAAGTGTTACAGTGTTTTGAAAGTAGGGGGAGTTTACAATTTGAAAGTTGTAGGGGTGCATTTGGACAAATGGGCATTTTCAGGAGGCATTTGTGAAAAACCCTATAGGCATTTGGGGAATTGCTTTAGACACATGTGATGAAAATAGGGTGTTAATGAGAGGTCTATTCCATTCTCTATTAATGAGTAGGCCTGATACATGTGAATAAGGCTAGTTTGTGTGATTTGTTGGTGGTAGAGGAGGGTAATGGTCTTTAAGGTTTGGAATCCAAAGGGCGTTCCAGATATGAATTGAGTTCCCTTTCCCAATTTTCTAGCAGATAAGCTCCCTTAGAAGTGATCTTAGTCCATTCTAGGTCCATGAGTCAGGTCGAGGGATAAAATGGTGTACATGTCCCCAAAATATACCCTAATTTTCTGAGCTAATTTGAATTCTCATTGTTAAGTGTTGCGACGCAGCCAACTGTTGACATCTGTGACCTTGAGCCATGGTAGTCAAAGGGAAGGTTTGAACAAAAGGATGGGAACTTCGCCTAGATGGGCAATGAGACCACTCAAAGGTGAGCATTTAACACTTATATGACACTTATACATGTTCCCTTTGAAGCCTTGAAGTGCGGGCCAAAGCCCGGGGCTGTTTGAGTTTGAAAAAGGCCTTACAGTAAGGTCGGATTCTCACCCGAATTCTCTCCTAGGAGAATCCATCCAAGAATCCACCCTTACTGAACTACTCTTAATTAGACTTTTGTTGATGGGGCCCACTTGCCTCGTGATCCATGTAAATGTGGGAGGTCCCCATGCACTGTGGACCCCATCTACAACCTACCCTTCTAGGTTGAATCATGTGGGTGGGCCCACAAAGCCCAACTTAAGTCAAAAATGGGTTTTTGGTGTCTTAACTTAGGAATAATGGGTTTTGGAAATTTAGGAGCTAGGCCTAGCAAGCCCTAGGGCTTCACTTGCTTTAAATAGAAGCTATAGGCCATTTATTGACCCATTTGTTACTTCACACCCCAAGGAGCCGTAGGAGGAGAAGAGAAAGAAAGAAAGAACAAGGAAAGAAGAAGGAAGGAAGGAGAAGGAGGGGGGGCTTCTATTTTGGGGCTCATCCTTGGGGGATTCTTCACCGGTTCAGGTAGGTCTTCACTCCCCTCTTCCCCTTCTTTGGTTTTGGGGTTTGGGGAAATGCTTATTGATGGCTTGAACCTAGGGTTTAATGTGAAACAAAGGCGGATAGTGGAGCTCTTGATGGTGAACCAATTATGAACCTCTATTCCTCCCCTAGTAGACCTTAGGATCCCCTTTAAATCAGTGTATGGAGTCTAAGGATCCATTCTCTTAAAAACCCAGGCCTAGATCTTATGGAAGGGTCAGCCTATGATACCCTTCAAACCCTTGTTTGAATGAGGTCTATGTGACCTAGAACACTCTCCCTTATCTATTGAGACCTTAAAACACAGCAGGAAGAAACCTGGAGGTGAATACCTTTGGAATTTGGGCTTACAACAGGGTCAAATTCTCCAGGGGAGAATCCACCCAAGAATCCACCCCTGCTGCCAAGGCATAACCTTAGGGGCAACATGTGGGGGACCTTAGGGGACCTCCCCTTCTTATTTTTAACACTTCTTCCCACCTCCTTAGGTATCTACACAACTTCAGGGATACGTATTTAAATGGCATTCGGCGACGAACCTTATAATCGAATCGCGAACTAATGTGTGAGTTGGTTTGGGTTTGTTTTCTTTGTGGAATGTTTTGCATATAATATGTATGTATGCCATTTATCTTGTATACTTCATGTTGCATTTTATAACTATGATTGTGATTATGCGAATGTTGGTTGATGAGTATGTGTTATTAATGTGATTTATTAATGCCTTCATCATGCTTAAAATTGGTCTGTCATGCACCGTGTCGTGCTGGTACCCGGGTGATAGATGGTATGGGACATTGATGTACCCGGAATACCTCTCGACATGATAGTCCATATAGTATTGTGGCCAGAGTTATGTTTTCCCTTACTACGACCCTTACCAACAGGGGTTTAGGTGTTGGATAATCAGGGCTCCCTATGTGCCTAAGGAGATTGGTATAAGCCAGGTCAAGGATGATCATTAGTTATCGGAGTTTGCCTTTGGGTGGCGAGTGGCTCCTACCGACGTGGGCCCCAACATAACAACTAAGGTTGCATTACGGTGATAATATAAGTGATCTATGATGTTTCCCGAGTTGTTACAATAGTAAGAACCTTGTGACTTAGGCATGTTTGTTAGATGGTTAATATTGCATTCCCTTACTACAACACTTACCAACAGGGGTTTAGGTGTTGGGTAACAATGGCTCCCTGTGTGTCTGAGGAGTAATACGAGGCTAGGCCAGAGATGATCATTGATTATCGGGCTTTGCCTCTGGGTGACGAGTAGCTTCTACTAGCATGGGCCCCAACGTAACAACTGAGGATGCATTGTGGTGATAAGATAAGTGATCCGCAATGTTTCCCAAGTTGTTATAGTAGTATTAACCTAATGACTTAGACATACTGGCTAGGTGACTAATATTGCTAATTAATTCATACATTGTGGATTATATGTTATTACTTGTGTGTTCCTCATCCCCTCACTGGGCTCAGCGGAGGTTATCCCTCTTTGTGCAACTATTTTAGATGTGTTGGAGGTGATGTTGGTGGCTAGCCTTAAGGGCTCTTTATTTTGGATATGTTTTGCTTGGTGTTGCTGACTTGCAGTCGGTGACTTCGGACTATGATGTTGAGTAGATGTTGATGATTGTGCCAATGGGACACTCAGATCGAGTTTTTTTTTTTATTTCTTTTGTTTCTCTTAAGTTTTCATCATTTGCATTGTATAAACTCTGTAATAATACTGTGGTTTGAGTCTTTTAATTGATCATTTGAGATAAGATGCAATATAATAAATTATCTATCACTTAGACTTTTAAATCCCTTTTAAAATTGTAAACACTTTCGTACTCCTGATTTATACATTTGCTTATGGTAAGTAAATGTGTTTTTTGTCTGCACTCTGATGTTTAGGATGATAGGCGTTGTCCTAGTCATACCCCATAGGTTATATTACCATTTTATCCTTTGTTGGGATAGGGGTGTGACAACATGGTATCAGAGTATGATGTTCTGTACTTGAAATCATAGTCTAGCGGAATATCGATTTACTCTACAAAACTAGGTTTTGTTTAAAAGATTCAAGATAATAAGTTGACAAGAACACAACTTAGGTAGAAGACTAGTTAGACGTGAAAGCCGATAACAACAATAATGAACAAGAACAAGACACAGTAGTGAAATTATAACTTTCCATATATAGGTTCAGCTATGGTTACATAAACCTTCCCCGAAGGTGGTTTCAAAAGTAAATTCCTCAAAATCACCTAGACTTTTGAGTTCTGACATAAAAGAGAGAATTAAACTAATGCATTTGGACCAAAAGCTAAGTAAAGAGAGTAAAACATAAGAAAATCTAGAGTGGGACATGGATCCTCAATCTAGGACTCCATCCCATACCACTGTCCCTGGGGCCGTCATAGTAGATGTAAGTGTTGTGGTCATGATCTGCTTCTCAAGCAGCTCGATATGATCTTCAACCCATTTGAACTGACCTCGTATGTTGATAAAACCTTGAGCCATGTTAGTGGTCAGCTGGGTCATGTTAGTACCCAACTGACCAATAATAGCTAAGACCTTGTCTATATCAGTACCAAGTGGAGGGCCAATAGAGGGTGATGCAATATCTGTAGCCTGCTGAGGTGGAACCTTTGTTCCATAACCCTCTGCTGGGGGAAATGGTTTTCCGTCGCTGTAAGTGTCAGTCCTAACCTACACCCTTCTGACCGTGCTCCGATCAAGTGGTCCAACTCCGACCCTTCCGAGAATCCTCGTCACCCAAGTCAACTTGGAATGCTGGAGGATGATGGTTAGTAACCTCCCATGGACAAGCCTAGTTCCTTCTTGGCCAACTCTTTTCAAACACATAACACACCCCCTGTGTGACTTCCCTCATTAATTGTGACCTGTCATATGGGTGTCTATATGTGAGGACCCTATCCTGATTCGACCCCGATACACTTAAAGGGAAGGTATACAAATCAACCTGGCCAAACAGCATAATTCACAGCTACACCTCAACTGTCTAGACCGAACTTCCACTGTTAAGCCTACAACCAAGTGGGGTATACAACCAAGATTTGCCCGTATAATGGAGCCAAGTACATGTCGTATCTGAATTTCATGTATCCCGAGAAGCCACAGCAAGATAGTAGGTCCTAGGGTAGTGCTTCATCATGAATTGAGAAGGCAGAGTCACATCGAGTGTCGTGACAGGTACCTTAACCAAGTTATGGCTGTGCATGCTTTGTTGCTTTCTTGTGTGATACTCCTTTAGTAATCCGCTGATGTTGCTAAGAATTCCTTTATACTTAGAACATGCATCGTTTCCCTTACATTACTAGCATGACATTAGTATAAATCTTACCTTGTTAGGTATCACAAGCACCAATCTTTGACCTACGCTTACATTGTTGACTCATGGGATTTAGCACCCAATGTAGTTACTCACCGTCATTAATAGTAATCCCTTTTACATAATCTAACTGTCGGTGAGGGACTCACCAAAGGGCTTTCTTATAGTCTAACATTTTGAGGAGGGGGGAATTATACCTTCCTCATTTCTTTTGGTCTCTGTGTGTGTGATCTCAGGTTTCTTTGAGGACCACCTGGAGATTTTACGTTTTGGTCTCGAGTACTCTTGGGTGGACCTATGGTCCCACGTATCTTTGGGGAGTGAGTGTTGATTTTGGGAGGGCTAGTGGTTGAGAAGCGTTGTATCGAGTGTTAGTGTAACCTAGTGCAGCCAATAAAATATGAGACTTAAACTGAAAGATTTTACAAAACTTTACTCAACAACAATTATGAGTAGAGTAATAGGTCATTGAATGTCCCCTCCGTTATTGGGAGCGAACAGCTAAGATTCCATCAATATTCCAATTCATTCTAAAGTTGAGTTAGGTATTGGAGAATCATAAGTGAAAGTCTTCAGAGTAAAAGCCTTGTAAGAAAAGTAGTACAGACCTATGCCATACAACCCAAAGCCATAGGAGTATAGATACTGGGCAAGATACAAAGGGTTAGTTGAACCTTTTGATTTCTTAAGGTTTATGTCCGAACATCGAACCTCCCTAGGCTCTTATAGACGCTGACCTTTAACCCAATAGAGCCCGGGATTATTTTGGTCGTTTGTTTGGAAGAGGATGTTGTTAGAGGACCAAGTCATGACAACTCACTCAACACAAATCTAACTATGCTGTTATAAGACGGAGTAACCTGTGGTTCATCGTGAATGCTACGATATTCCTTTGGGTGTCACCAACCAAAGGAGTAACTTGGCAATGAGAAGATGAAGGGTGGTTGATGTATTCTCACTTATTTGAATCCTTAGGTACGCCAAATTTCGAGAACGCAATTTCTTTTAAGGTTTGGGGAATGTTATACCCGCACCCAAAATACACCCTAATTTTACGAGCTAATTTGAATTCTCATTGGTAGGTGTTGCGACACTGCCAACTGTCGACACCTATGACCTTGAGCCGTGGCAGTCAAGGGGAAGGTTTTAACAAAAGGATGGGAACTTCGCCTAGATGGGCGATGAGACTACTCAAAGGTGAGCAATTTACCTTTATATGTCATTTATACATGTTCCCTTTGAAGCCTTGAAGTGCGGGCCAAAGCCCGGGGCTATTTTAGTTTGAAAAAGGCCTTACAGAATGGTTGGATTCTCACCCGGATTCTCTCCTAGGAGAATCCATCCTTATTGATACACTTAATTAGACTTTTGTTGATGGGTCACACTTGCCTCGTGATCTATGCAAGTGTGGGAGGTCCCCATGCACTGTGGACCCCATCTACAACCTACCCTTCTGGGTTGAATCATGTGGGTGGGCCCATAAGGCTCAACTTAAGTCAAAAATGGGTTTTTTGGGTCTTAACATGGGTTTTGGGAATTTAGTCGCTAAGCCAAATAAGCCCTAGGGCTTCACTTGCTTTAAATAGAAGCTATGGGCCATTTATTGGCCCATTTGTTGCTACACACCCCAAGGAGCCGCACGAGGTGGAAGAAGGAAGGAAGGAGGAGGTGGAGGCTGCTATTTTGGGGCTCGTCCTTGGGTGATTCTTCATCAGTTCAGGTAGGTCTTCACTCCCCTCTTCCCCTTCTTTGGTTTTGGGTTTTGGGGAAATGCTTTTGGGTGGCTTGAACCTAGGGTTTCATGTGAAACCCAGGTGGATGGTGGAGCTCTTGATGGTGAACGCATCATGAACCTCTGTTCCTCCCCTAGTAGACCTTAGGATCCCCTTTGAATCAGTGTATGGAGCCTAAGGCTCCATTCTCTCAAAAACCTAGGTCTGGGTCTTATGGAAGGGTTAACCTATGATACCCTTCAAACCCTTGTTTGAATGGGGTCTATGTGACCCCTGAAGGTCCTAGAACACTCTCCCTTATCTATTGAGACCTTAAAACACAGCAGGAAAAAAATCTAGAGGTGCGTACCTTTGGAATTTGGGCTTACAGCAGGGTCGGATCCTCACCTGGATTCTCTCCTAGGAGAATCCACCCAAGAATCCAATATAGGCAGAATCCTACTTAAAAATATTCCTTTCGGTGGATTCTCACCCAGATTCTCTCCCAGGAGAATCCACCCCTGCTGCCAAGGCATAACCTCAGGGGCAACATGTGGGGGACCTTAGGGGACCTCCACTTCTTATTTTTAACACTTCTTCCCACCTTCTTAGGCATCTACGCAACTTTGGGGTTACATATTTAAATGGCATTCGGCGGTGAACCTTATAATCCAGTCGTGAACTAATATGCGAGTGGGTTTGGGTTTGTTTTCTTTGTGGAATGTTTTGCATATTATATTTATGTATGTCATTTATCTTGCATACTTCATGTTGCATTTTATAACTATGATTGTGATTATGCGAATGTTGGTTGATGAGTATGTGTTGTTAATGTGATTTATTAATGCCTTCATCATGCTTAAAATTGGTATGTAATGCGTCGTGTCATGCTGGTACTTAGGTGATAGATGGTATGGGACATTGATGCACCCGGAATACCTTTCGACATGATAGTCCATATAGTATTGTGGCTAGAGTTATGTTTCCCCTTACTATGACCCTTACCAATAAGGGTTTAGGTGTTGGGTAATCATGGCTCCTTGTGTACCTGAGGAGATTGGTAGAGGCCAGGTCAGGGATGATCATTGGTTATCGGGGTTTGCCTCTGGGTGGAAAGTGGCTTCTACCGGCGTAAGCCCCAACATAACAATTGAGGTTACATTGCGGTGATAACATAAGTGATCAGTGATGTTTTCCAAGTTGTTGCAGTAGTATGAACCTAGTGACATAGACATGCTTGTTAGATGGTTAATATTGCATTCCCTTGCTACGACCCTTACCAATAGGGATTTAGGTGTTGGGTAACTATGACTCCCTGTGTGTCTGAGGAGTAATACGAGGCCAAATCGGGGATGCTCATTGGTTATTGGGGTTTGCCTCTTGGTGGCGAGTAGCTTCTAATGGTGCGAGCCCCAACGTAACAACTGAGGATGCATTACGGTGATAAAATAAGTGATCTGCGACGTTTCCCGAGTTGTTACTGTAGCATTAACTTAATGACTTAGACATACTGGATAGGGGACTAATATTGCTAATTAATTCATGCTTTGTGGACTATATGTTATTGCTTATGTGTTCCCAATCCCCTCAATGGGCTCAGTGGAGTTTATCCCTCTTTGTGTAACCTTTTTAAATGTGTTGCAGGTGATGTTGGTAGCGAGCCTTGAGGGCTCTTTCTTTTGGATATGTTTTGCTCAGTGTTGCTGACTTACAGTCAGTGACTTCGAACTATGATGCTGATGTTGATGATTGTGCCAATGAGGCACTTGGATCAAGATTTTTATTTCTTTTATTTCTCTTAAGTTTTCATCATTTGCATTGTATAAACTCTGTAATATTACTGCGGTTTGAGTCTTTTAATTGATCATTTGAGATAAGATGTAATTTAATAAATTATCTATCATTTAGACTTTTGAATCCCTTTTAAAATTCTAAACGCTTTCGCACTCCTAATTTCTACATTTGCTTATTATAAGTAAATGTATTCCCTTTCTGCACTTTGATGTAAATGTGAGATTGTATTGAGTTGACTATGATTCGAGCCACTGTCGAGATCCTGGTGGTGGTTTAGGGGTGTGACATAAAATCCCTATCAAGTATGGATTTGTTAGGGAAATATTTTGATTTTAGAATTCTGGCCCAAAGTTGATGAGGTTGAGTTAGTAGCCTCCACCAAAGCCTTAGGAGTAGGGCTTTATTTTGGGTGATTGAAGAACGAATTCCTAGGCCGCCCAATGGTTTGGGTTTGCAAATAGAGTCCCATGCAATCAGATTCAGGCCTTTGTCTCTCTATTTTTCCCTTTCCAGAAAGTTGCATTGATCTAGTCAATATGTTTACAGATAGTTTTTGGGAAGGGAAAACAAGACATGAGGTAGGTTGGGATAGAGTTCAAAATGGATTTAATTAGGATAGTGCGGCCTGCCTGAGATAAGAGGTTTGCTTTCCAGTCTATTAGTTTTTTTTTGGATTTGTGAGACAATATTCTGTAATGTGGCTGATTTGGAACGTGAAAGAAAGAGAGGAGTTCCAAGATACAAGGATGATGGTTGCATGTCTTTTATGCCAAGGATTCATTTGATGGATGATTGTTAGGATGGAGGAGTGTTGGTACTATAGAAAATGCTGCTTTTCTCAAGGTTGATCTGTTGACCTGAGAGGTCTTCGAAGAGGCCAATAATGGAATTGATGGTTGAGACATCTTCCATTGTAGCTCTACAAAAGAGGAGAGTGTCATCAGCAAAGAGGAGGTGGGTGATTTCTGGTGCATGTCTTGCAATTTTGATCCCTTTAAAGAGATTTAACTCTCTATAGGCTGTAATAAGACGTGATAGTCCTTCCATTGCAGTTATGAAGAGGTATGGGCTTAGAGAACAGCCCTGCCTGATTTCTCTAAATGACTCAAAGAAATTGAATCCACTGCCTTTGAGTTTGATAGAAGAGGAGCCGCAATGAGTTTTCCAAGCATATTACACCAGTGATCTCCAATCCCCGAAAAGTTGAAAAGGGCACGAATGTAACCCCATTCCAGTCTATCATAAGACTTGGACATATCTAGTTTGCCCGTTTTACCTTTCCTTTTATTTTTTAGGTACAGAAAGACTTCTTGGGCGATGATGTTATTATTAGATATTTGACACCCTTTGATGAAGGTTGCTTGAAAAGGAGAGATGGAGTGTAGGAGGACTTTAATCGGTTTGCCAAAATTTTGGAGATGATTTTGTAAGAGACGCAAAGGTTGATAGGTCTAAAGTCTTCAACTAGGGAGGCATCATATTTCTTTGGGATTAATTTTAATAAGAGTATGATTAGTTCCATTAGGAAGGGAGATGGAAGAGAAGAAATTATGTACAAGTTGTGGAGATATCGTTTTTGATGAGCTCCCAATTATGTTGGTAGAAGAAAGCAAGGAATCCATCAAACCCTGGTGCTTTAAAAGCGCCAATACTATAGACAACATCTTTTATTTCCTCAATAGATGGTATGCTGCTTAGGGAGGTGGTGAGTGGTTGAGAAATAATAGGTTGGAAGAGGCATTCAATGAAGGAGGGATCTAGCGGAGTTGAGGTAGAGAAGATTCCTTGGACATGAAAGGCAAAAAGTATGCAATGGATGGAAGATCGGTAGTCTTGTTGCCCTCAATATCAATCAAAGTTGGGTTGTTGTTTGATCTTCTATTAAATTTTATCAAAGAGTAGTAGAATTTGGTCCCCTTCTTTGATATAATTTAATCTTGACTTCTGCATCCAAAAGAGTTCTTACGCATCAAGTAGGAGGTTGAGGTGTTGTTCTAGTTCTTTGATGCGTGTAAAGACATCCTCTGAATGCTCCCTCGAATGGAGGTGTTGCAATTATTCAAGGAGGGAAATTTTTAGGTTCGGGAGGTATCCAAAAACATTTTTGTTCCAAGATTTTAAAGAATTAGAAAGAGAGCTGAGTTAGCATGAGAAATTTTGAGAAAGAGAAGGACTCCATAGAGATTGTAAAAATTCATTAAAAGCAGCCTGCAAGTGGAATAGTTTTTTAAACGAAGAGAAATGAGGAGTGGTGTTGAGAAGTAGAGGATGATGGTCCGAGCCTATGGATGGTAGGGTTTTAAGAGTGGCGTTTGGCCAGGTTGAGAACCAATAGGGAGATCCCATGCCACAATCCAAGTGTTCAAGGATAAAATTTGGTGGTCTTTGTGTATTGGTCCAGGTGAACCAGGATCCTAAGGGTCTTATTTCATCCAATTGAAAATTGGAGAGAAGTGTTATGAATTTTAAAACAGATGTGTGTAGAGTACCGAAAACAATGCGCGCCGACCGACCGGGGTGCACCCCTTATCCCTCTCTCTTGGTGCAAGGGTTTGACACCTCGATGACGACGCCTCGTGATGTTGATCATCCCCTGTTCCTTAATGACTAGATTTCAATTGCCAAAAAATGGTGTTGTGGTTCACTCTTATGAACTGGTGATGGGGGTGCGGGGAAAGCACAATTTAAAATAACAGAAGGGAGTCGCCACCCAGGTTGTGAAGGGCCTAGAACCCTAAATGGATAGTCCAAATCCTGGTTAGAGGATAGGACTACGGTTGATTCTATATGATCCGACTAGAGAATGGATAAGAGGTCAGGTTACGGAGATGGGAAGGTTTTACTCGCCCTACTCCTCTCGGAGGAGTCGGTCCTTCGTGTTAGATGCTTGGGTTCACAAATTCTTTCTAAATAAAGTCTCATATAACAACATGCAAGATTGATCTACTATCAAAATATCATAATCATGCATCGTAAGACATTAAATTTGTAAACCAACATAAAATAATGGAAATTATGAAAGTGCCCCTGAAGGGTGTAAAGGCATAAATACAGAAATGTATGAAAAGTTTTAAAAACCTGTGTAAAGACAAAATTACCCTTTTTAATATCTATTGAAAACATATGTCTTTCTCCCTTGCTTATGAAAAGACTATATTACCCTTTTATGTAGAGTTAAAAGGCAAAAGCCTTTCTTCTCCCTTGCAACACCCAAATCGAGAGATAGAAGAAGGGGGAGAAAGCAGAGAAGCTGAGAGATTGAAGAAGGGGGAGAAAGGCCAACAACAATGAAAATACATTTTCCATCTCAGATGTTTAAGCTTTGTTTCTATGCCAACAAAAGTCAAATCTTTAAAAGACGATTCCTGTTTAAGCTTTGTTTCTAAGCCATTCTAAAGACAGGTCTTTTTACCCATTAAAACTAAGGAAAATACATTTTCCATCTCAGATGTAGGATCATCAATTATTGGAGCTGTACTCCTGTTTCCAAAATACAGTCATCAAGCTGTGCTATACACAGGTTTCCAACAGTATAACTGTAGACATAGAGTTAGACCAATGTATAACTATAAACAGTTGCAGCAAAATACAAATTACAGCAAGGCTTGAAAGAGCAACCAGCACCTGCAACACCCTTCTTTTCATCTGTTTTGCTTACAATTAGATGATGAAAGTAGCAGAGAGAAGATGAAGATCGGCGGCATGTGTTGTGGTGCTGCCGCTGCTGCTACTGCTATGATGGTGGTGCTGGCGTATTAGAGAGCGCTACTGCTGCTGCTATGGTGGTGGTGCTGGCGCTGCTGCCGGAAGAATACAAAGAAGAAGAGGATCTGCCAACGAAGAAGAAACCAGAGACGCAGAGGAAGAAGAAGAAACGGGACAGGCAGTTAGAGACAAGAAGAAGGTGGGGCCTGTTCGTTTGTTCGTCTTCTTTGTTTATTTCTTCATTTTTGGGTTGCAGGTATGTAAATGGCTTTGGCTTTTGGGGAAAAACAATGAAATGGGATTTGATTTTGAGAGAAAAAAAATAAAAAAGGCCTTTTGCTTTTGGGGGGAAAAACGATGAAAAAGGGGATTTGGGATTGGAGGGATAAAATTGGAATTAATATAACTTAAGGGTAATTTGGGGTTTTAGATAAATTAGACCTGTCCACATCATCAGTTAATGGTCATTTTTAACGGTTAGGGTATGGTTGATATAATCTTTATAAAGTAGGGGAGGGGTAGATATTTTTCAAAACTTGGGTACTGGATTGATATTAGGCAAACTTAGAGGGGAGGGGGCTGATATTTTTCCAATATTTAAATATCACCATTGATAGGAATATGACTAAATACATTAATATCATAAATTTTAGGTAATCCAAATTAGAGATATAATGAATAGTCAAAATCCGTTTTCGTATCCGTGTCCGTATCCGTTTAGCATAGTCTGAATCCGTCAAAAAACTAAACGAATGCAGATACGGATAGGCTATAGCTGTCTAAAAAGCTATATTTACATGTAAACGGATAAAATATTTGATCCGCAACCGTGTCTGTATCCGTTTAGCACTATCCGAATCCGTCTGAAAGCTAATCAGATGCGGATATAACACTATCCGAGCCGAATCCAATCCGTTTACATCCCTATTTCAAATACATAAAATGCAGAATGTCATGAAATGTTTCACAAAAAAAAAAAAAAGAATACCATGAAATGACAAAAATTACACAAACACTCCTTGGTGGGCATAATTGACATTTCATGTGAAGAAAACCATATTTAAACATCACCATTGATATTAAACATTACTAAGCATATTAAACATGTGTATGAGGTATTCCAAATACCAATAATACACTCCAGCTCACAATGGTAAATATTACTAAAATGCACCTAGAGAACAGACTTGCAGAAATCACATTTAGTATCAATACTGATATCAAACATGATTATGTTAACCAAACATATATGAGATATTCCAAATATCTAAAGTGTAGTCTAGCTCAAAATGATAATAATTTCCAAAATGCCACTAGAGGGTGAAATGCAGGAAAATCTTATTTAAGGATCACCAAGGATATTAAACATGACCAGACTTGTTAACAAAACATATATGAGGTATTACTAATACCAATAATGCACTCCAGCTCACAATGGTAAATAATACCAAAATGCCCTTGGAGAACAAACTTGCAGAAAATCACATTTAAGCATCACTATTGACATTAAACATGATTAAACATGTTAACAAAACATATATGAGATATTCCAAACACCAATAAGCACTCCAGCTCACAATGATAAATATTACCAAAATGCCCTTAGAGAGCAGACTTGTAGGAAATCACATTTAAGCATCACTACTAGCATTAAACATAATTAAACATGCTAACAAAGCATATGTGAGATATTCCAAATATCTAAAGTGCAAACTAGCTTAGAATGGTGATAATGACCAACATGCCACCGGAGGGCAGAAATGCAGAAAATGCATGGAGATGTTCCTTTATGTGTCAAAAACATGTTTATTAATGTCAAAACATGAGTTGCAATTATTAGGAGTCCTTAATGAGTCCTAAACAAATTTTGGTTGTAAAATAACCAAAATGCCCCTAAGGGCATAATGGTAAATGGGTGTAAGAACTGACACTTTGGTGGGTTTTACATATCGAAAGTGATGTTGATCAACTTAAGATTTCCAGACATACTACATAGTATTATTGGAATGGGATTTCGGGCCTTTAATTGGTAAATTACCAACGTGCCCCCGAAGGGCATAAGTGCAACGAGTGTGTAGACACCTCATTTTGTCTTTCCCCTCGGAGGTTTTTCATAATGATGATGAGTACCCTCCAAGGCCTAGAGTCGGTGTATCTGTGGAGGTAGTGTCAATATGCACTGCCTGAATCCTTCTACCGATCAACCATTCCCCTTGTCGGAGCCCAAACTAGAGCCTCCAAGTACCCTTGGAAAGGCTAGCCCTGACCCAAACCCCTTGGAACAAGCCTGGCCCAGCATAGAACCTGGCCCAAACAGCCCATTCCATCTCTGTCGACACTGAAGCCTAGGTCGACACTCAAAGGCCCTGAGTCGACATCAAACCCACCTTTAGCGTAGTTTAATTCATTTAATAGTTTGGGCATCATTATTTAACCATACATGTGGGTATAGGATATTCATAAAGTAAGAGTATTCGAAAAGTGGCATCTAGTAGAAAGACCAGTTTACTTGGGCTCGGTGGGTGCCTAACACCTTCCCACTCTCGTAACATGACCACTTACCCTGAATCTCTGACCAGACCAAACGGAATTGTGTAGCCCTTCACATGGCTACACTAATTGGGTCTTAGGCCCTAATCCTGGATGGCGACTTCATTTCATATGATTGTATGACTCCCATCCCTTGATAAATCGACATCGAGAAAGCCCCTTCCCTCTCTCCCCGTTTAGAAAGTGAAGAGCTTCACAGCCCTCCATGTCACGCACGCTACATTCCCGAAATGGATCCTCACAACCCCACCTTCCATCAACATCGAGCCATCCCCTATGATTGTCGCGTAGAACATTCCTACTGTCTAACTTACCTCGACATTTAGAATTTGACCATCAATTGTCGATCCATTTCCCTCGATGTCGAGTGTTGTTCATCGACAGTCACTCGATGTCAACCTCACCCCTCCTCAATGTCGACTCGACCCCAATTCACTATCGAATCTGTGTAAATTTGAGAAACCCAAATTTGCCATGTTTAGCTCCGATTTCGATTCCTTTCGTGATCAAGCCTATTTTTGGCACCTTGGATGCATTTAATGGCTTCCTTAGGCCTTAAGAAACCATCCCTAAGGCAACTAGACACATGCCCACACCCCATTGGCTCTTTCTTTAACCAAACACCCACCGTTGAAGCAAAGACCCCTCCTTTCGACGATCCAGATCACATCTAGCATCCCTACACGAATTTGGGAGTGCGCACGCCCCCTCTACATCTATAAATACACCCCCTCTCACATTGAGGAGGGTTACTTGGTGATGAACCTGATTACTTGGTGAGTTAGACAAGCTCCACAAGCCAAAATTCAGCTCCCCCTCTCAAGTTCGGGCAGACTGGGGTGCTTAATACCTTCCCCAGACCATAACTTGACCTGTAACCAGACTAACGGACCATTTGTCCCCAAAAGGGTGTTTTCATGAGAGTCATTACATTACAATTTCAAGTCCTAAACCCTCCTCTAGTGGCGACTCCCAACATCCAATTCACCTCTCTTTCTCTTCTCCCTAAAGAGGGATGAGGTGTAGGACACGTGGAGATCCCCCGTCATGGCCATTTTGTCCTCACAGGAAGCAGCTAGCTCCTTCAAACCAGCAACCATCCCCAATAGGTCGTCATACCGGTAACCGGACACTTGCAACATAGAGTGATAGTCAAATACCATTAATCCAAAAGTAAGGAAAAATAATGGACAAAGGAGACACTCACGAAGTTGTAGCCATATGGATAGCCGGCCACAATCAAGGAATGCGCACCTCCTTACCCGAGCAGGCAAACGACCACCCCGGGGCCAAGAAGAAGGCATCCAACACCTTATGCGAGCATGAAGGTGCAACAGATAATCTGACTCCAATCTTGCCAGCTGGAGGAGGTATCGCCATTGAAGGGGAACTATACGAGGTGGTCTCCCAAGTCAAGGCAGCAGCAGCAGCTGCATCCCCAGACTCGTAGGGCTCAATACCGGTAGGAGCTTGTACACACACGAAAACAAGTCAATCACCAAATTACAAATTGGAAGCCAGAAGTACAAGAAAGACTTACCCGCGGACCTAAAGGAGTCAGATGGACACACATTAGCTCCTTCATCCTATACTCGTTGTAGTGTCCCCACGAGTTCTCATCGACGAAGGGTTGTGCGTCATTGCCCTTCAAACACTGGTTTATTTCCCTCTTGGAGAGTCTCCGGCTCCAACATAAAGTGAGAAGGCCGCCAAGGATTACAAGGCTTCTCAACACCGGACCACTGCCTGTAGGACCTATCACCCAGGTACCAGGCGTACCCAGAAGGTCCGATAAAGAACATGCGCCAAGGCACCAGTCCCCCAGCAGGCTCTAATCGAGCCTGCACGCCCAATTGAAGAGAGTCAAAGGGCTGCCACACCACCTGCCATACAAAAAATGCCAAGGTCAGTAATGCAAGATAAAACATACCAAAGGAAAGAAATCTGAAGATGGTAAAAAGTTTTACCTCTTATGGGGAGAGATGGTTCAGCATCTCCCTGACAACTGACAGAGAGGCAGTCCTCTCCTTGGGACGGGTGTTATCAACCAACCACATCCCAGCCCTTGGAAAGTAAGTGTTGTCTCGAGTCCTCTACCTGGGGGCACGTACCCCTAAGTGACCGTAGCACCAACACTGCAATCAACACAAAGCAAAAGATTAGTCCAGGCACAAACATTATGTTAAATAAAAAAAGACTAAGGCAAAGTACAATGGATCACCTCCAGCACAAACCAAGTGCCACCAATGCACAGGGTGTGCCGCATGGCCAAGGAATCCAATGTCCTCAGCATGTGGGCATAGCCTACCCCCAGCCCAATCAAAGGTCTTCACCATAGATAGTTCACGAAGGTACCACACCAGGGAAATGTGGATCGTCATGCCACTGCTGCTGAACAAGGTATCCCCCAATAGATAGAGGAGGAAACACCTCGCCAAGTGATCGATCTCCTCTCGAGTCAAGGACTCCGTCATGGTCTTTTTCTTTCACTCACGATGGAATTATTGCACCGCCACCATCGACTCAGGGGGCAAGAGTCGAGTTGCTTCTTCAGATCATCCTCGACAAATTCCCACGTGCCAGGACGTCCAAGCACCGCCTCACCACCGAAAGATAGGCCGGTGTATAAGAAATAGTAGAGTGGAGTGATAGCCATCTCACCCAGGGGCAAATGGAAAGTATGGGTAGTAGGCCACCGCCTCTCCTCTAGAGCCTGCGATAGCGATGTGTCGAATGACCTGGTCTGCAAGAGCACCAAGTCTTCAAAATTGGCGGTCGCCACCTACCGGCGAACAATATTGCAAAGTTAGCCATACCAGCTAAGAATGGTCAAACGTGACCCATATGTGTGGTAGGTCATGAGTTACTACACATCAAAACAAGGCAACTTTCAAGGTCAACTCAAAATTCTGAGGAACCAAAAATCTTATAGAAAGGAGAAGCATGGGTGTCACGCAATAAACTATCCCTATGCAGGTACGGTAGAGTGTCAGATCAAATGCAAAACCGAACTCACACTTGGCAATCAGGGAAAAACATGAAGGTCTTCCACACCAATAAATAGAGAACATCCCCAATGGCACCTAATTTGGGGTCTACCACAGCATGACACCAAAAACCCCTAACTCATCCAATTGAATGGGAATCTTTCCATGATATCTAACGGCTCCTAGCAGTACACAACAATCAAAGTAATAGGAGATTCAATCACCACTACATGAAATTGGGAACGACAATGAATCCCAACACCAAGTCTCTATGCAAACTGATGGTAAATCCATCCCACGTGGATCCCAATAACCCATGAGAGATTCCAACAAATGCAATCTGACAATACATACAATTGGCAAATTCACAAACATAAGGCCACCATCAGACACAATGCAAGCACAACATAATCTTGTCGGATTTATGAGTCCATTAAACCCGGTTCGGTCCGGTTCAATCCAATTTTACTTTGTATTGAACCTTTATACATTTTGGTTTAATATTATCACATGCGATATAAACTTTTTCAGCATTATGTGTCCGTAAGTATTACTTAAAATGGTAGCCACGACTAGGGTTTGGGCTGGGCACCCTTATCATATGGTCGTCGCATTGGGTATACCTAGACATGTGATGTTAAGGTACGAATACAAATACTCACATGTTCGATGTGTGTATTAGCGAAGAATCTACTTTGTCGATTCCCTTATGTGTTCCTGCCAGATGGAGGATGGGATAGACATGAGTCACCATGACCCTGTACCTGAGAGGACCCTGTCACTGCAAAGTGTGACCGCATTCTTTGGTTCATCAATGACTGAGACTCAAGTGAGTCAAAGCTGGTGTTCTGGGAATACACGAACACTTTGTGAGTGAAGGAGTTACTCAACATGGTCACCATTGTCCGATTGGGGAACACCGAGATTGAGGTTGTCTGTGTATGGTCGGATCAAAATCTGGATCCAGTGCCGTTTTGGAAATGGTTTTTGCAAAACCTATTTTACATAAAATAATAGATTATATATAGTAATTTAATTAAAATGTTTTATCGAGTTTTGTGGGACCCGATCAGTTACACAGACACTCTTGTATGGACATGTACTATGGAATGGGGTTTGGCAATACTAGTGTACATGCCCTGGATTCCATAATGATGGTGTTGATTAGTGGGGGGTTGTACATGATAATTTATTATCATGTAGGGAGTTTATTTAGAATTTGCTAAAATAGTTGGTTATTTATTTAATTAATGGATATGATGCTAATTGTAATTATTCATAAATTAAAATAATTAATTAATTATATCGTTCCCTAATAGATTCTGTTTCTTTACCAATTAAAAGCACTTTGAGTTTAAACAGAAAAGCTAACAAGGAGAGAGAGAGTTAGACTCTCACTGGGATTGATCCAAGTAGGGTTTTAGAAATCCTATTATATGATCACACCAAGGGGAGGGGGCAACCGACTGTTTTGGTAGCCTTGGACGAATTTGGTTGCCTCCCCCCCTTAGACGAATTTGGTTCTCCCCCTCTCTCTCTTATGATCTCTTCTTTCTCCTTCTTCTTGCTCTCTATTGTTTGAGAGTTAGGGTTTTGGAAACCCAGATCTATGCTTGCAGAACTGAAGAGGATCTAGGATTGGCTTGAAAAACCTTGGTTGCACCATTGGAGGTTTAGATCTATTTACTAGGAGTGCTCATTGGAGGAAGAACCATTGTCTATTGGAGGAGCAACACTTGAGGTTCATCAGATTAGCAAATTTATGTTAATTCCTGTTGTTTTTAATTTGATGATTATTCATGGGGTGTGAAAGTAAACCGAATCGATTATTTTCTGCTGCGCAATCGGGTATGGGATGGAATAGAAATGTGTTTTCTCTATGACATGGATCCCATTAATTTTATGGGACGTCAAAGAGATGGACTGGGCATTGGTTTGTCATACCAAACCATAATAGGGTTCTAGTAGGGCACCATGGGCAACCATGAAAAATCGTAAAAATTGAAAATAGGATGCCCAAGCCAGTTTAGGATGCCCTAGGGCAACCCTAGGGTTCCTTAGGGACAACCCTGGAGATCCCAAGAGTTGGGAACTCGAAAATATAATTTCTTTAGTTTACCAAGATGAACCACCATGATCCCATAGACCATAGCATTGCCCACAGTGTGGTATCAGAGCCACCTTTCTCACCCATGGATATCATATAATTAAAGTTTTAATGTAATTATCATGTATGGGATGCAAGTTGTCAGATTCTTTATTGAATTTATTGAAGATGCACATGGGTGGTTATATGATTATTGTAACAACCTTCCCATGTGCACATGGGTAGTTACAAGGTTGTTAAATTCTAGCAACTTGCCCATCTGATTGGTTATATTGACCATAGATTTGATTGATTTTTTTTTTTCCTATTATTGAAAAATTGTATCATGAAAAGAGAAGGGAAATTTTTATTTATTTAAATTTTTTTTTATATGATGGATGTGGGGATGGAGCGCACGCTACCAACCATCCCCACGCCAATGCCCCTGCCCATGCCACCTGCCCGCGGCCAGCATGGCGCGCAAACAACAGCCAGCGCACAAGCTGCGCACGCGGCCTGTGCGCAGGTTGCTGCCTGCTGCCTGTGTGCCTAGCGTGCATGGCAGCCGCTTGTAGTAAGCCACAAGCAGCACCACCCGCGTGTGCGGCCTACCCAGTGTGGGCTGCGCGCAACCCGTGGGTGCTTCCCGCTGCTTGCTGCTTATGCCCTTGTGCCCTTGTGCATTTTGAGCAGAATGTTTCTGCAGTTTTCCCTCCTAGTTTTAATTTTAAAAAAAAAAAAAAAAAAAAAACAAAACAAAAGGTTTTACAAAATAGAATTTTTATTTGTTTTGTTTTGGAGGATGAAGATGGGTGAAGAGATTCTTCTCTCCACCCACTTGGAATTAAAATGAGATTTTAATTGGTTATGGGCTTAAATACATGTTATCACATGTGATGTGGTGGTTCAATGATTGAAGAAATCCAGTGTTATGCTTGCTTGCTTTAATGATGTTCATGCATGATGTTATATTATAATGTGATTATGGGATTGGCTTTCTGATAAAATGGATGGTAATTTGATGCATGTGATGCATTGGGATTATGGGTGGATGTAATGCTTCTCTCTCTTTCTCTCTCTCCCCCTTTCTTTTTTATAAAAAAATGTACTCCACCCCATGGGCAGTCCAAAATGGTGGGTTGGTTTCTCAATGCAGGGTTTTTTTTATTATGGAAAGGAAAGTGTATAGAATATTTTTCCTAAGTTTTAATTGTAATTTTAGAGGAGTTAGGACTCCTAGAACATGTTGATGATGATCCACAGATGGCCCTCAAAGCTTATGGAGATGCAAGTCACCAACTTTAAAGACATGATCAGGCGGAGGAGATGATCGAGGCGTGGCATCCATGGCATGTTTGATGCACCCATAATTAAAAGAAAGTTATTAGTTTTATTTTTATTAGGAGGGTTCTTTAATTATTTCTGATAAAAATGCCGCCATCCCATAATCACTTTTAATTAATGTTGATTAATTATGTTATTTGATTCCATCCATGATATGTATGTGAGAGTTGCTTTATCCCTTTTTGATTATAATACATTTATGATATGGACTAGTCTAAGTTAGCAGACATGTACATGGCTTCCCATTGAAGGTAAATATAGAGATTGTGTGATATGACCTCGCATACGCCGCCAGGACATTGCCAGGCTCGTTATCATATGGTTATCTATATTTACCTCTATCTAAATACGTTAGGATATGGATAGTGAGAGGGCACTATGACAGTGGGTCATCTTTCATGATTCCATGATTCTAACTAATGCAATAGGTGTTTACATGACTTGGGTGTATGTCAGCCGACAAGATCTGGACATGACACCTAGGTGGCCGAAAATATTGGAAGCCCATGAGGCGGACAGATTAGTCCACACTACCACGGTGTGTATAATGACTCCCGATAGGGTAAGTTATGCATACAAGGGTTGTAGGTATCCAATTCATTTTTTGGATCATGAGGGAGACCTAAATCATGAAAGACCATTGATATGTATGCTCAATTTTTATCAATAGTTATTAATATGCGTGTGTTTTTCCTTGTACATGTGTAGATTATTATTCAGTGGCTGCCATTAATTCCAACATGTTAACACTCATTAGTGAATACAAACTAAATGGTACAAACTATGTCGATTGGTACCGGAGCAATAAATTGCTCCTGACTATAGAAGGACTTTACACAGTTCTTGATGAACAAGTTCCTCCTCAACCCGACCCAGATGATTTTGAGACATATGAGGAGATGCAGGATTTCCTTAAGAGGGACTCCAAGGCATCACTTTATATCCTAGGATTGTTAGAGAAGTACTGGACTCAGTCAAGGATATACGTACCTCAGGCGGTAAAATGGGCTAGCTTGCTGAATTATTCAATAGGCAGCTGATACATGCACACTCTGATGTAGTAGTTAGATCCATAACTACAAAATGTCCCAAGGGACTCCAGTGATGGATCATGTCATGAAAATGATTAATCTATTCGAGAAACTAGAATCCATGGGGACCAAGTTTGAGCTGCAGTACAAGACTGATTTGATCTTAGTATCACTCACCTCCACCTATGCATCCTTTAAGATGTCCTACAAAATATCAGATAAGGAACTAGAGCTCACCGAGCTTGCTAATGCACTGGTAGAAGCGGAGGCCACCTTGAAAAAGGATAAGGCTGAGGTCCATGCTACTAATTTGAAGCCTTATTCAAATGGGAAGAAGAAGAAAAAGAAAAATAAGGGTAAGCCCCTGAAACGTAAGGGTGGGAAGTCTGACAATAAGAAAGCTAAAGGCAAGTGCTTCTATTGTAAGAAGGAGGGTCATTGGAAAGGAACTGTCGTGCATTCCTGGCTACTGTGAAAGACAAGAAGCCAGATGATACTAAGGCTGCTAAAGAAGATACATATAATGTTTACATTCTTTATGAGTCTAATTTGTCCTTTGAACCGACCAATTCTTGGTTGGTGGATAGTGGTTTCACTGTTCAGATTTGCAATGATTTGCAGGGGTTCAAGGAGACAAGGAATTTGGAAAGAAATGAGGTGCGTCTTCAGATGGAAACTAGAGTTGAAGCCATGGCGATGGTTGTAGGAACTTTTATTTTAAATTTTAGTTCTATTAATTTGGTTATAAAGGATTGTTACTATGTATTCTCTTTTAAGAGGAAGATTATTTCAGTTTCAAAACTCATTTTGGACGGGTATAGTTTTTTCTTTAATTCTAAATTATTTATTTATTTTAATAATTCTTTTATGGTATCTGGACATATACAAAGTGGATTGTATTTTCTAGATTGCCCTATTAGAATGAATGTTGATTTGAAACGGAAAGCAGCTCTAGTGAACTTAATATATCTATGGCATCTAAGATTAGGTCACATTAATTTGGATCGAATCAGCAAATTGGTAAGGGATGGGCCCTTAGAGTGTTTGAAGATGGAACCATTCCTTACCTATGAGTCATGCCTTCAGGGCAAAATGATCAAGAAACCCTTTAGCAATAAAGATACTAGAGCCACAGATCTATTGGAGTTGATACATACTGATGTGTGTGGATCCATTAATATACCAGAAAGGTATGGATTTGAGTATTTCATAACTTTCATCGATGATTACTCTAGATATGATTACATATAATTGATGCGTAGAATCAGAAGCCTTTGATAAATTCAAAGAATTCCAAGCCGAGGTCGAAAGACAGCTCGACAAGCACGTCAAGTCCTTACGATCAGATCGTGGAGGGGAGTATCTATCGGATGAATTTAAAGAACATCTCATATCGCAAGGGATAGTTAGTCAATTAAATAATCCAAGAACACCACAACAAAATGGTGTATCCGAAAGATGCAATCGGACCCTATTGGATATGGTCTGGACGATTCTCACTTATAGTGAGCTACCTCTCTCTTTCTGGGGTTTCGCTTTAGAAATGGCTATGTATATCTTGAATAGGATTTAATCTAAGTCTGTAGCTAAGACACCCTTTGAGTTGTGGAAAGGGCGTAAGCACAGTATTCAACACCTTAGGCTATGGGGTTGCATAGCACGTGTACGAAAGCAACAAACATACAAGTTAGAATCCAGGACTTCGAGATGTTTTTTCTTAGGCTATCCTAAAGGCACGATAGGTTACTACATCTATGACCCGGTTGACCAAAAGATCATTGTAAGCAAACACGTTACATTTCTGGAGGAAAAAATGTTAACCAAGAAGTCTGAACCTATAGTCATTAAGGAGTTATTGGATAACTCAGAAACTTCACTTCCAGAAGTGAGACCAATTAACATACCCTCTGAAAATCAAACACCTCTAGAACCTCGACTCAGTGGGAGGACTATTAGACCACCCTCCAGGTTTACTTTTCTCACCGAAGAAGAGCAAACAGTGGAAAAGTTCCATATGGAGTCAGTTGAATTGGATGATGATCCGATGACATATTTTGAGGCTCTTAAGGATGTTGATGCCACTAGGTGGCTGGAGGTAATGCGCTCTGAAATTGATTCAATACATTCCAACAAGGTCTGGACTCTAGTTGATCCACCACTTGGCATTAAGCCGATTAGATGTAAATGGATCTTTAAGAGGAAGAAGGGCGTGGATGAAAAGGTCGAAAGATTCAAAGAGAGACTGGTGGCAAAGGGCTATACCCAGAAAGAGGGTATAGACTATGAGGAAACCTTTTCACCAGTGGTGATGATGAAGTCCATCAGGATTTTATTAGCAATTGCCGCATACATTGATTATGAGACCTGGCAGATGGATGTGCAAACTGTATTTCTGAATGGATTTCTTCAAGAAAAAATTTATATGCAACAACCAGAGGGGTTCTCTTCCTTGGAGGAATAAAAAAAGGTATGCAAATTGCAGAGGTCCATCTATGGACTAAAGCAGGATTCCAGAAACTGGAACATCAGGTTTGATCAATCAATCAAATCTTTTGGTTTTGATCAAAACATGGATGAACCATGCGTTTACAAGAAGATCAGTTGAAGTGCAGTATGTTTTCTTATTTTATACGCAGATGACATATTACTGATGGGTAACGATGTAGGATTTCTTTCATCGGTGAAACAGTGGTTGTCCACAACTTTCTCGATGAAAGACCTTGGTGAAGCTAGCTATATCCTTGGGATAAACTCGTAAGAGATCGCTAGAAAAGGATGCTAGGCTTGTCACAGGCTACCTATATAGATAAAGTCCTGGCCAGATTTAGCATGAAGAACTCCAAATGGGGAAGTATCCTTTTCCAACATGGAGTCAGTCTTTCCAGACCTCAATGTCCTCAGTCTCAAACGGACATTGAAGAGATGAAGAGGATTCCCTATGCCTCTACAGTAGGGAGTCTTATATACGCTATGTTGTGTACAAGGCCAGACATTTGCTATGCAGTAGGTATTGTAAGTCGTTACTAGTCTAACCCTAGACGAGAGCATTGGAGTGCAATCAAGAATATCCTCAAGTACCTGAGAAGGGCTAAGGATTATTTCTTGGTTTTTGGATCTGATCAGTTGTCAGTTCTAGGTTACACAGACTAAGATTTCCAAACTGACAAGGATGACAAAAAATCCACATCTGGGATGGTGCATCTAATGGGTGGAGGTTCCATTATGTGGCGGAGTACAAAATAGAAATCTACAGCCGATTCCACTACCGAAGTAGAATACCTTGCAGCTTGCGATGCAGCAAAAGAAGGTGTTTGCCTGAAGAAATTCTTATCAGATTTGGAGGTCATCCCTAACCTTGTTAAGGGCCCCCTTCCCCTATTATGTGACAACAGAGGGACCATTGCACAAGCTAAGGAGCCTAGGGCTCATTAGAGGAACAAGCACGTGCAGCAGGGCGACGTGAGAAAGTATTCACCTCATCAGAGAAAGTATCACCTCAACAGAGAAAGTATTCAGCAGGGTGACGTGAGTGTCTCCAAAGTGGACACAACTGAAAATGTGTCAAATGCCATGACAAAGGGTTTATCTTCTGGAGTGTTTGAAAAACAAATGGAGGGCATGAGTTTAAAATGTATGGGAAATTGACTTTGATGTACAAGTAGGAGATTGTTGGGTTTATGTATCCATCAAACCCGGTTCGGTCTTGTTAAATCCGGTTGTACTTTGTATTAAACCTTATTACATTTTGGTTTAATATTATCACATGCGATATAAACTTTTTGAGCATTATGTGTCCGTAAGTATTACTTAAAATGGTGGTCACGACTAGGGTTTGGGCTGGGCACCCTTATCATATGGTCGTCACATTGGGTATGCCTAGACATGTGATGTCAGGGTACGAATGCAAGTTCTCACATGTTCGATGTGTGTATTGGCAAAGAATCTACTTTGTTGATTCCCTCATGTGTTACTACCAGATGTAGGATGGGATAGACATGAGTCACCATGACCCTGTACCTGAGAGGACCCTGTCACTGCAAAGTGTGACCGCATTCTTTGGTTCATCAATGACTGAGACTCAAGTGAGTCCAAGCCAGTGTTCTGGGAATGCGTGAACACTTTGTGAGTGAAGGAGTTACTCAACATGGTCACCACTATCCGATTGGGGAACACCGAGATGGAGGTTGTTTGCGTATGGTTGGATCGGAATCTTGATCTAGTGCCGTTTTGGAAATGGTTTTTGCAAAACCTATTTCACATAAAATAATAGATTATATATAGTAATTAAAATGTTTTATCAAGTTTTGTGAGACCCGATCAGTTACACAGACACTCTTGTATGGACATGTACTATGGAATGGGGTTTGGCAGTACTAGTGTACATGCCCTGGATTCCATAAAGATGGTGTTGATTCGTGGGGGGGGGGGTTGTACATGATAATTTATTATCATGTAGGGAGTTATTTAGAATTTGCTAAAATAATTGGTTATTTATTTAATTAATGGATATGATGCTAATTGTAATTATCCATAAATTAAAATAATTAATTAATTATATCATTCCCTATTAGATTCTGCTTCTTCACCAATTAGAAGCACTTTGAGTTTAAATAAAAAAAAGCTAACAAAGAGAGAGAGAGTGTCAAACTCTCACTGGGATTGATCCAAGTAGGGTTTTAGAAACCCTATTATATGATCACACCAAGGGGAGGGGGCAGCCGATGGTTTTGGGAGCCCTGGACTAATTTGGCTGCCTCCCCCCTCCCCCTGGATGAATTTGGTTCTCCCCCTCTCTCTCTTGTGATCTCTTCTTTCTCCTTCTTCTTGCTCTCTATTGTTTGAGAGTTAGGGTTATGAAAACCCAGATCTATGCTTGAAGAACTGAAGAGGATCAAGGATTGGCTTGAAGAACCTTGGAGGTTCAGATCTATTTACTTGGAGTGCTCATTCTAGGAAGAGCCATTGTCTATTGGAGGAGCAACACTTGAGGCTCATCAGGTTAGCAAATTTATGTTAATTCCTGTTGTTTTAATTTTATGATTATTCATGGGATGTGAAAGTAACCCGAATCAATTGTTTTTCGCTACGTATTCGGATATGGGATGGATCCCTCTTTCCATGGGATGGAATAGAGATGTGTTGTCTCTATGACATGGATTCCATTAATTTTATAGGATGTCAAAGAGATGGACTGGGAATTGGTTTGTCATACAAAACCCTAATAGGGTTCCAGCAGGGCACCATGGGCGACCATGGAAAACCCTAAAATTGAAAATAGGATGCCCAAGCCAATTTAGGGGCCCCTAGGGCAACCCTAGGGTTCCCTAAGGACAACCCTAGAGATCCCAAGAGTTTGGGACTCAAAAATATAATTTCATTAGTTTACCAAGGTGAACCACCATGATCGCATGGACCGTAGCATTGCCTACAAATCTTGGCAAGCAAACCACGCAGTAGCATCAAGCACAGGTTCCTAAAAATAATGGGTCGCCCTATCCATGAACCCAAGCTATGATCAATCCCTAATGGGCCCCAAGTCTATCACAAACACGTATAACAAGTAAAGAAAGAACATAATTCAAGAGCATGCAATCCGAAATAAAAGATTCATGAAATCCCAGTGGGGCACAGATACAATGGGCATAGCATACATCAAGCATATACATAATGCAAGCAAGGATACCAAAATTCTAGCACGAGAGTCAAAATGCTTACCCTTGGCAGCTTCCACGCATTGTTACAAATGTGTGTGGGCGTGACTCGGAGGATGTGTCCCTCATACCATGGAGCCCTCGACGTCTCCTCACAATCGTTCAATATATCCTCTTCTGGATCGATCTCCAAGCGATGGGCGGTATTGCCCCCTCTCGTATCAATAACCCTCGACTCCTTGGCCTCTTGGGAGGAGGTGTACCACCGGGGACCAAAGGATGTTTGCCCCTATCTTGGCCTAACATTGTGGAGAAGAACACAAGGAAAATCATAAAAATAACGAAAACTCGCAAGGACAACCTTTCCTTGAAATTCCACTCAGATAGAAATGAAGAGGAAGAGAAAGCGATCCTTTTAAGCCCAAGATTACGAGATTCGGTGCACAAATGGTCGCACACAGCCTCAAATACCCTAAAACTTGCACGGAAGCCCTTAGAGCTCAAAAATGGAAAAGTTAGAAATGATTTTGGAACGTGACCCTTTGTATTCATAGCAGCAGAATTCGCCCAGAATCGACATCGAACAGGGTCCCCTTCGACATCGACGTGCTGTCAAGTTGAGCATGTTGATGTCAACTCGGGTTTTCAATGTTGTTGAGGACATTTTCACTGTCAAATGGAACACTTTGCCTCCAGATTCCAAAACTTGGATTGGTGGGTCCACCCCCATGGTGACTTAGCCCGCTTGGCTCGCCAATATACACCTTACTTGTGGCCCATGACCGCAATGAAGCAAGATTCCCAATCTCCAATCACGACTGTACAATCGACGATTGCCAACTTAGGATCCCAATTAGCGTATCTCACATGCCCTTACAACGGTAATAATTCCCAGTCTGCCCTTACCAAGGCCAGAATTGTACAGCCACCTATGGCAAATTACCAAATCACCCTTACACCACACCCTATCAATAGTGAATTGTTCCCGGAACTCCCACACTATTGGCGATATTCAATTGCACCATGCCCTATCAATAGTAATATTTTCCCAATACACCCATACCATGGCAGATATTGTTTACAACCCCAACGGAAGAGCCCATACTATCGGCTAGTCTCATCACCCAGCCAACGTAGCCCATACTATTGGGCGCCTGAGCCTTACTACCAGTTCAACTGATGGAGCCACCTATGCACGTACGCCTCTATCCCCACACTCTAGTGTCACTGAGCCAGACACTGGAGAGTCTTCGATCAATATGAAAATTTGAAGTGCTCGATAAAATCACTTCTTTGACCTACAACTGTTACATAGTCTTGAAAGAGGGGCATTCTGTAGACATCTCATTTTGTCTTTCCCCTGGAGGTTTCCCATGACGATGATGAGTACCCTCCAAGGCGTAGAGTCGTTGAATCTATAGATATAGTGTTAGTGTGCACTGCCCAAATTCGTTTACTGATCGTCAATTCCCCTCGCTGGAGCCCAAATCATAGCCTCCAAGCCCCCCAAGATCCCTTGGAAAGGCTAGCCCTAACCTAGACTCCTTGGAACAAACCTGGCCCAGCACAGAACCTTGCCCAAACAGCCCAATCCTTCCCTATCGACATCGAAGTCTAGGTCGATACTTAGAGACCCCGAGTTGACATCGACCCCACCTTCCATCGACATTGACATATCCCTGTTGACTGTCGAGTAGAACATTCCTACTATCTAACTTACCTCGACATTCAAAATTTTTACATCGACAGCTAAGCCATTTCCCTCGATGTCAAGTATTGTTCATCGACAGCCCTGCGATGTTGACCTTACCCCTCCTCGACCCCAATTTACTGCCAATCTGTACAAATCCAAGAAGCCCAAACTTACCATGTTTAGCTCCAATTTTCATTCCTTTTGTGACCAATCCCATTTTTTGCAACTTGGATGCATTTATTGGCTTCCTTAGGCCCCAAGAAACATTCCCTAAGGCAACAAAACACATGCCCATTGGCCATTACCTTGACCAAACACCCACCGTTGATGTAAAGACACCTCCTTTCGATAATCCGGATCAAACCCAACATCCTTACATGAATTTGGGAGTGCACACACCCCTCTACATCTATAAATATAGCCTCTCTCACGTTGAGGAAGGTCCTTGGTTCCTCGATTGCTCAATTGCTCAATTGGTCCTCCCTCCAATAGCCTTTGGTCCTCCACTTGGCCTTAGCCTAATGCCTCCATAGCCTCTTAAGCATATACACTTAAAGCTTCAAGATCAAAGCTTAGAGTCATTAATCTAATGATTTCGGTGCTTGGACAATGAAGAGTCGCTTGTAAGGAGATAAGAGAAGCCATTACAAGTGGTGAAACTTGCTCCACGTACAAACCTCCTGAGTCACAAAGGGAAGCCTCCCCATCTCTGGTTTTGGTCATTTTCTAACTAGGTTGGTGACACTTTGCTCTCAAGTCTGTTAAATGAACATCATTTTTATTGTTTAACTCATTTTGCATCTCCGGAGGAGTGTGATCCCATCTCTCTAAATGGTGATCACATCTATTTCTCCCCCTTTTTTACTTTCTTATGTTGTGAATCTTTTGCATGCATGCATAAGTCCATGTTCCCCATCCCCCGTAGTCAAAGACTCCCCCATGCTTGCATTCATGTTATGGATTTTTATGTGCATTCATGTGCCATGCACATATCTTTCACGTGTCTTCAATTCTAAATTTCATGTCCTACTTTATGTCTTTTACTTTCTCCATGCTATGCATGTAAATTAAGTCATTGCTCTTTCGTTTTCATGGACCCATGATTCTACCATGCTTAGTTTAGTTTCAGTCGTGCATAGGTCACATAGGTTTTGAAGTCATTATTTTACTTTCATGTATACTAACCCTCGTATTGTAACTGAACCTTTGGGTATATGTTTCTTCACCTTACCTCATACCTTACTTCCTTATAGTTTTCTTGTACTTGACATTCTCCCTAAAAGTATGTTGTAACCCTACCTTACCTAGCAATAGAGAGACTGGAAAGTTCAGGCGAACTTGGGTGCCTAATACCTTCCCCAGACCGTAACTTGACCTATACCCAGACCAACAAACTGTTTTTCCCCAGAAAGGTGTATTGCATGAGAGTCATACGTTTACAATTCTGGGTCCTAGACCCTCCTCCAGTGGCGAATCCTACATACATTCTCACCTCTCTCCCTTTCCCCCCAAACAAGGAGGGATGAGGTGGGGGATATATGGCGATCCCCGCCACGCCATTGTCCTCATAGTAGCCAAACCAACGGACCATTTGTCCCCAAAAAGGTGTTTCATCAGAGTCATTACATTACAATTTCGGGTCCTAGACCCTCCTCTAATGGTGACTCCTATAAATATTAAATTCACCTCTCTCTTCCCCCGAAGGAGGGATGAGGTGGAGGACACGTGGTGATCCCCCGCCATGTCTTGTCCACACAGTCTAGTTGCATTTTCAAGAGCCTGACTTGAGTCTTTCAGTCCAATTGCCTTCATGGCGCCTCCAAGGAGTCTCACACTCGGCTATAAGCAGGCTACACTGAGATGTGGAAACTCTGTGTTCGACCATATAAAGGTCTCATCTTAGCTCTAACTAAGGCGCCACTTAGCTTAAAAGCTATCTATTCATCTTGCTCGCTATCTCTAAGCGCCAATTTGAATTTGGCTCATCTTGCTCGCTTTCTCAAAGTGCCAAGGTGAATCACCCGTGTGATTGGATCGATTCAAGTCTGGTGACATATTTACAAAAGAATGTATACACATACATATCACCCTAAAGAAATATATGTCTCATGTATATAAATTAAGGGACAATACAAATAATGTCTAACAGAAGCGTTTAAACTCAAAAATTAATACAAATCATCTAAGTCGAAGGTCCATATTCCTAACATGAGTAAGGAAGACGTCTCGAGCAATAGGCTTTGTCAAAGGATCAGCCACCATGCTACTCGTGGAGATATGCTTCAGGACAACCTCCCCTTATGCAACCATGTCTTGTGTGATATATGATATCTATGTGTTTGACTTTCTCATGGAACTTGGGGTCCTTAGCGAATGCCAAGGCTGTCGTACTATCACAGTGTACTAGCACCGCATCTCCTGAATGAGCGGTCATGCCAAAGCATTGTAAGAACCTCCTCAGCTATACGACCTCTTGAACAGCCATCGAGCATGCTGTTTGAGTTAAAATAATACCGCAAGCGTACGGGTCAATCGTAGCTACGGGTCGAACACGAGGAGATATACGCCACCCTATGTTACTCACTTTAAAGTAATGCAAAGTGAACCAAATTAAAGTGTTAAATTAAACTAATTAAACTAACAAATTAACACATCCTAACTCATAAGCATCTAACGAATTAAATTGGTATGAATTAAATTGACGTCCTAACACATATCCATCTAACCACAACCACATAAAATAATAAAAGAAATAGAGGGAGAAGAAGAAGAAGAATGAGATGGAAGAAGAGAGAATGAGATAGAAGAGAGGGAGAATGAGTTCAAGAGTTTAGAGAGTAAAAACCTGGATACTTGAACAAACCTTGCATGGCTTCCTCTTCTAAATCTCCAAGTCTTGTCATCAACTTAGGAACTTAGACTAGAAAGCTTGAAACTAAACTAGAATTATTACAACCATATTGAAGACATAAAATTAAAACATGAATCAAAAGCATTACAACCATGGAATTGAAAGCATGAAATCAAACTAGAATTTAGAAAGCCAAAAACTAGAAGAAGAGAAGAAGAGATTTCACTAATGAATTGAACTAAAAATTACACTAAAAACTGAATTAAAATTAAATTAGAAACTAACTAAAAACTGAACTAAAAAACTAACTTGTTACAACCCAAAGGGCAAGGGATATTTATAGGGGGAAGGAAGAAGAGAGAAGAGGGAAGTGGTAGGAGAAATATTCCCTAAGAAAAAAGAATATTCTCTTCTCCTTCCTCCTTTACAATGCCTTGAATCCTAAGAAAAAATAAAAAAATAGAAAAAGGGAGAAAAAAGAATCCTAGATACATAAACCTTCTATTTATTAAAAAGTAGCTTTCCAATTCTAACTTGTGCTTCATTTTCTTTGTAGGTGTCTTCTCCAAGCAATGAGATCAAGGCATCTTTGACTTTTCAACCTTTCATAGATGTGAGAATATCTTTCAAATTAAATCTATCCATAGTCAAATCCCAAAAGTGCCCTTGAAAAGTTGGAGGAGAGAGAGTGTGATGAGGATGACTAGGATTCCACTCACAATTAATGAAATGTCAAATCTGTCCTTCAAAAAACATGGAGCATGGGATGCTTATATGGGCCTCACTGTTGTATTCCTTACGAAAAATCACCCAAAATAGACCCAAATTTCATCCAATTTGGAGTTCGGAGCCTAAGATATCTCAAGTTGAAGTTGGATTGCTCCAGAGCCTTCCAAATGGAATCTTTCGGCTGACAGAAAGATAACTTCTATGAATTGCACTAAGGCCCCTGAAATCTGAATTTCCGCTTTACTTTGTCCCAGGCCAACTGTCAATAATTACAAATAAACCCCTATCCACGGAAACGATCGTAACTTCTTCGTTTCAACTCAGAATCAAGTGCCGTTTGAACCGTTGCGAAGCTGACTCGACGGGCTACGCATCCATACTATTAACACCTCAAAATTATGCTAAAGAGCCCACTATAATCATATTCAAATTTGATTGATTGGCGTGATTCTTTCAGTGCTCAATCCAAACTTGATTTTCTCGACTCCTGGGCGCTTCCGGCTATTCTTAGCATCTTTTGTTCCATTTTCATAAGAATTCACCTGAAACCTGAAAAGCACAAGAAAGCACCGAAGTAACTCTGTCCAATGTGGTAAAATATATGCTTTATGCCCTAAGATTTCACACATAAATGTGCTCATCAGATTTCCTACACTGGAACGTTACTTGTCCTCAAGTAAAGCAAAAGAAAAAACTAATCTAGAATACAAAAAATCCTAACTCACTTTCATAGGAATCACAGTTGCACTTAGTATGTGCAATAAGCCTTTAAACCCCTAGGTTACCCCTAGTGGACAAGTTGTGTCTTGTGGGTGTTTGCAGTGAATATGCACCCAAAATTCAATTGTAAATGAATACTGCAAATTTTAATTATGGCATAAGTAGGACAGTGCACATAATCCCAAAAAGTGCTCAACTAAAGATCAAGGAGCCAAAGGTTCCCCCACACTTGAATTTAATCACCCCACATCAATTCAAGTAACAAGCATGCATTAAGATTAAGGGATCTCCTCATATCTTCTGAACACTACTTACCTTCAGGTAAACCACTCATAGCATTGACGGAACCAAAGACTTAGGCTTTGAGTATTTTTTACCATACTTTTTTTTCAGGCATTAAGACAAAAGCTTTTTTTCTTTCTCAACAACAAACTCTATTTCTACTCCACTACTATTCTCTGAATGACATGGTGGAGCATACACCAGACACCCAAATACTTGGTAGCTTCGCTTTTTGCATATATCTATAAAAATATTGAGACATTGATGCAAGAGTTTTTTGAGTTTCCTTCCAAGGAATTTCGATCAAGTCACCCTGCTTCATGAGGCATAGTGCCCTGTCTAGTCCCAAGGAATTCCACTTTCTTTTCTGTTTCTTTCTTTTTTCTTTCACTTTTTTTTTTTTTCATTCACTTTCATGCCTTGCCTTGCCACAAAAAAATTGGTCTCAACTACTAGCCAAAAGATCAAGGGGTCCATAAAACACATAGAAGAATCTAGCCATCAAATGAAATAACGCTCATATTTTCCAACTCAATCCCTCTCACTGGATACAAACCAACTACCATCCTTGAAAAGGGATTTCTTATTATTTCGCATGCTAGGGCACCTAATTCCCTCTTTCTCTTGCTTTGAAATAAAAAAAAAAAACGTATGCACAACACCAAACTACTGCCACAATCAAAATTTACCAATTAAGCCCAACATCCCCCCCACACTTAATTCATACAGTGTCCTTAATGCATGCATAAAAGAAAGAATAAGGGCAAGGGAGGAGATGAAGGGGCTTACCAGATATAATCAACAAAGAGGATCATGAAGAGTCATGAGCTCTACAAAAAGTGCTAGGAGCAGCAACAGAAATCTCAATCCATGGCCAGTAAATGGAGAAATAGCTTCAGAACTAGAAAACACTCGATCATGAATTTTAGTAAAGCGAGAGATAATATGGAAGTTAAGCACAACTGAGAAATATCCAATAGAAAAATCTGTCATCATGAGACAATGGAAAATGAAGGCATTAAAACTCAGGCCATAAATCCGTCCCTTCTCTCCCGTTTGCAATGTAGAACACCTATCATTCTTTGAAAAATCAATCAAAAACGGATTACAATAAACATCAAAAGGATCATAAATATCAGTAACCTCATCAAAATAATCATAAAAAATAGGAGGTTTACTCAAATCAATCATAACAATACAACTATCCGCCCTTTGCATAACTTGGTTTGCCAAATATGGATCATGGAAATATGCTTCAAAAGCATCATGACTAACATTGTCCTCCTCAATAAAATCATCAAACCTAGGAAGTTTGGACAAATCAACATGTGAGACAATAGAATCCTCAAAATGACAATCATCTGGGTTTTTCAAAGAGAGAGGGGGAGATCGAATTTCTTGGGTTTCTATGCTATCATGAAAATCAGATTTCAAATCAATAAAAACACTAGGCTCACTAAAATCAGAAATTTCAGGCAAAAGGTGTACTTCACCAGGTAGCTCATCAAACTCCGCTTCACTAACATATTTACGAGACTCAATCTCAATAATTTCATCATAAAAAGTATCTTATTGGGAGTGACTCTCATTAACCTCAAACTGGGGTGGTGGACTTTCAAACTGGGGTTGTGGACTTTCAACATCACTAAACTGGGGATGGGGTGGTGCAGGCTGACTAGGTAATGTACCCGTTTCCTCCTCTTACACCATGGTGATCAGTTGAGAGAGTTGCTTCTCCATGGTATTGTGGCTTGTCGTGAGAAGAGCTATGTGTTTCTCAAGCTCACTCAGTCTGGCCTCCTTACCCATTTTCTGAAACTCAGGGGGTTGGTGATATGGTTCAAGGAGAGGTGGCCCATTGAGATTCAATGGAGGGTTGGGCATTGGAGGACCAAACTGACCATGATATTGGAAATTGGGTGGTCCAACTTGGTTATTCCATTGATCCCATAAGAAATTGGGATGTTCACTCCACCCCTGATTGTAAGTGTCATAAGAATTGTACTGAAATAGAGGACTCATATCTCATCAGCAAAGCTACCCCCATAAAGAGTAGGGCATCCTTCCATAACATAGGTAGTCTGGGGATGTGACCAATCAAAAATTTCTGAAATCCCATTGTTGGGTTGGGGAGCAAAATTGTACTGGGGTGGTGCAAAATTGTTCTCTATCTTACTACTTTTGGCTTCCCTAGCCTATTTAAACATTTCCTCCAAAGTCATGGTTGCCTTAACATAGTTCTATCTTTCCCCCAAAGTCATATGTGGAAGTGTATCTCCCATTATTATAAACAAACCACCTATCCCAAATTGAGGTCTCCCTTAGAAAAATTAAAGAAAAATAAAAGACTTAAGAAAAAAAAAATACTAAAAACAAGAGGGAGCCCAAGATAGATAGTGCATCTATCTCTCAAAAATCAAAACAGTGGTTTCAAAGCTGTAAGGTTGCCATATAGGTTGACAGCAAAGGAATCCGTATAGTCTTCACGAGCCACCTACGGGCAACTCCTAGTGGATTCTGATGTAGAGTGGAGGACTAGTATACGTTTCTGTTTCCAAAATCTCTCATTATGTCGCTTTCCTGTTATCAAAGTTGGTCACGTCCAAAGATAAGTATATGCCAAACCACCCAACCAAGTCAAGATGCAGCGTCATAGGTAACTTAATCTTATGAGGGACACCAAAAGAGGTTGGGTTTGAGCATAATAAGGACTTTAGATTGGGCGCACAGTCTTTGAAACAGAGGAGAAATAAGATGAGGTTTTCAAAAACTTATTTTTTTTTTTTTTAGAAGAAAAGGTAAAATAAAATAAAGCACTTCGAATTACTTAAAAATCAAAAAAATAAAGTGGACAATAATCTCCCCGGCAACGGCGCCAAAAACTTGTTTGAGTTAAAATAATACCGCAAGCGTACGGGTCAATCGTAGCTACGGGTCGAACACAAGAAGATATACGCCACCCTATTTTACTCACTTTAAAGTAATGCAAAGTGAACCAAATTAAAGTGTTAAATTAAACTAATTACACTAACAAATTAACACATCCTAACTCTCAAGCATCTAACGAATTAAATTGATGTCCTAACACATATCCATCTAACTACAACCACATAAAAAAAATAAAAAAAATAGAGGGAGAATGAGTTTAAGAGTTTAGAGAGTAAAAACCTGGATACTTGAACAAACCTTGCATGGCTTCCTCTTCTAAATCTCCAAGTTTTGTCATCAACTTAGGAACTTAGACTAGAAAGCTTGAAACTAAACTAAAATTATTACAACCATATTGAAGACATAAAATTAAAGCATGAATCAAAAGCATTACAACCATGGAATTGAAAGCATGAAATCAAACTAGAATTTAGAAAGCCAAAAACTAGAAGAGGAGAAGAAGAAATTTCACTAATGAATTGAACTAAAAATTACACTAAAAACTGAATTAAAATTGAACTAGAAACTAACTAAAAATTGAACTAAAAAACTAACTTGTTACAACCCAAAGGGCAAGGGGTATTTATAGGAGGAAGGAAGAAAAGAGAAGAGGGAAGTGGTAAGAGAAATATTCCCTAAGAAAAAAGAATATTCTCTTCTCCTTCCTCCTTTACAATGCCTTGAATCCCAAGAAAAAAGAAAAAAATAGAAAGAGGGAGAGAAAAGAATCCTAGATACATAAACTTTCTATTTATTAAAAAATAACTTTCTAATTCTAACTTGTGCTTCCTTTTCTGTTTAGGTGTCTTCTCTAAGCAATGAGATCAATGCATCTTTGACTTTTCAACTTTCCATAGATGAGAGAATATCTTTCAAATTAAATCTATCCATAGTCAAATCCCAAAAGTGCCCTTGGAAAGTTGGAGGAGAGAGAGTGTGATGAGGATGACTATGATTCTACTCACAATTAATGAAATGTCAAATCTGTCCTTCAAAAAATGTGGAGCATGGGATGCTTATATGGTTCTCACTGTTGTATTTCTTACGAAAAATCACCCAAAATAGACCCAAATTTCGTCCAATTTGGAGTTCGGGAGCCCAAGATATCTCATGTTGAAGTTGGACTGCTCCAGAGCCTTCCAAATGGAATCTTTCGGCTGACAGAAAGATAATTTCTGCGAAGTGCACTAAAGCCCCTGAAATCCGAATTTCCGCTTTACTTTGTCCCCGGCCGACTGTCAATAATTACAAATAAACCCTTATCCACGTAAATGGCCGTAACTTCTTCGTTTCAACTCAGAATGAAGTACCGTTTGAACTGTTGCAAAGCTGACTCGATGGACTACGTATCCATACTATTAACACTTCAAAATTATGCTAAGGGGCCCACTTTAATCACATTCAAATTTGATTGATTGGCGTGATTCTTTCAGTGCTCAATCCAAACTTGATTTTCTCGACTCCTAGGTGCTTTCGGCTATTCTTAACATCTTTTATTCCATTTTCACAAGAATTCACTTAAAACCTGAAAAGCACAAGAAAGCACCAAAGTAATTCTGTCCTATATGGTAAAATGTATGTTTTATGCCCTAAGATTTCACACATAAATGTGCTCATCACATACGATGTACTCGGATGCCATTGTGGATAGGGCAATGCAGGTCTGCTTCTTGCTGCTCCAAGATACAACCCCGCCTCCTAGGACAAATGCATATCTCAAAGTATATTTGTGCTTATCTTTGTCACTAGCCTGATTAGCATCACTGTAGCCTCTTAGTCTCAAATTCGAGCCAGTGGATGAGGATGAGATCAGTGGTCCTACGAAGGTATCGAAAGATTCGCTTCACTGCTTGCTAGTGGCATGGTTGTAAGTGTTAGAAAAAGAAACATATTGGGTGAATATTAGATATTGAACCCAATATTGGATTCCCCTAGCAATAAAGATCTTTCCTTGTTGGGAAAGATTGGATGGGCTAACAATTGAGTCCCAATAGGAAACTCATTATACCTTGCCCATGTGAGCTGCCATTTTGGGAATGAGAGATGGACAAATCTTATAAAATATAAGAGATTGCCAAAAACTCAAGAGGCACACAAGGAACCCAAAACCGTGGAGCTCTCCCTCCCTCTCCTAGAATCGTTTTCTCCCTCTCCCTCTCTTGGTGTTCGATCTTAGAGAAAATCCAAGGTCTTGTGTTCCTTGGAAGTGTGGAGGAGTTAGCTTAATCGTGCGGGGAATGCAAAGCATTGTGTGGTGCGTGGAACGATTGTGAAAGGGCTATTATTGGCTGGAGGTCTTACATCTGTGAGGGTCTAGGTAATGATCGATCCCTGTATTGTTTTGTTATTGAATGACATATCCCATCGATATCCATGATCTTGTTTTCACTTCCGCTGGATCGCACTTTGTTTGCTAATAGTGGTATCAGAGACTCGTTATCGATGAGAATGTTTTCTTTTTCCATTGAATATGTGATGCTCTAAATTTTTTATTCAGTCTTTATTAAAAAATAAATTTTGGGGTTGAGATGCATGCGAGGAAGGGGCCATGGGCTTGCTGCCCTACCGCACGCACCCCACCCCCTGTCAAGAGCCTACCCCCTGTCGCATGCCTGGCTGCGTGCCACGTGCGCACCCTGGCAGCCTGCTGCGTGTGATGGCCCCTGTGTGCCTTTGTGCACCCTGCGGTTGTGGTCTTCCCTTCTTTATGTTTTTCCTATGGCTACCTTGTGTGGCAGATTTCAAAAAAAAAAAATATTCTTGGTTGTTTATTGAAGGGAGATTCATTGGAAAAGATGGGTAGAGGGACTCCTTCCTTCACCCACCTTTCCCAATAGGCATAATGGCTTATCTTAATTTTATGTCTTATTTAATTTTATTTTTAAGCATGTATGTGTTCATATGGTGGGGGTACGTGACATAACCATTATGGCATAGGTTGTCATGGTAATGGCTATGTGATGCATACGATCATTGTGACATTAGTTGTAATGGTAATGGTCATGTGATGCACATGATCATTGTGACATAAGTTGTCATGGTAATGATTATATGATGGGTGCATTGGATGCACATGATCATTATGACATTGACTGTTATGGCAATGATGGTTTGATGTATTTTTTTGGTATTTTTCATATAAAATTTTAAAATATTAATTTTTGAGCATCATGTATGTAATGAGGACCATGATTATGGGATTTAAAATTTATATGCATTAGATGGATGTGTGTGCTAGGCATGGTATGGATGTGGTTTGATATGTAATTCTTTTTTTATCCTCCAGGCAGTTCAATTTTGATGGACTGGTTTCTTGATTTGTAATTTTATTTGAAAAGGGTTGTAATAATTTTTTAAATTAGCTTAAATTATTTATTATAATCGCTTGGAGATCTTGTTGAGATCGGGATCGTGTTTTTGGATTGGGGATCAAGGATCTTATCGGTTCATTGGAGAGAAAATTAAAGGAGGGACTTGCTCACTTGAAGTGTCCAAGTTTATTACAGTTTTGAAATAATTTTCCTGTAATAGTTAGTTGCATAGGCATTATCACATAATTATTGCTATGTGTGGGAGTAACATATGAGGCTATGATTGCTCCCAGCCATCTTATAATCCAAGTGAGTTTATCATGGATATTCATGTTGATTAAAGATGCTATCCCATAACCATTGGTGTTTATATTTTTCCTTGGATGGATGTGCTATTATGCTTATACATTGGATGTATGATTGTGGTTTTTATGCATTCTTGCTATCTCTCAATTTTAATACAAGTGTGATATGGGAAACCCTGGTTGGTGGGATTCTCATGGCCTCCCTTAATTGATAAGTGTAGAAATTTCATCAATCTACCCTTGTAGATGCCGATAGGATAATATTTGGATAGGTTGATGAAATTGTCTGCACTCATCTCACATGTGATAGGTAGAAAATGTGGTCAGTGGTACATGTATTATGATAGTAGGCATTAACCCACAAACACCATAATTCCCTCCAAAATTAAGGGTAAACACTTGACTTGAGTGTGTATCAGTCGATAGGAATGGGCATGACACTCAGGTGGCTAAATCACATTGGAAGTCTAAGTGACGGACAGAATAGTCCACCCAACCAACATGCAAATGATGAACTCCAATAGGCTAAGTCAGGAGTATAAGGGTTGATGGTTTTTCAATTCATACCCTATAAGCTAGAGGGAAGCTTAGGGTGTGATTGACCATTGATTGTTGTTGCCCCAGTTGTTTCAATGGTTGTAGATCATGCTAATTGTTAATATTTGTACATCATGTAGATTTAATAATGTCAACTCATCAACTATGCCGCCCTTATTAAAGATCATATTTTGATCGACCCAAACTATGTTGACTGGAGGAGGAATATTAAGTTACTCCTGTCTGCAGAAGGTCTAATGTTTGTCCTGGATGAAGAAGAGCCTAAATTCCCTAATGAGGAAAACCCTAAATCTAAGCCGGTCTATGAGTTATTTCGTCAGAAAAACTTTAAGGCCAAACTCCTCGTGTTAAGTTCTCTGGAAAAGACCATCATTGATTCTGTCAAGGATCTGTACTTGACAAAGGATATGATGGAGGAGTTGAAGGAGATGTATGGGAGAGAAGAAAGACATGCCCATCATTAACTGGTGACACTCCTCCATGGCACGAAGATGGCCCAAGGAACTCTAGTTATAGATCATGTGATGAAAATGCGAAACTTGTTCCAAGATCTGGAGAACCTTGGAACATCTTTCAAGCTGAATTATAAGATGGATGTCATCTTCTACTCTTTGCCTCAAGAGATCTACGGATTGTTTATTGTTAATTATAACATGAATAAACTCTCCGTCGAACTCCCTGAGCTGGGCAACATGTTGCAAGAGGTAGAAGCTGCATCCAAGAAGCAGAAAATGGAGGTCTTGACTACAAAGGACAAGTCTACTTCCTCCAAGCCCAAGGGCAAGAAGAAGAAGAAGGCTGACAAGGGCAAAAACCCTACGGTTGGTACTAAGGGATATCAGAAGAACAAGGGCAAGGGAACTTGCTTCTATTGTAAAAAGGACGAACATTTGAAGAAGGAATGTCGTGCTTTCCTGGCTGCTCAGAAAAAGAAGCAGGAGAAACAGGAAGAAGGTATTTCTGAAACTGTAGTCATTTCTTAGTCTAATTTGTCAAAAGAACCTACTAACACATGGTTGGTGGACTCGGGGTCTACCGCCCATATTTGCAACTTGTTGCAGGGGTTTAAGCTGACAAGAAGGATGAGTAAGGATGAAGTTCATTTGAGAATGGGTACAGGAGCTGAGGCCGTTGGAGATTTTACTTTATTTTTTAGTAGTAGCACTTTAATTTTTGAGAGATTGTTTTTATGTCCCCCTATTTAGGAGGAACATTGTTTCTGTTAGTAGGCAGGTAAAGGATGGTTATACTTTTCTTTTTGGTGATAAGTTAACTATTCGATTTAATTACTCTTTTGTTACTACAGGCTTACTGGATAACGGATTGTATATCTTAAAATTGGTGCTAGAGGTAAATGAGATCTCTAATAATTCTATAAAAAAAAAATCAGCCCAGGATAATTCAACATATCTTTGGCACTTGAGGTTAGGTCATATTGGAGTAGAAAGGATAAACAGGTTGGTGAAGGATGGACCTTTAGATTCATTGAAGGTAGAACCTTATTCAACCTGTGAGTCATGTCTACAAGGAAAGATGACCATGAAACCCTTCTCTAACAAAGGAAGAAGAGCCGAAGCTGTGTTGGAATTGATATACTCTGATGTGTGTGGACCCATTAACGTTTAGGCGAGGTATGGTTACGAATACTTCGTAACCTTCATTGATGACTACTCTCGTTATGGTTACATATACTTGATACACCGCAAGTCGAAAACCTTTGCCAAATTCAAGGAATTCCGAGTGGAGGTTGAAAAACAATTGGGTAATTGAATCAAGTGCCTCCGATCTGATCGAGGAGGAGAGTATTTATCAGATGAGTTTAGGGACTATCTAAAAGAAGCTGGGATTATATCTTAGTTGACTACCCCAGGGACACCTTAATAGAACAGAGTTTCAGAAAGGAGGAACTGAACCTTATTGGACATGGTTCGGTCCATGTTGAGTTATTCAGAACGGCCATTGAGTTTTTGGGATTTCACACTGGAAACTGCCATCTATATACTGAACAGGGTACCAACAAAATCTGTGACTAAAACACCTTTTGAATTGTGGTATCGACGCAAGCCTAGCCTCCAACATATTAAGGTGTGGGGTTGCATAGCACATGTAAGGAAACAACAAACAAATAAGTTGGAATCCCGAACAGATAGATGTTATTTATTGGGATACCCTAAGACGACAATAGGCTACTACTTCTATGACCCTGTTAATCCGAAAGTCATAGTTAGTAAGCATGCGACATTTCTTGAGGATGACATGATCTCACCAAGATCAGATCCAGTGATCATTAAAGAAGTATCTAATGACCAAGCGCCCTCTGCACCAACAGAAATTTCAGTTGATGTGCCCACAGTAGAGCAACACCCTCAAGAGCCTAGACGGAATGGGAGGTCTATCCGACCACCTACTCGTTTGAACCTTCTCATAGAGGAAGATCCAAAGGTGGAAGAATTACACATGGTGTCTGATTGTTCAGACACAGATCCTTATACTTATGCTGAGGCTCTTAAGGATGTTGACTCTGTGAAATGGCAAGAAGCTATGCATAGTGTAAAACCCATTGGTTGCAAATGGATCTACAAGAGGAAGAGAGGTGTGGATGGAAAGGAGGTATGTTTCAAAGCAAGACTGGTAGCGAAGGGATACACTCAGAAAGAGGGTATTGACTATGATGAAACCTTATCACTGATAGCGATGATTAAATCCATTCAGATTCTATTGTATTGTTGCATACCACGATTATGAGATCTAGCAGATGGATGTACAGACCGCTTTCCTTAACGGTTATCTTGATGAGGTTATATACATGAGTCACCCAGAGGGTTTTGTTTCCCCAAGGGAGGAAAACAAAGTATGCAGGTTGTTGAGGTCCATTTAAGGACTAAAACAAGCTTCCAGAAGCTAGAACATTCGTTTTGATCAAACTATCAAGGAATTTGAGTTTGAACAATACATTGATGAACCATGCGTGTATAAGAAAATCTATGGGGGTGCCATCTATTTCCTTGTCCTATATGTGGATGATATACTACTCATTGGGAATGATGTGGAGTTGCTTTCATCTGTAAAGATGTGGTTATCCAAAACATTCTTGATGAAAGATCTGGGTGAAGCAAACTACATCCTAGGAATCAAGTTTGTGAGAGATCGCAAGAAGAGAATGTTGGGATTGTCACAATCCACCTACATTGACAAAGTGCTTGAGAGGTTCAACATGCAGGATTCGAAGAGAGGAAATGTGTCTCTTAGACATGGAATCGGTTTATCCAAATCACAATGTCCTCAAACTCCTGAGGAAATTGAGATTATGAAGAGAGTTCCTTATGCTTTTACAGTAGGAAGTCTGATGTATGCTATGTTGTGTACTAGGCCAGATATTTATCATACTGTAGGGATTGTGAGTCGATATCAATCCAATTCAGGACAAGAACATTGGACAGCTGTCAAGGGGATCCTCAAGTACCTAAGGAGGACCAAAGATTACTTCCTTGTATATGGTTGTGATTAGTTGTCAATAGTTGGATATACAGATTCAGATTTCCAAACTGATAAGGATGATAGAAAGTCTACCTCTGGGATGGTCTTTATGATTGGTGGGGATGTAGTGATTTGGAGGAGTGTCAAACAGACTTAGGGGTGGTGCCTGAGCTAGTGGAGCAATCCATACAATTGTTATGTGACAACAGGGGAGCTATAGCACAAGCAAAGGAACCGAGGGCTCATCAGAGGAATAAGCATGTGGAGCGAAAATATCACTTGATTCGTGAGATTATTCAGCGTGGTGACATAACCATAGCTAAAGTTGACACTGCAGATAACTTATTTGACCCCATGACTAAGGCATTGCCTCCTAGTGTTTTTGAGAAACATGTTGGGAATATGGGGGTGAAGTTCATGGGTAACTGGCACTGATGTACAAACTCCTTCTATTTGAATTAATAAATTTTAATTTTTGATTAGCATGATCAGTTGTTGAGCTCAATTATTGTCCATAGGTATTCATACCTAAAACTGTTCACCACTAGGGATGGGATTGGATATCCCATCCAGCATGGTGGTCACATTGTGTGTGCTTAGGAAGGTTATTTTTTCAAGACACAAATGTGAGTATACATTGGACTGGATCACTTGAGAATTTCACATGTGGTGTACTATTAGTTTATAAAGAAAATGGGTGTACCAACGGTTGATGTCTCTCTCTGACTATATATCGGTGCATTGGACTCTCAGTGTCTGACTATATTCAAAAGAGATGCCCAACATGGAACCCACAGCCCATACATTGGGAGTATGTTGAGGAGAGTATTCTATGCAGGATTGGACATAAATCCGGTTCCAGTATCATTTTCAAAATATTTTCGAAATGTTTTTAGATATACTTACAAAATATTATCTATTTTCTTGAACATTTTGTTTGAAATGTTTTTCCTCGGTTCAATCAAGGTAATTGAATCTCTCAATCAGCGTATCGATTCATTGAGGTTTAACAGTCTCGTACACATGCCTTATATTGAACCATGCAACATTGTTTTGTGGGGGACTAATGTGTGTTTTAACTACTTACCTTGGGTGTTGATTATTACATCTGCTTGGCATCTTCAGTGTTGAACACATTAGAAGGTGAGTAGAATCCCATTGAAATCCTACCCCTTTCCTTTCGGTTTCATTCATTTACGCAGTACAATTGATCATGATTTCCTTTTCTTGATCCTCTTATAAGATCGGATCTTACAGTAGGATGGAGGAGATTGTTAGAAAAGAAAACATATTGGGTGAATATTGGATATTGAACCCAATATTGGATTCCCCTAGCAATAAAGATCTTTCCTTGTTGGGAAAGATTGGATGGGCTAGCAATTGAGTCCCAATAGGAAACTCAATATACCTTGCCCATATGAGCTGCCATTTTGGGAATGAGAGATGGGAAAATCTTATAAAATACAAGAGATTGCCAAAAACTCAAGAGGCACACAAGGAACCCAAAATCGTGGAGCTCTCCCTCCCTCTCCTAGAATCGTTTTCTCCCTCTCCCTCTCTTGGTGTTTGATCTTATAGAAAATCCAAGGTCTTGTGTTCCTTGGAAGTATGGAGGAGTTAGCTTGACCGTGCGGGGAATGCAAAGCATTGTGTGGTGCGTGGAACGATCGTGAAAGGGTTATCATTGGCTGGAGGTCTTGCATCTGTGAGGCTCTAGGTAATGATCGATCCCTGTATTATTTTGTTATTGAATGACATCTCCCATCGATATCCATGGACTTGTTTTCGCTTCCGCTTAATCGCACTTTGTTTGCTAACAGTAAGGCCTTCTAGCCGCTTGGTTTTTTGTTTTTTTTTCGTGTGCACCTGCCAGCAACGCAGGTTGTTGGCTAAACCCCCTCTCCCCTTTGGGATTTCTTCTTCTTCATCTTCTCTTTTGAATATCGTGATTTTTTATCATGAACGCATGATCCCTTTGACTTTTTTTTAATTTGAGTTCTAAGATAAAAAAAATAGGGGTAGTCTTTTGGGGCAGCCAACCATAGCCACCTTTTACCAGATCATTTTCTCACACAGAGGCAACAACAACAACAAGCCACGATCTGTGGTTGCTGCACCTATGTGCCATCTGTGAGCCGAAATCTAATAGCAATAAGGCGCGGGTCTAGAACAGCACTTTTGTGTAATTTTTTTTGGCCTTGTGTGCTAGTGCACACTTGCAAGGGGTATGCGCCGCACGAAAGGGTACATGAGGGGTAACATAGGGGCAACGGGGTTTATGCTGCTATTGGCCGTGGGTCTTTACGCGCGGTTCTGACCACCGCTATAGCCACTGCCGCCACACAGTTGTTGTTTGTGTCATTTGCACGCATGTGCGGCTTCGTTGTCGCTACTGTTAATGTTGTCCACCATTTCCTTTTTTTTTTAGTGCGGTTTTGGCAGCTCACAAATGCAACGGAGGCGGATCGAGATGTCCTTGATTGACAGTCGATCAAATAGAGAAAACATGAACAATCTTCCTCGCAACAATGCAATCAATAAGTGATGGTATAAGAACGATCTTCCACTCTCCACATCCTAGAGTAGTGATGGAAGCTCTTGAGATGCACACACACACACACAGAGTGAAGTGAGAGGGGGAGAGACGAGAGAGAGTTTTGTGCACACACGTTGAGGTGGGCGGCTGTTGGTTATCTCATATAACCGTATCCTACCTCTTCTCAACCTATTTACGTGTTTGAGTATGAGTAGGAGACCCTAAGTGGCCCATTCTCCAAGTAACTCTAAGTGAACCCTTATAGGCCCACGGTTGCCCCAGGTGGGCGCACAGATCGGTGAAATCGGATCCACTAACAAATCCAATATCCAAAACTTCAAGTCTAAGATAAGAGTGACATTAGGAATAAACAAGAAGAAATTGTTCAGCTAACCACAAGCTTGATTGGCAAGGGAGAAACGTTGGGCTTCCTCACTGCAGTCGAACAAAAGAGGAAAGAATACTCTCAAACACATTTAGGACAACCAATCCATAAGGGTATTTTGATCATTTATGAATTTATGGTCTGCTGACATCATCACGTAACATGTTCCTTCTAACAGACTGGGTATTCCGTCAATCCTAGGAGGGTCGGTCAGTAAGGTTTTAAAAAAAGGGGGTGTACAAGTAGTTTACTCATTAAAATATTATCAAATAGTAAGATCAAGATGCGGAGTATTACACATTGTGTGTTTGGGTGTAGGTACCACACTCCTTTTTCCCTAAATAATAAGATAGCATTCAACCAAAAAAAAAAAATAATAATAAGATAGCATGATATGTATGCTTCAGATTTTTATTGGGGAAGAGTTCTCTATGGGGAAGCATGGTCCCTGGGCACGCGGGGGGCCAAAGAGAGTATTCAGAAGCACCAATAAGGTGGACATTTCTGGCTTTCAGAAGGGCAGGGCGGTCATTTTGTCCCCTCTATGTCTGACACAGGGGCCATGCTCTCCAGAAACCATTTCCCCTTTTTATTATTTGGGGAAAGAACGCTACCTGGTCGTATGCGACGTGCAGCTTCTGCATCAGGACACAGGGCCGTGCCTGCATGGAAACGCAGAAATCCCAAGGGTGCAGCTGTCATTTCACCCACCCTGTGTCTAGGTGCACGAGCCCGCGCTGCACGCGACGAGGTCGCGTTCTCTCTCCTTTCTGGTTTTTTTTCTTTTGGGGTGGGGTTAAATCTTCAGACTGGACCTAGAACCAACAACATATTTATTCGAAATTTCTGCAGGTCCTCACCTCATTCAGTGTTTCTCAATTGCCTGGAAAAATGTCAGTCGTGCTTCATCCAACTACGTCTTCGTGTGTGAGCTCTCATAGAGGAGTTGTTCAACCTTCTCTCAGGTTTACATTCTTTCCTCTGTATTGCTGCCGCCTGCCGGATTCAAACACTTTCTGGTCATGGAAATGCAATGAGATTTTGGTTACTCTATATCTCATTGGTTCCCCTATTCCCTCCTTTTTGCAGTTGTACGAGTAAAGTTTTCATAGGATTGAAACTACAATCTGCAAGTGTGCTCATACCCCTACTCTAGATCTGATATCTTCTTTTGTTTTGGTTTCATGCAACAAGTGCTTTTCCCTTTACATGTTTACTGCTACAGGTCCCTTTGGAACTTTTAAACCGAACCTGACTGTTGAATTCCATGAAAAGGTTCATAAGAGCGTTCATTCCAGGTAAACAATGTTAAGCGATTGAATTTGATTTTTATTTGTGTTTTACCAGTTTATTAAACCTACTATGCGAAGGTGGTTATAATTTATCGAATCTTCAATCGGTTTCATTTTGGATGATATAATTGTTAGTCCGAGTTTCCATTCATTGATTTTCTAGTGCTTAACTATAGTGTTATTCTTGCAAAAGCTGAGGGATTTTCAGAAAGTCCAACCATCCAATTGATATAGCCAATAAGGCCAAAAAGTGCTACCTGACCGCATGTTCTTAGTCATCCAACGATGAAGGCTTTTTGGAAAAGTTTGGGAGTTATTTGTATCTTCCAACTTTTGGGGTTCTAATTCAGTTGGATTGCTATGGTAAGGGTCTTTGGGCTGACCAGTATTATCAAAGAATTGGCTTGGTGTCAGGCAGCCTAGGGGTGTATTTCTTACCAACCTAGGCAACACATAACCGCGTTGTTGCCTATGTTTAATATATACACCCTGGTCTCCATGTGGCTGCTTAGGTCTGGTTTTTGGCTGGCCCCTCTGGTGGTATAAGTGGTCATCCATAACGAACTGGTCATCACCGATGCTACAAGCCGTAATTGCTTGGCATTTCTGTGACACTGGTACACTTTATTATAGATAGATATTTAGATACCTTGTAACACAACTTGTTTGTGTCCCATTTATAATCTGGGTGCACTTTTGGTATTTTACACATGAGAAACTGTTGGAGACCTCTTCTGTCACAATGTGGGTGAAATCTGTCTTTAATTTTCCAAGCTCAGTATAGAATTTCTTAACCAAAGGATTAATGACTTGATTTAGTACTCAATTGGGTCTCAAGTTGGGTTTTCTAGTGAAAGGTTTCATTGAGTTCAAGTTAGGTTTTTTTACCTTTCCAAACTTCTGAGTTTAAGGTCTCTGTTGAACTATAGAGGAATAATCAAGAGTTCATATGAGGAATTAGTTATGTTCCTCTCTACATTCTTAAGTAGGATTTAAATATTTTTCAATTTTATGGTTGAGTGAAATCTATTGTCAAAGGAAACAATTTGTCTGAAGTGCCTTCTACATTCTGTTAAAGTTCTGATACCTTGGTGCCTTGCCCATTTTTATGGACTATGTCATTGGTTTAGGTAATATCTCATATGTATTTTTGTGGCTTGGCAAATGAATCCTCCATGGAAATATGTTGTTGTCTGTCTTAATATGCTATCATAATCTCCAATCTCCTATACCCTTAAACCATGATATCTAGATATATATTGTTCCCTGCTTTATTTTTGGATTGTTAGGTTGAAGCCTCAAGCATCAATTCTAAAGTGCTTGTAGTAAACTGATGCAATGAAACCATGCTTTTTGTTGTGTTCCCTTTAAATTTCTTCTTCTTCTTGAGTCTAGTTAAGAATAGAATTAAGAGTGAGAATATATGCAACTCCTGCTGTGATTTGACCTTTCCCTTATGTTATCTACCCTTCTGGATGACTAATAAAACCAACTCATTGCCAAAGAATTTTCTTCTTAACTATTATTTATTTAGTTGAATGTACATGATGCTACAGGAATGATCATTGCTATTGTTTGCAGGACTAGTAACAAGAAACCAACAAAAGCACGTTTTGGAATGATGCCCATAGGTACACCAAGAGTGCCTTATCGAACTCCTGGAGAAGGAACGTGGCAGTGGGTTGATTTGTGGAATGCTCTTGTAAGTCATGGCCTCCCTAATATTGGATCAATAAGAAATCTAGGGATTCAAGTGGTAGTCCATAAAGATGATTGGAGGGCTGACCTCCAGAATTTTAAGGGTATCAACCATGTGGCATCTCTCATTAAGTAGAATATTACCCATTTAGATGGACTACTGATGCAATCAGTCAACTTCTGTTCATGTGCATGTTTTTTCAGTATTTTAAAACTTCCATAGATGGGATGGTTATGGTCCTATGATCATGCCTAATGGGTTCTCGCCTCTGTATATGCATCACTTATGTATTTGCATAAAGGTCTCACCCCTCCTTCTGTGAACCCCCTAAATTATGTAGGAGCTGCAGATTTTGCTTTGCATGTGTGGCTTTTCTAACTAGAGCCATTGGATTACAGTACAGAGAACGTGTTATCTTTATTGGGCAACATATAGATGAAGAGTTCAGCAACCAAGTATTGGCAACAATGCTTTACCTTGACAGCGTTGATTCTTCCAAAAAGATTTATTTGTATATCAATGGTCCAGGTGGAGATGTGAGTTCATTTCTCGTTTTCCTAATGATTCTTTTATCCCTTCTCAACTCATTTCAGTGTTTGTGTAAGCATGTATGCAAGAACATGCAGACTCCTTGCTAATTTATTGCTCTTTTCAGTCTTCCTAATGAAGACTTTTATGCTTTGCAGCTTACTCCAAGCATGGCAATATATGACACCATGCAGAGTTTGAAAAGTGCCGTTTGCACCCATTGTGTGGGTTATGCTTACAGTCTTGCAGGATTTCTTCTTGCAGCTGGAGAAAAGGTTTGAACATTCACCACAAAATCACTATTCTTCTCTGGAATATGAATTAAAATGGATGAACATATGAAACATTCAAGTAGAAATAAGATTATTATTGAATTGCTACTGGTGCAGGATTTAGGTATCAATTCAAGTTTGACGTGATACTGTACCATCCATTCATTAGCTTTCGAGGGATATTTTCCCCTCCTAACATCCTAGAGACCTGATAGATTGGATATTTATATTAAATATGCGACTCATTCAGGGCTGAGTTTTAACCCTGTGCCTGCACCAAGTGTGGCAAGAGTACTCACATCCTGAAGCTAGACTGTTTGTATGCTCTTCACAAAGCATGTTGTACTTTTACTCATCATATGAATACCATTTACTCATCTTAATTTTCATGTCTGAATTTCTTCTATTTTCCCTTTGCATGGTTAAGGGTAACCGTGTAGCGATGCCACTTTCAAGAATTGCATTGCAATCTCCAGCTGGGGCAGCACGTGGCCAGGTATGTGTATCAACTATCTTATCGTAGAAATATTTATCATTGACACACGTGTAAGAGGTTTATGGTATCTTACTATGTTCTGAGTTTACAAAATAATATAATATAATTTTTAACTGACAGAATTCAAGTTCTCTTTTGAAACTGTTAATTTTCTTCTATTTCATATTCTCATGGAAGTTTACATTTTCTGCCAGGCTGATGACATTCGTAATGAAGCAAATGAGCTTCTTAGAATCAGAGATTACCTTTTCGGAGAGTTGGCTAAGAAGACAGGCCAGCCTGTGGAAAAGGTTAGATTCATTTACTCTTTACTAAAACGTGCATCTTTCTGATGTGGATGATTTAGAATTACAGTAGCAGTATGTGGGAGTGGGAGCTACATTGTTCAAAATGATTCAAAGATTATGTTCCTTGCTAAATTATTGAGCTGATATTATTACACAAGAAGTTCATTTTGCCATGCAATTGAAGCCTGTGAAAACAACTAGTGATGATGGCCAAGTACTTTGATATTTACGATCATTACTCATGATTAACAGGTATTAAACTTTTGAATGAACTTTTTGCGGCTAGAGCTTTCTTCTATTCAATGATTGCATAGGTACAAAGAAAAAATTGGCACTAACTAAGTGATGCAGGACAAACCCTAGAAACTAAGGAATCCCGCAATAGGACAGGACCATAGGTTGTAACACCCTAATATGGACTTGAAACAGAGGCTGGAATTTGCACAATGTTACATTCATCATTTGAAATAAATAACAGAATTTTCCAATAGCAAGATATCACCATAAATCAAATGAATAAACACCTTAAGCTTTAGGAAACAATTCTAGCAACAAATATGTTTAGTTCCACAAAGCTAGGTAAGAAGATTCAGGGCATTGCATTCAAAGAATCATTAAACATGCATGACTGCCCACAAATATTATTAAACCACTAATTAGAAGCACTAGAAATATATTTAATATCAAGACAATGCAACCAATTCAAAATAGGTACTGTTTCGAGGCTAAAAAGAGTGGGAAAACCATGCAAACATAAATATAAAATTCTGTTTCAAGGTTTAAGAAGAAGGAATAGGCTGTAGGGGTTGAGTTAGGGTTAGGGTTTTCAAGATAAACCAGGGAATGGGGCTGGGATGGCTAGTGATAGGGTAAGGATGGGGAAGAAAGGGTTTCGGTTGGGAGAGATGGAGAGGAATGGCGGTAATGGGGGCTGGGGGGTTTCGGCCACAAGGGATGAGAGGGGAAGGGGTTTCGGCAGCAGGGAATGGGAAGGGTATTCACGCCAGCAGGGGGGAAAGGGAGAAGAGAAAGGAGAGCTGAGGAGGAGGGAAAGAGAAACAAAGAGAGAGAGAGAGTCGTACCTTGAGAGGGAGAAGGAGAATCATAGAAAGGGGGAGGGAGAAAGCTTTACGCAATTACTCTTTTCTTCATTCTTCATTCATCAATAAAGTAGCTGATTACAACTTAAATAAAATACAATAACTGAATATCCCTAAAATACTCTTAACCTAATTAAAACAAAAAAAAAAACTAACAAAATGCTCTCACTTAAGTTATAAGGGCTGAAACGAAACTGCAGAATTAAATAAATGAAAGTATTAAATGTCCTTCACTTAATTAACATAAATACTAAAATAAAAATGACAAAAATAACCCTAGGTGTCTAAACAGCCTTGTGCTAGTTTGTAGCCTTTGAAATCATCATCGAACCATAGCAATTGGCTCCGTGGAAGTAGTCTCCTGCACCTCTGGTAATGGTGCACAAAGGGGGGGCATGATGACCCCATCACTAAGAAATATCCATCCAAATCCTATTATACCGTCTTCCTCCCACATCCTCCCCCCGGTAGAATAATGCAGCTTACCCCCTTAATCTCACTTGGAAACTTCGAGCTCCACCTAAGTAGAAGGTATTGGTTTGGGAGGTGAGTGACAAAAGGTTAACACATGTGATAGGCTCCATAGGAGAGTGAGAAGTAACTTTATTTTTCTTAGGTTTGCCTCCTCTCTCTCTGTTAAGTGGGGAATTTGTTGGTCATCTCTTCATCCTTTGTGACATTTTACGAACCTCTAGGCCCACTTTGTGTCATTATTTGGTCTGAACTGGACTCCTCCCCCAAGGTCTCTGATGCCTTATTGAGTTTTGGCAGTCAACCCCCTTGGTAAGAGTGGAAATCTTATGTGGCAATTTGTGTGTTTTTTTTTCGGCGACTATATGGACAATTTGGGAGGAGACAAACAACAGGATGTTTAAGGGTTGAGAGAGTTCTCCCCAAGAAGTTGTCAAGGCATAGTTGTCAAGGCGTTGCCTAGGCGTCCAGTCGGATCTGTAAGGGCCTAGGCGACGGTAGCCTTAGTGCCTGGCGCCTTGCACTAGTTTAATTGGTATCGAACCAGGTTCTGGTACTTATTTATGTCAAATATCATTTAAGTAAATTTTTCATTTACTTAAGATATTATTCATAAATAAGCTAATGCCCCCTATTTGAATCCAATAAAAATAGTTAAAAAATCAAATTCCAAAAGGATAAAAAATCAACACCCCAGTTCAAGAACAAAAACTGGATTTTTGGCGGTAGGTGAAATTTTCAACTTTCTAATGTTGGGGGTTTTCTCAAATCTAAAAGTTCCATAAGTCTTTATATGGTAAAACATTGCTAAAAACCCAAAGTGCAGTAAAATATTCATTTGTTTTGATATCTAAAAAATATTTTCATTCAGAGCGATTTTGACAGCATTCGTGCACACCAAGTAAGGTTTGACCGGAACATAACTCCTTCAATATGAATCAGATTTAAGCAATCTTGGATTTGTTGGAAAACTGGTTTTGTGTTCTACCTAATACAAAAAGTCTCATGTGAAAATAAAATCATTTGATCAATTAAACTTCTTAGAGAACAAGAACATTTCTCTAGATCGAGAGCAGTTTAATTACTTATTGATAAGATCATATTTTCTAAGAACAGTATAAACCAAATGTATGTTTTGATTGTTTCAAACTTCCAACAGGTTGCTTCTTCAGTTCTGCTGTCTTTTAGTTCTATGTTGATTTTTGTTGACTTTATGTGGCTTAATATTGATTTTTTATTACTTGATGTGACTTAATGTTGATTTTTGAGGACTTGATGGTACTTAATATTGATTTTTTATGATTTGATGTGGTTTAATGTTGATTTTTGATGATATAAGGTACATATTGTAGCATACTAAATAGTGTTAGAAAAGAAGGGAAATGAAAAATAACACTTGGGCGCCTAGGCGGGTGCCTTGTTGCCTAAGCACTTAGGCACTCCTCCACCGCCTTGATAACTCTGAGTAGAGGCTTTTTCAGGCATCTCTATTGTTGATTATTTTATGAGGCATTGTTAGGTTATTGATTCCTCTTCTGTTGTCCTTGATGATATACTGCACTATGGAGCCCTACACCTCCTAATATCATTAAATTGAGTGTAGATTAATATGAGGCCAGTGGGTATAAGAGGTATGTTCAGAAATCAGGAGGGTTTGGTGGTGTTGCCATTCTCGGGTCCTATTGGCGTAGCTGATTCTATGATGCCAGAACAAAAGGCCATCATCCAAGTTTTAGAATTTCGAATTTTGGTGGGATTTTAACCCCTTTGCCTAAACCGAAATATTTCGGTCAAATTTTTGGTTAACTTGTGGTAAATTTGGAAATTTCGACATGTAAATTTTAGTAGTCATTTCGTTTTGATGAGGACCAAAGTTTTTGTCAAAATTTCGACATTTTGGTGGACTTTTCGAACCATGCCATCATCCAAGGGTTGGAATTAGCTTTGGTAAATTGTTGGATTAATATGACAGTAGGAGATTCTCATTTGCTATCTGTTGACTTTAGGATCTTTAGGGGAAGGGGGACTTGGTCTTATTTGAATCTTATTCGGAAGTCAAAGGTCTTTTGGTTCGAGGGCACTTTTTTTTCTCTTGGAGGAAGGATCTGCCAATTCAATTGGTAGTAAATTGGCTAGGGGAGGAGAGGGTATGTAGTCATTGTACATAGGTCCTTATCCTTATTGTAGTCCCTCCCAAGGGTTAGGCTTTAGGCCTATCGTTATTGTTGTTGTTGTTATTCTATATCTTGTACTTAAACCATTTTACTAAGATCTAGAGAATGTTGTATTGCCTGTATTCAAGAGACTAGATGGAAGGGTAAAAATGCTAAGGTGTTGGAGGGTTTTAAACTTTGGTATACGGGAGATCAAAGTAATAGAAGTGGAGTGGGCATAGTAGTGGACCAAGATCTAAAGAAGGATTTGGTGGATGTTAAAGGATTTGGAGATAGGATTATATCCATCAAGTTTGTGTTGGAGAAAGAGGTTGTCAATATAATTAGCACATGCACCCCAAGTAGGATTGGATGAAAGTATTATGTTACAATTTTGGGAACACATGGAGGGATTAGTACAAGGTTTTAGTCAGGGAGAAGAGATTACTATAGGGGGTGATCTAAATGTACATGTTGGGAGAGATCGTAGAGGCTATGAAAATGTACATGGAGGCTATGGATTAGGAGAAAGAAATGTGGAAGGGATCTCAGTTGGATCTCAGTTTTAGACTTTGCGGTAGCATATGATTTATCCATTGTGAACACTTTGTTTGAAAATAGAGAAGCAGGAGCATTTAGTTACTTTCAAAACTGGGTATCATATCAGCCAAATACGTTTCTTCCTAACAAGAAGGTCTGATAGATTGTTTTGTAAGGTCTATAAGGTTATACCTGGGGAGAGCCTAACCATTAACATAGATTGGTGGTCTTGGATATGTGCCTAATTACGCAGAAGCGTAAGATAGGAGAGCTTACTTGCCCTAAGATAAGGTAGTGGAGATTAAAAGGAGAGTCCTTGATTTCATTTACTGATAAAGTGGTCAAACAAGGAATTATGGGACTTTGAGGGAGACATTAATATGATGTGGGACGAGATGACAACTTGTATTAAAAAGGTTGCTAAAGAGGTTTTAGGGGAATCGAAAGGTATATGTCATGTCCGTAGGGAGACTTGGCGGTAGGATGATGAGGTCCTAACAACCATTAAGACTAAGAAAGCAAGTTTTAAGACATGGCAAAGGACTAAAGACGTGGAGGATCTAAAAAGGTATAAATTTGCCAGAAACGAAGCTAAGAAGATTGTGGGGAAAGCAAGGGCGAAGAAATATGAAGAACTTTATTATAATCTGTTGATGTATACATTGATGGCGACCTTCCCTAACATTTCTAGCTTTTAGGTGAAACGGTTTCGAACATGGTATCAGAGTAGGGAGATCAAGTGTTCGACTCCTGGAAAGTGCAGTGTAAGAGTTTTCTTGACATTTCTTGTCCCTCAGTGCAACGTGATGGAAATGTTGCGTGAGCTCCACATGCAAGGACCATGAGATCTTGGCCTGCACGTACGGGGGAGTGTTGATGTATACTTTGATGCTGCCCTTCCCTAATAGTTCGAGCTTTTAGGTGAAGCAATAGCGAACATAATCTAAACACAAATGATGGGGAAAAAGCTATCTATAAAATAGCTAAAATGAGAGAAAGGGAGTGTAGAGATTTTGACCATGTTAGATTTGATGATGGTGGTGTACTAAAAAGGGATGGGGACATTAAAGAGAGGTGAAAAGAGTAAAAGAAGCTACATTACTCATCTTGGCACCAGATGACGCAGATATATACGTAGAATTAAGGTGTCTGAAGTAAAAGAAGCTTTAAGAAAGATGAATGTACGAAAGGCACCAGGCCCAGATGGGGGTCCCTATAAAAGTGTGGAAGAGCGTAGGAACTGTGGTTTAGCTTGGTTAACTAAGTTTAACACGATTATGACCACAAAGAAAAATGGCAGATGAATGGAGGAAAAGTATTGTGGTCCCGATTTACAAAAATAAAGGTGATATTCAGAGCTGCAATAACTATAGAGGGATAAAACTAATGAGTCATAAGATGAAGTTATGGGAGATGGTTATTGAAACCCACCTGAGAAAGGAAACTACTATTGTGGAGAACCAATTTGGTTTTATGCTTGGAAGATCCATGATGGAAGCTGTTTTCTTACTCAGGAAGTTAGGAGACTCCTACAAAGATATAGAAAGGGCAAGAGGGATCTCCATATGGTCTTTATTGACCTAGAAAAAGCCTACGAGAGAGTTCATAGAGAGTTTATCTAAAATATACTAGAGAAGAGAAGGGTGTCATGTAAATATATGAACATAATTAAAGATATGTATGATGGTGTGGTGAGTAACGTAAGAACTGGGGGGGGTCAAGGTAGTGAATTTCCAATTACAATTGGGTTACATCAAGGATCAGCTTTAAGACCTTATTTGTTTATACTTATCATAGATGATTTAACTAGAGGCATCCAAGATGAGGTTCCTTGGTGTATGCTTTTTGCAAATGATATTGTGTTGTTGGTGGATGAGACAAAAGCAGGGTATTGCACATAATTCCCAGAATTTCTGTTTTGCAGATGGCGTGTCTTTAAGGCCATTTTGAGGTGCCTTGATGATAGATTCTGGAGGAGCTCAAAACATAAAATTTGAAGAGCTTCGAGTCCTATTTCAGGTGGCACAAACCTCAGGTCATTCCGATGTTAGATGAGGAAGTTATGACCATTTTCCCATTGGTGCGCAAAACAGTAGAAGGCCAGCGGGAAAGATGTTGGAAATTTAAAAATTTCAAATGAAGAATGAGATGTAGTTTCTGCAGCCTTGATGAGTTGGTGAGATGGTCAAAGTTTTGAAGTCTTACAAGTGGAGCAAGTTGAAGTTTCGGGCAGCAGGGTGATATGGCAAAGAGTTTGAAATTTCAGCTTCCAAGTGTCATACCTGGTGGAAATTTCTGGGCGGTTGATTCATAAGCTTCCCTCCAAATGTGGCCTCTTGTGATCTTCCGTCCAAAAGATTGAGCTAAAATTAAATTCCTTCCTCCAATTTGTGGCTTCTTGTTGCCCAAGTTTGAAGATCTTGATATAAAAAAAGAAAAGAAAATCTCGAAAATATATAAAGGATTTTAATTTTAGGAGTTTAGTAGAAGAGTGAGAGAAAATGGAAAGAAGCTAGCAAGATTAAAAAAAAAAAAATAGAATCCTTGGCTGCTGCTTCTTTGAGTTCTTCCTTTGTCTTATCTTGGTGATCCAAAGAGAGGAAGAAGACACTCAATGTTGCTACTGCAATCATGTTCATGGAGTTTCCTTTTTAAGAAGATGCAGTAGATTGAAGGAATTGAAAGGAGAAGGAAGATTAGAGAGTCGGTTGTTCTTGTTATGTTCAAATTCAACAACAACAAACTCAGTCTTATCCCAACTTAATGGAGTCGGCTACATGGATCCAAACAATACAAAGGAAAATTGAGTTCTAACCAAAAAAGGGAAGGAAAAGATGAGAAAAGAGGGATGGGGGAAGAGAAGAGCAATGAAAATGGAAAAGGAGAAATGAAAAAAGCAAATAGATAGAAAAAAATGAAATATACAATTTGAAAGATTAAAGATAGTAAGAAGAAAGAGGCACAGCCCAGCGCATTAGGAGAATCTCAGCTAAATGGGTCTGCTACATGATTCCTTGCCCTTCAATATGCTCTATCTGAGGTCATACTTGGTACAAGGGCTAGTCTATGCATGTTCTGGCTGATAGGTTGAAGGTTTCATATCCTTGCTCCTAGTGATTGTGAAAGAGAAGGTATATCAGTGAAGTTGCTATGCAGGTTTCAGCAAGCGACATCAGGTTGCAAATCTGAAATTAAGAATCGATTTGAGAGAAGGGCTGTAGAAAGACTGATTTCAAAATTGCTTGACTGCTTAGTTGTTGCCTGCTTGAGGCCTCATATCAATGGCTGAAACTGATAAGAATGTTGAGTGGTGTTTGTGGCTGTTACACCTTATCTGATGAGGAAGACAAGAATATCTTTGGTTACTACGTATTTTCTTTGTGTGCGCCATCTGTTGCTGCATCACGGTGGAATTGAGAGGAGAACATCTGAGGTTCTTCACATTGGGATTATTCAAATGAAATAATTTATCTTTTGCAAATCCCTAGATTTGACTTAGGTTGTAAATGCTGAAAAACCTATGGTCTTGAATTGTGGAGGGTTGGGGATTTGTATTTATTTCATTTCATCATTGTAAACCTATCAGGTTGTAGCCTGTTAGGATTGGGGTTGTAGCTTAGCCTTTGTTGTAGCAAGGGTTGAAGCAGGGGTGGGTGCTCTTGGATTAGTGTAGCGATTAAAATATTTTAAAGTATTGAGCAATATGCGAAGCCTGATCATGGAATTGCTTCGTGGACGTAGGCATCTTGGCCGAACCACGCAAAATTGTCTCCTGTAGTCTTGTGTGATTGCATCTTCTTGCATATTTAGAGTATTTTGTTCTTGCAAAGTGGGTATGCATACCCTGGTAGGCCTTGCTACTTTGTGGTAGCGAGGTTGGGTTGCACATGAATTGAATGCAATTGGTAATTATGGCATGCTCCAAAAAATTGGGTTTGATAGCTTGATAGTCTGCATCGTCAGTTAACTTTAGTGCCGAGTATTGCCGGTCAGAATTAAGGATTGAATTTGGAAGAATTTTTGAGGGTCACTGATTCATCTCCCCTCTCAGTGTCACTTTGGGATCAACAGAAAATTTTATATGACTGTCATACGGCCTGCTATGATGTATGGTGCAAAAGTTGGGCAATTAAGAAGCCTCATATAGATAAACTAAGTGTAGTGGAAAAGAGGCTGTTGAGATGGATGTGTGGCAAAACTAGGAAGGATAAAGTAAGGAATGATCATATTAGAGCTTGGTTGGGAGTAGCTCTGATTCATGATAAGCTTCAAGAGAGTCGCTTGAGGTGGCATGACCATGTTCAATGGAGGCCTTGGGATGCCCCAGTATAGAGTGATTTGATTCAGATCAAGCGAACTAAAAGAGCCAGGGGCAGGCCTAAAATGACCGTAGGAGAAGTGAGGAAAGACACACTTAGCTTAGGCCTTGTGTCATGTATGAGTGTATGACTTTGAATAGAGCTTGATTGGCAAGCAAGGATCCATATGGCCGACCCCATTTAGTTGGGATAAGGTTATGTTGTTGTATTTCAAAATTTTCTTTCTTACCTTTCAAAAAGGAAATCGAAAAGAAAAGCAAAAAGGGACAAAGGAAATGAAGTTCCTGGTGTACTGAAAGTGCAAAAAATAAATGCAAGAGCTGTAAAATTTATTGTTTATCTATTAAGAGGAGGAAAAAAGGCGAAGAAATGAAGTTCTTGGTGTAAAATCAAGAGCAAGAGCTAAAGAGATAAAACCCAAAATTTGCGCAGCAGCAGTGCACTTAATCAATTTTGATGTTAATAAAAGATGAAAATACAAGGCTGTAGAAATATTTTTATAGATTCTCAAATATTACTTAACCAAAAAGACTACTTTATCCGTACTTAAGACTAAACAGGGACATATATTCAAAGATGTGTCCCTGCATATTTATCTCAAATGTGCAGGAGACATTCTTCTGTGTCTTTTTATTTTAGAAAATAGAATGTATGAAAAGAGTAAATTACTGGGTTATTTGTGTGTACCTGTGATGGTAGTTTGGGACAGTTCAAGTTGATGTTTCTGACACTTGGTATTGGTGATTATCACCAGAACACGTGTGATTGGACATGTGCATAAATGATGTATGGGGTGCATTTGAGGGAAAGATGGAGCAATTCGCTTGGTAATCTTATGTGTTCATTCTTTCCTGCCCTATGGGCTTGCTTTGTTCCCATAGATCAAAACGTTTTTGCAAAATTCCTGCTTATTCTTCTTCTTCTTCCTCTTTTTATGTATTCAATAATAAGGTTAGGAAGATAGTGTTGGAGCAGTGTTCAACACGGCTTTGTTTAGAGGTTAGAAGTTTTATACTGGTCTGGATGTCCCATGTTTGATATTTGGATGAACCAAACATATAAATTGCAGTGAAGAGTGCATGCTTTGTTGCTAGCATTCTATTATGGTATTGGCTGTGGGCTGCTTTGGAACTAGGCACTACTCAAGCTGGATTTGAATGCACCCTTCTTGTGTAACTTTGGCTGTCATATCTCAGAGGGAATCTACGGACCTCAGCAGATTGGAAGAAACACATTCGTGCTGATTTATCTAGGCCTATTGAATGGGTAATTCTGTGATAGCTTAGCTACTGACCCTCCTCTAGGGTCTGTTGCCACACGTATGATGAAGGCATTGGTGGTGGGAGACTCACCAGTTGTGATTGATTGGGCACTGCCCTCTTGCTCTCTTGGCATTTATTCTGCTTCTTCAAAGAGGTGTTGTACTGTTGTGTTTTAGCTTCTAGACCCAATGGACATTTAGGTCAGCCAGTATTGTTGGAGACTTTGTCCTTGAGTATCATATCATATGATTTCCTTTATGGAGTAGATTCTGTAATAGACTAGCACATTGCGTCCAGTTGTACTTGCATTTCTTTTTGATCCTCTACCTTCTTAGTATATTAAATCTACTAACAAACTTTGTCTTTTTATTCCCATTATCAATGTGATGCAAAAGTATCCCCACCTTCAAAGAATGGTTCTCTATATATTAGGTCACATTGGAAATCTTCCTGTTCAATTTTGGGTCATTATATTGGATTATATCCTTACCTTGCATATTTGACGTGATTTCAGTGTTGTCTTAGAGTTTATTCAGTTATATTTTCAACCAGACTAAGAATGGCATTGTTAATTTTTTTTTTTTTTTTGGTTGAAATTTATGGGTAATTTACTGACTGGTTGTTATGAGATTTATATTTTGGGAATTTCAATTTAACTGAAGTTTGAGATGGTTTATTTTTAGTTGATATTTTGTTTTTGTTTGGTAATTGATCTAGCACTAAGTGTGCAAGTCTAGAAGTTTTAATTGTAAACATAGTAGGAGTGAGTTCTCTTAGGACTAGGATTTAGTTACATTCCAGATAATTTTGTTTTTGGGGGGTGAATGGAAAAAGAGCAGAGAACAGCACAAAAGCCAAAATGGCCAAGCAGTTGGGGCGGGGGGGACGGGGGGGGGGGGGGACTCTAAACAAAACATCTAACAAAAGGATTATACATCAAAAGCCCAGTTTGGGGGGGGGGGGGGAACATAAAACAAAAGGATGATACAAAAGAAGAAACCAGTAGGAGAAGAAACAAATATCGAAAGGATGATACTCAAAAGAGGGAAAGGGGGGGGGGGGGGAAGAGAAGGAACAAGTATCAAAAGGATAACACATCAAGAAGCCAGGGGGAAATAAGAGGGAAGGTCCCAAGTACAGTCCATATAATGGTTTGTTTTAGTCAGTTTTAGTTGTGGCTGTTTACAATGGAATGAATCCATGTTTGTTTTCTCCTGTGAAATATTTTGCCTTTACTCTGGCTGAGCTATTTCTGTTCTATTACTGATGCTACATTGTTTGTTCTAAGAACACGTTTTTAGTTACTAGGGTTAACCCTGATCACTGTATACATGTCTATCTAATGACAATTGTGCAAGTTTTGGTGTTAAATACTGACAAACACTTCAATTTTTGCCTTGCCCTACTTTAAAAGGATCAACTTTCATATTTTTTCGGTCTTTGGTGTGGTATCTGTGCTGTACTGTCCTAGTGTTTTTATGACAGAAAATTCAGATTGTCTGATTACCAGTGTTAAGCTGTGCTCTCGTTAGATTTGTTTCAAACAATATAAGCTAAACTTGCATATTTCTTTTATATTTGTAGATCAACAAGGACTTGAGTCGAATGAAGCGGTTCAATGCTCAAGAAGCTCTTGAGTATGGGCTCATTGATCGTATAATCAGGCCTCCACGTATTAAGGCTGATGCTCCACGAAAGGACGAAGGAACTGGTCTTGGTTAATGGATTAGTGTTTCCCATACAAACTGGCATGGTCCATAGCAGTTCTGAATGTCCATGATTCATTATTCCAATGGTTATTTATCTATTTTGAATCATCATTGTTGGTTCAGTCATGTAGTGACCGAGTTGGGCAGAGTTTCCTGATTTTCGCATTTTGTAATATCAGCAGCTAATCCTTATGGGGTAAATCGAGTTGTTCTTCCAAACTTGGGTCTTATGAAGAGGAACAATAAGTACTAAACGTTAATTTACACTTGTATCAATGATATTGATTACTTTAAGTATCTAAACGATGGGTCCCATTGAAGGAGCCGGTTCAAGAACACAGTGGAAAAATAAACTCTAAGGACAGTTTTCCTCCACCCATAGAGGACGTTCACTCACAATCTTAGGGTTCATAAACCCCTTGTAGGGCTTTTGTCACGCCCTCAAAACCACCCTAGCGGTTTAGGGACATTGAAGGTTTCCAACATCATTTATGTCAAGGAAATATGAATCGGATTAGAACAAAAGCACAAACACATGTCTAAAATGTATAAATTAAGATTTCAACTAAAGTAGAGTAAAACTAAGTTGTTAAAATTTTTAAATTAAACTTAAAAATTCTGAAATAAAGGTTACGATCTCCAAAATTAAATTAAACTAAAATAAATTATAAGTTCTAAAATTGAAAGAGTGTAAAGTTTCTAATAGTAGTTGTACTCTTCTAATCCGAATGCTTCGTCTTTTGGACCTCCTCCTCTAGTACATTTTCACATCCAGATGCACATTCATAAAGTTGGTCATCTGAAAAGTGGTGATGTTAAGCTTCGGTAAAAGCTTAGCAAGTAAATCCACAACAACTATACAGGTGTGAAAACATGCACAAGTAATACAAAATGCAAAGACATACAATAATATGTATATATAGATTTAAAAACAAAACAAAACAAAACAAAATGATTATAACCATATTTGCTTATCACCACTATCGTAATAAAGAGTATATATGACAACAATCAACAAAAGATGCATCAAAAGAACATAAAATAGCAAACACATCACTTCCTGATAGACTAGTGTTAACTAGTTACCACACACTGGTCAAGGCCCTAATGATAGCGGCGTATGAACTCCAGTTATGATTAACTACAACACCACTATCCCCTCTCAACATCAAGAAACTAATGGAGAAACTAGTGATCAAACTTGCCCTGGACCGAGTCAAAGCCCCCAAAGGTTTTACCAGCAATGCCCACCTGGAGAGTTTTTTTATCATCTTCATCTTTCTAGTAGTCCATGTAGCTCCAATAAAGATAAGCTCGTAGCTCAAAAACTCACCAACTTATCATTATCCCAACATATTCACCAATGTCGGTAAGGTACACAATAAAATAACAATCAAGGGTTTGCTTATAATTTAAAGCTATACATCCAAGTTCGGAACTTAGGGGTCATGACTCCTCAATTCAACCCTAACACATTCTATTGAAAATAATGAAAATAAAGTGTGAAAACAGTAATTTTCATCAACATATCAATGCATAAAGTGAGGAACAATAATAAAGAAGATTGGGCAAAATCTTCGCAATCACTTATCCAACAATAACATCAATGAAAATTAAAGGGTAAACCCTAAACAAAATCAGATTTTTTTATGCATCATCCAAAAACATCATGCATTAGGTTATAATCATGAAGAATCATATATAAATCTTCCTTATACTATCAACAAAAGCATTGGATTCATTAGTCTATAAACATGACATTATTAAAATTTCTGCATACACATATATGAATTAAGTCATAAGGAAATTACCATTCCTTGCAAGCAATCATGTGTGAACAATTTAATTGACTTAAAAGCATGAATAAAATATATTTTTGGCATGGTAAATTTTAATCTAAAATTAAATTCCAGATTTAAAATAATGTTTCAAAATAAATTTTATGTGAAGGAAAATATCAAGTATAATGGTTGAAGATCTACTCATCTTGTGTAAAGCGACTAGGGTTTCTATAGGTGACCTCAAATCAATGCTTCAATGGTGTTATTATCTTTTCTTAGTTCAGAATCACTTTAATGGAGTCCTATGAGTAAGGCAATGATGAAATCAACTTCAAGATATTGCTTAAATTTGGATTTGGGAAACACAGATTTTTGACAGAAAGACCTACCTTTAGTAAATCAGCAATATCTCTCTGTTCAGCTATTTGATTAGGCTGATTCAAGTTGGGTTGCGAAGATAAGAGATGAGGATATATTTTATCATGAAATATGATTTTCTCAATTCGGCTCCAAAAAGGGTCGAAATTGGCCTTCAAGTGACTGGTTCTGCACAATCCGAATATCCTTCTTCTTCTTCTCTTCCTCTCTATAGTCCATGAATTTCTCTCTCTCTCTCTCTCTCTCTCTCTCTCTCTCTTTCTCACACACACACACACACATTTTTGATAAACGGAATGGGGTTTGGGACTTGGTTATGAGAATTTATTCTTAACAAGAGAGAAAGAGGTGGGAAGAATTCGATTTAATCTCTAACTTGATCTCTTCACTTTCCCTCGAATGAAATTATTTTAAGAGGAATCTTGACATAAGGTTTTAAAAAGATTTAGATTTAGTAGTTTAATTTTAGTTAAATTTTTTCTTATTTTATTATTATTATTTTGTTGTTAGTTGCTTAGAACCGAAATCCTCCAATCCCTCTCGTGCGTGGAACCTCCCTTGCTATCCTACATTCTCTCCTCTCTATTTTTATTTTTTTCACTCCAACTCCTCTTTCTTTCCCTTTTCTTTTTCCATTATTATTATTATTATTATATATATATTTAAAAACATGGGAGAGTTCCCACATCCCCACGGTTTCCTAATTAGCTAGTTGTGATGTGGGGCCCACCATAAGGTAAATTTGTAAAAATAAAACTTCTTAAATTCATCCGTAAGGGAAATTGAACATAAGACTTAATAACTTGTTAACCTAAGGGTCCAACCAGTAGACTAGATTATTAGATATTTATTACCTCCTAAATAAAATCATATATTTTTTTAACAAACCCTAATTCTACACTTAGGCAAGGAATAATTCAAATTAAGGGTGTTACACTAAGGCACAGTACTTACCATGCATGTATGTGTACACCTCCAGCTAGTCCAAGCTCCTACATAACAACTTACCCTAATCCTGTATTAGGTAAAACGATCAAATTACCCCCAATCCAAAATCAGGGTATTACAGTTTTAATATGTTCCAAAATACCCTCCCAATACCCATTTTCGCCCTCTCCCGCCCCTCGGTTAATGGGATCCCATTCACCTTGGGTCTTGGGTGGAGGGAAACTTGGTCCAAACTTTAATCAGTATGATCAATTCTCATGTTGGCTTAGGGTATAAAAAAAAATTTCACCATTGAAAAGGGAAAACAGTTGTCTTGAGAGCTACATGCGCAGTACAACCTAGGGAACTTAGTTACTCTGTAGTCAACACCTTTGTAAGGATTGTTTGACGAATCCAAAAGGAAGGGAGAGAGAGAGGAGAGATAGAAAGTGAAAGATAGAGAGAGTAGAGAGATATAAGAGTGGGGAGGGGAGAGACAAACTAATGACGGTGGCTTTTCCACTTTTTGGTAAAAAGAGGGCTATTCATTCATGCGCACCCAACACCAAACAAAGGAAAGCAGAATACATAAAATAGATAGATAACATGATAAGCGCGAAGTATCAATATACAATATCCAAAACCAAGGAGTGGAAAAAGACCCGGTCTCACATGCTGTTGACTGGGTCATCCAGACTAGGGGTTGGTTCACAACCACTTCCCTAAGATTAGGCGTATGCACATACATGCCAATAAAGGAATCCTCATATATGCCGAATAGATCAATGTCACACTGCCCACATGTGCCGACACGCTGCTGCAACCTACTTTCAAATAGACTTGTCTAATAGGTGAAGGTCTGATGGATCGACGAGTGGAACTTCGATTGACGGCAAGAATACCACTAGAATCACTGCCACAACCTACTTTCGAACAAATTTGTAAGAATCTGCTGGATCAGCGAGTGGAGCTTCGTCTGGCAACAGTAGAGGGTTGGTGAAAATTGAACGGCCATTGGATCCTCCAAGCCGACGACAACCTCGGTGCCACGAGCACCTGAGTCATCATCACCTGCAAACACATAGAGAAAGAAGAAAGAAAAACCTCCTTCAGTGTTGTCCACATAGAACTTGATAACTAAAGCATACAAATGGATTAGAAAAGTTGGGAATGTTTATCGACAAAGGGAAAAACACCCATCAACCACATAACGGGGGGCTTCAGGAGAGGGGAAGGGGGAGGGGAAAGGGTATGTCAGAGGGTATTGGTGATGGCAGCCAAGGGGGGAGTAGTTCAGAAGAGGTGTGGTTGCAGGGAGAGATGGAGTAGGTTCGTGGTCTGTCGGTTCTCCATGTGGATGCCCCTAGAATGTGCCCTCTGCTCAAGACTCTCAGCCTCCCCAAATGGCATCGGTGACATTAAGTCGTTTATCGCACTTTGGGCTTCTTGTTGGTTCCTAAAAGAAATGAAACCAAACCCCCTTGAACGACCAGTCTTCTGACCCTACATAATCCTTGGATCCGAACAACTGGGGTAAACAGAGAAGCATGCAAACAAGGTTGCATCTGTAACTTCAGGGCTAAGATCACCAACAAAATTGTTGAAATGTTCTGAATAATCTTCCCTCTGACCACTAGCATATGCCCAGTTCACTGTTATAGGTTTCCCAAACAGATGCCTCCCATTAAGAGATACAATAGCAAGCACAGCTGCCCTCTGATCGACGAAGATGAGACCAAACAAGGTGGCTGCATTGAGCGATTCAAGCAATGAGGAGGATAAATCCAGGCCAATGATAAGATTTTGGCAAAACGAAAGGATTCCTGCTTCGCTCCAGCCTACTGTATCAACGAACAAGATGATTTGGGAGCAAGGCAGAAAGGAGACAACCACAGTGGACGATGGTTGTCGTCCCCAAATAGGACTGTCTTTGTCGGCATCGTTGTCGTCGTCGGCCTCATGGTGGAACTAAGCTGAGGAGGAGATAGGGAAAGGGGATACACGCACTACAGGCGGAGAGGTAACACGCACTAATGGCGGAGAAGATGAACACGCACAGCATTGGAAATGTTAACAATCACGCATAGCGGCGGAAGAGGAGAAAAAGAGAAAACCCTAAAGACTGACCAATGGGGAAGACCCTTTTTATCAGATTTAAGGTTTCTTTCCACCTGCAAATTTAATAAACAGGAAACTCTTCTCTCTCTCTCTCTCTCTCTCTCTCTCTCTTTCCACTAAAATATTATATCTAATCCTCTTTTTATCGCATTAGAATTGTATTGCAATAGAAATTCTACTACCATGTTATTTTTTTTTTCGGTAAAATGAGATTTCATTTAAAAACAAAGGATGACAAAGCCGAAGTCTCCAGCTTACAGAGATCCTGGAGCCAAGGAGAGGATGATGGCTAGGCTGTCCGACATCTCAAAGACAGGGCTTTTCAAACTAGATTGTCTGCAACATTGTTAGACATTCTAGAAATATGAGAGAAGGAACATTCTTCAAAGCTGGAAACAAAATGGCAAATATCTTCAATAATAGAAGAGATTTCCATAGGCACTAAAGAGTCTCACCTTACTAAAATAGGGAAGATGTAGGATCTCATTGGGATATACATCTTTAGTATAATATTGGATAATTATAATGTCTTTAATTCTCAATTGAAGACATTTATCAATATGTAAATCAAAAGTAAAATTACTATTTTTTTCTCCTAATACAACAATTAATTATGGTTAGGTCCTTCTACTTAAACAATATCACGTAATAGTCCATATGCCATAGTACAAATTATTATTGCAACCCTAGACTGTTATAATGACATTTATAAAATAAATTCAATATGATATTCTCCATTACATGATGTAGGATCGTATAGGTAACTTTTATTTTTTGGTAGAACATATAGGTAACTTAAAAGGGGGTGAATTGGTTAATATGGAATATTAGCCCAAATTCAAAGTTAAGAGATAAAGAATTAGAGAGTATACACACATCAACTGTTGGATTTATGTGTCCATCATCCGGTTCGGTCCAGTTTACTTTGTATTGAACCTTTTATACATTTTGGTTTAATATTATCACATGCAATATAAATTTTTCGAGCATTGAATCCATAAGTTTTACTTAAAATGATAGTCACGACTAGGGTTTGGATTGGGCACCCTTATCATATGGTCGTCGCATTGGGTATGCCTAGACATATTGATGTCGGGGTACGAATGTTGTGCATTGGCGAAGAATCTTATTTGTCGATTCCCTCATGTATTACTGTCGGATGTAGAATGGCTTATACGTATCGGCCCATAGGATGCCCTCAAGAAGGCCCGAATGAAAGACCCAAGCCTACATGCACGGGCCCATCCAATAAAGTCCTACAAATGAAGACTCGGGCTTGCGCAAAAGCGTCTCGTGGGAAAGACATGTGTTACCGAGACCTTGTACCTAAAAGGACCTCGTCATTGCGAAATGTGATCGCATTCTTTGGATCATCAATGACTAAGATTCAAGAGAGTTAAAGTCGGTGTTTTGGGAATGCAGAAACATTTCGTGAGTGAGAGTTACTCAACACGATCACTACTACCCAATTGGAAAACATCAAGATAGAAAATGTTTGTGGATGGTCGGATCAAAATCTGAATCCGGTGCCATTTTAGAAATGGTTTTTGTAAAATCTATTTTCATATAAAATGATAGATTATATGTAGTTTTAATTGAAAATATTTTATCGAGTTTCGCGGGATCCGATCACGTACACAGACGCTCTCATATGGACATGTACTATGGAATGGGGTTTGGCAGTACATGCGTACATGCCTTAGATTCCATAATGATGATGTTGATTAATGGTGGGTTGGTACATAATAATTAATTATTATATGAGGGTATAAATGAAATTTGCTAATTAATTAATTATTTATTTAAATTTATTGGATAAGGTGCTATTTTATTTATCCATTAAATATAAAATAAATAAATAATTAAACTATTCCCTATTAGATTCTGCTTCATCACCAATTAGAAACCTATTAGATTTAAACAGGTTCAAGCCAATAAGGAGAGAGAGTGTCAGAGTCTCACTGAGATTTTTCAAACAGGGCTTTACCCGTGGAGGAGGAGTACCACGTTTTCCAACCTTGGACGGTTTTGGGTGTTTCCCCTCTTCTCCACATTTTTGGCTCTCCCTCTCTCTCCCTCTCTCTCTCTCTCTCTCCTTCTTCTTGCTCTCTAGTTTTGAGAACTAGGATTTTGAAAACCCAGATCTGTGCTTGAAGATTTGAAGAAGAAGATCTAGGATTGACTTGGAGAACCTTGAGTGCACCATTGGAGGTTCAGATCTGTTTACCTGATGTGCTTGTTGGAGGAAGAACCACTGTCTATTGGAGAACCAACACTTGAGGCTCAACAGGTTAGCAAGTTCTTGTCTATTCTTCTTGATTTTAATTATATGATAATCATAGGATGTGAAAAAAACCCAAATTGATCTCTTTCAGCTGTGCATTCGGGTATGGGATGGAAAAGAGATGAATTTTATCTCTTAAGGATCCCATGAATTTATGGAACAAGAATGAGAAGGATTGAGTAATGGTTTATTACACTATACCTAATTGGGTTACACCAGGGTTCCTATGGGCAACCTTAAAATTAAATAGGGCACCCATGAGTAACCATTGGTTAACCCAGGAGGTGTAAAACCCTAATTGGTTTATAATTAGTTGCCCTAGGATCTCCATGGGCTGATCCAAATAAATTGAACCATTGGTTTTAGCTATGATCAACATAGAGATGATCCACCCGGCGCGGCCTCATCCCACGCCGGGCTCACCAGGGCGCGGCCCCCAGCGCGGCCACCGGCAGCGCTGGATTGCTATTTGGCAAGGTAAACCCCAAAAACTCAGGGGAAACTCATATAAATAATCACATAATTTGGGAGATTTGGGGGGGGGGGGGGGGGGGGGGGGGGGGGGCGGGTTTTTTCCGGTTTGGGCTTTTCTTCTTCCGGCTGCGGGGGCGCTTGTGGGGTGTGGCGGCGGGCTTTTTTTGCCTCAACAGATCCCATGGATTGCTATTTGACCTACATCAACTTAATTAAATTAAGGAAAAATTACAGTCACCCCCTAAGATTTGTACTAGATACAGTGCGACTCCCTGTGTTTTCAAAATATACACCCAGCACCTTTAAGTGGACGATGTTAAATATAAAATTTAAATGACAATTTTACCCTCCAATTAAAATAACCCTATTCTTTAACATAAAACAGTGGGACCCACCACTATTTCTTCCTCTTCTTCTTTCTTCTTCTTCTTTCTTGCTCTTCGTCAATCACCGCCCCACGACCGCCACCACTACCGCTGCAACCTCTATCCCTGTCTCTCTCTCTCCTTCCAAATCTTAGAATCTTTCTGTTCTTTCTTCACAAATTCTATTAGTTTGAGGACTCGTAGTGCAGCTCATTAACTCTGCCTTAGGGCAGGTTTAATTTCCTTCTCTTCTTCGATCATCGTGAGATTCAGTATATATTTTGTGTTTCATGAGAGTTGTGTTCAGGTGGGGCCACAGGTTACGTTGTTATCTCTATTCTTTCTTATCTCTTCTTCTCTTCCTTCTTCTATTAGATCTTTCTTTTATTTCTCAGATTACTTCTTATCTCTATTCTTAATCTTCTACTTTTCTTCTCCTCTTCCACTAAATTTTGTTTCTACTCTGTTATTCTGCAAATTCTGATCAAAATGAGTTACTTGGTTATGCTTGCGACACGATACAAAGTTAAAGTTGTTTATAGTTGAAACGACCTACAAGGCCACAACAACGACCATCTTTTTTTGTTTTTTCCTTCTTTGAAACAATTTTACGGTATTCTCTGTCAATAATCAATATATATTTCTCCCTTCTTTCTCCTTCTGATCCGAATAAACCAACGATTGAGATAAGATATCTCTTTGTTTTTATCCTTTTTTATTTGTAGATCTCTGCAGGTTTTTTTTTTTTTTTTTTAACTTTTTTGGAATCGTACCCAGTCTATATGAGAAAACTAGATAAAAAAGAACAGCTGAAATAAAGTTCTGCCGCTTTGAAATCGACTTAGGAAGCGCGACAACTGTGAGTGGCTCAAATTTACGTTCTTTCAGCTATCCTGATTTACTGCAATTTAATGTGTCTGTCTTCGTTTCTACTGAAATAATCAGAAAAATAGAAATTAAAGTATATCCTTTAACCTGGGTAGCTTTTCTTGTTCTTCAGTGGCCAGAGTGAAACATGCGGTGAAGATTATTTGTACTTGTTGCTTCTTAATGAGTGCAATTTGATGATCTAGTTCCTGCTACTGCGAGTTCTGTGTTTTTTTTGGGAAAATATCACGTACCTCCCCTGAGGTATGACTTATGTACGCTTTCACCCGTCAGGTTTGGGAAATTCCACGTACCTCCCCTGCTTTCCAAACTAAGTAACATAAAGGCCCACTCCGTTAACTGAGGGCATTAAACGTTAAAGTTTCATTTTGATTGACCAAAATGCCCTTATTAAACGTTAAAGTTTCATCCCTTATTTCTTTATTACTTCCTCTGTTGAGCTCCATTCTTCACAACAGACCAAAATTCATCGCTGCTACACCACCTAGGGCACCACCATTGATGGTGAGCTTCTTGCCACCAAGCTTAAACAACATACTCTTTTTGCCGTTGCTACTACACCTTCGAGGAAAGCCTGGATTCAACCTGGATTTGTGCCCTTTGAAGGAATCGCGTTAGTCACCTACAACTCGTTCCTCTGTTTGGAACCTGCAACCTCAGTCGGTTTGGCACCTCCAACTCATCCCTACTTCAACTCATCCCTACTTGCAATCTCATTAGGTTTGGCACCTCCAACTCATACCCACCTACAACTCCCAATTTTTGTTTGGTAACTGCAACTCATAAAATCTCGATTTGGCTGCAGCAACTCCTTCCAACTTCAGTTTGGCACCTGCAAATTGAAAGGATTTTGGCTGTAAGTATTTCAACCAATTTGTGATATTTCACTTGAATTGAAATAGAGTTTGTGGAGATCCATATTAGCTGTGAATAAACATCTCTGATTAATGCCTTATAGTGTTAGGAAAAGGGTTGTGGTTCTTTTAAACCATCATTCTAAATTAAATGAACAAATACAGTCATGAGTTAAGTTGCTTATTAATCCCTTGCATTATTATTGATATGAGTACTTGATCAATTAGCTAGCTAGAGAGAATCGAAACAACTTGCCCCAAGATGACAAAACCCATCTTGTACATTTGTAAGCAATGTTCAGTTCTAGAAAAAAGCCCCTAATATTCTGGAAAAGGTAAACTATTTTATTATGGCCCCCATTGATATTCATTTGCTTTATACCCCTGCTCCCAAAACTTGCAGAAAATATTTAGTGCTTCTTCTGTACAGCAATTTGAGTTATACCCAATGATCAATTCAAGGTACCTGAAGTTTGAAATTGGTATTTTTTTGCAGGTAAGATGTCTGCTACCAGTGTGAATGAGAGCAATTCAAGGTACTTGAGGTTTGAAAACAAGCTGTGTTTTTGTAGAAAAAGAGCTGCTGTGAGGATCTCAAACTCGACAGACAACCCGAATAGGCTTTATTACAACTGTGCAGACAAAAACAAGGGTGGCTGCAACTTCTTCCAATGGTATACTAATATGGATGAACCAAGAGTGACCAACACCAATGATGCACCAAATATTGTGGCTGAAAATAGTCTAGAAGACAATCAAAGGAGGGAACAACAGAGGAAGGAAGAGTTACGTAGTCTGAAGACTAGAGTGAAGGCCCTGGAAAAATCAAATGCTGAAATGAAAACAATATGTCTAATAATGGTTGCTTTGTTTGTCTTCAATTTGGTTGTAATTGTTGTGAAGAAGTGATGTATGTTTGGGAAGGGGAGTGGACAATTTTATGTTAAAACTTTATGGTGAAGTAGAATGGAATGTGAAGCTTGCGCACTATGCTTCCAAAGCTATGATGGAAAAAGATTTTGGCCCCATTGTACTGGAAGATCAATGTTTGGCTGATTACATTTCTGTTTTTTTTTTTTGGTTAATTTCCATAAATTTAGGAAAAAAAAAACCAAAGGTGGCAATGTGGCATTAGTGTGATCCTTCAATGTATTCCAGACAAAAAGGTATAGACACACATTCACTACCAAAGGTTGAAGGCTTAAGTTGATGCTCCATAACTATTAAAGCCTTCTATGAATGTGTTTCTAGTGGCTGAGACTTATTTTTAGTGGTTTAGGTTGATGTTCCATTACTATTAAACCCCAATTCCAAAGCTGATATTCCATTTAAATAGTAAAATCTACAACAAAGTTTATTCACTACCTCTCTTTTGCTCCATTATAAGTTTTGGAGACTTATTCAATCTCTTTCTATGTCACTTCTGTGTTTGTCTATAAATGTTTAGTTGAAATTACAAGGAACAAGGAAGAAATAAGTTATGGTGATTTTAAGTACATTTAGTTCTTACATGGCCATGGTGGTGGTACAATTCGGTTATGGTGGATCCAACATCCTCATGAAGGTTGCCATCAACAAGGGACTTAGTCACTTTGTCTTTATAGTCTACGAACACCTAATTGTCATGATGCTCTTGTTAGGTCCTTTAGCCTATTTCCTTGAGAGGTAATTAATTAAGCTCTTTTCCATCGTCATTCAATTCTCACACTCTTCCTTCCATGCATGCTTTCTCTTACAAGCGCCAAAATTGCATGAAACAACGCCCTTCTCTTTCACTTCCCTTGATGATCAAGATTCTCAAACACTTACATCCACAACCAAATTGTTTAAAATAGAAAATTAGACTAATGTTTTCTAACACATAAATCACCAACTCAGTTCCTAAATTCCTTCATAATAACTCCAGACATCAGCACATGATCAGCAATGAAGCATTAAACATCCATCTTCATTGTTTGAACTCAGCAACTCTGCAAATCACCAACTCAGCAATGAAGCAAATGAAACCAGCAACTCTGCAGATCAGCAACTTAACTTAGCTTCTGAAGATGGCAATCTTAGCAAATCACTTCCATCTCTGTACAAGGAAGTAATACCTCAAATTAACATCACAATCTTTGCTGTTAGACTTGAAACAATTCATTATTGAAACAATTAAAAGTCATACCCGTACCTTTCCAGGAAAGTAACCACCTTGGTTATGGCTTTGTTTGGCCATCTCTCTTTGCCTTCAGTTTAGAAGCCTTGACTTCCATTCTTTTCTGAACCTTATCTTGTTCAGTCGTAAGTGCAGATGTAGAAGATTGTTGAGATGATCTGGTTACCCTCTGAGAGGGTGTAGTACCAGCATGTATATCAGTACTTGCTTTCCTCTACAATTGCATCAACAAAACAAATAATCAAAAGGATACCTTAACTTTAAATAAACAGACTTAAATTGAAATAGAATTTGGTTAGTTAGTCTGGGTACCTTGACACCAATAGTTTTTGAAGTAGATGGTCTCTTGCCTTTTACTGGTCCTCCTTTGCACGTCCTTTTGTTATGATCAAAGGAATGACATTTACTACATCTAACAGTGGTGGACCTCTTCCTTATATCTTCTTTATGGGCTTCATCAGGTTCCCTCCTCCTTGATCTATTTGGTCTGCCAATTGACCTCTTCAGTGGTGGAGGAAGTAGATTAGTCTCTTCCAAAGTATTAGGATCAAATAATGGATCAATTACTCCCCCATTAGCCAAGAGATATGTCTTTGTTGTGTAATATGCATGACAATAGTATCAGACTGGAACCCTGCTAAATTGAGTGCATGCACCTACATGTCTACATGGTAACCCAGTTGCCATATAGATCCCACATTCACATGTTAGATTTCCTAGGTCAACCACATACCTATGAGAGCCATCTTGTACCTCATACTTGTCTCCTCCAGCAACTGATGGTCTACAAAACCTCACATTCTTTTGTAAACTTTCAAGCTTAGAGGAACTCCTAGGAGTTAGGACATCAGGAAAGTTGCAACCATTCACCAACCTTTTATGTAGCCTGCACATCAACTTCAGCCTAATTTGGTCAATCACTATAAGGATTGGTTTGCTCCGTATGGGTGCAATCCACTGGTTGAATGACTCAGTCATATTATTGGTTATGTGATCACTTTTGACTCTGTGATCAAATGCATGTCTTGCCCACATCTGAACTGGAGTCTTCATCAACCAATCATAAGCTTCTTTCTTTTCTTCTTTCATCCCATTCATAGCTTTCTGAAAGTCATACACATTGTATGCTTTGATGGCAGCCTAGAAATAACCCCTCAATGCTGGCCCACCTCCAAATTGCTTCTTGAAGTTATTGTATAAATGTCTACTGCAGTGTCTATGGTTTGCTTCAGGGTAGATGATTGATATTGCTTCAATAAGACCCTATAAACCAGAATAATACACAACATATTACAAACCAATTGTAATTGGAATAACAAACAATCTTAAACATTTGTGACCTAATGAAATAAATTGGAATCATACCTTTTGTTTGTCTGTCATAAATGTGATTGGTATATCAGGGGCTGTGACTGTATCTCTATTCCTCTCCAGGGTCTCTCTTAAGTGATAGAGGAAGAATAGCCAACTGTCCTTGTCTTCAGATTGAACAACACCATATGCAACAGGAAATATGCCATTATTTCCATCAACTGAAACAACAGCCACTAACACTCCACCAAATGCCCCCTTCAAATGGCAACCATCAAGGCCTAAGAATGGCCTACAACCCTTCAAAAAGCCTTGTTTACAAGTATCAAAACATATAAACAAGCGCTTGAACTGTGGAAGTACTACAGGGACTCCACCAATCTCATGTCCAGATTTGCATCCATTCTGGTATTGGATCACATAAGCATTTTCCTTGTTCTTTTCCTAGACCATCTCCCCATATTTTTCCACCTTCTTATAGGACTTTACATGACTTCCTTCAATTTCTTCCCTTGCTCTCCACTTAGCCCTGTATAGTCTCATTCTATTAGACTCCACATTGTATTTTTCTTTCAAAAAGTGTTCCATGACCTGGTTACTCATGTCTGGGTCTACCCTCAGGTTGGGAGCAGCTATCCATACTGAATTTACATGCTTGTTGACCCCAAATCTCTTGCAAGTGTGCTTATCAATAAGTGTTTTGATCACATATGTGATCCCATCCCTAGCCAGAGGTGATGCATGGATCCTCCATGTACATCCTTTTCCCTCACAGTTACGGTAACCCGGATTTCTCATTTTTTGTCTCAATGCATGGAAGCCCTCTTGCACTTCATAATCAACTAGTACCTCCCTAAAATGTGTCACATTCTTAAATTCTTGACCAACTTCTAATCTGATCTTTTTGTCCACATCCTCATCACTTCCATTATCTCGTCCTTCAGATTGACATTCTGAAATATCATCATCTTCATCAATATTGTCCTCTATTCCTTCATCCTTTTCCACATCATCATCACTTCCTTCATCTCCACTGTCATCTGTACTCTCAGATATATCATCTGATTCTCCAATCTCCCAATCTTCATCTGTTGAGTCACTCATCTCTTGAACTTCAGTACTATCCTTGACAGACATCTTGCTAGGTGAAGCATTATTTTTCTCAATACTGGTAGAACCAATGGTAGAAGCTTTAATAAATCCACCACCCATGCCTACACATCTACTAGACATGTCAACCTTTTCAAATGACATATGTTGTTCCATCATACTTGCTGTGCTCTTGTTGTAAAATGTAACCCCATCAGGAGAACCATTCCTTGGCCCAAGCACAACAGTGTGAGTAAAATCAGCCTTCACAGTAGTATTTTCTGCATTTACATAAGAGGTACTAGTATCTCTCTTTCCAGATGTATTGACACTATCTCTCCTTAAAATTGGTGTACTAGCACTGGCAGCTTCCCTACTTAAGTTGGGTGTATGTAGAGTAGCACCACCCCTCCTTACACTTGCTTTTCGTCTCCTATTGGCACCAAGCCTACTTATGTTTTGCTCTTCATCAACAGGAGAAACTAGTGGCTCTCCAGCTTCTGGGTCTATCAACTACAACATTACCATCAATCACTGAAACTGAGTGTCCATTTATGTTAATACTTGCAGTTTGCTCACTAACTACCACATCGTACACATACAGGTTGAGGTCATCCAATTCCTTGGTAGCCATTTCAAACATCCTCATCACATCCCTGTCAGTCTCCATGGTTACTTCTTTCTTATCAGCTGTTATATATTTCACAGAAAAAGTCACTGATCTATCTTTGGGTATATAACTTAGTATTGTGTTATATATGTCACCAATCATCTCAAGATAGCCAAATCTGTCCACATCTACCACTCGAGACTGAGCATTGACATAGTGATATACTATTTTGCACACTGTTCTGTCCATTCTTCACAATTATGCCTGTCAACATAAATACAACCAATGGTACAAATACAGTATATAAAATACATCATTACACATATATATATGGTTACTAAACAAATCCAATAGATAGTATATATAATGTTATAACACTATAAAATCCAATGGAAATTATACAATTGCCTATATAATAAACAGAATTCCAAGATGCGAGCCAAGACATAAAAAATTTTGGGTGTGAAATATATAACAGAGATGGTTTCACCCAATCAATTTTTGGGGTTTTACCTTACAAATAAGACTTTTGGTGCAGAGATGGTTTCACGAAGATGAAATGCAGGCTGTGATGAGGATTTGCTGCAACTGAATCCTGTACAAGACCTAAAAAATTTTGGGTTTAGGGTTTATTCGATATAAAGTTGCAGAAGTAAACTAACAAAACTGAAATTAATGGATGGGGTTTTACCTAGAAAAGTTCTATTCCGGTGCTGCTGTGTTTTTGGTTGAAGATTTCCAGGTTGTGATGAAGACCTATGCTGCTAAATCATCACTCCTCCAGTGATGGGTAGCTTCCAAAGAGCAAATATCTAGATTATGGCTTCCAGTGCAAAAATGGCGCGACGATGCGGTATTTGGAGGTCTTCTTGAGAAGTGGAAGAGGAATGGAAGAAGTTCTCGCTGCAGTTGAAGACCAATCGTAGATGTTCTTGAGGATTTGCAGGTGTGCTTGAGCAGTTGCAGGTGCTCGTTCAAGCGGCAGGGGTTTGAGTCGAGAAATGGAAGAGGGAAGCCTTTTCTTTACCCCAACCCTTGTAAGGGTATATTGGGCATAAGAAGATCTAAAAATGCCTACCGTTCGCAACTAACACGAATAGTTAACGGAGTGGGCCTTTATGTTACTTAGTTTGGAAAGCAGGGGAGGTACGTGGAATTTCCCAAACCTCACGGGTAAAAGTGTACATAAGTCATACCTAAGGGGAGGTACGTGATATTTTTCCTTTTTTTTTCAATTGCTCGGTGATTTTGGCCTCCATGCACTCTGCAAGTCGTGCCGGAATGACGGGCTCCTCCACACGACATGTGGAATGCCGATGTCCAGTAGTAGGGGAAGGGGGTGGTGAAGTTTGGGCTGCCCTATGGGTAAAATGGTAAACTCACATCCATTAAGGGTATATTTGTCATTTTAAGACATCAATGGCCAACACATTAGCAACTAACGGGAATGCTCTAATGGAGTGGGGCTGAGTGTAACAAGTACCTTAAACTCAGGGGGTCAGAGTGTATATTTTAAAAACACAGGGGATCGCACTATATTTAGTACAAATCTCAGGGGGTGAAAATGTAATTTTCCCTTCAATTAATTGCGCAACAAGTTGCCCAACTTAACTAAGAGTTCTATAATTGGAATAATATGCACTTTGTATTGTGTAATCCAATTACAACTCCACTTTCTAATTTGCAACACTTGTAAGTAAGTAGGCAACTAATTCAATATATTTACAAACAGAACTCTAACGTTGTAGGAATTTCTATCATAATTAACAACTGGATTTTGATCCTCTGTTGCCGCTACCTGTGTGGCCGGTGTGCATCATCGCACAGGCAGGGGCGAAATGATCGCCCTACCATTACCCAAGCACCCTATCCGGGTGGGATCCATGTGGGGTTCACACTCTGCCTGTGTGAGACTGCACACCGGCGGCACGATACTATCACATAGTTTCTTTTTTGGATCTTATCACCATTAGAGGAACTTCAGGCTTACTACACCAGTAATGGAGAATGGAGAATGGAGAATGGAGAGGAGGAGGAGGAGGAAAGTCACATGGCACAACCAACCATCATAGGTGGCTGTTATCTTGCACCGGCATACAACCCATTTGAGCGGCGAATAGATGCAAGTGGCCTTGGCAGCAGCCCATGGTCGTACGGGCCCTACATTTTTTTTTTATTATCATACTGTCGATCATGTCGGCGGGTTGCTGCCCTGCCCGCATGCCACGCACAACCCGTATTGGCGCGGGGCCCATTGGTCATGCATGGCCTGCTAGTTGTACGTGGCCAGCGGGCTGTGCCCTCCTTCTTCTCTCTCTCAAAAAAGGATCCCCTCATGGGTTTCTTCCTTCTCCGTCTAAAATAGAAAATTAGAATGAGAAAAAGAACAACGAGAAGAAGACGAAGAATAATAGGGAAAATAAGTCAGAGATCACATCCCTAACCCAAAACAGAATTTTTTTAATGGAGAAACGATACCAGATACCACTTGAAAGTGGCTATGGAAATACAACGATACAATATCTATTATAAAATTTAAAGTATCAAAGATCTCAATGAACACATGTGATAATGATACGAATAAGGTTTGTAGGTTACCTAGAACACCCAAGTGACATGCTCCTCCAAAGGAATGCAACACAAGGTCACAATCTCTATTGAGTGTACCACCTCCAATGGCCAAAACCCTTGCTTAAAGTGGAAGAAGACTCTTTTTTCTCTCTCTTCAATTTTCTCTTATTTTGTGTCGTACAAATTATGCGCAGAATAATTAGGGTTTCAATGAAGCTTTTCTTAAATAGAAAAAGCTAATTGAAGAAATTACAATCTAACGGACTCGATCGCGCTAAGTCGTATGATCTTAAAATGAAGTCTTTAAGTTTTCCTTAATTGTATAAAAGGATGATAATAAAAAAGACGTAACCTGAAAACCCCCAGTGGTACAAAGTTTCATTACACTTTCTCCCCCGTAACACTACGACATAGCAAAACGTGGAATACAATCACTGTCATGTAATAAATCCATTGTACATAAATCTGAGAATGACACGACCAGTGACTGGAACAAAAAATTTGAAAAATACTTTTCATAGATAATAATTATTTAATATAATAATATAATAAAACAATTTTCTATACACTTAATGTTGTGCGAAGAATTCTGCCGGAGATATTCTCCAAGAACACAAGTGATAAACTAATTTAGAACTTAGTGAAATTGGGAAAACTGGAGTTGACACTGTGAAGCAATGGAATTTCTTTATTGATTATTGAATTGAATTACATGAGCATCAAGGCTCCTTATTTATAATGGTTGGGGGGATCTGAGAGAATCCTTCCGCTTTGGATATTTCCTTTTTAGGGAGCATGGATTTAGGAAACTTCCACTCCAACTACCATCTTCCTTAGATCTCGGGATCTGGTGATTCTTGGAGCACGTGGGGCCTCTACTTGGTTATATAACTGCCTTAGTGGGCCTGCCCCATAACCGTCGTAAGCATGGTTCTTCCTAGGCATGCTTTTGAACTAATCTTGCTTGCGGTCCAAGATTGGCAACGTGTAGGATTAGGGGTGTCAATGGGTCGGGTTGGGCCGGGCCTACCAAAACCCTGACCCTGACCCTAGAGGTCTAAACCCTGACCCTGACCCTGACCCAACCCTGGCAGGGCCAAGAAACCCTCAACCCTGACCCGACCCTGCCAGGGTTTTTTCTCTGGCCCGGCCGGACTCGACCCGACCCTGATAGGGTCGGGCAGGGTCGGGTCGGCCCTGATTGACCCTGTCTTGACCCTGTTTTAACCCTGTCTTGACCCTGATTGATATATATCAAAGAATATATCTAAAAAAAACCTAAAAAATTCTGTAAATAATAAGAATAAGATGGGAAGGAGAGAGAGGGAGAGAGGGACTTGTAAATTTAAATAAAAATAATTCACAAACATCTATAAAAATCCATAAATAAAAATATTGCCATAAACATCCATAAATAAAAATACTCTCACAAACATCCATAAATAAAATACTTCCACAAACATCATAAAAATACTACCACAATCATCCATAATAATCTACCACAAATATCCATATAAATACTGCCACAAACATCCATAAAAATACTACTACTACAATCATCCATGAATAAAAATACTGCCACAATCAACCATCAATCACGAGCGACATCCATGATCCATCTCCATGATATGCTTGAATCGGATTCTGGAAAAAAATGCCCAAAATGAGGGAAAAACTCTATTAATACAAACAGATGTCAAAAAAATATTAGCTAATAAGAACTATTGTTTGGATACAAGTCCTTACCAGTTCACGCCAAATAAGTATGCATTATCATCCATCAAGTCAAAGTTATAGTTGCATCACCACAATCATTGTTAGTAGCTGAAAAAAAACACATTTAACAAATGAACAAATCAATAAACTTAATCATCATTCATAATGTTATTATTATTATTGTAATTAAATGATATAAGGGAATTTAAAAGGTTGTTACCTGATTCGATCTTCTCAAGGTCAATTAAGTTCTCTTCAACATCAATTGAAACCGGTGTCTGTCGTAGCCAATCTTGTGTACATACCAATGCCTCTACCATCTTAGGTGTCAAAGAGCTACGGAACTGGTCTAAAATCCTACCACCGGTGCTAAAAGCACACTCTGAAGCAACACTTGAGACAGGAATCGCCAAAACATCCCTTGCCATCTTATTTAGAACCACAAATCGTGTACTATTGACCTTCCACCAATTCAAGATGTCAAAAGAATTGAGTTCATCCTCCTTCTCAATACCTTCCAACAAATATTTGTCTAAGTCAGATGTCACATGGAAACGCTCCTCCTCTTCTAATGCATTATGAAAACCCCTTTCTGAAAATTCATTGTCATCATCATCTATTGATGAACCATCAAAAGAGGTTGTAGATGAATCAACTCTCACTGTACTACTTGTCGACCCCTGCATTTGGTAATGTCTCCAGAGACGATCCATGACATTTTTAATCCTCTCAATTTTCTCTTCCACCTCATGTTGAGAATATAATTTTGGATAGCAATATTTCACATATCTCAACTTAAATCGTGGATCAAGAACACGAGCAACAACCAACATAATATTCATTTTGTCAGTGCCACTACCACCCCAATATTTGTCAAATTTTTCTTTCATTGCCAATGACATATCCCGAATCATGCCATCTTCACTTCTTGACCACTTGTTCAACTGTGATTCAATCACACTAATCTCTTTGAAGTAAAGATTTGAAGTAGTAAAAAGAGACCCAGACAATCTTGTAGTTGCATTGTAAAAAAACTCCAACATCTTGCATAAAACTTTAGCTCTCTCCCAATCTTGAGTAGTTGGGACCCCATCCTTGCACTCCATAGTAAAGTTTGGGTCTCTATCTTCTACACATTCAAAAGCTTTTTGAAACTCCAAAGCAGTTTGCAACATAAGATATGTAGAGTTCCAACGAGTAGAAACATCTAAACTCAAAGCTTTCTTACACTCAATATTTTCTTGCTTACAACACAATCTAAACTGTTGTGACCTTGATGGTGAACTCCTTACATACTTCACTACAGAACGAACTCTACTTACAACATCTCCACAATCCTCAAGACCTTTCTTGACAATCAAATTCAAAATATGGGCAGCACATCTCATATGAAAAAACTCACCACCCAACAATAACCCATTTTTCTTATTAAATCTTCTCTTTAAATTTCGAATTGCAACATCATTCTGCTTGCATTGTCCACATAATACTACAGTTTATCCAACCCCAATCAATCAAACACACTCAAGGGCATTACTAAGTGCTTCACCAGTATGTGGTGATGGGACTACGCAAAAGTTAATGATTTTCTTTTGCAATTTCCAATTTCGATCAATGTAATGTGCTGTCAGGCACAAATAACCAAGATTTTGGATAGAAGTCCACATATCGTGGTGAGGACACCGTTGAGCGATTCTCTTAAACAAATCTTGCAACTTCTTTTTCTCCCCGGATACAATTGCAAGCAATCTTGTGCCACGATATTACGGGTCAAAGTATTAAACCTAGGCTGTAAAGCCTTACAAAAATCTCTAAACCCGTCCCGCCCTACAAATATAAATGGTAATTCATCCATAATAATCATGCGAGCAAGCGCCTTTCTACACAATTCATAATCAAATTTCCAAGCTAAGATACTAGTGATTGTACTCTTACCATCACTCGTGTCAACTTTAAAATCCAAAAGTTTTTGCTTCTTATTTTTTTCACTACTTGGACACAGAAGACATCTATCCAAATGTCGTTTTAGTGAACTAGTACCATGTTCACTTGCACAACCAAATTCCTTGTGGCAATACTTGCATGTACACTTAGTAGCTTTTGAACCACTAGGAGGTATAACTTTAGTGAAGTGATTCCAAACACTAGATGACCCTATAGTGAGGGGATTAGAAGATACCTCAGACGCATTAGAGTTTGGTTGTGCCTTTGTAGAGCTTATCACAGGATCCTTAGAGCTTGATTCAACTGGATTTGAATTTGGATGATTTGAACTTGAGTTTGGCTGCCTTGGATTTGAGTTTTCCTCCATTGAGATCTGTACAAATTCAAAAATCCAGACATGTGTAAGATCTTTGAAACAATAAGTTGAAGAAAATAGTGAAGAAGAAGGAAACTTGCTCTATATGATTGATACATGGTGTGAGTGATGAGCTCCCACTCAGATTGATACATTAATGAAGAAGAAGGAGACTTGCTCTATATGTAGATCTGATATGAAAGCACCACTCTTTCACACCCATTATAAGAACCCTTCCCTCTCCACAAAAAACCATCTTATCACACCCTTATCCACTCTCTCTGTCCCTCCCTTCTCAAGCTAGTTCATCTAATATAAGTAGCAGGGGAGTTCTTTCCCATTGCATTATTTAGAGTGAAGTGATCTCTTTTCCGAGATAGCTGTTAATATGCAGATTTTGTGTATTTATTCTATCATACTAGGTTGTTATTGGATTTTTCCTCTTTCCTGGTCCCCTATCCCCTTCATTTGGACTCTGTAATATAAATACGCCACATCACAACTTAACAGATGGAGGCTAACGGTAGGGGAGGTCTTAGTAATTTTTTGAAAACTACAGGGGAATCATATGTAAGGTGGGAAAATCAAAGGGAAGAACGTGTAATTAAGACAAAGTACAGGGGAGGGGATGTAATTTTCCCTAAGTTAAATTAATTTACTAGTGTAAATTTACTACTAAACACTAGAAAGTGGTGCCAAAGTCTGATACTTTGACTCTATATCTATCATCTAAGAGTCTAACAAAACAAATCCTTTAAAAAAAATTAAAAGTGATCTCATCATAGTTTCTTGTAAATCTAACCTACCCTTTTATGATTATTGGTGAGAAGTCCTAAGCCAAGATGATAAATTCGGGGGTACCCCTTTCATTCTAACTTCTCCTTTTGCTGCTTCCCTTAACTCCATCATTTATGATTTCCGTTTAGAAGAAATCTATCCTACAGACCTGGTTTACTTGAAGAAATTGTAGGAAACCACCTAACTATGTACTTGAACACTTGGATAGATGTTTGGTCTCTAAAGAGTGGCTATCTGTTTGGCATTTTGCCTCTCTTCAAACTCTATCCTCAATGGGATCTGACCACAATCCTTTACTTCTAAACTCCAATTCCCCTCAGATGTCTTTTAGGAAAATTTCATTTCAAATTGGCTTGGGTTAATCACCCGGAATTCCAAAAATACGTTGCTTCTTCTTGGGGAGATATCCAAGCTAAGAACCTGATGGTTAAATTAAATGGAATCTCACTCAGATTGAAAGACTGGAATGTCAAGGTATTTGGAAGATTGGAGAAGATAAAAAATGAGGCTTTTGAAAAAATTCGATCCTTGGAAGGTTCTACTTTGATAGACCAATCTTATTCCCACTTACAGGAGGCCTATAAGACTCTTAAGGTTCATACTTGAAGCAGAGGAGACTTTCTCGGCTCCGAAATCCAGACAATCATATATTTCGGATGGAGATAGAAATACTCGATATTACCACTCCTTTGCTAAACAAAATCTTCGATCAAGGAGGATTTATTTTCTTAAGAATTTTGAAGGCAAAACAATTACCTTAGCCCCAGAAATTTCACATCTCTTTGCAACCCATTTCAAGGAAATTTTAATCTCATCCAATCCTCTTGATTCATCCTTCATTGAATGCTTATTTTCACTACTCCAATTTTCTCAGGGTTTTCTATCCTTAACCTCCACTCCAACCCTCGATGAAATACAAACAGCAGTGTTTAGCATTGAAGCCCTTAAATCTCCTGGGGTTGATGCTTTATCTGCTGGTTTTTATCATCATTGTTGGGATATAGTTAATCCTGAAATTTTTAACTTTGTGCATCATTTTTTCTCTTCTTCATACATTCCTCCAAGAGTTAATCATACACTTCTCACCCTCATACCAAAAAAAGAGAATGCTTGTGTTGTGGAAGATTTAAAGATTTAAAAAACAACAAACACAGACACAGATCAAGACTCAAGAGAGATGCATTTCAGATCTGAATCCACGCATACTAGCAGCACTGTTGCGAGGATGGGGAAAGACCCAAATAAGAATGAAGTGCTGAATATTAGAACATACCTTGAGTCCTTGATGCGAATTTGGGAAGGAGGAACCGAGGAAGAAGAAGGCTGCTAGTCGTCGAGCGGCGGCTTTCTCAGCTTCTCGTGGATGAAGAAGAAGAACGGGAAGACTGAAAATGTGAAAAGTGAAAACAAAAAGGGAATATGGCCATATGGGATTAGGGTTATTTATCACTCTTAGGGGTATTTTGGTATTTTTAGCCATATAAAGGCTTATAAAGAATTCAGGGTCGGGTCAGGGCCGGGCCGGGCTAGGCCCGCCATCTTGAGCCCGACCCGACCCCACCCGACCCTGCCAGGGTCAGCCAAAATCTCAACCCTGACCCGCCCTTCGAGCTAGCAGATCAGGGTCGGGTTCGGGCCGGACTCAGGGCGGGTTCGGGCGGGTTCGGGCCAGCCAGGTATTATTGACACCCCTATGTAGGATCAAGATTAATGCACAGAATGTGACGTATCATTTGCCCCCTACTCCCTTTATCCTTGGTAAGGTATAGGGAGTATATTTATCCTCGGTATCCCGTGCGGGAATGTGTGGAGCTCGGGTCGTATGTTGGTGACGCTGGTGACTTATGGACCAATCTCTTTGACATCGTTTCTTCTTTAGGACATTTTTATCCTCTACAGGCTTTCTATAATCGTGCCGCCACCAGCCGCTGTTTGCACATGGGAGCAAAATATCTTTCGTTTTTTGCGCTTTTTGAGAAGTGATTGATGGGATGTCATAAAGTTTAAATTTAAACTTCTGCTTTCCCAATGTTCTTTGATAAAGGCGGTCTTTTCCTCTTCCTGAGATCTAGACTGTTCGCTAAGGTTTGAATGGTTAGATTTTTCTAAGGTGTATGCCGATGCCCCCAAGGGTATAAAGTGTTCTGCCTTCCCTTTCTTTTCTTCCTTGATCATCCTCGAGTTTCTCTGCTAAAGATATTTCTTTGAAGCTTCTGCAGTAGCTTCGTTCAGTGTTTTCTTTTTCTTCGACTGTACCTTTCTCGTCCCAAGTAAGTCCTTTTCTCTTTTTCCTTTTCATTGAACTGCGTTTTCTTTATTCATCTTTAGGAAATAGGGGAGTCCAAGAAAAGTTCGACCTCGAAATCTAATCCAGAAGCAGAATCTCTGTTGGACGAGGGGGAGAAGTTGTATCATGGAGTAGCTTTGGAAGGATCCTGAGGGGCTTCATCTCGACCCTCCCTAGTAGACGCTGCAAGTTCTAGGATTCCCATATTGGTTCCTAGGATTTCTTCTGGGGCGTCTGGCAGTAGTTCTAGCCTTTCCTCCAAGAAATTGCTGGGTAGAAGGGGATATCGGGTTCGCCAACCCCAACAGGATCCCACCATTGAAAAAGGGGTGGATGATATTCCTTCCGTTCTGTTGGAGACCCGAAATGTCTATGCCATCCCTGATTCTGTAGTTCTCAGGGTTCCGCACTCTAGAGATAGGTTAAATCAACCTCAGCGTCATGAGGTGGGTCTTATTCTAGAAACCTTCAAGGCAGGGCTTCAATATCCTCTTCCTTCCTTCGTTGCTCAGCTCCTTAGACATTATAAAGTTGCCCCCAGTCAATTAGTTCCCAACTGTTGGAGATGTGTGGGGGCTTTTATTATTAGGTGTACTGCGGGGCAGACGTCCTTCTCCTGCTCTGTTCATTAGATGTTTTACCTTGAATCAGAATAGTGGTCATCCGGGGTGGTATTACCTCCGTCAGAGGGATGTTCCAATTGTGGGTCCTCTCCCATCGGCCATTCATGGCTGGAAGCAGAGGTTCTTCTGGGCGGCTTGTGTAGGGCCCAAGTGCCCTACCGTATGGGGCTATCCCAATACAAGGTTGGGGAATAGGATTCCACCCTTGGACTCTAAAGATCAGCTGACCTTGGAGAAAATGATGCCTCACAAGAGTCGTGTCAAAGCTGGGACCATTGACACTTTGGATATGAACGAATTGGAGAGGGGTGAGCATCTCGGGAACTCCTCATTTCGTCTTCCCCATGGTCTCCTGTGCATGTTTAGCTTTTTCTCACCTTATTTATTTATTCTCTCTTTTTTTTGTAGTGGAATTTCCCCTAGATTCTCTTGCTACATTTATGGAGAGTGAAAACCTTCAAGTGGCTGGGGATGTGGTTCTCCCTCCTTCAGACAATAGTAGGAAGAGAAAAGTACTCCCAACCGAGCAGGATAAAGGCCATTCGAAGAAGGATTCCTCCAAGGTTCCTCTTACTCCTTCCCGAGGTGTCAAGATTGGAGATTCTTCAAATAAGGGGAAGAGTTCCTCTTCGGGTCTGGTCATGTGGCAGGAGGAGGAGTCCTCTTTAGCTTTAAAGGATCCGCCTCCCTCGGATAAGTCGAAGAAGAAAGAAGAACAAGGGGAAGAAAAAAGTAAGCACAGACTTGTTCGTCCCCAAGTGGTCAATCAGTAATGACCAAAGGGTGATCGGTAGTGTTGCTGCTGTTGAGAATTTGGCCCTGAACTGCGTTCCTCCAGCTGACCTGGATTGGTTGTCCGAGATGGATGATGATACATTGGAGAAGTCAACTCTTACACGGGCCTACGAGGTGACGCTCCATTCTTGGCTTGTAATTTAATGATTCCTCATTTCTTGTTGTTTGATTTTCTCTTTTGGCTCCAGGCCCTTGCCTTTATCTCTGGGCTAGTGGAGTGTAAGAGAAAGATTGCCTTGGTGTATGCGGAATTGGAGAAGGAAATGGTGGAGTTGAAGAAGGCCGCCCAGGATAATGATGAATGGATTTACCTATTGAAGGTTGATGTCAGGGACCTTAAGCCAGGAAAAGAGACTGCCGAGAAAGCACTGGTAGAGGCTGAAGAGAAGTGAAAGCAAGCGGAAAAAGATGCTAAGTCTTCTTCTTCTTCTTATACAAAGGTCAAAGGAAAGCTGGCTGAGAAGGAGCAACAGATCCAAAATCAGAAGGCCGACATTACTACTTTGAAGGCCCAAATTGAGGAACCGGGGGCCAAGGCAGTCGATGAATATCTCAAGTCTGAGGCCTAGAAGATCAATCATATGTCTACAACTACTTTGGCCCTGTTAAAAATAGCCTATTCTATCTGGCGGCAAGTAAAGGAGAGGTAACCAGATTTTAACTTTGAGGGTATATTCGAGGTGCAAAATATGCTTGTGCGGTTGAAGTCTGGTGCCTACAAGCCTGCGTCTTCGATTGGTTATTTGGACATCCCTCGTCCGTCTTCATTTTCAGTAACTCCTTCGATGGTTGGGACCTTGGTTGATGGCCAAGGCACTTCAGTTGGCACTGGGGAAACTGGTGTTGCCGTGCCTGAGTAGACGGTTGTTGAAGTCTCAACCGAGATGATCTCGAAGCAGGCTACTGACCAGAGCGTTGAGGTGAGAACTGAGGATCCTTTGCCAGCCCCTGTTGATGATCCGACCATCACCTAAGCTGTTCCAGATGTTGAGAACATTCCTCTAGTTTGACTTTCCTGCCTCTTACTACATGTCATTGTTCCATTCTCTCCCCATTTTTTCTCTCTTCTTTTTTTTTTTTTTTTTTTTTTTTGTTGGAAGTGTAAGGTTCTGCCACTGAGATTTGTAATGAAGGATGACGATGATTCCCTTATTTTTTACGTTCTCATGTATCTGACCATGGCTTTTCTCTTTTTATTAGGGCAATCTTTCCTTGTGTGGTACTTTGCCCGTTGATGCTTTGAAGCAAGAGAAGGAACTCCACTCTAGGATAACAACATATGCCAAGGCCAATGACGTGCTGAGGAAACACTATTCTCGTCTGGAGAGTGAACTCGATCACCTTAAATCTCTCGAGCGTTGGGAGGAAGATCTACTGAGCAGGCTTGAGTTTGCCCAAGATATCATTGACAACGTCACTGATTATCTTTGGGCTGAGAAGTATGCCGCACCTAATCTTACCATTGAGCATATGATTCAGTCATCAGTCTTTAAACATTTCTGCGAGGACAAAGCCTTAGAGGGTGCCCAACGTTTATATAACAGGATAAATGAAGCTGCCCCACATTTTAAATGGGGGAAGATTTGGTTAGGTTTTGACCCTAATGTTCTTATAAGGGAGGTTGTATTAGAACCAACTTCACTTTCAATTCCTTTCTTCCTTCCTCCTCGGGATGTTCCTGGGCCTTTGCCCCCTAATCCTCCTCGTCCTGAGCTCAAATACTTATGAATGTTAATATTGTACCTCGAATGCCAATTGCTGTCCCCTTACTTTGAAATAAATTATGATTTTCCTTGGTGACATTCCAACACTGATTCCAGTTGGTTCTTCTTGCCACGCTGCTTGGTTCAATAGCTTTCTTTGCATTTTACCTTTCTGCATGACGTATATATACATTATGGCATAAATCTCTTCCCTAGGGATTTCTTACAGATTCCGCACGCAAACATTTATTACTCCCATCTTGACTGACGCTTTGGTTAACTCACCATTAATGGAACTGGTGCGGGAGTCGAATCATTGCCTCCATAATCGTACCCTTCCCCTTTTTTGGAATAGCGTCGGACCAACAAGGTCTGGACATGTGGCGTTACTCCCCTTTAATTTGGGTAGTTGGGCCTTGATATTCTCTTTCGAATGTGAACCGTCGTTGAGCCCTTTAAATAGCGCCCTTTGTTCCTCCTGGATCCAAAGGTTTCCTACGCTTATCACCCTTTTGCTTTCTCATGGAAATTCTAAGCTTTCTCTAGTGTTTTGGGTGCCGGTGTCTTCACAGATACAAAGGTTGTAAGTTTCTGAAGGCATACTTGCTTTAAGATCCTTCTTTCGGCTTTAATCTTCAATCGACATTGGCCCTCATAGCTTCGATCCTCAATCGACACGCAGTGTCCTTTGGGTTTCTTGGCTTTGGGGCCTTCTCTGCATGTAGTGTGCCCTCGCCAATGCTTGGAGTGGGAACGTTACAGCAGAGAAATTGAGAGTCTTGAGCGGGCTATTTCCTGCCGACCCTAACCTCTTAAGGATTTGAGGTGTGATGATTTGGCATTGGCAGTGTGCTGGAGGACCTAAACTAGCGCTACGCTCGTGCTCTTCAAGCTCCGCATCTCTTGCAGAGGTAGGGGAGTGGTAACAGGGCTATTTTGGTGCTTTAAAGGAGCTTCCAAACGTCCTAATGGTGAATCCCATTTGGCAAAACTATCCCTTCTTGACATCTCAGGGTCACTTGGAACAGGTGGAACTGCCTCATAAATGTCAGGCTTGATCTCCATCTATCCGATGTTGTTGTTATGGCTGCACCTATTTCATACCCCTCGGTCCCTGGTACCTGCATCACTCATTTGTTGGGGTAAAATCCACACATCACCCATTATGGTTTTGATGATAACAAATAAGTTAGTTGTACAAACTCTTGTCTAAAAGATGCATAGATAAGAGCAGAGCATCAAGTGAGGGGGAGCACTCAATTCAAGAGATTGATGCTCAAAGCAAATTGAACTTGTCCAATCTTTCAAGATATCAAAGAATCATGAAGAATGGAGAACAAGTTTTGAAGTCAAAGATCAAGACAAGTGAGAGAAACTCTCTTTGAAGATACTCATGTAAAGAAGTGAAGTTCAAGACTTGAAGAAGTTTGAAGACTTAGAATTGTACTAAGTTGTAAATTCATTTGTTAAAGTTATAATTGATGTAATGCACACACGCACGCATTCATTTAGAATGTCCTTAGGAGGTGATTTGACCCTTTAGACATGTGACTATTAAGTTTTGGAACCCCCCAAACTAAACCCTTTTGGAATCGACCCAAGTAAGTCCAATAAAGGACTTAATTATGTCAGCAAAAATTTTATGATCCAGCATACCGGATCATGAAACGGCATACCGGATCAGTGTTGCAATCTCAGAAAAATGCTCACAGTAGCCTTCCGGAGTACGCTGGATTGTAATCCAGCATACCGGATTCTGAATCAGCATACCGGATCATAATCCAGCATACCCGATCAGTGCTTGACTGTTAAAATATGATCGTTATTCCCTTGTTTCTTAAGGAAAGTAGGTGATCTGGCATACCGAATTCCCATCCAGCATACCGAATTATTTATAGACTATGGAATCCGAATGTTAATTGGATTCCTTATTGGTTCTAGGCTCCTAGCCTATAAATACCCTCTTGATTAGTGTTCTAAACACAATAATTATCTACAATCAAGAGCTCTAAAAGATCAATTAGTCCCTAGTGAGATTATACACACAAGATTCTAAATAGTGAAATTCTCTCTAAGGTGAGAGGAGTGGATGTAGGCACATTTTGGCCGAACCACTATAAATTGCTTGTGTCTCTTTGCATTGCTTGTCTTTACTCTTCTCTATCTTTATTGTTGTTTTTAATTCCACATAGTTCTTTTAATTTTCGAACCTACACCTATTCACCCCCCTCTAGGTGACTTCACAATTGGTATCAGAGCAGGTGGTCGCGGGTTCTAGTCTCCCAGGTGCCATGGGTGCTCTGTTATTGGGCATGCATTAGTGCCATGGGTGCTCTATTATTGGGCGTGCATTAGTACCATGGGTGCTCTGTTATTGGGTGTACATTTGAGGGGGGATTGTTGGGAGTGACCCAAAATGCCCTGCCCAGATCCCCGCTCGGACGAGGGAGTGATGCGCGCTGGCTGGTGTGCAATAAGGAATTAAAAGTTGCACCTTCCCTCACAAGGCATCTTTTGGGGGATTGGCGAGCGTTTGGTTCTACATCATTGTCCTGCTCGGGAGGATCAAGACAAGGCAGATCGGGCTTGCGGTTTAGGCGCATCTGTAGTTTACCTCGTTTTCTCCTTCCTGAAGTTGAATTTGGACCTGAGCATATTCGATCATAAATTGGCCCTTGTAACTATATCAAGCCTGAATGTTGTAATTATCCCATGTACTTGTACTAGGATCTTGGCATATTAATAAAAGATCTTTATTATCTGAGCATCTTTCAGTTGGATTCCTTCTGATGGGCTTTTGCTTCTTATGCTCTTCATTCTTTTTTTAACTTGTCGGCGAGCCCAGATAATCATCATGTGGACTGGGGAAATGCCCCTATGGTGCAACTCACCATTATGGTCGGATGACCATCGGCTTAATTATGGAAACGGTCATATGGTGCAACTCACCATTATGGTCGGATGACCATCATCTTGATTGGAGAAACACCCCTATGGTGCAACTCACCATTATGGTCGGATCTCCATCATCTTGATTGGGAAAATGCCCCTATGGTGCAACTCACCATTATGGTTGGATGACCATCATCTTGATTGGGGAAGCGCCCCTATGGGGCAACTCACCATTATGGTCAAACTACCATCATCTCGATTGGGGAAGCGCCCCTATGGTGTAACTCACCATTATAGTCGGATGGCCATCATCTTGATTGGGGAAACGTCCCTATGGTGCAACTCACCATTATGGTAATTGTTAGCACATTATTAGTAACAACGATAACCATGTAGGAAAAGAATAATTGCAAGAACAGATCATTGCCATTAATTGTTTGATCAACTGAGGATGCCTTTATTAGCCGTAGCCTGACATTTCCAAAAAAAACTTTGCTTTAATCAAATGAAAATTGAAATTTAGACAACCTGACCTTATTGGTAGAATTTTCATAAATTTTTTACATTCCAAGACCGTGGTATGGGTACCCCCTCCAGAGTCTTCAAATGAAAGGCCTCTGATGCCACTTGTTTGGAGATTCTGTATGGTCCTTCCCAGTTGGGTGCTAATTTTCCTATGGACCTCGGATCTGAAGCTTCTACCTTGCGTAAGACCAATTCTCCTTGGTAAAATCTTCTGACTTTTAACTTTAAATTATAGTGGCGTGCTATTCGTTGCTGATGAGCCCCGTTTTTTACCCGAGCTGTGTCTCTAATCTCTTCTTATAGATTCAGGTTTATCCTTAATTCTTCATCATTAACTTCTGGATTGTAGAATTGCACCCTCATGGATGTTTCTCCTATCTCCACAGGAATTATTGCCTCTGTTCCATATGCCAACATGAAGGGTGTTTCCCCTGTTGCCAGCCTCGTTGTTGTTCTATATGCCCATAAAATGTTAGGCAATTCTTCTACCCACAATCCCTTGGTTGTTTCTAGCTTCTTCTTAATTCCATATAGTAGAATTTTATTCATCGTCTTTGCTAGTCCATTGGATTGGGGGTGGGCAATTGAGGTCTTCCTTAGCTAGATTTCATACTGATCACTAAACTCTTTGAATTTTTACTCAAGCTGTTTTCCATTATTAGTGATGAGAGTTCTCGGTATTCCATATCTATAAATTACTGAGTGAAGAAAGAACTTCCATACCTTTGCCACAGAAATCACAGCCAAAGCTTCTACCTCCACCCATTTGGTGAAATAGTCCACAGCCACAACTACAAATTGTCTTCCCCCAGGTGCCTTGGGAAAAGGTCCCAGTATATCCATGCCCCATTGCACAAAAGACAACGGACTCGAAATTGAGGTGAGCTTTGTTGCAAACTTACAGGTTGGCGAGTGACAGGCATAAATTTTTCACATATCAGGCATTTGCAGACAAAACTCATCGCTTCTTTGCGAAGATAGGGCCAAAAATATCCTTGTCTGATGACTTTGTGAGTGAGTGCCATGCCCCCCAAGTGTTGTCCACAAATGCCCTCATGTATCTCTCGCAGAACATACTCCGCCTTAGTTGGTCGTAGACATTTCAAGTAAGGCATAGCGAACGCCTTTTTATAGAGTATTCCTCCTATCATTGTATACCGTGCTGCCCTCATTCTTACTTTCTTTGCTTCCTCCCTATCGGCGGGCAATGTACCCTTTTGGAGATAGTTCACTATAGGATCCATCCAATAGGGTTCCATCTCGATTGGTAATATCTCTTCTGGCTGCTCTATGCTCGGAGTATCGAGGACATCTATGTAGATGGTTCTACCTAAGTCTTGAAAATCTGAGGTGGCCAGCCTCAAAAGGGCATCTGCTGACACGTTTTGTGCTCGGGGCACTAGGAGTATCTCGAAGTGGCTGAACTTAGTAATCAGGTCATGTACTCTACTTAGGTATTGTGCCATGCACGGTTCCTTTGCCTCATATTCCCCCTTGACCTGGTTGACTATCAGCTGTGAGTCACTGTGTACAGCAATATTTCTTACCATCAAACTTTGTGCCAATTTCAATCTGGCAATTAGTGCCTCATATTCCGCCCCATTGTTGGTGGTTTGGAATTCAAACCTTAGCGCATATTGTACTAAGAACCCTCTAGGGCTTGTTAATATCAGTCCTGCATCGCAACCATCCACGTTAGATGAACCGTCCACGAATAGCGTCCACTGCTCTGTCAATTCCTCAGGCTCCTCACGTGGGGGAGCTTCTTCTTCGGGTAGTGTGCATTCCACAACAAAATCTGCTAGGGCTTGAGCTTTAATGGCATTTCGGGGCTTGCACTGGATGTCAAATTCACCTAACTCTACTGACCATGCCACCAACCTTCCCGAATGGTCAGGCTTGGCTAATATCTTTTTCAGAGGTTAGTTGGTGATTACTTCAATAGTGTAGGCTTGGAAGTAGGGTCTCAACTTTTGGGCCGTTGTTACTAATGCATAAGCGTATTTCTCCACATTGTTATACCTGGTTTTTGCCTCTAGGAGTACTTTGCTGATGTAATAGATCGGTTTCTGGACTCGTCCATCTCCTCGGATTAATACGACACTTACGCTATTGTGGTAACTGCCAAGTACAACTGTAATGTGTCTCCAGGTTCAGGTTTGGTCAGGAGGGGTGGTCGTGCCAAGTACCTTTTCAATTTCGTAAACACGGTCTGACATTCCTCCGTCCACTCGAAGGTGAGCATGGTCCCTTTAACTTCCCTCTCTCGTGCTTGGTTCTTCAAAGCTTTGAAAAAAGGTAAGCAACGATCTCTGGAGGTTAAGATAAATCTTCCCAGAGCCGCTATCCTCCCGGTGAGTTCTTGTAGTTCCTTAACTCTTTCAGGTGGGCGCATCTCCAGTATGGCTTTAATCTTTGTAAGATTCACTTCTATTCCTCTTTTTGAGACCATAAAGCCAAGGAATTTCCCTGAGGTGACACTGAAAGCGCATTTGGCTGGGTTTAACCTCATTTTACTTTTCCTTAGGACTTGAAATGCCTCATCAAGATCTCTAATATGGTCATTCGCCTTTAGACTTTTCACCAACATATCATCTACATATACTTCCATATTTCATCCTATTTGATGCTTGAAAATGTAGTTCACCAATCGTTGGTAAGAGGCCCCGACATTTTTTAACCCGAAGGGCATACAAGTATAACAATATGTATCCCTCCCCACGATGAAGGAAGTCTTCAAGATATCAAGTTCATACATCCTGATCTGGTTATAACCGGAATAGGCATCCATGAAGCTCAACATCTCATGGCCCATCGTGGCATCTATTAGTAAATCAATGCGAGGTAAAGGGTAATAGTCTTTAGGGCATGCTTTATTCAAATCAGTAAAATCAATACACATTCACCACTTGCCATTGGGCTTAGGTACCATTACAACATTAGAGAGCCATTCTGGGTAGATGGCTTCCTCGATGAAACCAGCCTCCAATAGCTTAGTTACTTCCTCGATTACTTTTTCCTGCCATTCAAGGGCGAAGGTTCTTTTCTTCTAGAATATCGGCTTGGCAGTGGGGTATACACTAAGCTTATGCTCGGCCAACTTGCGATCTACACACTGCATGTCAGTCGCAGACCAGGTGAATACATCAACATTTGCCCTCAAGAAGTTTATGAAGGTAATTCTTCTTTCTCCACTTAACCCTGCGCCTATCTGCACGGTACATTTTGCATCTCCTTCTACGATCTCTGCGGGGACCAGATCCTCCTCGGCTTCATTCCTTTCTTGTTCGACGACATTTCGGTTGTCATCCAGATTGATCAGGAGCGTTTGAGGCTCCTTTCCTTTGGCTTGTAGGTATCCTTCATAACATTTGCGGGCAGCGCTCTGACTCCCTCTGCACTCTCCTATCCCATGATCAGTTGGGAACTTCATCATTAGGTGTGGAGTAGAAACCACCGCCTATAGTGCATTGAGTCTTGGCTGCCCCAATATTCCATTATACGTGGAATTCACTTTCACCAACAAAAAGTTCATCTTCACCGTTACAAGCTTGGGCTCCGTTCCCACGGTCACGAGCAGCTCAATTGATCCTTCGACCTGTACTAGGGCCCCATTGAATCCGTACAGGGGGATTCTCCTCTCTTTAGCATCTCAGATTTCAGGAGCTTTTTCTTGAAGGCATCGTAGTACAAGATGTCAGCTGAACTCCCATTGTCCACAAGGATTCTTCCCACCATACAGTTGGTAATGATCATCTTGATCACCAATGCATCGTCATGAGGAAATTGGATGTCAGCCAGATCTTCATCAGAAAAGGTTATTCGCTGATCCATCCTCCTTTTATCTGACTCCTCAGTTTAGAGAACGTTCTGACTATGATGTTTTTGAGAGTTAGACGTTCCTCTTCCCATTCCTGGTCCTCCATATATGGTGGTTATCTCTCTCAAGGGTGCATTCTCTGCATGGGGCTTACCTCGAGGTTGTTCTTCCTTATCAGCCCTGGCAGGCAATCTTTGTCTCCCCTCAGGCTCCCGAGCACGATAATCCTGTCTTCTGTCACTTCCCACTTTCTTGACAAACCTACCCAGGTGTCCCCTCTGAATGAGGGCCTCTATCTCATCTTTCAGCTGTCTGCATTCTTCAGTGTCATGGCCATGGTCTTGGTAAAACCGACAGTATTGGCAGGCCACTGCAGGGTCACCTGGTCCTTTATCTCATTCAGGATATGAGCTCGGGTATGAGTGAGGGCTGTATAGACTGGTTCTGACTCTAGATCTGTGGCTTTGGGGACCTAGGCTTTTCTTTCATCCTTCTTTCTCCTACTGTCTTTGTCATCTCGGCTACGCTTTGAACCGGCTTCACGAACTGACTCATCTTTCTTTTCTTGGGCCTTCTTCTAGGGTTTGTCCTCCTTCTCTGCTGCGAGAATGTTGGCCAAATTGATATACTTCTTACAGCATGAGAATAGCTCATACATATCTCCGGGCTCATCCATGATCAAGGATTTCTTCAATTCCACATCTCGGATGCTGCTACACAACACCTGGAATTTTACCATCTGGTCTAAGTTCCGTACCTCCAATGCCTCTTTGTTGAATCTTGTAAGAAAGCCCCTGATTGATTCATTAGGGCATTGCTTTATGGCTAGAAGGTTGGTGACTATCTTCTTGTGAACTCTGCTGCTCACAAAGTGGGCCAAGAAGGCCTGCCCGAGGTCTGTAAAATTGGAAAGAGAGCGCAGGGGAAGCCGTGAGAACCATTGTCGTGCCGCTCCTTTCAAAGTAGAAGGGAAAGCTCTACACATGATAGCGTCGGAGGCACCCTGAAAGAATAGTAGGGATTTGAAGGTCTCCAAGTGGTCTTCCAGATCCGTGGTGCCTGCATATTGTTCTATGGTTGGCATCTTGAACCCCTTTGGGAGAGGTTCAAATTGCACCTCATCCGTGAACGCCAGATCCGTGGTGAAGTGAAAGTTATGGCTGGGGGCTTGGTTCTTTCCCCGTATGATTTCTTGGATCTGATCTTGGAGTTCCAAGACTTTTTTTGTTCAGGGCGTGTTCAACTTTGGTCATCTGAGAGTCTTGATTCTTGGCGTTCCGCTCCACTTCCTTGTTTCTCTGGCTGGTGTTGTTTGTGTTGCTACGGTGCTCATTATGCCCCAGAGATGGAGATCTTTCCCTGTCTTGCGGCGGAGGCAGGGGTATTGGGATCCTCTGTAAGAGATCACGCTGCATCTCCATCATCTGCTCCATCTTATCTTCCCAGCGGGTCTGCATTGCATCGAACTGTCCGCAGTCACGTACCGTGGTGGATCCCTCAGAAGTCCTGGATGAGACCCCTCCTGGTGCGGTAGTTCATGGTCCTCCGGGATTGGATCCTCAGCTGCCATACGTGAACCGACCGAATGAGCCAAGGTCTCCTCCTGGATAACAGCAGGGGGTACCGGAGGTGCATTAGCCGCTGTCGCGGCTGCGGCTCTGGTAGTTCTTGACTGATTTCTAGTGTTGGTCATGGTGGGATCTTCGTAGGTCTTTATTCTCCGGTTCCCACAGACGGCGCCAAACTGTTGTGTGAAGAATTCTGCCGGAGATATTCTCCAAGAACACAACTGATAAACTAATTCAGAACTTAACAAAATTGGGAAAACTGGAGTTGACATTGTGAAGCAATGGAATTTCTTTATTGATTATTGAATTGAATTACATGAGCATCAAGGCTCCTTATTTATAATGGTTGGGGGGGGATCTGAGAGAATCCTTCCCCTTTGGATATTTCCTTTTTAGGGAGCATGGATTTAGGAAACTCCCACTCCAACTACCATCTTCCTTAGATCTCGGGATCTGGTGATTCTTGGAGCACGTGGGGCCTCTACTTGGTTAACTGCCTTAGTGGACCTGCCCTGTAACCGTCATAAGCGTGGTTCTTCCTAGGCACGCTTTTGAACTAATCTTGCTTACGGTCCAAGATTGGCCACGTGTAGGATCAAGATTAATGCACAGAATGTGGCGTATCACTTAACAAAACAATTACCAGGCCCCAGATTTTGACCAGTACAATCTGGCAACTCTCTAACTTGGATGTTCTCCCTAAATAGGTAGGGAAAACCATATTGAGTAGCAACCCAATCACCATTTATATCGCCTACACTGAGTGGCCAGTGTGTAGTCAGTCTTGTTAGTAGACATTAACCATTGGCACATTGTAGACGCACAAAACACAAATGTAACGATAAGTGCCTCTTAGGTATGGGAAAAAGTACTTACCAGGAACTCCTTTTGGTAAACACAACTAGCGGTGTACCATTCAAGAATTTCTATGGATCAATGTTCAAAACATTAAACTGCTTGTATTTATATTTCCAACCAATGAATTATATAATATGACAACCCTAGAACATAGTGCCCAAGTCTGTCCATAGTTGAGAAAAAATAACTGTACATAAAGGACAGTTGCACAAAATATGACAAGGGTCAATGTTCTTTGTGGGGAGTGTGACCCCTACGAGTTCATGGCCAATGAGAGCACATATGTTGGCATCATGAGGGGTAGGATTTTCGCCTTTCGTGGGAGTGGGAAGTCATTTCACCCCTATGTGTTTAGGCGTGGGGTGATACACTCCCCCACAAAGAACTTTCTTCCATATAACAATTATAACAAGCACATAATGAAAATATAATTAATTAATTCAATCAAACTAAACTGGATTTAATGGACATACATAAAATGTCAAAATATCCAATAAGAAGGCAAGGAGGGTGTATGTGTGTGTGTGTGTGAGAGAGAGAGAGAGAGAGAGAGAGAGAGAGAGAGAGAGATACAAGGTCTGGGGAGGGTCATAATGTATGCATCCTTACCCCTGCTTTCGTAGAAAGGCTACTTCCAAATGTGAGTTTATGACCAATTGGTCACAATGGAGCAACCTCACTGTTGCACTAAGGCCTGCCCTATTTTTTTTTTTAAATAATATTCTTTCAGCAAATTCCTAATCCGATCCAATAAAGTGGATTGGTTGGGATCTTCCCCTTAAGGTATAAATACTGCTACACTGCCCTTGTACAGATTCCTCTACACCCTCCTCACATAATAAACAATGGAAGCTACCCTAACATTTCTCTCTCTCCTATTGTGATTCAGATGAATGATGTCATTTTATCATCCTTCATTGGTTGTAGTGTGGAGATCCGTTCTTACACTACTACCCTTGTAGAAACCCTCTCCCACCTATTAAATATCAAACACTTGGTCGGAAGAGAAAGCTGAAAAGTATATTTAGCATTCGGGATCCCGAAATGTCTCTGATGCTCCCAAACAGACTGGAATTGTGAATGACTCTCCCTCTCTCTCTCTCTCTCTCATCGTCTCTTCAAATCGGTGAGCAGGTAATGGTCCAACTTTCGATCGATTTGTTTCCAAATAACACTGGTTTTGACATAGCTGCCGATCCTGCAATGTTCTGCTTTCAATTTAATGCACAATATTTATAGGTCTTCAAAACACAAGAATCGACCTAGTTTTTACAAATTGAAGTTGTCGTCTGCCTTGAGAGAAGATTAGTCGTAGGTCAACATTTGGGTAGTTCTTTCTGATATGTGTTCTTCTCCGTTTGATAAGTGATCTCTTGTATGTGTTCTAGCTTACCAAGTTGTTTAATTATCACTTTCTTTGAATTATCTGTAAATTACTCCATAAGATCCTCATTATATTTCTTTTTCTTTGAGTTAATTTGTTCATTTTCTGTCAAATTTTTGTTTTATTTTACTTTTATTCGTTTACTGTAAATGAGCATTTAGATATTGGCTAGATCTATTTTTCGCATTTTCTTGGTTTAAGTCATCAATGTGGACGCTTATAAACTTGGCAAATTACGAATAGTTGTACCTCTGCTTTTGTTATCCGGGTTTCTAATGGAGCAGGATTTGTTCTGTTTAAATTGGAATTAAACTGTGTTGTCCATGTTCTGTTTCTCTCTTGATTCACTTATCTCTTTTATAATGCTTTTATCACCTTGTAGATTTTTCTGCGTTAGCTATGGATTTGAAGGAATATAAGCCCTTGAATGTCGGTCTCCTCATTGTCGCAACAATAATCATTGCAAAGCTTCTTTCTGCCCTTCTGATACCTCGATCCCGAAAACGACTTCCCCCAACTGTAAAGGCATGGCCATTGTTTGGTGGACTTGCTCGTTTCATGAAAGGCCCCATTGTGATGCTCAAGGAAGAGTATCCAAAACTTGGAAGTGTATTCACTGTGAATCTTTTGAACAAGAAAATCACTTTCCTCATTGGACCTGAAGTATCCGCTCATTTCTTCAAGGCTTCCGAGTCCGATCTTAGCCAGCAAGAGGTCTACCAATTCAATGTGCCCACTTTTGGTCCAGGTGTTGTGTTCGATGTTGATTATTCAGTGCGACAGGAACAGTTCCGCTTCTTCACGGAATCTCTGAGGGTGACGAAATTGAAGGGCTATGTGGATCAAATGGTTGTCGAAGCTGAGGTAACTTTCCCTTCATTAGCACTTGTCCTTATTTTTCTGTCTGCATCTGTGGAAAACTTTACAGCAAGTAAAATTGTGCATTTCATCAGGAATTCCAATTTGTAGATTGGCCACAGATGTTATATGCACTGAAGTGCTCACACACACACACACGCACTTCTGTGCACAAATGTTTTTCATGGGTGATGGTGTGGTGGTTTTGCCAGATGCAAATTATATACTGATGTGAGCAATCTGGTAGTCTGACTCTCTTCTTTCCTGTCATGAGCAAATGAGTCCCTTTTCTATTCCTATAAATCAATCTGGCAATTCTAGCCGTATTTGGTGGTGTTTCTCCCTGGCAGAGCTGCTGCCTTTCTGTTTTAACTTTTCACAACAGGACTTGCTTCCTGGGGGTAGGAAAGTGAGCACGGCATGCCTGTTGCTAGTTTCTGAAGCTGCCTAAGATAACCCAACAGACTGCCATTTAGTTGAAATGTTGATGTTACGTGGCAGGTGAGAGTGATAGTGGGTTATGTAAGTTATTGTGTAGTTATCACTAGTGCGGTGTTGTTGTGCATAGGAATAGGAGATGTGAGAAGTTATAGGAAGTGTGTGAGAAGTTATAGGAGGTGTGTGAGTTGTTATTAGGAGTTCTTGTAACTTATTCAACCACTACTAGTGAGTCTTGTATGTCTTATTTAAATGGAAATCCTATACAGTCTGGGATATGTATATTTAAAACCCGTTAAATTATTTGTTATTTGAGGAGGTCACCTCTATAAGACCAATATTTCCTTCTCTCCCATCTCTCTTATTCTAAGATGCATATCAATTGAAAGATGCTTATTTAATTGTTTCAAAAATAATTATACCAGCACTATAAAATTAGTGCACTATCCAAATTTTATACTCATCTTTCATGCGGCTTTATTTGCTCATCACTCTATTTTTCCTGCTATTGAAGTTGATCTTACTCGTCTTTGAAATGCATAATCTGTTCTGATCTCCAAACACACCAATTTTCAGCTGTGAGCTCAGGTGCATAATTAGAAATTACTAAACAGAAAATGTAAATTAGGGGGTCTGCTATCAGTTCAGTTTATTGTCAATGTATGCTAGAGGAGTACTTCAGGAGTAGTTCTATACAATTACTAACAGTTCAGAAATGTTGTGAACAATCACAGGCTCATAAAAGTTATCTTTTATGTTCTTGATACCTATTAATTCTTCTTTTCCCCTATGTAACTGCTCAAGTATTGTGTCGGTCTCTTTCTTGTGGGAAGTCTGGGTGTCCACATATAAATTGTCATCGTGGTTTGAGGCCCTGCACTAAATCCCACTGAAATTGGTTTTATTTGCTAGCTTGTAAAACCTCCTATTTTCTTGTATTCAGCTTGATCCTTGTATAATTCTGTTTATGAGCTATTTCAATCTCTGGGGATGTCTAAAGTCTAGGGCGATGGAACTTTAGTCAAGCTTTGTCATCCCAATAACATGCCATGTGTCAAATTTTTAAGGCTCTGACCTATACAGAGCCTTTAAGATTATACCAATAAAAATAGCATGAGTAGATGATTTTAACATTTGATTTTATGGTAACTCTTGGAGCTTTCCTTGGCCCTATTTTAGTTCTTATTGACTAATCAAGAAAATTCACAAAAAACACATGTTAATGAATCAAACATGCATTCTGATTTTTATTATAGTCAATCTCTTGTACATGAGCTGCCAAACAACAGGTCCTGATCCTCTTGTATCACTCTTTGTTTTGCAAACCTGAGGTATCAGCTTTGTTATTAATACTAATGCTTGGATAAAAGTAAGTTTTTATCTCTCTACTTGTATCTATAAACTTTGAGATGATGGGAGTAGTGACAGTAGTCTAGTTATTTGCTCCAATATTCCAACTTGATATTTATTTCTTAAATGCTATATCTGTGTGTAATACATCTTCATTAAGTCATGTTTAAGCCCTTGGCCAATGAAGTAATGCTGAACAATGGCCATGTTTTTGGGAGTTAACTGGTACTGATGCTGTGTCCATTCACAATATGGGCAGGACTACTTTTCAAAGTGGGGAGACAGTGGTGAGGTGGACCTTAAATATGAACTGGAGCATCTAATTATCTTGACAGCGAGTAGATGCCTTCTGGGTCGTGAAGTTCGTGATAAACTCTTTGATGATGTGTCTGCACTCTTCCACGACCTTGACAATGGTATGCTCCCAATCAGTGTCATGTTCCCATACCTACCCATTCCAGCTCACCGCCGCCGTGATCGTGCCCGTAAGAAGCTTGCGGAGATCTTCACAAAGATCATATGTTCTAGGAAAAATGCTGGCAAATCGGAGAATGATATGCTGCAATGCTTCATTGATTCAAAGTACAAAGACGGACGCCCAACAACAGAGAGTGAGGTCACTGGTCTGCTCATTGCTGCCCTTTTTGCTGGACAGCACACCAGTTCCATCACTTCTACCTGGACTGGGGCTTATCTCTTATGTCATGACAAGTACCTCTCCGCCGTGTTGGATGAACAGAGGAGACTGATGAAGCAGCATGGGAACAAGGTTGATCATGACATCCTGTCTGAGATGGATGTCCTGTACAGGTGCATCAAGGAAGCCCTGAGGCTGCATCCTCCTCTGATACTGCTGCTGCGTAGCTCTCACACCGACTTCAGTGTGACGACCCGGGAGGGAAAAGAATACGACATACCGAAGGGAAACATTGTTGCCACATCACCAGCTTTTTCCAATCGGCTGCCACATATATATAAGGATCCAGAAAGGTATGACCCGGACAGATTTGCTGCAGGAAGGGAAGAGGACAAGGCAGTGGGGCCATTCTCATACATCTCATTTGGGGGTGGGAGACATGGGTGTCTTGGAGAGCCATTTGCATATCTGCAGATAAAGGCAATATGGAGCCATTTACTTAGAAATTTTGAGTTGGAGTTAGTCTCCCCTTTCCCAGAAATTGATTGGAATGCCATGGTTGTGGGTGTGAAGGGGAAGGTGATAGTGCGGTACAAGCGTCGACAACTTTCTGTTGACTAACTAACTATCACAGAGCAAGTTGTCAGCAAATTTTTCTACTTCTATGACCTAGTTCATGTGATTGTGTTTGCTGATTCTTATTCTTCAATCCTCATTGCTGTCCTTGAATTTGTAGGGCTTTGCATTTTTTGTGTTTTTTTTTCAGGGGGAAGAGGGGGAGGGGAGGGGAGGGGAGGGGAGGGGGAATGTTTACTTTTGGTTGTTAGCAGTGGAACTCTTTTGTTTTGTTTTTTTAAAATGGAAATCGTAGTGGAACTCTATGATTTTGTTTTCTGTCAGTTATAAATTTTTTTGGGGGAAGTTTTTCCTATTGGGGATCATGACCCTTGCACACTCGCAGAAGCATCAGCACAGGCGGCATTTCCACCTTTCATGAGGGTGGGGTGGTCATTTGGCCCCTGCCTGTATCCACATAGTTCTTTTTCCCCCTCACCCTTTCTCATCTAATCCTGGAATTTTTATTTTGGTTGGGGGTGGGGGTGGGGGTGGGGCTGAGGGTCGAAGGAATTCCTTCATAGGTTATTTAACATTAATTGTCATTATTTGACTCCTCTTTTCGACATAATTGAATCCTCGATTGGGATGTAAATGGATAGTAAAAAAAAATTCATATTTATATGTAAAATTTACACATACCACCCCTGAGGTTTGACGAAAGGATATTTTCACCCCCCAGTTTTGGAAAATTCTGCGTACCCCCCTGAGGTTTGCAAACGGTAACAAATAAGCCTATTCCGTTAGTTCATGACTAACACTATTAAAAATTAGACTTGAACTGACGGAATTGTCCTTATCCAAAAAAAAAAAAAAAAAAAAAAAAAAAAAAAAAAAAAAAAAAACCTGCAACTCATCTTCCCCAAAATTGGGGAAGATGAGTTGCAGGCATCCCTGTCTCTCCTCCTTTCTCTCTAGCAATCACGTGAAACAAGTTATCAATAGAGGTTTGGATAACTATCACCGCAAGTACATCATGACTGACTTGATTGATCCTCTCTACCATGTCTGTTTCGGTGGCATGATCTTCTCCTACCTAGTCGCTCTCCTTGAAGAGCGTCGTCATCTCGAACACCAGCAGCACGCCAAAGAACATGGCGGCCATTAATCCCTTTCTGATCGATCGATCGATCTAGGTATGCGATTGCTGTCCATTGTCATTTCTATTTCTTATTTGATGTTTATCAGGAATTGAGATTTGATTTCCGATTTCAGAACACAAAGAAATTCCCCCATTATCTAATTGTGACCATGAGTTTGATGGTTTGCTGCTAGAATTCCTCCATCTTCTTTCAGTTGAAATTGCCCTTGCAGCTCCATTATCCATGGCAGCCTTCACTTAACACAGCAAGCCATCAAACTCATGGCTTTAATTTGTACGATATCAATCAAATGGATGGAGTTGAGGATCCTAGGAATGGAAAGTGAAGAGAAAAGGAGGTGGGGGTAGGGGGCCAGGGGGTTACATACATCCAAAAATCGAACCGAGAAAATGAGAGAGGCGATGGAGAGTGAGGCGAGAGAGGACTAGCGTTCATGGCCCTGATGACACGGGACGGTGAAGAACAGAGATGAAGGAAAGCTATTAGAGAAGATGAGTTGCAGGTTTGGGAATCTCAATCTCAGTCACAAGGTACCCTTTCGGATGGCCTTCTGATCCTTCATCCCATGGTGATGATGCTAGAACTGCATCTAAAAGTTCAAGAGTTGTTTATCTCCGCTACCCATCTCTCTTCTCACTTAACAACCAAGAATTTAATTGAAAAAAAAACAAAAAACAAAGAAAAAAAAACCCTACCTACTTTTTGGGTTTTCTTTTGTTGGGTTTCTTGAATCATTTAATATTACAAGAAGTAATTCATGGAGAAAGGCCATGGATCAGACATAGATAGATTGAAGAGGTTAAGAGAAGAGTCACATCCACAGTTGTGCGGCTTCTGGGATGATTACAAATCGGATGGCTTACTGTTACCCCAAAACTCCAACTCTCTGAGGAATGAGAGAAACCTAAATCAAATGGAAGAGGGAAAGGAAGGATATCAATCAAATAAGAAATAGATCAGGTGAAGGCTGCCATGGATAATAGTTCCTGCGCAGGTTCAGGTTGCCTGAGAATGCCAAGATTGATCAGGTGAAGGCTGCCATGGATAATGGAGTGCTCACTGTTACTCTGTTCAAGGAAGAAGTGAAGAAGCCAGAGGTAAAGGCCATTGAAATCTCTGGCTAGGAGTTCTCGTTCTGACAAGAGAGAGAGAGAGAGAGAGAGAGAGAAAGGAGGAGAGAAAGGGATGCTTGCAACTCATCTTCCCCAAATTGGGGAAGATGAGTTGCAGGTGTTTTTTTTTTTTTTTGTAAGGGCAATTAAGTCAGTTCAAGTCTAATTTTTAACAGTGTTAGTCATGAACTGACGGAATGGGCTTATTTGTTACCGTTTGCAAACCTCAGGGGGGTACGCAGAATTTTCCAAAACTGGGGGGTGAAAATATCCTTTCGTTAAACCTCAGGGGTGGTATGTGTAAATTTCCCAATTTATATTTACATTAGGGCGTGTTTGGTTGCAAGGGAAATGGGAAAGGGAAGTAAAGGGAAGGGAAGTGAAGGGAAGGGAAGGGAAGGGAAGTGAAGGGAATTTTTTTTCCCTTTTAAGTCGTTTGGTTGCAAAGGAAGCCAAGTGAAATTAATTTTGCTAAGTTGTTTGGTTGTTGGTGAAATTCATGTAAAATAAATGTAAATTTTTTATAAAATTTGTAATCCAACCCACTTTACTAACTTTCACTTATTAAGGCTCTTTCTTAATCATTTATGGAAAAGGAATGCTAACTGGTGCTACAGCGCAGTGTGTACCTGTGCTTAGGCATTGCCGTGCAAAATGGCGGGTGCACCCCCTGGAAAGGTAGAAAGGACCAGGGGTGCGCCGGTCATTTCAAACTTTTGTAATATATAACAAAATTTTAACGAATTTGAAAGAAAACACATCATATCCACCCCATTGAGACCCATAACATTTACACACAAATGTGCATGGGCAATTAGAGAGCCTCTAGATTCTAACAATTTGGATGGTTAGGAGAGGGTATCGCACATCAATGGGGGGGATATTATTGAACATTCATAAATAAATGGGTAGACATTTATAGTCATTAATGACCATTGAATCAAAACCAAATTGTAAATTCAGGCCTAATGATTCAAAATGCAAACATTCAATATGCCTCTTCTGCATTTCTCTAACCTTGTGTGGAAGAGAAAAATAAAACGATTTCCAATGACAAGCTGGATAAAGGAAATTCTATCTATAACCAGTTGGATTTTTCCTCAATCAACCAAATAGTACAATTTGCTTACAAAAAAAAAAAAAAAATCCAAAAATGGCCACAAACAAGACCAGCCTCAATGGCATGTCTGTATGAGATTGCAATGTCAAGTTCCTAATTGAAGTTTTCTAGCTACAATGTGAGCACTATATACAAGGGTAAAGAATAGAAACTAGGATCAAATACCATATCCAAAGACCAAAATTAAGCTCCACAGGAAACACCAATGAAACTCAACGAGTGAGCCAAACATCATAAATCCAAAGTGCAAACAGTTCCATACTTAGCTAACAATGTTGTATCTTATGTAGCTAACAATGTTGTATCTTATGCTAACTCAGCTGTAGGTTCCCAACCCCACACCAATGTCTTTGCCAAAGTCAGATCTGAATCCATCCTTAGCCTTAGAGTAACAAACATGAAGAGTGCCTTGAGTATGCCAGTGAACACAATGAAGGCAGCCCTTGCTCCACAGACTCCTTTTCTCAAGATCTCGCAAGGAGGTTGGTCCCAAAAAACTGTCTTGTATATGGTATGGTAGGCATTCCTCACAGAACCCGCAAGCAACCAAATCTCCGCGATAAAAAATGCCAACCTGCGATGGACAAATCAACATTATATTTAATGATTGGAGCAAAGAAGGAGAATATTACTAATGTCATGGAATGGAAAATTAAAGCACTGGGTAGATACAGATCAAAGAGAGTTCAATTTGAAAATTTATCCACCATTAATAAGTGCCAACATCCTAAATTTCATCAAGCAAATCCAAGTATGCTGCAAGGGAACCTTTTCCCAAAAATAAAGAGTACAACCCCCCCCCCCCCCACATCACCCTCTCCCACCTTAGTTGTCACAGCATTTGAACTAAGTTCAAATATGCAACCAAAACATATGTTTTCGTAAGTCAGCAAGTTCATAAAATATGGATTGTAGGGTTGAAGGTATAGACTTGGGGATGATTGATCATTCAATATGGTTACCCATGAGGTTTGAGATTAAGAAGGCACCAATTCAGAAGGATTAACTTATGGAGTTGCTTGGTTTATATTATCATTAAGTTATGTGTTGGGAGTTTGAATTGTTGGAGCATAACTTGGTTGGGACCTAAGCTCCAGTTTATTACTTTTCTCTTTTGGGGTGGGGATGGGGGTTTTGTGTGTGGGGGGGGGGGACGGGGTTGGAGAAATCAACCTTCATTAAAATTTGAAATGTTGTACTTGGGGAAGGTAGTGCAGGAAAAAGTCATAGTTCTTTTGCTGGTGAGGTTTTTTTCCCCTCTTGGGTGGGAGGACCAGAAACTGTCTTAACTAAAGAATTGATATGTGCCACATTTGGGAATGTCGTGCATAAACAAAAAATTTATATTTCTTCAGCTGATAAAGTTCTTCAGCAAGATAGGAGTGGTAATGGTTATGTAAATTTCCTCGAGTATCATTTAACCCATTATCAATGGGCCCTACGCATCAAAATGTTGAATTTAAAGTATATTTTCCAATTTTGAAGTTGCAATGGTAGTGTTGCGTCGAGAAATCGCTCAGCGGTCCTTCAAGTGTCATAAGTTGCAAAAGACCCTGGATGACAAAGGAGAACTGGTGTGGTTTCGGCCTAGGACTCTCCGATGCCTAAGTTAGATCTCTCTGAGCAAACAGATGAGTGAATAGAATTCAAGATGGAGAACGAGATAGATTACCTTCCCTTTTATAGCTGAGGGCGGTGATGTGGAGAGTCCCAGTTGATGTGAGATGTCTTTGATAGCTGATAGAGTCCCTAAATAGTAGGGTTTGCTCTTGGTAGGTCATCTTCTTACTGAATGTTGTATCCTGATGGACCTGGTGTCTTGGATGGATAGACTGTAGATAGGTTCTGGGTGTTTGAGTCCGTTATGGGTACGTTGACTGATAGGCGGTGGTGGCCTAGAGTCCTGGAGGGAGTGTACATCTTGCAATTGGAGGCGAGGCCTAGAGTCTTGGGTGTCTGTCCATGTGCACAGGGTCCGCGCCAAAAGAGGGGGGTTCACCCAAGGGGAGCTCGCTCAGGGGGAGTTCGCCCAAGGGGAGCTCGCCCAAGGGGAGTTCGCCCACATGGGGCAACTCACCCAAGGGGGAGTTCGTCTAAATGGGGGAACTCGCCCAAGGGGGAGTTCGCCCATGTGGGGGAGCTCACCCGAGGGGAGTTCGCCCAAATGGGGGGTGTTCACCCTGCCTTGTCTGGTCTTGCCACGTGGCGGTCTCTGATTGGTTAGCTTTATTTGGGGTTCATCATTTACCCCCCACTCTCTTGGAGTGGAACGCTCAAGAGAGTATTTCTTAGGTTTGTATACCCCTCAAGGGGTTCTTGGTGAATAATCTTCTCTTTAGGGTCCTGCTTGTAAATTATATGATGAGGGGGTGGTTGAGGGTTCAAACCCCCCTCCCTCACTTTTGTTGTTTTTTCTTTTTTCTCTTGTAGATATATACCTTTGCCTTCTTCTTTCTTTTCTCTTTTTCTCTCTCTTACTTTTCTCTTCTTCTCTCTCTTGCTTTTTGAATCTCCCCCTTTGCTTTGCTTTTGGCTTTCACTTTTTGTTGCCCACAAGGTATTTGTCCTTTGGTGGCAAAATGTGATGTGACCTCCTCTTGTTTGTTGGCTACCCTTTCTTGGCTTCTTCTAGCTCTTGGGCCATGGTTAGTCTCATGGCACATGTGGCTTGGTGCTTGGTTGTTGCTCCGTGCACATGCCCCTCCTTAGTTCATGCTTAGCTTGCCTTGACCGCCCTTCGCTTGGTGCTTGATCGACACACGTCCGTTATTGCTCGTCCTTGATCGACACCATTCCCGATCTGCCCGTTGCCTCTCTAGCTGTCTTCGTTCGTTCTGCGCCAGTCGGCGGTACTTGTCCGTGGCCTTCTCTTGCTTGTTCACGTCCGCTTGTGGTCCTCGTACACGGTCCTCGCCCGTTTGGGCGTGCTTGCCCATTCGCATCCACCGCGGTCCTCACCCGCTCAGGCGCGCTCGCCCCTTCGCATCAGTCGTGGTCCTCCTCCTTGGGTGTCGATCCACTCCTACTTGGGTGTCCTCGATCCACTTCTACTTGGGTGTGCTCGATCCACTTCTACTTGGGTGTCCTTGATCTACTCCCACTTATATTGGTAAGAATACATTTTTTTTTTGGTATTACCTTTTTGAGTGACGGGTTGTGAATGTTGCTGGTTGCAGGTTGACATCCCTTTGCTGGTGGTTGGTTGCTTGACTTTGGGAGGTCGTCGCTCTAAGTAAGTGGTTAACTTGCTTTTGTTATATGTCCATGTCTTCATCTAGCCATTTTGACCCGGCCACAGTTGTGGTTGGGTCCCCTTCCCGGGAGTCCTCTTCGAGGTCGTTCTCTTCTGCGGATGCTTGCCTTTCGTTGTCTCCCCTTGTGGCTTGTGACGAGGAGGAAGAGGTTTCTAGGGATTCCACCCCTCGTGGGGGTCGTAGTACGGTCTCCAAGGCCTCGTCTTCCGCTGGGGATCCTAGGAGCAAATCGACCCATATTCTCAGCGTCGTGACCCCTTCTGACTTGGTGTCACTTCGTCGGAAATTCCATATACCTTCTACGGTCGTGCTTCGTGCCCCAGGGCCTGATGACAGCGCCTCTTCTCACCGGGCGGATGAGGTCTACCTCTACTATATTTCCTTCATTCATGGCCTTCATTTCCCTATCCCTCGCTTTGTGGAGTTAGTGTTGGAGCATTATCATCTCACCCCTGGGCAGGTGTTACCCAACTCTTAGAGGGTGGTTCTGGACTTCTATGTGTTCTTCACCCGGTTGGGGCGTGCCGCTACTGTCCCCCTGTTCTCGTACTTCTATGTGTTGAAGAAGGGGGAAGGTGGATGTTATCACTTCGCACGTTACCTCCCTAAGGGGACCCTTGCTTCTATCGATCATCTTGTGGGGATCACCCATTCGGTGTGCACTACGGTCTACTTGGGAGGCCATTAATGTCAAGAGTGTGAACCTTCCCCTTGAGTTGAGTGACTTTGAGCGTGAGTCCCTCCAGCGGTGTTAGGGATGCTACCTGTTCGACGTCCATGAGTTGGATTTAGAGGCCTTCTTATGCCTTTGGAAGTTGAGTCTGGGTAAGATGCTTGGCTCCCTCGGTATTTATTTATGTACCTTTATTCTGTGTGCCTGTTGTCTGACTTGCTTCATGTTTCTTGATTGTATGTTGCTGTGAAGTGGATATTCGACCAGACCTTAGCATCTTTCGCTCAGACCTGCGGAAGAGGGGTGCTCAGACTGCCCCCCTGGGGTTGTTCGTCCGCTCCTTCTTCTTCTCCTTCTGGTTGGGACCAAGCGGAAAGGTGGTCCTGATCCCTCTGGTACGACGAGGACTGGGCCACGTATGCTTCTTCCCCGAACGTCTCCTCCCGCCTCTACGTCTAGATCAGTTGCTCCCTCCCCCTCTAAGGGCAAAGGAGTGACCCCTTCTTCTGTTGACGCTACTGTAGCCCCGCCGACCTCCTCCCCTTTGGTGCATCCTGTGGACCTTCAGGAGGGAGCGATGTTGGCCAATCGTGGCATATGTCAGGAGTGGCTGGATATGGGGAGGCTTCATGCGGAGTGTGCTGTCATTCAGGGATTTAGTGATGCCTTCCTGTCGCAGAGCCTTTATCAGGACATAGCTTCTGTGAGTCATTCTTCTTTGTCTTTACTTTTCGTGTCATTGCTTCTTTTGTGCTTGAGAATGTTCCTTGACTGCGATGTTGGTTGGGGGTCCAGCAATGGGTTACAGAGGCGGTGCTTCGTTTGGAGGGTCATGCTTTTCACGAGGTCCAGTGGAAGCGCACGATGCAGAGTATGGAGAGGGAGCTTCAAGGTCATAAGGCCGCCCGAGAGGAGGCTGTGGCTCACGAGAGGAGTGTCTCAGAGGAGCTCAGGGTGGCTACTGCAGCGGCTGCTCAGAGTTCAGCTAGAGTCCGGGCTTTGGAGGAGGAGCTTCGTGCCTTGAGGCAGAGTCATGAGGAGGAGTTGTCTGAGGCAAGGGAGCGTGCGGTAGCGGTGTATCAGCGATCTCCTGAGATTACTATGTACTTTTATAAGTACAACCAGGAGATCTATGATGTAGGTGTCAGGGACTTGGCGGCTCACATTCTAGAGAAGACCCCAGGCTATGATTTCTCAGAGTTTTCGGAGGTCACCACACTGCTTCCTGAGACTGTTGCTCAGGTTCGTGCTTCTCCTGAGGAGGGTGCTGTGGCGACCGAGGAGGGTGTGGCTCCACCGGAGGGGGGCGTCGGTCGCACTGCTGAGGCTGACATGATGTCCCCTGCTGGGTCGGATGCCGCTCCTCCATTAGATGCTCCCTGATCTTATATGTGTTCTTTGGATGTTGGACCTTTGGATTTGAACTCTCGGATTGTGACCCTTACTTCATTCTCAGATTGTAGTATTTAACTTTTTCTTCCTTTGATGTGGATGTAGTACTTATGTGATCGTTGTTGCTTCGATGAGTCCCTTTCTTATTTGCAACCCCTAGTGATCTGTAGTCTTTAGGGAGTCTTAGTAGTTAGCAGACCCTGATGGCCAATGGGCCTTGGTGGCATTACGCCTTGGTGGTCTACGGACCTTGGTGGCCAACGGGCCTTGGTAGCATTGCGCCTTGGTGATCTACGGACCTTGGTGGCCAACGGGCCTTGGTGGCATTGCGCCTTGGTGGTCTACGGACCTTGGTGGCCAACGGGCCTTGGTGGCATTGTGCCTTGGTGGTCTACGGACCTTGGTGGCCAACATGCCCTGGCATTGCGCCTCAGTGGTCGACGGACCTTGGTGGCCTAACGCCTTGGTGGTCTACGGACCTTGGTGTGTGTGGTGGGAGTACTTCGATTAAGTAGTAGAAGAAGACAAGTATTTCGAAACCAACTATTTACCTTAAATAAAATTTTTCAAATTACCCTTGAAAACTGTAATGCAATCTATTGCTACTACTACTACTCCTACTACTGCTACTACTACCACTACTATTGGCAGTGCTGTTGCCGTGACTTCTACTGATAGTATTTCTTCAAGTGTTCCGAGTTTCAGGTACGATCTACCTTCTTTCCCCCTGGAGTTTTCAAGCAGTATGTCCCTGGACGTATCTGCTTGGAAACTATGTAAGGTCCTTCCCAGTTGGCTGATAGCTTTCCTTCCTCCCTTGGTTGTGACGCACTTGCCCTTCTTAGGACTAAGTCTCCCTGGTGGAATAATCGTTCTCTCACCCTGGCATTATAGTATTTGGCTGTTCGTTGCTGATATGCCACGTTCCTCAGCAACGCCTTCTCACGTACCTCATCCAGGAAGTCCAGGTTTGCACGCAGTCCATCTGTATATGTTCTTTCATTAAAGTGCAGTATCCTATGAGACATGGCGAGAACTTCTACCAGTGCCAATGCTTCTGTGCCATATGCTAAGCGAAATGGGCTCTCCCCTGTGGGTGTCCTTACTGTGGTACGATATGCCCACAGAACGCTTAGTAGTTCCTCAACCCACTTCCCTTTGGCTCCTTTTAACATTTTCTTTACTCCATCCAACAATATTCTGTTGGTCACCTCCACCTGACCATTGGCCTGTGGGTAGACTACCGAGACAGGCCGATAGTCAATGTTGTAGATTTGGTAGAAGGCTCTGAACTTGGGGTTGTTGAACTGCTTCCCATTGTCAGAGACTATGATCTTGGGCACGCCAAACCTGTAGATTATGTCGTCCCGGACGAACTTCTCCATTTCATTCTCTATGATCTTGGCTAGTGGCTTGGATTCCATCCACTTAGTGAAGTAGTCTATGGCGACTACCAAGTACTTACGGTTACCTGATGCTGCTGTGAAGTCCCCTAGGATGTCTACCCCCCACATGGCGAAGGGAATGGGGTTAAGGATTGATGTCAATTTAGTGGCGGGTAGATGGGGTACAGGGGCGAACAATTGACACTACTCGCATGCCTCAACGTACTACACCTCTTCCTCTTGCATTCTCGGCCAGTAAAGTCCCTGGCGGAGGATCTTGTAGGCTAGAGCTCTTCCCCCCATGTGGCGTCCGCATATCCCTTCATGTACCTCTGCCAGGGCGTACTGGGCTCCCTTGGGTCCTAGGCACCGAAGCAATGGTGCTGTGGCTCCCCTCTTGTATAGTACTCCGTCCAGGATGGTGTACTTTGCAGCTTTCATCCTTATCTTTTTTGCCTCGACCTTGTCTTCTGGTAGGACGTCAGTCTGTAGGTAGTTGAGTAGAGGGTCCATCCAACTAGGTCCTTCTTCAATCTCATTGACCTACTTCTCCTGATATGGTGGCTCGTGTAGTATTTCAACATATACTGCACTAGCCAGGTTTCTGAGTTCATCATTGGCTAGCCTGGACAGTGCATCTGCGGTGGCATTCTTGATCCTGGGAACCCGAACCATCTTGAACTTCACGAACTCCCCGATCAATTCTAGAGCACGTGCTAGGTATGATGCCATCCGCTCGACCTTTGCCTCATACTCTTCGTTCACCTGGTTGACTACCAGCTGGGAGTCACTTCGGATGGATAGGTGTGTGACTTGAATGGCTTTAGCCACCCGGAGTCCAGCCAGTAGTGCTTCGTACTCTGCTTCTTTGTTGGATGCTGGGAAGGTGAATTGGAGGGCGTACTGGATTCAAAATCCTTCAGGGCTAGTGAGTATGAAGCCAACCCCACTTCCAATGGCATTACTTGAACCATCCACATACATCTCCCACGAACCTCGATCCTGGTCCTCTGGTTCCCCCGTTTCTAGTTTGTTCTCTGGTAGGGTACATTCAGTGACAAAGTCTGCCAGGGCTTGACCTTTTATTGTCGTCCTGGGCTGGAACCTGATGCCGTGCTCACTCAACTCAACGGCCTAGGCGATCAACCGTCCAGAGACATCTGGCTTGTGCAATACCTTCTTTAATGGTAGGTCGGTAAGGACCATGATGGTATGGGCTTGGAAGTAAGGTCTTAGCTTCCTAGCCACTATCACCAATGCATAGGCGACCTTCTCAATCCTTGTGTACCTGGTCTCTGCATCAACCAATACATGACTGACATAGTAGATAGGTCTTTGTACCTTACCCTTTTCCTTCAACAGTACCGCGCTCACCGCGACAGGGGTCGGTGCCAGGTAGATCTGCAATTCTTCATTAGGTTCTGTTCGTCCAAGCAGTGGTGGACTCCTGAGGTATTCCTTTATCTCCTCGAACGCCTTCTGGCACTCCTCCGTCCAGGTAAAGTCTCTAGGACTTTGGAGATTCTTTAATGTCTTGAAGAATGGCAGACACTTGTCTCCTGACTGTGACACGAACCTTGAAAGGGCGGCGATCCTTCCATTTAACCTTTGCACTTCTCTGACCGTCCGTGGTGGTGCCATCTCTTCAATGACCGTGATCTTGGAGGGGTTGGCTTCTATTCCACGTACTGAGACCATGAACCCCAGGAATTTCCCTGACGTTACCCCGAATGCACACTTCGTAGGATTTAGTTTCATCTGGTTTCTTCTCAGTACAGTGAATGCTTCTCCCAGGTCGGCCAGGTGCTGGTGGGCTCGGACACTCTTTACAAGCATGTCATCTGCGTACACTTCCATGTTATACCCAATCTGTTCCTCAAACATCCTGTTGACCATTCTTGGGTAGGTGGCCCCTGCGTTCTTTAGCCCAAACGACATGACGCGGTAGCAGTAGTTCTCCTTATCCATTCGGAAGGTGGTGTAGGACTCATCATCCTCATGCATGAGGATCTGGTTGTAACCTGAGTAGGCATCCATAAAACTCAGCATCTCATACCCAGCGGTGGCGTCGATCAATAAGTCGATCCTGGGTAGGGGTACTAGTCCTTTGGGCACGCCTTGTTCAAGTCAGTGTAGTCAACACACATTTGCCACTTCCCATTCGGCTTGGGTACCATGACCACGTTTACTAGCCAGGTAGGGAACTTCTCTTCCCGGATGAACCCTGCTTGGCTCAACTTCTCGACCTCTTCCTTGATAGCCGCCTGTCGATCGAGGGTAAAATTCTATCTCTTCTGCTGGACGGGCTTCCTAGTAGGGTCTATGTGCAGTCTGTGCTCTGCTATAGACCTGGTTATGCTTGGCATGTTGGCAGTCGACCATGCGAAGACATCCATATTGCTCTGGAGGAGGTGTCCCAACTCTTCTTTTTGCTCCTTGCTCAACAATGAGCCAACCTGCACAACTTTGGAGGGGTCATCCCTGCTGAGTGGCCATGGGACAAGGTCCTCCACCGGTCTTCCTCTCTTCTCTGTCAATTCATTTCTCTGATCGCTGACTAGATTCTCCATGCACAGCGCCATCCCTTGTGTGTTGCCGTAGTTCTTCTTCATAAGGAGGCATAGCAGTCTCTAGCTTTCTTTTGGTCGCCTTGGATTTCTCCCACTCCATTGTCATTAGGGAACTTCATCTTGAGGTGGAGCGGAGATACGACACCTCCAAGGGCTATCAGAGATGGTCACCCTAGGAGGCCGTTGAATGACACCACGGACTTGATGACCATGAAGTTCACCATAATGGTTACTTGTCGAGGATGCTCTCTAAAGGTGACGGGTAGCTCTATGGTGCCTTTGATGGAGGCTGTAGCACCCGAGAACCCATGGAGGTAGGTGGGCTCCGGCTTGAGTTGGTCATCGCCACATCCGAATTGGCGGTAGGCTTCCAGTGAGAGCACGTCCACAAACGCCCCAGTATCTATCAGCACCCTGTGCACTGGCCAATTGGCTAGCTCCACCTGTACTACTAGGGCATCTTCATGTGGAAAGCTTACACCTTCCAAGTCTGCATCCGAGAAGGAGATCACCATCTCTGTCTTTGTCATCTTGCTTGGCTTCTCTGTTACTCCCATGAACCTAGCGTGGGCTTTGGCTTTCCTGGTTGATTCTTGCCCAGGCCCCCCGAGTATGGTGAGGATGGGGTCTCCCTTGGTGCCGCTTGGTTCTGGTACATCTCTCCTCTCTTCTGCGCGGTCTCTCTCCTTATCTCGATCCACTCTCCTTTCTTCCCTCCTTAGCTCTTCTCTTTCTCGATCATGACCTCAGTCTCCTTGGCGCGAACGGCCGTCACGCCTTCCTTTTATGTATTTATTCAAGCTTCCTACTCTTACAAGATTTTCTATTTCCCTCTTTAGTTTGTAGCACTCCTCTGTATCATGCCCATTATCCTTGTGGAAGAGACAATACTTGTTGGGATTATGCTTCTCAGGTCCCGCTAGCATAGGTCATGGCTATTGGACTAGGTCACTATCTTGGATCTGCATCAGGATTTGGGACCTGGTAGTGTTTAGGGGTGTGAACTCTAGACTGCTTGCTCGTGCACTCCTTTCAGGGAGACCGTCTCCCCTTCCTGAGGCACGGTCCCCCTTGTCTTGCAGACGCTCGGTCTTTGACCTCTTTCTCTCCTTGCAGCCATCTGTTGCCGACCTCTTGTTGTCTTGGGGCTTGGCTTCAATTGCCTTCTTTTGTGCTTGCACTAACTCTGCCATATTGGCTAATTGGTTGCATCGCTCTAGGAGTTCCTTCATGGTCTTAGTTTCATGGAGTGCCAAGTCTTTGATCAACTCCAGGTCCCGGATACCCCTAGCCAAGGCTGCATGCTGGGTTTGGTCATCCAAGTCTCGGACCTCCAGGGATTCCTTGGTGAACCTGCTGACATACTCCCTAAGGGATTCCCCAGGGTTCTATATCACGTTCAGTAGATTGACCGTGGTCTTCTTTTGCTTGACGCTGCTTTGGAAGCGGGTCACAAACTGTTCGCATTGCTCTATAAATGAACCTATCAACCTCGGACGTAGTTGGGAGAACCATGAAGTTGTCGCACCTTTGAGGGATGCAGGGAACGCTCGACAGGAGACCACGTCCGATCCTCCATATTGGATCATCATCCCGTTGAAGTAGTTGATATGGTCATTAGGGTTCGTGGTTCCACTGTAGAGTTCAAAGGTGGGCAACCTGAACCTAGATGGGAGCGTGGCTGACATGATCTCCTCTGTGAATGGATGTTGTCCAGGGATCAAGTGTGTCTCGCCGTTGGTCTGCTTCTTCAGCCCTTCCAGCTTCTCATCCAACTCCCGGAGCCTCTTATCCAGTTCCTAGTCTCGCGATGGTCTCTCACGCCTAGGTGGTCACTCACTGTGACCTTGTCCTCTTTCTCTCCTTGAAGTCTCCTCCTGCCTTGAGAATTGGTGGGACAGTGAAGGGTCACATTGTGACGAGCCTTGACGTGAACGTGAGGGGCTATCATCCCCATCAGAGTGGCTCTACCTTGGTACATAACTTCCCCCTAGCCGACCTTGGAATACTGATCTCCTGATCGAGCCCTCTGAACTTGGTGCCACAGTTCGATGTGACGGTGTTCTCCCACGATCTGACCGTACTGGGAGGTCTGCTATCCTCCTTGGAAGTTGGGATGGCTCTCCCTGTTGTCTAGTGTGCCTCTCAGACCTATCACCGCTGGGAGTTGACCTCCTTGGGATCTCCTCCTATCTACGACGGTGGTTCACCGCTCTCTGCCTTAGGTACTCGCAAAGAGTTGTTGGTCATCGAGGATCTGACGCTATAGGTCATTGATCTGACCCATAGTTGCTGGCGCATTGGGGTCAGGTACCACCTCCGCCACTACTTCATTGTTGGGTTCACCCCCTTCGACTTGGTCATTTGTGGGGATTTCCCTCTCCAGAGAGATGTGGTCATTAGCTCTGTGACGTGAGCTCTCTGGAGGCGGTGATGCGTTCCCCTCCCTTGCGGCATTGTTGGTGGAGGGAGCAGCCTTCTTGCCTTGCGGTGCCATGATTGAATAGGTATGGAAACAAGCTAGTAGAGGTGATGGCTAGCGTCGTTCCCACAGATGGCGTCAATCTGTTGTGTCGAGAAATCGCTTAGCAGTCCTTCGAGTGCCGTAACCTGCAAAAGACCCTGGATGACAAAGGAGAATCGGTGTGGTTCCGGCCTAGGACTCTCCGATGCCTAAGTTAGATCTCTTTGAGCAAACAGATGAGTGAATAGAATTCAAGATGGAGAACGAGATAGATTACCTTCCCTTTTATAGCTGAGGGCGGTGATGTGGAGAGTCCCAGTTGATGTGAGATGTCTTTGATCGCTGATTGAGTCCCTGAATGGTAGGGTTTGCTCTTGGTAGGTCATCTTCCGATTGAATGTTGTATCCTGATGGACCTAGTGTCTTGGACGGATAGACTGTAGACAGGTTCTAGGCGTTTGAGTCCGTTGTGGGTACGTTGATGGATAGGCGGTGGCCTAGAGTCCTAGAGGGAGTGTACGTCTTGCAATTGGAGGCGGGGCCTAGAGTCTTGGGTGTCTGTCCATGTGCACAAGGTCCACGCCAAAAGAGGGGGGTTTGCCCAAGGGGAGCTCGTTCAGGGGGAGTTCGAGTTCGCCCAAATGGGGGAGCTCACCCAAGGGGAGTTCGCCCAAATGGGGGAACTGGCCCAAGGGGAGTTCGCCCACATGGGGGAACTCGCCCAAGGGAGAGTTTGTCCAAGTAGGGGAACTCGCCCAAGGGAGTTCACCCAAGGGGAGTTCACCCAAGTGGGGGAGCTCACCCAAGGGGAGTTCGCCCTAATGGGGGGTGTTCACCCTGCCTTGCCTGGTCCCACCACATAGCGGTCTCCGATTGGTTAGCTTTGTTTGGGGTTCATCAGGTAGAAAAGAGAACAGAGGAGCTTTGGTTGTGCAATGGCCTAATGTTTTGATTTGACTAATGAACAATATTCTGACTTGATATGGTATGAGTGTGTCAGACTTTGGCATGGATAATTTGTTGGATGTGGCACAGCTTTCATTCCTGCGAGTAATCGTTGTTATTAGGCCATTTAGATTGTAGCTGTATCATACACCCCTATGGTCATGAAATAATATTTCATTACCAGTATTAATGTAATAACAGTCCCAATTAGAAATCTAGAAGTCTTGCTAACCCGGATCTTTAGAAAATAGGAAATTAATGAGAGAAATATTATTACAACAACTAGTGAGATCAGAATGGACCAATATTTTGGTCAAGTGTCCTAGGACAGTACTGATCCATAATAGATCTCAGAAAACTGAAGCCAAATCTCAGGTGTATGGAGAAGTCCTAGTACCTATAGGAGAACAGACAAACAGAGATGGTTCTGATATTCTGGCTTTTCAACTTCTAGAATTAAAAATGAACTCAAAGAACAGATTTCCAAAAACTTAAATCCCAAGTTTCAAGCAATTCTAAGCAAAATTCAGTGAGAAATAGAACTAGAAAGCAGACTAAAAATATGAACTATAACAGGGGTGCCACAAGTTAAAGAGAGATTGGATGATCTGATCTATAGTTTGGTAAGAGATTAAGAAAGAAAAGTAAAAAAGATAATTGGTCAGAGTCCACCTGCTCGGGCCGGCTTGGCCACCAAGAATACCCCTTGAGAACCTACCCAAGTCAACCCATTTAAAAAAACTCAACTTCATTGGTTGGCGAAGACAATCTCTCACATTTAAGACAACACACAGTGTAGGAGACAAGTCGGATTACGTCCAAAGGTACCATGTGCCAATGGCAGTGTACTATGTGCACTGCTGGGCAGTCTGTTTTGGGGCTTCTTGCTATGTTTATCTCTTGTACTGCTAATGTTATATGTATCTGCTAGCAATGTTCTCAATAAAATTGTGAGGTCAAACTAATGGGATATGATTTTGCAATTGACTACAAGACTGGAAAAGAGAGAACGTTGCAGCTGATGCATTATCTAGACGAGAAGGGAGAAACTTTTGCATTTCTCAGTCCAGTCCTATGTTGGTTTGATCCAATCCGAGAAGAGATGAAGAATAATTTAAAGTTCCAAGAGATTCTCTCAAATATATTCAAATTCAAGATAATGGTGTACCCGTATATTGACCACATAATGGAGTATTCTAAATCAACTAATATTAGGGTCTATAAAACCTCAAGTAAGCCAGAATCAAAGGGATAAGGATCCACAAGATCAGAATGGGAGAAATTCAATAGCTTAACAAGGACTGAACCGAGGGGGGTTGAAACATGGGTCAAGTGTTAGGGACTTGGATCTCATCCTCAAAAGCTAGCTATTAAGGAGAGGGTGCCCAAGTACCTATTAACCCATCCACATCCCCTTTCATATCCGATGTGGGACTATTTTTCTGCCTTATGCGTGGATATCCCAACAATCTCCCCCTCTATACAGAAGGCAAACATGTGGAGCCTAAGATATCAATCTCCCCCTCCACGCTGGAGCTGACGTGGAGCCTGAGATCAAACCCCGAGAACCCTCGGCCAAACGAGAATTTCCACGCCCCGGCTCTGATATCACTTTTTAGGGATTTGGGTCTCATCCTCAAAAGCTAGCTGTTAAGGAGAGGGTGCCCAAGTACCTATTAACCCACCTACATCCCCTTTCGTATCCGATATGGGACTATTTTTCTGCCTTATGTGTGGATATCCCAACATCAAGTAGTGTATTTGTCATCTGAGGGGGTTAAAACATGGGTCAAGTAGTTTATTTGTCAAGGAGAATAGACCATCAGGCATCAAAGTTGGACAATATTCCAACAACCAGATTCAGAGGTAGGGAAGAATCCTACTTTTAATAGGTTACAAAACCAAGACAGAAAATTGAAACTAAAAACTAGAATTAGCAGTTGCCAAAATTATTAAGTGATGCAATATCCCATACAGAGAAAGCATTCAACTAGGGTGGCCTTCAGCAGATTTTCAAGATACAGAGCCTCTAGGCCAGGTCTTTTCTTCCATTTGGAAGAGTTGTTTTGATTGTCTTTGACCAAGTTCAACGTATTTTGGACGACAACAATATGCCCATCTTTAAGATAGTGAAAAAAATGAAGGACCTTAAATAAATTTGGGCATGCTTCATCCTTAGAGAAGCTTTGTTGGTTCAGTTTACAGTTAGGAGGCTTAAAACCTTAAAAAAGAAGTAGATGACAGCTTAAACTATTGAAGTTGGATTTTAGTGACAATATGTATTTGAAAGTTGATTAACTAAATATGTTCATATAGAGATAGTTTCCTTCCTTTTCATATAAAACTGACAATTCCAAGCTACCCTTGCAAGTAACAAATTGCATATAACCAGTCATTCGGATATTGGAAGATTTACCGAATATGGGATATGAAACTAATAATTTTAGCAGGTTACAAAATCGAAGAACCGAGAATATGGGATATGGAACTAACAGAACAGAATATGATGCTAGATCTAATAGACAATAGAAGCATTGATAGAACAGGCCAGAAATCCACCTAACTGTGTAGAGAATCTGTCCTAGCTTTCATTTGGAATCAAAACTAGAGAAGAGGTAGAAGGAAATGAGATTACCTTCTAGAGGTTCGGAGAGATGAGAGCTTCAGAGCTTGCTCAAAGCTTTGCAGCTTTTTAGAGAAACTGAAGCAACACAAGATAGAGATGTTAGAAATACCTAGATCTCATGCCTTGTGAACAAAATCAGAGAAGAGGAAGAAGGATATGAGAGTACCTTCGTTCGGAGAGATGAGAGCTTCAGAGCTTCTCAAAGAGACTGAACCAGGAAGAAGAAGAGCTTCGAAGCCTTCTCAGAGAGACGAACCAGGAAGAAGGAGAGCTTCGAAGCCTTCTTAGAGAGACGAACCAGGACCAGAGACGTTTTAGGGCTTTTGAGCTTCTCAAACTTTTTTAGATCTCCAACCCTTTCAATCGACGAAACAACGCACAAAGCAAGCTCGAACTTAATTTCTCGGGTTTTGAATTTACTTGCGTTTTTGGTCAAAAAATGAAAATTACAATCTTACCTCAAAAGTGAAATTTATTCTCCATGGGAAAAACAATTCCCTGGCAACCAAACACCTAAAATTATTACCCTTGGGAAAAAAATTTCACTTTATAGCAAAAATTTCCATTCCCCTTGCAACCAAACAAACCCTTAGGGAATTTTTTTGGTGTAAAGGGAAATTTTTAGTTGAAAAATCGAAATTTGGAAGCTATTTGATCAATTTGAAAGCAAATTGGATGCGGATACAAATAATTCAATTTCAAATTTTCATGTTGTTAAAAAATTGATATAAAAAAGGAAGAGGACAGTGAGATAGCTCGAGTCGAATGAGGTCGTTCTGTCCATAAGACAGTATTTGCACCCTATTACTGCACCGGGTTACAACAAACCTGCCTCGCAAGATAAATCAGGCTGGTTTGATCACTGGCTTGCAGAGACAACAATCAACTTGAAACTATCATAGAATTGTTATATTTGACTGACAGACTTCGTGGGCTATTTATAGGCACACAAAGCTATTCGGATGGGTCACATCCATTGGCTCATATGGCTATTCTGATGGGTCATGACTATTGGGCTCTCATGGCTGTACGGATGGGCTACAACCAGTGGGCTCAACATTTATGTCTAAGGGTTGCATCTCTTTGATCAGACATCGATCCAACGATCGGATCTGAACCATCACATGGTTCACAGACCGTTGATCCTGAAAAGATTAAGGCACCTAATTGCGAAGTACAAAGTGCACCATCAAAGTGCCACATTGCTTCTCACACACGCGCATGCGTACATGCTCGAACGAACACCGTCCTCACTCGTAAGTGCACCATATAATCCTTTTTAAACATAACATGTGATAATAGATCACAAACATATTTAACCCAAATGATCTCCTTCTTCACAACCGATGTGGGATTAAAGTCCACCAATATTTTGAAAAATTCCAACAATTTTTCCCAATTTTTAAAATAATTGAGTCTCAGTCTATAACTTCTTTGAACCTTTAAATCATACTTACATAAATGTGTCTTTCGACTTGAACCTTCATGCTGTCAGAATACATTAGTACTTGTCAAAATCAAAGTAGCCGTAGCCTTGAACTTAGAATTTTATAGCGACGAAACTAATATACTAGACATATAATTTATTTGAACATAGTTTTAATAATACCTGCACATTTATGGCCTTGTGCTTTTATCTTAGGTTTTCATAGGCGCCTTAGAGACAAACTTTGAATCTCAAAGAAATAGCCCCACTTCCTGTACTATATAGGTGAATCTACTGAAATGTAAATGTATGTCTTGCATTTCCTATACGACATAGATTCATTAAAGGATTGATCCTACCCTCTGTCAATGTCACACCCCAAACCACCCCTGGGAGGATTAGGTAGGTGACCCAAATTGCGTAACGACAATCCGCCAAATCCCACGGATCTAGAAGCAGTTATTACATTCACGGTCCCACATTTATCACATTACTACAGGTAAGATCAGAGTGCTGTAGATAAACTACAATTACAAATACAAAGGAAAAGCATAGTGATACGGGAAATGATGATAATATATATACATATGTTTGTCCTGATACATTCCCCAAACTACCCACAAATTGAAAAGTAAAGCTGATAAGAACAAAAGCCAAAGAAATTACATACATATCTATACAGGGTGAGCTGACCCAACCCCAAAAAGAAAGTAAGAAATACTATAGCTAAACCACAAGCAAGACGGGGATAAACTCCTAACAAAAACAAAAAGGAGTCCCCAAGACAAAAAGCATCAAGTGCACTCTTCAATGGTCTTCATCAATGACCACCGAGAATGCATGCATCATCGACATGACCTCTGTTGGGGTCCACACCAATATAATAACAAGAGCTCTCCTCCTCGTAATGAGCCTCCATGCCACAGCGGCATCGATCTGCAAAATCATCTAAAGAAAAACATATATAACAGAGTGTGAGTCCCACTAGGCTCATGAGCAAAACATATCATCATGCATGCACATGCAACCATCATTCACGTGATCCTACATGATATGCAAGTCCAGATTTATTATTAGCCACCTAGCAATACAACTAAGTCAGGTCAGTGCTACTACAATCCCCAATACATGTATCCCTGGTGCGGGCTTGGTTACCCGTTCCCACGATACACCTATTGAGTTGTCGGAGAGCACCAGTCAGCTCCCGCATTCGTTCACCAAGGTCAGCCCGACCAGCCCTCTGTGATTAACCTGTGGGGTAATCCATTCCTTTTCTCTTTTCTTTTCTTTTTTGGCTTATAGCCCAAAATCACCATTCCGGTGCAAACACATTTCTTTTCTTTTCACACATACACATATGGTCACCCTCACAGGCATCCAACACCTTAACCCCTGTTGGCAAGGGTGCGTAGCACAGGTGATGAAACTCTAACCCCATGTCTATATGGCATCGTATGAGTCGAGCGGTGTCAACCATATCCCATACTACGGGTTACCATAGGCCTCATTTCCAAGCCGACTACGGCATCTAGTCTATCACTCACATTCATCATATAAAATTCATAGTGTTAATCAACAGATAGTCAATATGTAGTAATTTGAGTAATTGAACAAAATTAGATAACACAACATTTATAATTTAAGATTCTTAATTGCCGGCATAGTATCACAGTTACACATACATATATGATAATACTTCACTCACCTGGGTCTGGTTCTAAGAACTCAGTTACAAATTCAGTTCCAATTGCAGTCTGGTTATAGGGCTCGAGCACGGGATCAAATCCTAGATATAAATCAGAAATTGTCATTTTAATATTCCAATCTATCTCTGGTGGTCCTAAGGTTAACCTAAGCTCACTGGGCTGACCCGGTGTTCAGTTGGTTTTCACTTGGAATTCTCTGGGCCTTGCACTGGGCCTTAGGCCTATGTCCCGGTGCATCATCCAGAGATGGTGGCCTAGGGGTAAAATGGTCATTCTTAGTATTAGTACCTGACTCTAGGTCATAATAGGCTTACAGTGCTATCCTCAACTTGACAGTGCTACAGGACCAAACATAGGTAGGGTTTCCAAGTCCTGTGGGGCCCACTTGGGTTCCCAAGCATTCTCTCATATGGACAAATGTGTGGAGGGGCATTTAGGTCATTTCCCACCTTCCCACACAGTACAATGACCAATGGGTGAGGTCCACCAAGTCAGAACATCAAAACAGCAGCAAATCAATCACTGAGAGATGGCTCTAGGCATTGGGTGCATCGCCCAGAGTCTTCAAACCGAGATTTGGCTGAGATTCCTAGGTTGCTGCTGATGGGCAGTGACCAAATCATCTTCCCATACATGTTAGGGTGTTAGGTGACCCCAGGGGTGATCTTCATTTTGGTCCATGTGGATTTTTCACTGGGCCCACCACTTGGCTGCCAGAGGCTCCCCAGACAGCCCAGTGAATAGTAACCCACGAATTTTCCTAGCCTCAGATATAGGTTTCAGTCACATGCAAAGCTGTAGTTACGTATCAAATGGTAATCTAGGGCTTCTACCACCTAGGGCTAGGTCTCACGCAGCTAGGGCTTGCATCTAGGACTCCAACAGCCAAATAACAGTGCATCTAGTAGTATAGCCATGCACAGCCAGATTTTTGCTCCAAGACCAACATAACAGATATATATTTTCACTTAAAGCTCTCAGATCTTCCATGCTTTATACTTGCATGGTAGATTTGGATCAGTTCTAGGCAGTTCCCAGCTGTTTTGGTCTGCCAGAGTGAAAAAAATCATCCAAAACACAGGCATTCAAAGGGAGCAGCAGGTAGGGCAGTGATTATATACCTGAGCTGAGCTTGGGTGCCACAAAATTTGAGCTCAGATGTGTAAGCTGCTCTTCCCTTCCTTCCTTCTTCTCTTTCTTCTTCTACTCCCTCTCTTTTCCTCTCTTTTCTTTCTTCTCCCTTTCCCATGATTTGAACAATAGCCAAGGGGTTTAAATGAACCCATGGCACTGCTATTTATAGGCCCAGCCCATACTAGGGTCTATTTGGCTGCTAAGGCCCTTTTTCAAAATGAGTGTTTGGACTATTTTTTAGTGATTTTGAGCACACTGGTGGGGTCCACAGTGGTCCAAGGGTATGAGGTGGTCCCTCAGACTCCCCTCTACCTATGGAGGGTGCCCATGTCCAATATGAGTGGTTCCTATAATTAAAATTAATATGCTATTTTGCACTCTGGGCTATGTCTTTGGGCCTTGTTTGCATAGCCTGTGAAATCACCTAGAGGGGGGGTAATAGGTGAAGGTTTGAAGATTAAAAATAAATGCAAAAATTAACACAAAAATACCAAACGTAAAGACAAGCAATAAAGATAAATATAAGAAGAGAGACACAAAGATTTATAGTGGTTCGGCCAACACTTGCCTACGTCCACTCCTCTCACCTTAGAGAGAATTCCACTAAAAAGAATCTTGAGTAAGAGCAAGAGGACTCGTACAAATCTTGATTGAGAGCAAGAGAACTCAACTACTCTTGATTGAGAGCACGAGGACTCAACTAATCTTGATTGAGAGAAAGAGGACTCATACAACCAACAACTCTTAATTCCGAGTAAGAGGACTCAAACTACTCTTGATTCTGAGCAAGAGGACTCAACTACACATAAAATAAAAGTGTACTAAGATTCGGATTACCTTAACCTTAGGTGTGTAAAACTATCTCCCACCTTTGAAGCTTAAAGCTAATTGAGGTAGAGTAGTCTTGAGTGTGTGAGCTTGTGATGCTTTGATGCTTACAATGAATGATTGGCTTACTTGTAATGTATCTTGTATTGAAAGCTCTTAGGTATGATTAGTAGTAGTCATTAGAGCCTAAAACAAGTGATTATTTATAGGCAAAGACACTTGAATTAATTAGGAATCTAAGTGAGGATCGGATTCCATAAGCCATAAATGATCCGGTATGCTGGATGGAAATCCGGTATGTCGAATCAGGGCAAAATGCAGGTTCTTACGATCCGGTATGCTGGATCCTTATCCAGCTTACTTAACCAAGCCACTGTGACCATTTTTCTGAGATCAACAGCTAATCCGGTATACCGTTTCATGATCCGGTATGCTGGATCATAAAATTTCTACTGACATTATTAAGTCCTTTATTGGACTTACTTGGGTCGATTCCATTGGACAAGTTCGGGACAATTTCTTTGGTCTTAGTGCAAGTGAGAAGTGTCTAAAACAACCTCCTAGGGTCACACTACATGTATGCATGCATGAGTGTGTGCATTACATATGGACTTTAACAAATGAATTTACAACTTAGTACATTTCTAAGTCTTCACAATTCTTCAAGTCTTGAACTTCACTTCTTTACATGAGTATCTTCAAAGAGAGTTCCTCTAACTTGTCTTGATCTTTGTCTTCAAAACTTGTTCTCCATTCTTTATGATTCTTTGATGTTTTGAATGATTGGATAAGTTCAATTTGCTTTGAGCATCAATCTCTTGAATTGAGTGCTCCCCCTCACTTGATGCTCTGCTCTTATCTATGCATCTTTTAGCCAAGAGTTAGTACAACTAACTTATATGTTATCATCAAAACTATAATGGGTGATGTGTGAAATTTACCCCAACATCGCCCAGAGATTTCAGCAAGGCTGAATCTCAGTGGGGCTTGCACAGGGGTTTGACCCATGGTTAGGGCATTGTCCCCACATTCCAATTAGAGTTTTTTACACACTTTTCCAGAGGTGGGTCCCACAGTTATGGGGAGGAGAGAGATTACCAGGAGTCTAGTCCATACATAATGTTGTGAGCTGTGCAGCTATAAGGGTCAGTGATCCATCTACTGACAGGCATGTAGGATGATCCATACAGGGTTTCTTCATTAATCCAAATCACTGGAGTGATACTCCATAGTGTTCTTGGTTGCCTGGTCAGGGGTTGTTGTCCTTCAGTCAAGATTCAGTCAGTCAGGGGCAGGGTTTGACATTTTTCCCCACCTTACAAAAATTTTGTCCTCAAAATTTGCTTACCTTGCAATTCAAAAAGTTGGGGATATTTCTCCTTCATTTCCTCTTCACGTTCCCATGAAGCTTCTTCTACCGGGTTGTTTCCCCATCAAACCTTCACAAAGGTGACCGTACGGTTACGGAGGTTATGTTCCTTTCTGTCCAATATCTCTATAGGTTGTTCTTCGTAGGTCATATCCACATCCAACTGTTCAGGTTCAGTTGGTAGGACATGTGTCGGGTTATTAATGAATTTCCTTAGCATCGACACATGGAAAACATCGTGGACGCCTAACAAAGATGGTGGTAATGCCAGTCGGTATGCTACGGGTCCCACCTTGTTAAGAATTTTATAAGGACCGATGACTCTTGGGCTCAGCTTACCCTTCTTGTTGAACCGTAGCAATCCCTTAGTTGGAGACACTCGAAGGAATACTTTTTCTCTGACTTCAAATTCAATGTCCTTCCTTCGATTATTCGTATAATTTTTTTGTCTCAACTAGGCTGCCTTGATCTTCTCTCTTATGACATCCACTTTGTCACAGGTCGCTTATATCATTTCAGGCCCGAGATATTTTCATTCACCAACTTCATCCCAATATAGTGGAGTTCGACATTTCCGTCCATAAAGAGCTTGGAATGGTGCCATGCCAATGGTGGAGTGATAACTATTAGTGTTTATAAATTCCACCAGAGGTATGTGAGCATCCCAACTATCGTTCATTTTCAAAACACAGGCTCAGAGCATATCCTCCAGAGTCTAAATAGTTCTTTCTGACTGTCCGTTCGTCTGCGGATGGAAAGCTGTACTAAGATTCAGTTGAGATCCCAACGCTTTTTGCAAACTTCTCCAAAACCTTGAGGTAAACCGAGGATCTCTGTCAGACACAATACTGATAGGCACGCCATGTAAGCGGACTATATTTTCTATATATAATTGGGTGAGCTTCTCCATTGAATAACTTATCTTGATTGGTACGAAGTGAGCTGCCTTTATCAGTTTGTCTATGATCACCCAAATCGCATTTATGCCCTTCCTAGTGTTGGGTAGATTTGTCACGAAATCCATAGTGATCCTTTCCCACTTCCATTCAGGTATAGGAAGTGGCTATAATAATCCATACGGTCGGTGTCTCTATGCTTTTATCTGTTGACAGGTGAGGCACTTGGACACGTATATAGCTATGGTCTTTTTCATTCCCATCCACCAGTAATACTTCTTCAAATCCCTGTACATCTTTGTACTTCCGGGGTGAATTGTATAGGGTGAGTTGTGCGCCTCTTTAAGGATTTGGTTTGGACATCATAATCATCAGGCACGCACAATCTATCTCGAAACTTTAGTGCGCCATCATGGGCCAATGAAAAATCTGGGTCCTTATGGACACCTTGTTGTACTTCCCAAATGATCTTAGCCAGCTCGGGGTCCAATGGCTGCTTCATAATTACCTCTTCTCGTATCGACGACTGTAGATCCATGGCTGCTAACTGTATAGCCATTCCTTCGATTATGAGTTCCAGATCAAACTTTTGAGCTTCTTCTACCAGTTGCTCGCTTACGACCAAGGAAGCGAGAGATGTAGCCTGAGATTTTTTGCTTAATGCATCAGCAACAACGGTGGCCTTACCAGGGTTATTCTGGATTTCATAGTCATAATCTTTCACCAGTTCTAACCACCGCCTCTATTTCATGTTCAGCTCCTTCTGAGTGAAGAAATACTTTAGACTTTTATGATCGCTAAAAATTTCACTCTTTTCACCATATAGGTAATGCCGCCATATTTTTAACGCGAAGACTACCGCTGCCAACTCTAAGTTATGAGTGGGGTAGTTCTTTTCATGTTCCTTTAACTGTCTGGAGGCGTAGGCGACTACTTTACCCTTTTGCATCAAGACGCCACCCATTCCTGTCCTGGATGTGTTAGTACATACTACCATTCCTCCGGTGCCGTCCAGAATGGTCAGGACTGGAGCTGTCACCAATCAATTTCTCAATTCCTGAAAACTTTTCTCGCACGCTTCATTCCATTCGAATTTGGCTCCCTTCTTTGTAAGTTTTTTCATGGGTTCCGAGATCCGTGAGAAATTCTCAATAAACCGTCGGTAATATCTGGCCAATCCCAAGAAACTTTGAATCTCAATGGCACTCTTCGGAGTCTCCCACTCGAGAACCGCTTTTACCTTTCCTGGATCCACTTTAATGCCATCCTTGGTGACGATGTGTGTCAGGAATCCAATTTGAAGTAGCCAAAATTCACACTTACTGAACTTGGCATAAAGTCAGTGTTCTCGCAATCGTTGTAACACAAAAGTAAGGTGTCAAGAGTGTTCTTCCTCATTCTTGGAGTACACCAGAATGTCGTCAATAAACACAATGACGAACTTATCCAACACGTCATGGAACACTTTATTCATCATGCCCATGAATGCTATCGGGGCTTTGGTTAATCCGAATGACAAAACCAAGAAGTCGTAATGTCCGTATAGAGTTTGGAACGCCATTTTGTGAATTTCACCGCTTGATCTTCAATTGATGGTATCCCGACCTAAGATCAATTTTGGAGAAAACTCTTACTCCTTGTAGCTGATCAAACAGGTCGTCAATGCGTGGCAACGAATATCGATTCTTGATAGTCAGCTTATTCAGTTCGCAGTAGTCGATACACAGTCGTATACTACCATCCTTTTTCTTAACAAACAGCACGGGTGCTCCTCAGAGTGATATGCTGGGTCGTATAAATCCCTTTTTCAGCAAGTCTTGAAGTTGAACCTGCAACTCCTTCAGTTCGATTGGCGCCATCTGATAGGGTGCTTTGGATACCGGTGCTGCACCAAGAATTAGATCAATTGCGGACTCTATATCGCTGTCAGGCGATAGCTGCGTCAGATCCTCTGGAAAAACATTAGGAAATTCTCTGACGATCTCAAGTTCCTCCAAGGGTTTTATCTTCGCCTCCATGTCTATCACAGTGGCTAAGAAGCCTTGGCATCCATTATCTAATAATTTTTGCACCTGGAGGGCCGATAAGGGTATCCTCCTGGGTTTCCTTCTTGGTTCACTTTGATAGGTGAGAACCAACCCATCTTCCATCTTAAACACTATCTTTTTCTCCTCACATAAGACGTTTGCACCGTAGGTGGATAACCAATCCATGCCTAGTATCACATAAAAATCCTTTATATCCATCCTTATCAACCATGCGGTTAGATTCTTCCCATAAATCTCAATCTGGAAAGGGTCATAGACCTCCTTTAAACTCATGACACTACCCGTCGGTGTGCTGACTACTAGTTCGTGCCCAATGTCTCTCGGTTGATCTTTCATCATACTCGCAAAAGTGGTAGAAATGAAAGAGTAGGATGCGCCCGAGTCGAATAACACTCGTGCAGGTATGGTCGAGACACTCAGGGTACCTAGGGTTCGTACATAATTTAGGTTACATGTAGTAAGCCAATTATTCCCTATAATTTAGTAGTGTTAAGTAGACTTACCTATCAATACATTGGGGTTCACCTCAGCTTCTTCATTCGTCATCGCAAACACCTTTCCTCGCGTCCGATTATCCCATGGCTGAAAAGGTCTAGCGTAGGGCTGATTCGGCGAGTTGTTGCCATACCCACGCGATCTACAATCTCTAACCATGTGCCCTTCCTTATTGAACACATAGCACTTATAGGGTGGAGCAGCAGGTGTTGAGGCTTGGCTCACTTGACTTGTAGCTGGTCGGGCTGGCAAAGCTGCTGTTGTCGCTTGACTCGTAGTCGGTTGAGCAGGTCGATTGGAAATGGGGCGGAAAGGATTCTGACCCACATTCAGCCTACGATACTGAGTCGAATTAGGGCTTGAACATGTTCCACGATAACTTTTGTTTGGCCATCCAAAAGTCTGAAAATTATTTGGTCTTTTGTTCAACCCAGGCAACGTCATAGCCTTTTCTTTCTCCTTCTCTTTAAATCTATCTTCCATTGTCTTTGCCTTGTCGACCATCTGAGCATAATCCCGGATGTCCATGATTGACAATACTGATCCGATCTCAGTTTTAAGTCCTTTCTCGAATTTCTTTGCCTTAGTAACTTTCCTTTTCAAGTGCTCTCATGCAAAATGGAACAGGTCTTCAAATCGCTATTGGTAATCCAACACTGACTTGGTCCCTTGCACCATTGCAATGAACTCAGCTTCTTTCCTATCCCTGAAACTTTCTTGGAAGTAGTTCTTGAAGAAAACTTCTTTAAATTGCCCCCACATGGGATTCGAGTGAGTAGCTTCCAAGTTAGGCTTAGTAGCTTTCCACCAAGCTTTGGCTTCATTCTACAACTGATAACCCGCACATATCAGCTTCTATGCGTCCGCGCACTCAAGTACTTCAAAGGCCTTCTCTGGGGCACTGATCCACAGTTCCGGCTGCATTGCCTCGAAAGTTATTTTGGAGAACGCAAGCTATTGGAGTTTCTTGAATCTCTCCATAACCTTGGCGGTAGAGTTCTCCGCTAAATGTTGAGGCACAGGTGGTGGAAATAGTACGGGCCGGTTGGGTGGTGGTGCCACACGTTCATGCATCATGGTTGCAAACTGTGTAGACATCTGACCAAGCAATTCTTGTTGTTGTTGCATGGTCCGCATCATAGTGGTCATGAATGGAGTTACATCGTCGGCTACCACATTTGGCTGAGGTGCTGCAACAGTGGCTTGTGCAGCCGCTGGTGTCTCTGACGAAGTAGCTGATGCTTCAGAATTTTGAGCCTCAGTCCCATTTGGTAGTTCAACCTCTGGTATAACACGAGGTTGTTTTCCCTTGCGACCACCACAAGAACTTCTTCTTGTGTTGACCATTGCTGCTTCTCTAAAAAGAGGAGCATGTTTAATATTCTAATATTGCTCATCGGGTCAACAATTATTTCCTAGTTAGTGCAGGTACAACCCTAGTCCATAGTTCCAGTGAATTTCATGAGTCACACCAGTAAGGTGGATTGTTAGATATGTCATCTTTGTTTATTATGAGGTGTTTCTTTCACTTTGTGTTTTGTTTCTCTTCTTAAACATTTTATGTAATGATATGCTATGCATGACACTATATGAGAGACTTCAAATTTTTAAGAAAAAGGCTTTTAATTATTTACCTGCTCTAACAGGCAAGCAATTCCAGCTTCCTTCCTGTCACAAACTCCATCGCAAGTAGGTACTCTATGTCGGTTCTTACTTCTTCAGCTAAGGACATATAAAAGTCTCGCTCCCCTGGTCCACTAATGGCAGCAAGGGCTAGATAAAAGTCCAATCGGTTCTCGGCTCGGGGTAGTACTAGTTGTATCCGTCTCAGTCTCTCTCGTAGTTGTCTAATATAGATCATGATGCTGGGGTCTCCAGCCTTGGCTGAGGTAATAGGTTCTATCATAGAAAATGGTTCTAAGCATCAGGTTATATTTAATTAAAAGAATTAAGTACATGTCTACCGGAATTTAAATGACTAAGAATCAATAAAAATATACTTGGGTTTGCTCGAGGTACCTTAGCATCTAAAGTGTTTTGATTGGCTAGACATACTATTAGATCCTATTCTGGGCTGACCTAGTCTTTGGATAGGGTATGATCTACGCTCCCTACATGTCGTAAATACATATTACAACATACCTACATATCTATGTTTGGTTTGCATAGCATCACTCCACTCAGTTTGTACATCGCAATATTAAGCACATAGCCTTAACTATCTACACACACATTAATTCTTATATATATATATTTATCTATCATTGGATACTTACACTAATAAGGAAATCAATTTACATGTGTTTTACTAAAATCCCTAAGCAAGAGTTGTATTCCCTTAGTCTTATGAAATTTGTGTTTGTTTAATTAACTATATTTTGTTATATTATATATTTTTTTATAATCCAAATATGATTATATATATATTTTTTTATAACTACTCACTTTTCCGAAGTTTATTGAGGTTATTTTAGGTAAAACCACAGTGCCCATGTGTTAAAACACATAATCAACAAAAATGCATTCACTGGGCGATGTCTCTGGGCGTTGGATGCATCGCCCAGAGAATCGGGGCGCAGGTATATGAGTCCAAGAGGGACCCATATCATTTCATCCTTTCCCTAAAATTCTCTAAACACCTAGAAAAGCTCTTTGGAGGGTAGTGTGACCATTTCCACACCAAGTCCTCACATTTCCTTGGGTTTCCCGCGAATCTTCGCAAGCTTAGGTAAGATTTCTTGGCTGCATTCACCTATTAGGTTTTCTTGTTGTTTTTCCTTGCTTTAGCTAGGGTTTTGTTAAATTTTCTTGCCCTAACTACTTCTTTTCCTTTTCTTTTTGTAGCAAAATGTCTACTAGTCACCGTATGGCTAGGAAATTGGTAGCCCGGAAGAGGCTACGAGTTGAGAGTGATCATTCCTCTTCATCATCATCCATGATGCCTCCCTCTTCACCTAGGGACGATTCATCTTCGGAGGAGCCCGAGTTTGACCAGTTCCTCTTCTCTAGGTATGAGCATTTCAAGGATTGGGACAAGTTTAAGCCCCTCAAGATAGTCAATGGTCGGGTAGTACGGGTGGATGACTTCCATCAATACAGTCTCTTACTAGGTTCAACACCCTAGGTTGGGCCTCTATGTTGTCTCCTACTGAACCTTGTTATCCCAACTTGGTTCAGTATTTCTACTGCAACTTGGTGCCATCTGGGGCGCAAGAGTTTGGATTGGTGAGTAGAGTGAAGGGAGTGGATATTAGGTTGACCATTGCCTCACTAGCAGGGATATTGGGGCTGCCCAATACTGGAGAGAGGTGTTACTACAAACCTCGCGTTGATATTTCTGAGATGTTCTCCTTGGAGACCAAGAGGTGGGTCTTCAAAGCATTGACAGGTTCATAGGACACTCCTAAATCTGAGGCTTCCTATAAGCCTAGTGCCCGAGTGATTAGGAGTGTAACCTACAACATCTACCCCAAAGGCGGTAATAGGGGTAGCATTTCTATGATGAGAGCGTATATCACATGCTGCTTATTGGGAGCAGGCAGAGGGAGTCCAGTCATAAACCTCCCATACCTATTACACCAGGTTGTGCTATATCATGCACAGAACCCATCTGATGGGAACCTTCCATATGGGAAGTTCCTTACCTTAGTCTTTCGGCACTTTGAGGTTCCTTTGGTGGGTGAGTATATGGAGAAGGATTGATCCAGGCCCATCGATAAGACCTCAATACTGAAGATGAAGGTGCCAGGGGGTGATCCACCAGAGGATGAGGAGATGGTGATGCCAGGAGATGCGCAGCAGGGAGATGAGGAGCTGGATGAGGTGTAGGGTGGTGATGAGCAGGGTGACATCCAGGGTGAGCATGGAGAGGAGCAGGGTGATGGGCATGATGACATTGAGGGCATTGGTGCACAGTTTACAGACTTGCCTACTTATGAGGCGATGGGTGCCACCAGTTCTCAGGTTCCTGGGCCTTCTGAGTGGGCACAGATGATGTCACAGTTTCAGGATCTCAGTACTCAGCTCACTGACATGTCGACTAGGATGGATCGGGGCTTCACATCATTGGAGAGCAGGGTGGGATCTGTCGAGCAGCACTTAGACTTTTGGGACAGGTTCTATTGTGTAGACTCGCACCAACCATAGCCTCCATCGGGCGACTTGCCTCCGCCTGAGTAGTTCCTTCCAGCCAGCTTCTGACTCAGTGCTACATGGTTCAGACATATCTTTTTTTTTTCTTAGCTTATGTACTTTTCTTTTGTTCGAGATGTATTTAGTTAGTTTTTTTTTTTTTTTTGTTAGCTTATGTAAATATCTGAAAGTAGTACTACCAACCAAACTTATGTAGTGGCTTAGCCACAATTATCTTTTATTTAATGGAAATCATGCATCTTTTAGTTAATTGTATTTACCTCCCCTGTATCTTTTAAGTATTACATGTTTTAATGTTGGTAGCTTATTAACCCTAATCTGCATTCCGTGAATGTAAGAAGAGCCTCACGCTCTGATACCAAGCTCTATAACACCCCAAACCACCCCCAGGGAGGATTAGGTAGGTGACCCGAATTACGTAATGGCAATCCGCCAAATCCCACGCATCTATAAGCAGTTATTACATTCATGGTCCCACATTCATCACATTACTACAGGTAAGATCAGAGTACTGCAGATAAACTATAATTATAAATACAAAGGGAAAGCGTAGTGATACGAGAAATGATGATAATATATATACATATGTTTGTCCTGATACATTCCCCAAACTACCCACAAACTATGAAGTAAAGCTGACAAGAACAAAAGCCAAAGAAAATACATACATATCTATATAGGGTGAGCTGACCCAACCCCAAAAAGAAAGTAAGAAAGACTACAGCTAAATCACAAGCAAGATGCGGATAAACTCCTAACAAAAACAAAAAGGAGTCCCCAAGACAAAAAGCATCAAGTGTACTCTTCAACGGTCTTCATCAATGACCACTGAGAATGCACGCATCATTGGCACGACCTCCGTCGGGGTCCACACCAATATCATCATAATAACCAGGGCTCTCCTCCTCATAATGAGCCTTCATGCCACAACGGCATTGATTTGCAAAATCATCTAAAGAAAACATATATAACAGAGTGTGAGCTCCATTGAGCTCGTGAGCAAAACATATCATCATGCATGCACATGCAACCATCATTCACATGATCCTACATGATATGCAAGTCCAGATTTATTATTAGTCGCCTAACAATACAACTAAGTCAGGTCAGTGATACTACAATCCCTAATACATGTATCCCTGGTGCGGGCTTGGTTACCCCTTCCCACAATACACCCATTGAGTTGTCAGAGAGGACCAGTCAGCTCCTGTATTCATTCACCAAGGTTAGCCCAACCAACCCTCTGTGATTAACTTATGGGGCAATCCGTTCCTTTTCTCTTTTCTTTTCTTTTCTAGCTTATAGCCCAAAATCACCATTCCGGTGCAAACACATTTCTTTTCTTTTCACATATACACATATGGTCACCCTCATAGGCATCCAACACCTTAACCCCTGTTGGCAAGGGTGCATAGCACGGGTGATGAAACTCTAATCCCATGTCTATATGGCATCGTATGAGTCGAGCGGTGTCAACCATATCCCATACTATGGGCTACCACAGGCTTCATTTCTAAGCCGACTATGGCATCTAGTCTATCACTCACATTCATCATATAAAATTCACAGTGTTGATCAACAGACAGTCAATATGTAGTAATTTGAGTAATTGAATAAAATTAGATAACACAACATTTATAATTTAAGATTCTTAACCACCGACATAGTATCACAGTTACACATACATATATGATAATACTTCACTCACCTGGGTCTTGTCTTGTTCTCAGAACTCGGTTACAAATTCAATTCCAATTGCACTCTGGTTGTAGGCCTCGAGCGCGGGATCAAATCCTAGATATAAATCAGAAATTGGCATTTTAATAGTCCAATCTATCTCTGGTTGTCCTAAGGTTAACCTAAGCTCACTGGGTTGACCCGGTGTTCAGTTAGTTTTCACTTGGAATTCTCTGGGCCTTACACTGGGCCTTAGGCCTATGTCCCGATGCATCATCCAGAGATGGTGGCCTAGGGGTAAAATGGTCATTCTTAGTATTAGTACCTGACTCTAGATCATAATAGGCTTACAGTGCTATCCTCAACTTGACAGTGCTGCAGGACCAAGCACAGGCAGCGTTTCCAAGTCCTACGGGGCCCACTTGGGTTCCCAAGCATTGTCTTATTTGGATAGATGTGTAGAGGGGCATTTAGGTCATTTCCCACCTTCCCACATAGTACCATGACCAATGGGTAAGGTCTCCCAAGTCAAAACATCAAAACAACAACAAATCAATCACTAGGCGATGGCTCTGGGCGTTGGGTGCATCGCCCAGAGTCTTCAAACCGAGATTTGGCTGAGATTCCTGGGTTACTGCTAATGGGCAGTGACCAAATCATCTTCCCATGCATGTTAGAGTATTAGGTGACCCCAGGGGTGATCTTCATTTTGGTCCATGTGGATTTTCCATTGGGCCCACCACTTGGCTGCCAGATGCTGCCCAGACAGCCTAGTGAATAGTAACCCATAAATTTTCCCAGCCTCGGATCTAGGTTTCAGTCACATGCAAAGCTGTATTGAAATATCAAATGGCAATCTAGGGCTGCTACCACCTAGGGCTTGGTCTCATGCAGCCAGGGCTTGCATCCAGGGCTCTAACAGCCAAATAATAGGGCATCTGGCAGTGCAGCCATGCATAGCTAGATTTCAGCTCCAAGACTAGCATAACAGATCTGTATTCTTACTTAAAACTCTCAGATCTTCTATGCTTTATACTTGCATGGCAGATTAGGAGCAGTTCTAGGCAATTCCCAACTGTTCTGGGCTGCCAAAGAGCAGAAAATCATCCAAAACACAGGCATTCAAAGGGAGCAGCAGGTAGGGCAGTGATTATATACCTGAGCTGAGCTTGGGTGCCACAAAATCTGAGCTCAGATGTGTGAGCTGCTCTTCCCTTCCTTCTTCTCTTTCTTCTTCTTCTCCCTCTCTTTTCCTCTCTTTTCTTTCTTCTCCCTTCCCCACAATTTGAATAGTAGCCAAGGGGTTTAAATGAACCCATGGCACTGCTATTTATACCCCCAGCCCATACTAGGGTCTGTTTGGCTGCTAAGGCCCTTTTTTAAAATGAGTTTTTGGACTATTTTTTAGTGATTTTGGGCACACTAGTGGGGTCCATAGTGGTTCAAGGGTATGAAGTGGTCCCTCAGACTCCCCTCTATCTATGGAGGGTGCCCATGTCCAATATGAGTGGTCCCCATAATTTAAAATCAATTTAATATGCTATTTTGCACTCTGGGCGATGTCTCTGGGCCTTATTTGCAAAGCCCAGTACATCGCCTAGAGATTTCAGCAAGGCTAAATCTCAGTGGGGCTTGCACAGGGGTTTGACCCATGGTTAGGGCATTGTCCCCACATGCCAATTAGAGTTTTTTTACACACTTTTCTAGAGGTGGGTCCCATAGTTATGGGGAGGAGAGAGGTTACTTGGAGTCCAGTCCATACATAAGGCTATGAGCATGCAGCTGCAAGGGTCAGTGATCCATCTACTGACAAGCATGTAGGATGATCCATACAGGGTTTCTTCATCAATCCAATTTACTGGTGTGATACTCCATAGTGTTCTTGGTTGCCTGGTCAGGGGTTCCTATACTTCAGTCAAGATTTCAGTCAGTCAGGGGTAGGGTTTGATAGTCAATTTCTCCGTACAAACATGCACTACCTTCAGATGACAAGAGATTCTATCTCTACTAGTTAAGTGCATAATCAGTTATTACTACAAGTGTTTTTCCATTGAACTAGTTGACTAGATGTTAGTCTTGTGTTTAGTTGGTTTCCACTTACAGGTTATTTCTCATTTAAGAGCTTTAAACCCATCTCCCTAAAAGTCTTCCATATCACATCCCTACCTAGGCATTTTATAAAGGGATCAACCAATTTTTCTTTAACTTTACACAACTAATAGTCACAACTCATTTGCCGAGTTCTTCTCTTACATAGCTATGTCTTAAACTGATATGCCTTGACTTTCTATTGTAAACTTTATTATAAACCCGTGATAATGTTGCTTCATTATCCCAAGATATTAATATAACAGACATTGGCTTAGGCGATAAAGGAATCTCTGATAATAGGTCCCTAAGCCATTCTGCTTTCTTTACTGCCATTGCCAAAGCAATAAATTCATACTCCATAATTGATGTGAAACCACTGTTTGTTTTTTGAATCCTCAAGAAATTGATCCTCCACCCAAGGTATTCCAACCACTTGTGAACTTAGATTTATCAGATCCTGTAATCCAATTTACATCTGTGTATCCTTCTAGTACTGTGGGAAAATCCTTGTAACTTAATGCATAATTCATTGTGCCCTTACGTAAGTATTCTAGAAACTACGTTCCAGTGAATTTGTCCACGGTTATGAATAAACCTACTCAAAATACCAACTACAAAAGCTATATCAGGATGAGTGCACTGCATGACATATATTAAGCTACCAATGAAACTAGAGTATTCTAATTGAGATGCAGATTTTCCTTCATTAGAAGATAATTTGACAGAATGATCATAAGGGGTAGCAACTGGTTTACAATCCTCATGGTTGAATTTCTTTAAAATTTTCTTTATGTAATGAGACTGTGTTAAAGAAATAGAATCAAAGGATCTAAAAATTTTGATTCCAAAATTACATTTGCTTCACCCATATCTTTCATATCAAACATGAAGATAAAAAAAAGTCTTTATCTCTAATACAATGCTTAAATTAGTACCAAAGATTAACATATCATCAACATATAAACATATTATAACACCATGTCCATTTTTGAATTTAGAGTAAACACATTTATCAGATTAATTTATTCTAAATCCATTTGCTATAACCTTTTGGTCAAATTTTTCATGCCATTGCTTAGGAGCTTGTGCATATAGCACGTCATGAAGAAGTAAGATGCGCCTAACGCGCAAGGTGAGCTGATAGATACCAACTTCTCGAACCACTTCACTTGTGCCATTTTCCATATAGATATTTTGGGAGCCATTTGGAATCTTCCTATAATCTACAAATCCCCCTCGATCATGTGCTTGTTGCTCCTGTATCCACAATCCAATCAGATTGGGTATGGGCAACCAAAACATGTGTACACACAAACGTAGAAAGAGAGATGGATAGAATTGGTACCTTCTTCGCTTCAGTGTAATCACGAGCGAAGTGTCCCATCCTCTAGAAGTTATAGCACTTTATCTTGGTAAGATCTCTTTTTCCACCCCGCTTTCCACGTATGTGTTTAGTGGATTTGCCTTCATTTGGTGCAGCATTCTGAGCTTGTCCTTGATTCCCTGTTTTCCTTTGTTTCTTACGCTTAGACCCAGAAGTCTTGTGCTGCCCCGCTTGGGTAACAAGGGCTTATGTTTGGGTTGCTTCTAGGCGCTCCGCCTCTAGTTCCATATGAGCGGCAATGTCATTGAAAGCTTTGACATTGTCGCTGTATGTGAGAACTATTTTTATTTGGGCCCAGGAATCAGGTAACGTCCTAATGACAGCTTGAACTTGCTGCTCATCGGTAAGGTATACCCCAACATCATCTTTCTTATCATGTCTTTCACAACCCTAAGGTGCCCAACCATGTTGTGCTTAGGGTCCTTACGGTACATCTTAAACTTTAAGGTCATGGCCCGTAGCCTTGTAGTTGATGTACCACCACAGTCTATCTTAACCTGGTCCCACATGGACTTGACAGTTTCGCACTTCTCATACTGGCTGATTAGATCATCGTGCATCGAGTTTAACATGATAAAGTGAGTACTATAGTTCTTTTTAAACCAAGCCTGATAGGCTTCTTTGTCTTGACGGTGACAAGCGGTAGTGTCCTCATCAGGTTTGGCCATCACAGAGGTCAGGTGTTCAAGGCATTCTTGTTCATTCAGTAAGAGCCTAATCTTACGATGCCACATGTCATAGTTGGTTCCATCCAACTTATTGCCTTGATTAAAGTCAGCAACAATGGTCTTGGTGGCCATCACTACAGTCCATAAATGCAAGGGAGGACATTTAGTACACATTCAAAGATTTTGTTCAAGAAATCCTGATTAAAATTAATGGTTCTCTTCTTCACATTGTGAGACCAAAAATTTCGCTAGGCTCATAATCAAATCTCATAAATGTATTGATTTGGTAACGTATAATTTCAATCGATTTCGAACAAAAATAAGTCAAAGAGGAAAGGACATCTCCAAACCACATAATAATACGTCATCCATCGGGTGCACAAGGATCTCACACAAGAGACCCAAATGGTACTTGAACTGATATGCCGAGTCGATACAAGAACATGATATGTAGTGTAGTAGCTTCCCTTTACATGCCTTGTCAAAATAAAAACTTAAAATTACAACCATCTCTTTACATTGAAGAATCCTACTGCATTACTACTATGGAGCACCGCACTTTGTATCACATTCAAATACCAACTTTATCGCACATAGATAAAAAACATATCCTTTACACAAGCACCAATAAATTTTTCTTTCCATAGAATATAAAAAACATAGGCTGCACGGGATGGGGTTTGACCTCTTACCCATATGGTGCAAGTCAAACAAAGTCAATACCACCACGGGAGGATAAAATTGCCAATTTAAATTTGCAAACACATTAAAGCAAAAATAAAAAACTCAAGGACAATTAAAACTAAATAAGGGAAAAACAAGAATGTGGCTGATCTCTTCGGGTATCTTCTTGCCAAAACCCTAAAAAAATCTCTGCCCCCCTCTTTTTTTTTTTTTTGTAGACTGGCCGTGCATGGCAGCCCTTGGTTGTACCATCGCCCAACACTCAACCCCGTATTCTTTTGAATGTTCATGTGGGACACACTCGAGTCGCACAAACCAAAAAAACAATCATTACATTATAATCGAAATCCAAACATTCAAAAAAACACTTTTGAAATCCGTGTAATGATTATGCATTATTAATTTTAATGCCATGAAAAACAAAAATAGTAATCATTACATTATAAAATCAAAACTTTCAAAAAGCACTTTCGAATACCATGATGCACTCATTGCATTATGGTATTTCTCTTTTATATAAAAATCAAGTATACACAGGGGCGCGTGCAAGGAGTCCAAGAAGGACCGCGGGGTGTGCAAGTCAATAGGGACCATAAGCGCACAAGGCCATAATGTGTAGCAGCAACATGTGGGCATGCTGGCTTCGGCATAATGGCGGTAGCTAGCTGAGTTGCACATGCACCGTCGCTGGTTGCGGATCTCAAGAAACCTCATCTCAAAAAAAAATATTTTTTTTGAACAAATCGAAAGCAAACCAAACCCTAATGGCTTTGATGCTAATGTGAATAAAGCATCACGCGTTACGGTGTTACCTGAGCAGAGATGGGAACGCAGCGGAAGAGGATCTCGTATGGGTTTGGTTACTAGCTTCACGAACTCAAACAATCCACACCACAAATCCCTGGGAAGAGATGGAAAACCAAAGTGTCACACCCCGAACCACCCCCTGAGAGGATTAGGTCGGTGACCCGAATTGCACAGTAGCAATCTGTCAAACCCCAAGGATCCAGTAGCTGATAATACCATTCACAAACACACACACCCATAATGATGGATAGAACATAATTATAGACTGCAGGGGAAACTAATATTTACATAAACATTCAAGTTTAAAGTACAAGCCATACAGTCATTAATTCTCAACACCACCATCCGGACAATCACCACACCTCCAACCAATAGCTCACAAAATAACAAAAAGGGGCAGACCACAGAAGCCCCACTCAAGCTATACAAAAACGGGAAAAAGTCAATAGACAAGTATCTACATAAAAAAGAATTCCCTAAGGCTAAAAGTTAGTAAACTGCCCGCCCTTCACGGGCCATCTTCAACCGTCACCGAGATCACCCATACTAGAGGGAAAGCCTCCATCCGGGTCCATACCCACATAGTCATAATCAAAATCACCTTCCTGCTCGTGATAAGCCTCCCAACCAACATCACGTCCACCTATAAGATCATCTAAAGAAAAAGAGATATACAAGAGTGTGAGCTCCACTGAGCCCGTTAATGAAATATAACCATGCATGTACATGCAAGCACAACTAAATGAGTCCTACATGAAATGAGGTTCTTTTTATTATTAAACCCCCTAGCATCACAACTAAGATAGGTAGAAGTGCTACTACAATCCCCAATACATGTATCCCTGGTGCGGGCTTCTAACCCCTTCCCGCGATACACCCATTAAGTTGTCGAAAAGGACCAGCCAGCTCCAGTATGCTCTCCATGGTTAGCCACAAGCCCTCTGGGATTAGTCTGTGAAATCACCGTTCACCATTTCTGTGTAACATTTTTCTTTCTCTGGCATTCAGCCAAGTACTCACCTTTTCGGTGTAACATAATTCTTTTCTTTTTTCTCTTTGATATAGGATCTCCCATAGACATCCAACACCGTAACCCCTGTTGGCAAGGGTTCGTAGCACGGGTGATGATACTCTAGCCCAATGCATTCTATATGGCATAGTAAGAGTCGGGTGGTGCCAACCGCATCCCATTCTACGGGCTACCACAGGCCTCATTTCCAAGTCGGCTATGACATCTAATCTAGCATTTTCACAAGTATATCATTATCAGTCAATTTTGATATCTAATAGATATGAATCAGAAACAAATAAGAATATAAAATAATTTAATAATTAAAACAATAAATATTGTTGTTGTTGTTGTCATGACTCATCAGTCACGTTACACCTACACCCATGGTATAATTCCACTCACCTTGTGTCAATCCTGCTTGTCCTTCAGCCGGCTTTATCCCAGTTGGTATCTGACACAGCACCTCATGTTCAGGGTTATAACCTAAGCTGACCGGACCATTAGAACATATTCAACATTGTCTAGAAATGGTCTTAGAGTTCTAGGTTTGGTTTAGGTTTGCTCAAACATTGTTCAGCAAAAATGGGAACAGAAGCATGGTTCTGTTTCAGGTCTGGCTTGGTTTACAGTGCGGTTTTGGATCCTCATTTTGGGTCCACTAGCACACCCAAGACATGGTTATAGCAAGGATGGTTGGGGTATGATTTTAGGGTAATTTTTATGCCCCCAACACAGTCCAAGGCCTGTGGGTGCAGATCAAACAGGTTGGAATCAAATTAGACATCAATAGCAGCACTGGACGATTCACTGAATGTTTGGACCAAACGTCCAGTGCATGCTCCAGTGCCTGTAGAACACGAGTTTCTTGCTTAAATCTTGATTTCAGCAACAAATTTCCTCTCTAATTCAATTTTGGATGAGTTATGGGGGTAGCATAGCCTAGGATTAAGCTTATGCAATGGTTTTAGGGATTTCCAAATTGGGTTTACCAATAGGTTGCTGGATTGGGTACTGACATCAAGTAATTCAAGCCAGGAAGGCTGAGATTGAACATGCAGCCATTCAAACCTTATCTACACACATAACAGCAAGCATGCATGTGCATTTTAGCTATAATCTAAGGCCCTAGAATACAAATCTGCTTATGCATGCAAGGATCTATGCATTCAGCTCACTGTCAGTGGTTTGCATGCATGATCAAGCATGAAGTCAAGCCAAATGCATGGATGGAACTAAGAATGCATGTAACAGTAAGCTATGGCAGTGCAATCACATATAAAACACCTAGAACTAGCCATGCATGCAAAATCTAAGCATTTCTGAAGCTCCAAGCAGTGATCTCATAGGAGTTCCTACAAAGACAGCCATGTATGCTCAGGACTTGGGTTCAAAATCAAAGAACCAGAGTTGAATCATGGCTAGAGGGTTGTTCTAAGGTCGGAGGGGTTACCTTAGGGCCGTGAGAGATCTAGCCAAGCTCCAAGGTTCCAATCTCTCCCTTCTCCTTCTCCTTCTTCTTCTCCTTCTTCTTATTCTTCTTCTTCTTCTTCTCTTCTCTTATTTTCCTTCTCTCCATGGTTTTGAATAGTAGGAATGTCTTAAAATGGGCTGGGTCCGTATTTATAATTTCTATAAAACTAAGGCCTGTTTGGCAAGGCAGCCCCTTAGTGAAAAATGCATTTTAAAGGTAATTTTGGCCTAGTTTAGCGACCAAGGTGGGGCCCAAATGGATTCCAAGAGGGAGGTTTGGTTCCTAAAATTCCCAAGTACCTATTGGAGGTGTTTGAAGGTAGTAGGTGCAGCTCCCACAATCCTAGAATGGAAAAATGCAGGTTTTGGCATCACTAGATGATTCACTGGAGCTTTGGGCCAATCGTCCAGTGCATCGTCCAAAGAATACAACATTGTTGTATTTTGTCTGTGACTTCTTCAGAGGATTATCTTTCCACATGGCACTCCCCGGTGCATACAAGGAACATATATTTAAGGGCATAACCTTCCAAATGCTCAGGAGAGAGAATTACCTGTGCTCGGTGTTGTACTGCAGGTAATGGACTGAGCAACTGCATGGTGTTGCTACCCATCTTCTCATAGGCATGGTGGATGTCATCAGTGGAGGCTCCTTATTGTTTACAACCACTGGGATGATACACCATAGGTCATTGATGTGGGTGGTTGTTGATCCCTGCTCTTTAAGCAAAATCTAAGTCAGACTGGGGTAGGTTTGGCATTTCTCCCCACCTAACAGAAATTTTGTCCTCAAAACTGACATACCTTATGGCTCAAAAAGCTGAGGATATTTAGTATGCATTTCCTCCTCACGCTCCCATGAAGCTTCCTCTGGTTGGCAGTTTCCCCATCGAACCTTTACGAATGCAACTGTGCGGTTACGGAGGTTATTTTTCTTTTTGTCTAATATCTCCATCGACTGTTCCTCATAGGTCGTGCCACCATCCAGCTGCTCTGGTTCGGCTGAGAGTACATATGTTGGGTTGTTGATGTACTTCCTTAGCATCAACACGTGGAATACATCGTGGACACCTTCTAAAGATGGCAGTAGGGCTAATCGATACGCTACTGGTCCAATCCTCTTTAGGATTTCATAAGGGCTGATGTATCTCGGGCTGAGTTTACCCTTCTTGTTGAAACGCAGTAGTCCCTTTGCTGGAGAAACTCGAAGAAACACTTTCTCACCAACTCCAAATTTAATGTCCTTCCTTTGATTGTCGGCGTAGCTCTTTTGTCTGGACTGGGCCACTTTGATCTTTTCCTTGATCACATTTACTTTTTCACAAGTTGCTTATATCATCTTAGGACCTAGATACTTCCGTTCCCCGACTTCGTCCTAGTATAACAGTGTTTGGCATTTTCAGTCATACAGGGCTTCATATGGTGCCATGCCAATGATGGAGTGCTGTTATTGTAGGCAAATTCCACCAAGGGGATGTGGGCGTCCCAACTGTCCCTCATGTCTAATATGCAGGCTCTGAGCATATCCTCTAGAGTCTGAATGGTCCTTTCGGATTGTACGTCTGTCTAGGGGTGGAAAGCTGTGCAAAGATTCAGTTGGAAACCCAAGGCTTGTTGTAAGCTTTTCCAAAATCTTGATGTGAATCGGGGGTCCTGATCAAATACGATGCTAACAGGCATGCCATGAAGGCAAACCACATTCTCAATATAGAGCTGAGCAAGCTTTTCCATGGAGTAAGTTGTCTTGATGGGAACAAAGTGGGCTGTCTTGGTTAGTCCATCGACTATTACCAAGAATGCATTCATTCCCTTTCTTATGTTGGGAAGATTTGTCACAAAGTCCAAGGTAATCCTTTCCCACTTCCACTCTAGAATTGGAAGTGGTTGTAGCAGTCCATAAGGTCTGTGCCTCTCTACTTTTATCTGCTGATAGGTGAGACATTCCAGCACGTACAAGGCTACGGTCTATTTCATTCTCATCCACCAATAATATCTCTTCAAATCCTTATACATTTTTGTGCTGCCCGGGTGTATTGAGTAGGGTGAGTTGTGCGTTTCCTTGAGAATCCGGTCTTGTACATCATAATCATCTGGCACGCACAGCCTATCCCTGAATCTCAGTGCCCCATCGTTGGCTATCAAGAAATCGAGGTCTTTACGAACCCCTTGCTTTATCTCCCAGATGATCTTTGCTAGCTCGGGGTCGCTGGGCTGCTTCTCAATTATTTCTTCTCAGATCGACGACTGTATGTCCATAGCTACCAACTTTATAGCTGTCCCCTCGATCATGAGTTTCAAATCGAACTTCTGAGCTTCTTCTATTAACTGTTCACTAATGACCAATGAAGCGAGGGATGCGGTTTGGGATTTTCTACTTAGTGCATCCGCGACTACGTTGGCCTTGCCAGGGTGGTATTGAATATCACTATCATAGTCCTTTACTAATTCTAACCACAGCCTTTGTCTCATGTTTAATTCCTTCTGGGTGAAGAAATACTTCAGGTTCTTTTGGTCGCTAAAGATTTTGCTCTTCTCACCATAAAAGTAGTGCCGCCAAATTTTTAAAGCAAAAACTACCGCAGCCAGCTCTAAGTCGTTAGTAGGGTAGTTCTTCTTGTGTTCCTTCAACTGCCTTGAGGCATAGGTGACCACCTTTCCTTTCTACATTAGTACGCCGCCCAAAACTGTTCGGGATGCGTTCAAGTACACAACTATGCCACCGGTGCCATTTGGAATGGTTAGCACTAGTGCCATCACCAATCGATTTCTTAGTTCTTGGAAACTTTTCTTGTAGGTGTCAGTCCATTTAAACTTCGCACCCTTTTTGGTTAGCTTTGTCATGGGTACCGAGATGCGTGAGAAATTTTTGATTAATCGACGGTAATACCCAGCTAATCCTAGGAAGCTACGGATCTCTGTGGCATTCTTTGGAGTCTCCCACTCGAGAACCGCCTTTACCTTGTTTGGTTCTACTTTGATACCTTCCTTGGTGGTGATATGTCCCAAGAATCCAATCTGGTGAAGCCAAAATTCACATTCGTTGAATTTGGCGAACAGCTGGTGCTCCCTTAATCGGTACAACACGAACCTAAGGTGTTGAGCATGTTTCTCTTCACTTTTGGAGTAGAACAGGATATCATCGATAAACACGATGACATACTTGTCTAGTACGCCGTGGAATACCTTGTTCATCATGTCCATAAACATAGCTGGGGTATTGGTTAATCCGAACGACAGCATAAAAAATTTATAGTGTCCGTATCGGGTTCTAAACGCCGTCTTATGAATGTCGCTACCCTTGATCTTCAACTGATGGTGTCCAGACCTAAGATCAATCTTAGAGAAAACCCTTGCACCTTGCAATTGATCGAATAGGTCGTTAATGTGTGGCAATGGATATTGGTTCTTGATTGTGAGTTTATTCAGCTCCTGACAGTCGATGCACATTCGCATGCTTCCCTCCTTCTTCTTCACGAACAACACAGGTGCTCCCCAAGGAGACACGCTTGGTCGAATAAGTCCTTTCTTCAGTAAATCTTGCAACTAAATCTATAACTCTTTTAGCTCCACAGGCACCATTCTGTAGGGTGCCTTGGATATAGGTGCTATACCAGGAACCAAGTCAATCGCAAATTCTGTTTCTTGATCAGGTGGTAACTGAGTCAGATCCTCCGAAAAAACATTAGGAAACTCCTTAACAACATCGAGTTCCTCTAAAGGCCTGATCTTTGCCTCGGTGTCCATTATCGTGGCCAAATAGCCCTAACATCCTTCGTCCAACAACTTTCATGCTTGGAGAGCGGATAAGGTTATCCTCCTGGGCTTCCTTGTCGATTCACTTTGATAGGTGAAAATCGGGCCATCCTTCATCTTAAACAAAATCTTCTTCTCTGCACATATGGCGTTTGCCCCATAAGTGGACAACCTATCCATGCCTAGTATTACATCAAAATAAATCATATCAAACTTGATCAGGCGGGCTGTCAGGTTCTTTTCATAAATTTCCACTAAACAGGAGTCGTATACTTCTTTCAAACTAGCAACGCATCCAGTCGGAGTGCTAACTACCAAATCATGCCCTATGTCCTTCTGTTGGATGGTCATCCTATCCGCAAAGGCAATATATATGAAAGAGTGGGATGCGCCCGAGTCAAACAACACTCGTGCGGGAGTGGATGACATGATCAAGGTACTTAGGGTTTGTATAAAGATAGTGATGCAATCAAATTTCCTGCACCCATTGGTTTGTTTCCTACAATTTAGTAGTGTTATGAGCACATACATATCATTACTTCTGGGTTCACCTTCACTTCTTCACTAGTTAGTGCGAACACCTTTCCTCGCATCCGGTTGTCTAGAGGTTGAAAGGGTCGAGCGGCAGACTGGATCGACGGGTAAGAGTTGTATCCGCGGCTCGCACATTTTCTAGCTAGGTGCCCAACTTTGTGGCATACAAAGCATTTATTGGATAGTATAGAGGGAGAAGAGGCCTGGCTCCCTTGGCTCATCACTGGTTGAGGTGGCAGGGTAGCAGTTGTTACTTGGCTAGCAGTAGGTTGAGCATACTAAGTAGTTCAATTGTAAGCAAGACGGAAAGGTTGGGGAGTTTGGCTCATTTCTTACCGTCAATATTGTAACGAATTAGGGCTCGAGCTAGTCCCCCGAAATGCCTTGTTTGGCCACCCAAAATTCTGATAGTTACTTGGCCTTTTGCCCAATCCAGGCGACGCAGTGGTCTTCTCCTTTAGTCTATCCTCTAGGGTCTTTGCCTTATCAACCATCTGTGCATAGTCTCGAATGTCTAGTACTGATAGATTGGATCCAATCTCTGGCCTGAGTCCTTTCTCAAACTTCTTCGTCTTGCTAGCTTCCCCCTTCAAGTGCTTCAGTGCGAAATGGAACAAATCTTCAAATTGCTACTGGTAATCTAGCACAGTTTTTTATCCTTGTACGAGGGCAGAGAATTCAGCTTCCTCTTGTCTCTGAATCTCTCGGGGAAATAATTCTTGAAGAATACTTCCTTAAACTGATCTCAAGTAGGGTTGGGATGAACTGCTTCCAAGTTAGGTCTCGTTGCCTTCCACCATGCTTCCGCCTCATTTTGCAATTGATAATCGACGCATATTAATTTCTGGGCATTGGTACATTCGAGTACGGCGAATGCTTTCTCTAAGGCGCTAATCCACCTTTTCGATTGTATTGCCTCAGAATTAAGCTTGGAGAACGCAAGCGGCTGGAGTTTCTTGAATCACTCCATCACTTTAGCTCTAGAGCTTTCTGCCACGTGTTGAGGCACAGGTGGTGGAAATTATGGGGGCTGATTAGGTGGTAGTGGTGCCGCTTGCAGTTGCATTATAGTCACAAATTGAGTAGTCATCTGGCCCAATAACTCTTGTTGTTGCTGCATAGTGTGCATCATGGTTGCTATGACTATATTTACTTCACCAGCAGCCATGCTCGGAGGGGGTACAATTGCAGCAGCTGGGGCAGCTACTGGCATCGGATTTGGGATAACTCGGGGTACTCTTGGCGAAGTAACCGATACTTCAAAATTCTGAGCTTCGGCTCTATCTGGTAGCTCAACTTCCAGAATGAATTAAGGGCCTCTTCCACGACGACCACCCCGGTTTGATCTTGTGTAAACCATGTTTGATTGCTGAAAGGAATTTCGCCAATGAATAACTCTTATTCTTATCTTTACTAGTGAAAGTTCTAATTTGATCTATGTTACACAGGATAGCATTCTTCCTAAGTTGCAGTTTGATCACATTTCCATATAATAAGGAGAGTTTTATGTAAACAAATAAAAATATCACATAGGACAATAGAATTAATTTCTATAATAGTTAAGCATCTTTTGGTTTATACCTGTGTTTAGCAAGCAAGGCGTTCCGATCTTCTCCCTGTGATAAAAGCCTGTAGGTCCAGGTACACTAGGTCACTCCTAACCTCATCTGCTAGTGCAAGATAAATACAACGGTCCTCCTCCCTGCTGGTGTCAAGAAGTGCTAAGTATACTACCAGGTACTTCTTTGCTTGGGTTCTAAACCTCTGGATTCAAGCTAGCCTCTTTCTTAGTCGGCTACTGTAGTGCATGTCACCGGGGTTTGTTGGGCTCGAAACACAACCAACCCTGCCATGGAGACATTTTGAACATTAGGTTCCTATGGTTCCCTATCTTGGATGGATGTACTTAAGGCTGAATGCACTCAGGTAATACAGTCAAGAATCTTAAATGAGGTAACTCAAGAGTATAGGCAAAACATCAATTAAAAAAAAAATAATACATCAACCGGTCACAAGCACATTAGAACTTAAAGGATGATGCTAATTAAAATTCTCTCTTCTATATATATATATATATATATATATATATATTTCCCTATCTATCTATATTCGGATTTCTACATTTCAATATCCACACACAAGTTCTTACATCCAAATTTATGCATACTTTATTTACATATATGCACATATGCACGCCACGGGTTTCGCTTTACAAAAATTTTTTTTTTTTTTTTTTGTTTTCTTTCTTTCTTGTAGTGCATATATGTCTTATATTTTATATAGGCATTATATATATATTTTTTTTTTTTTGAATTTACCCCTAATGTCATCATGACCAACTACATGGTTTTAAAATGTCCAAAATACCCATATAGACCATGTGAATTCAAACAAAAAATCAGAAGTTTCATTCCTACTGTCATCCATTCTTTGGACGTTTGACTGGATGATTGGGTCAAAAGTCCAGTGCCATCATCCAGAGAATCAAGGACTATTTAAAACATAGTTCGAGACCTATTGTCTTCATTTCTTTCTCCCTTCTTGAGAGCTTTGGACTTCCCACATTGTGCCCTAAGGGTTTTGTAAGTTATCTTCCACCATTCCAAGGCATCACATCGACATTCCTTCATGTCTACACATGCACTAGGTAAGTTTGGTAGATTTCTCTCTTTCTTTTCCTATTTTTTTTTGTATAAATCCTAACTTCCCTCTTGGCTGTATTGCAACCATGTCTACAAGCAAAACACAAAGCACAGCAAGGAAGGCAGCAGCCTCCAAGTGCCCACGGTCTGATCCTTTGCCACCATCATCATCAGTCGTGCCATCACCCACATCTGGGGGAGATTCTTCATCCGAAGAACCTGATTTTGACCGATTCTGGTTTGCTCGATTTGAGTATGAGCAAGTATCGAAGAAGTTCCAAGACAAAAGCATTATGAATGGAAGGGTGGTGCAAGTAGAGGACTTCCAACAATTTAGGCTTTTTGAGAGATTTAATGCTTTGGGTTGGGTACCTATGCTATCTCCTAGCCTTCCTTGCTACCCAAACTTGGTTCGACATTTCTATTGCAATCTTGGTCCAATGGGTGGAATGCAGGGTTTTGGGCTTCAGAGTAGGGTGAAAGGAGTGGATATGACCTTTACCCCAACTATCTTGGCCGAGATCTTACAGATACATAACAGGGGTATTAGATGTTTCTATAGGCCCAAGATAGATATCTCAGATCAGTTTTCCTTGGAGACTAGGTCTCAGGTGTTCAAAGCTCTTACTGGTTCAGAGAGAGTTCCGAAGTCTGAGGGGAGCTTCAGGCCTACTGCCAGGATCTTGAGTAGGTGTATCTTCTGCAACATCTACCCCAAGGGGGGTAACAGAGTTAGTATTTCCATGCTCTGTGCCTACATCACATATTGCCTGTTGAGGGTTGGGAAAGGGGTCTCGAGATCAACCTACCCTACTTACTTATGCAGGTCATGCTTTACCATGCCTAGAACCCAGTTGAGGGGAATTTGCCTTATGGGAGGTTCCTTACTCAAGTCTTCATGCACTTTGGAGTTTCCCTTCTCGGAGAGTTTGAGGGAGGTGATTGGCTGTAACCCATTAGTAAGACTTCCGTGAAGAAAATGAGGTTGTTGGGTGAGCCAGAGAGTCCTTCTGAGGAGGTTGATAAAGAGATGGAGGAATTTGAGGATGAGGATGTAGGTGCTAAAGGTGTAAGGGGAGTAGGTGAGACCGGGAAGATGCATGGGAGAGAGGATGATAACGTCGATCTAGGCAAGTAGTTTGGACTTCCCGTGCATGGTCTTGCAGAGGCTTCTGGTTCGCAAGTACCTTCTCCAGTATCCGAGACTTATGGTTGGGAGGATATGATGACACAATTTAGAGGCATCCATACTCAGCTTGCCCAAATGTCATCGAGGATGGACCATGGTTTTACTTCTCTGGAGGGGAGAGTGGGATCCATTGAGCAGCGACTGGACTTCTAGGACTCCCATTATTAGGTCAACTCGTGACAGTTTCAGCCTCCATAGAGTGATGATCCGGCTCAGTAGTAGCTTACTGGTCTTGATGTCTCTAGCTTTTTGAAGCCTATGTGTTATTTTTCAGTTATGTTTTATGCATTTCCTATTATCAGCTGTACTTTTTTTTTCTAAGTTACAATTGGGTGTAGTACTTACTGGTTCTGATGTCTCTAGCTTAGCTTACTGGTCCTGATGTCTCTAGCTTTTTGAAGCCTATGTTTTTTTTTCCAGTTATGTTTTTTTTTTCTATAAATCTTATTTTCTTTTTCACTATGTCAGTCCCTATGATGTGTTATTCACGAGTACTCTTATGTTTGCTAGATTTTCTATATGTTTACTTTCTATTAAAAGTTGTCCTATCTCCACTGTTTGTGAATGTAGAAAGAGCTTCTCGCTCTGATACCAAGCTCTGTGACACCCCAAATCGCCCCTGGGAGGATTAGGTAGGTGACCCGAATTGCACGGTAGCAATCCCCCAAACCCCAAGGATCCAGAAGCTGTTAATACCATTCACAAACACACACACCCATAATGATGGATAGAACATAATTACAGAGTGCAGCGGAAACTAATATTTACATAAACATTCAAGTTTAAAGTACAAGCCATACAATCATCGCTTCTTAACACCACCATCCAGATAGTCACCACACCTCCAACTAATAGCTCACAAAATAACAAATGGGCAGACCACTGAAGCCCCACTCAAGCTATACAAAAAGGGAAAAAGTTAGTAGAGAAGTATCTACATTAAAAAGAATTCCCTAAGGTTAAAAGTTAGTAAACTGCCCACCCTTCCATCTTCAACCGTCACCGAGATCACTCATACTAGAGGGATAGCCTCCATCCAGGTCCACACCCACACAGTCAAAATCAAAACTACCTTCCTGCTTGTGATAAGCCTCCCAACCAACATCATGTCCACCTGTAAGATCATCTATTGAAAAAGTGATATACAAGAATGTGAGCTCCACCAAGCCCGTGAATGAAATATAACCATGTATGCACATGCAAGCACAATCAAATGAGTCCTACATGAAATGAGGTTCTTTTTATCATTAAGCCCCCTAGCATCACAACTAAGGCAGCTAGAAGTGCCACTACAATGCCCAATGCATGTATCCCTGGTGCGAGCGTCTAACCCCTTCCCGCGATACACCCATTGAGTTTTTGGAGAGGACTAGTCAGATCCAGCATGCTCTCCATGGTCAGCCCGAACAACCCTCTGGGATTAGTCTGTGAAATCACCCTTCACCATTTCGGTATAACATTTTTCTTTCTCTGGCATTCAGCCAAGTAATCACCTTTTCGGTGTAACATAATTCTTTTCCTTTTTCTCTTTGTTATAGGCACTCCCACAGACATCCAACACCTTAACCTCTGTTGGCAAGGGTTCGTAGCACAGGTGATGATGCTCTAGCCCAATACATTCTATATGGATAGTATGAGTCGGGTGGTGTCAACTGCATCCCATTCTTCGGGCTACCACAGGCCTTATTTCCAAGCCGGCTATGCATCAAATCTAGCAGTTTCACAAGTATATCATTATCATTAAATTCCAATATTCAATAGATACAAATCAGAAACAAATAAGAATATAAAGTAATTTAATAATTAAAATAGTAAATATTGCTATTGTTGTTGTCATGACTCATCAGTCACGTTACACCTACACCCATGGTGTAATTCCACTCACCTTGTGTCAATCCTACTAGTCCTTCAGTTGGCTCTGTCCTAGTCGGTGTCTGACACAGCACCTTGTGTTCAGGGTTATAACCTAAGTTGACCAGATGATTATAACATATTAAATATTGTCTAAAAATGGTCTTAGAGTTCCAGGTTTGGTTTAGGTTTGCTCAAACATTATTCAGCAAAAATGGAAATAGAAGCATGGTTCTGTTCCAGGTCTGGCTTGGCTTATAGTGCGGGTTTTGATCTCCATTTTGGGTCCACTGGCACACCCAAGACATGGTTACAACAAGGATGGTTGGGGTATGATTTCATGGTAATTTTTATGCCCCCAACGCAGTCCAAGGCCTACGGGTGCAGATCAAACAGGCTGGAATCAAATCAGACATCAAGCAGCATTGGATGATTCACTGGACATTTGGACCAAATGTCCAGTGCATGCTCTAGTGCCTGTAAAACACATGTTTCTTGCTTAAATCTTCATTTCAGCAATAGATTTCCTCCCTAATTTGATTTGGGATGAGTTCTGGGGGTAGCATAGCCTAGGATTAAGCTTATGCAATGGTCTTAGGGATTTCCAAATTGGGTTTACCAATAGGTTGTTGGATTGGGTTCTGACATCAAGTAATTCAAGACAGGAAGGCTAAGATTGAACATGTAGACATTCAAACCTTATCTACACACATAATAGCAAGCATGCATGTGCATTTTAGCTACAATCTGAGGCCCTAGAATACAAATCTGCTCATGCATGCAAGGATCTCTCCATTCAGCTCACTGTCAGTGGTTTGCATGCATGATCAGGCATGAAGTCAAGCCAAATGCATGGCTGGAACTAAGAATGCATGTAACAATAAGCTATGGCAGTGCAATCACATATAAAACCTCTAGAACTAGCCATGCATGCAAGATCTAAGCATTTCTAAAGCTCCAGGCAGTGATCTCATATGAGTTCCTATAGAGACAGCCATGTATGCTCAGGACTTAGGTTCAAAATCAAAGAACCAAAGTTGAATCATGATTAGAGGGTTGTTCTAAGGTTGGAGGGGTTACCTTAGGGTTGTGGAAGATCTGGCCAAGCTCCAAGGTTCCAAGCTCTCCGTTCTCCTTCTCCTTCTTCTTTTTCTTCTTCGTCTTCTTCTTCTTCTTCTTCTTCTTCCTCTTCTTCTTCTTCTCTTTCTTCTCTTTCTCTCTTATTTTCCTTCTCTCCACGGTTTTGAACACTAGGAATGTCTTAAAATGGGCTGGGTCCCTATTTATAATTTCATTAAAACTAAGGCCTGTTTGGCAAGGCAGCCCCTTAGTGAAAAATACATTTTTAAGGTAATTTTGGCCTAGTTTAGGTACCTAGGTGGGGCCCATATGGATTCCAAGAGGGGGGAGTTTGGTTTCTAAAATTCCCAAGTACCTATTGGAGGTGTTTGAAGGTAGTAGGTGCAGCTCCCACAATCCTGGAATGGAAAAAAACAGGTTTTGGCATCACTGGACGATTCACTAGAGCTTTGGGTCAATCGTCCAGTGAATACAACACTGCTGTATTTTATCTGTGACTTCTTCAGAGGATTATCTTTCCACATGGCACTTTCCCAACACTCCACCACACATATAAGGACCATATATTCAAGGGCATAACCCTCCAAATACTTAGGAAAGAGAATTACCAGTGCTTTATGTTGTACTGCAGGTAATGGACTGAGTAGCTGCATGGTGTTGCTACCCATCTTCTCATAGGCATGGTGGATGTCATCAGTAGGGGCTCCCTGTTGATTGTAACCACTGGGGTGATACACCATAGGTCATTGGTGTGGGTGGCTACTGATTCCTGCTCTTTAAGCAAAATCTAAGTTAGATTGGGGCAGGTTTGACACAAAGAGAACAAAAAACACTGGAGAGAGGGAGAATTTGGTTTCTTAGATGATCTGGTCTTAGGGTTACATGCTTTCTATTTAAAGTCAAAACCCTAAGACCCCTACCCCTATTTAGACTCCCACTGGGAATTGATCAAAGAAGGGGGGGGGATGAGACCCAGCCACTTAAATAGCTGGTTCTCTCCACGCGCAACGGCTCGGGTCCGGCTTATCCCTTTTATGAGGCTTGGACCGGGCCTAACCCATGTTCGATTTGCATCATCAAATCAGAGATCTATCTATCAGAACTCTGGCCGACTTGCTCATCAAGGGATATGCTCCATGAAGCCTATAAATACCATATCTAGGGCGTGAGATAATGGACTTGAACTAATCTTCAGTTTCCCATTACTGGTTCTATCAATCATATTAAGAGTCCCCCAGAGATCAACTCCGGCCCCTTACTCTATGTGTTACAGGTCACGTGGATCATGTAAGGGTATTATGGTAATATCTCTTTATATGTTCTAATATAATCCTACTTGTGTTATGGCTCAGGCTGTGAGGGGCAATCTAGTAATTAGCCCATCGAACCTAAACCCTAGTTTCTCTATAATTACTAGTTGGAGGCAGCAGCCTGGGTATTCCAAACTTGATACATAAGGTGTAATGCTTTAAGCAAACAGAGCTTAAACCCATTACCTTCAACAATCTTAAAGCATTAGTTTCTCTCTTCGATCATAAGATTATTGTTTTTGAATTTTTGGATTCACGACTCTAGCTTTTGTGGTGATCGACTTTTGGTGTTTTGTTCTAGCCTGATCATGCATTACCCACTTTGAAGCCTGCAGAATTTTTTGATCTAGCATCACAATTCTGGTTTGTGTTATCAACTTTTGGTTTTTGCGTTCTACCTTTTTGTTTGATAAAAAAAGTAAGTGGAAACTTTGTCTTAGAAACTTTGATTTGATTGTTTGATTTGACTAAACAAACAAAGAAAGGGACAAAAGAGATTCTGTACCAATTCCTTTGTTTTGATTGAAAGTTTTAATCAAACATTGTTTTGTTCGATTGAAAAAAGAAAAAAAGAAAAGAAGAAGGCCAAAAGACGTTGGCAGAAAGCTTTCTAAAACCTTCTGTTTTTGAAAAAAAAAAAAAGAAGAAGAAAACAAAAAGGAAAAAGCCTTTTGTCATTCTTTTGTCAAAGCCTGTTGGCGCCTGCACCTGTCCCAGCGCCAGCACCAGAACCATCACCAGCGATCAACGACCAGCTCTAGTGCCGAACACCTTTCGAGTTCCCATCTGCTGTGTTTGATCCGCCATATCCTCTGCCTCTCCTCTCACCAGGTGTGATTGTTCTGTTTTATATTTTTTATTTAAAAAAAAATATATAGCAATCTTGAGATGGAGAAACAAGCTGTTCCAATTGAGATGGTCAAATTGGAAAGCTTTAGTGGCTCTGAGTTCAGCTCTTGAAAAAGGATAACTCAGTTTGGACTGAAGTACCTCAATATTTTCTACACTGTGATAAATAAATTTTATGATTGCACGGACCTAACTGAAGCCCAATGGATAAGTGATGAGGACTTTTGTAAAGACTACCTATTTAACTGCCTGTCAGATAGGCTGGCAGAGACCTATAGTAGATATACTACTACAAAAGAGATTTGGGAAAACCTAGAAACCCAATTCAAGAAAGAGGAGGAATTATCAAAGATCCACTTGGTTGATAAGTTCATGGATTTCAAGTTTTAAGAAGATAAAGAATTAACTCCTCAAGTAACAGACTTTAAGAACTTGAGAACAAAATTGAACCAAGAGAATATCCCTGTTATTGATGCATTAATAGTGGGTCCCATTATTTTCAAGTAACCCTCTACCTAGCATTCCTTTAAAACTGAGATATATAGGAAGAAAGCACAAGTTGGACTGAATGATCTCAAATGGTTCATCAGAATCGAAGATGAGAACAGAGCCAGGAACAACTTGGAGATGGTGAAACAACAACAGGTAACAGACATCTATCAATTTAGTTTCACAACCCAAGAAAAATCCTAAGAAATTCAAGCCACTTAAGAAAGAATCCCAACAGTTGGAGGCCAAAAAGACTAACTTTAAAAAGAAAAGCAAGTGCCACAACTGTGGAAAGTGGGGTCACTATACATCTGAGTGTAGGGGTCTTAAGAAAGGGAACACTGACACGCCAAAGAAGGAAGTTCACATGATGGTGGATAAGACTGAGCCTACTAACTTTGTTGCCATGGTTGGCAAAGGTAAGGGGTTAGCTAGTATATCTTCAGATTGGTGGTTAGACTCTGGAGCGACTTGTCATATTTGCAATAACAAGAACTTACAAACTGATGTTGTTCAAGTTGCAGAGACTGTCACTGTTGCAAATGGAGACATCGTGGAAGTGGCTCAGCAAGGGACAGCGAACTTGGTACTATGATCAAGTAAATTACTTACTTTGAAAAATGTTAAAGTCTTTCATGGTTTTGAAAAAAACTTGATTCAATTTGATTTTTGCTTGATGCTGGTATGTCTATTACTTTTAATAGTGGTAGAATAACACTGTCTGGTAACTCTTTTTATTTTAGACGTGCTTACAATTTGAATGGTATATTTAGGTTGAGTTTAGCTAATGAGAGAATAAATTAGGTTAACCATATTTCACTTAATCCCAAAGTACTACACTGTAGGTTAGGACATGTGAACTATAGAAAAATGCTCAAACTAGTCAAAACTCATAATTTACCATTAAACACTTCAATTAGATTTAACAGATGTACAGTGTGTGTTCAAACCAAAATAATTAGAAAACCTTTCAGACTAATTTCTAGGAGCACTCAACTTCTTGAACTTATACATTCTGACATTTGTGACTTTAAAAGCTACACAACTAGAGGAGGTCGAAAGTATTTGATAACATTTATAGACAATTTTCTAGATATTGTCATTTATACCTATTAAAATCTAAAGAGGAAGCATTTGAAAATTTAAAATTTTCAAGAATAGGATAGAAAATCAGTTAAACTTAAAAATTTAAAGATTTAGAAGTGATAGGGGAGAAGAATACAAATTGACAGAGTTCAAAGAATTCTGTGCCTCTACGGGCATAATCCTTAAAACTACTGCTCCTTACTTACCTCAATCAAATAGCATAGCTGAAAGAAAGAACAGGACGTTAACAGAAATTTTAAACTCCATGTTATTGACAGCTGGCATGCCCTCTTGCTACTGGGGAGAAGCAATGTTGACTGCAAATCACATTTTAAATAGACTACCACATTCAAAACTACCTTCTACACTTTATGAACTATGGCATAACCATCCTTATAGATATGACACTCTTAAGATTCGGGGTTGTATAGCTTATGATAGGATACAAGACCCTAGGAGACCTAAGGAGGAAACTAGAATAAACACTTGTGTGTATATAGGTTGTGCAAAAGACAGTGCTGCAGGTCGATTTTTTGATTTATCAATCAATGTGGTGATAGAATCTAGGGATGCTATATTCTTTGAAGATAAATTCCTCAGAGATAAAGGCATGACCTTGCCTGGTCTGACAGAAATGGTTACAGAATCACCCATGGATACTGAACCAATTGTTTCTGACACTCAACCCATAATGGTTACTGAATCAGAGTCTAAGAGTATCTACTAGAGATAGAGTACCTAAAGATTTTAGTGAGGATTTTGTAACCTACCATCTAGAGGCCGATCCATCCACCTATAAGGAAGCAATGAGATCTAGGGACTCACTGATATGGAAAGAAGCCATTGATGAGGAAATGAGCTCTTTACTGCAGAATGAGACTTGGCACCTTGTTGATCTGCCTAAAGGGGCTAAGCCAATAGGATGTAAGTGGGTGCTGAAGAAGAAACTTAATTCGAACGGGTCTATAGCTAGGTATAAAGCACGGTTAGTAACTAAGGGCTATACCCAAGTGCGTGGGATAGATTATTTTGACATCTACTCCCCGGTCTGCTATTTGACAACGATAAGGATTCTTCTTGCCATAGCATCTATTGAGCACTATGTTGTGCATCAAATGGATATAAAAACGACTTTCCTAAGTGGAGATCTAACAGAAGAAATCTACATGAACCAACTTGAAGGGTTTGTCATGAAAGGTTCTGAAAAGAGAGTGTGTAAATTAAACAAATCTCTCTATGGTCTTAAAAAAACACCTAAATTATGGCATGAGAAGTTTGACAAGACAGTAAAGAGCTTTGGTTTTTGAACCAGCAACTTGGATAAGTGCCTTTATTTTTTGTCTGAGTCAAACAAGGTCATGATTATTTGCTTGTATATAGACGACATGTTGATTCTAGGTTCTAATCTCTCTGTAGTGAGTGACATTAAAGAAACCTTGTCCAAAGAATTCGATATAAAAGATCTTGGTGTGGTAGACACCATTCTTGGTATGAGAGTAAGCTTCAGTGAGCAAGAGATCACCTTTAGTTAGTCTCATTACATTGAGAAGCTACTTTCTAGTTGGGGTTACAGTGATTGTAAACCAACTAAGACGTCCTATAACTATAACAAACGGTTGAAACCTAACACACGTGACACCGTGAATCAGTTATAATGTTTTACACTGATTGGTAGTCTCATGTATGCAGTGAGTTGCACTAGGCTAGACATAGCCTTTACAGTAGGCATGCTGAGTCGTTTCACTAGTAATCCTGGAAAAGAGCATTGGGATGCCCTGACGAAGCTGATGAGATACCTTAAGGGTACTCTAGGTTATGCTCTCTGTTATATTGGCCATCCTCCAACTTTGGAAGGATATTCTGATGCATCTTGGTACTCAGATTTGGGAGACAACAGATCCACCAGTGGTTATGTATTTACACTAGGAGGATCAACTGTAGCATGGAAGTCCAAGAGACAGACTGGTATTGCTCTGTCATCTATGGAATCGAAACTTTATGCTCTAGCTTCTACGGGAGATGCAGAGTGGATAAAGGATCTGATCATTGATATTCCATTGAGGAGTTTAAAGTTAAACTCTATATCTATATTCTGTGATAATCAAGCAACAAAGACGATAGTGAATAACTCACTCTTTAATGGAAAAAGGAGACACATCAAGCTGAAACAGGCCATGCTGAATTATCGAACGGAATAAGGGATCATCACTTTGATTGATGTGAGATCAAAGGATAATATGGCAGATGCCCTTACAAAGGGATTAAACACAGATCGAACATTCAAAACTACGGGGGAGATGGGGTTAAACACCATTTAGTCAGCTCTTAACCTAGCCCAGTATTATTTTGAATTATTTGAATCTCATCTAGCCTTGGAAAGCATTCGGGATAAAAATATGTTTCAGATAACTTAGATAGGTTACTAAGTATAGGGGTTTATGAAACCATTCCAAATTTGATGGTGTAGCAAATTTTTATGTGAAGTTTCCTTACTTCGTTATTCCACAATGGAATATGAAAAATATCTTATATGTTTCAATGATATTGTGCTAGTCTTTATATTCCAAATTTGATGACATGTCTTTCATAGTATGATGTACCATTTCAGATTTGATGATACAACATAAATCTATGACTGATATGACGAACACAGTATTCCAAATGAAAACATGATATGGTCCTTGTGATAGAGACTATATAGGATCGAGTTCTTATAAGAAAACTTGATGATGATGCTTATTGGTTTTTGATCTACCTTCAGCCATATATGGAATGTACTAAGTTCTTATTATTGAACTAGATACTATTGATCTTATGAAATTTATATTTGACAAATGACAGAGAATGGCGAAGATGGAGGAGAACGGCTAAATCTGGATCTCAATGAGGATGACTTACTTGATGAGTAAAGTCACATGGATTGCAAGGACTTATCCATTTTTCTATTTCTTTTGGTTTAGCCACTTACATATGGAACTTCGGATTTGTTGTTGGGTTTAGTTTTGACCTAAAACCCTAGTTTTATTTCTTGAAATTTACTTACTTGATTTATTGGATTATTGATTTTCAACTTATTCAATTTATTTTGATTCAATTACTGATTGAACAATGGTTTCTATTCATGTGTGGTGGATATATGTAGAACATAGGAGGAGATTGTTGTTGGTTTGAGACCAATGGCGCAACGAAAATGGTTCAAAGAACATCGCTTTTGCATTCATATTCGAAAAACCACGGTGAACAAAAAATAACACAGAAAAAGTTTGGTTACCTAAGAGCCTCAATCGAAGCTCCTCCTCCAGATAATAGTTCTTCCACACTGAAGCAAGAAGTGGATTGACTTGATCAACACTTTGTCGCCGTCAATTGTCCGTAAAACAAAGTAGAGCACCAATCACCAATTTCTTGGGTTTCACAAAACCCTTGCACACACTCACACCTCACAAGAGAAGAGGAGAAAAAGAGAAGGCTTGGGAGAGAGAGAGAGAGAGAAGCTCCAAAAACGTGGAGCTCTCCTTCTCCTCCGCTTTTTAAAATTTGTGATCCCTTTTGGGATCCTAGCTTGGCAAAGTTCACTTTCTAAAATTGAAACTTTCCAAGTTGCCTTTCTCAAGCATGGTTTCCAAAACCCAAAGTGTTTTTAAGTTGGTGAAATTCTCCAGTTTCTAATTTTGTGTAATACCCTTGCTTCCATAATGGGAAGAGGTAGAATCTATAAGGGATTGCTATCTCTTTAATTATGGCCAACCATATAATCTAATTATATTTTATTTATTGTCATAAACAAAAAGATAATTAATCAATTTAATATTTCCAAATATTGTCATGCACAATTAAACTCTTTAATTTGCATATAAGACCTTCCACTAATCCAATATTACATAATGAACTATAGGGCATGTAATTAAATACTGCCAACCCCCAACTCATTGTACAAGTCAATTTCAGAGATTTTGTGATCGTTATAGGATGCTCGAAAAATATTTTAAACAAATATTTTTCATATTACAAAATAATTTTGTAAATAATTTACAAAAATGACACTAGTACCAGAAATCTGTCCAATCCATCACAACCTTTCTCTCTCCTTTATATTCCCAAATTAACGACAGTGGATTCCATATTGGGCATCTCTTTCATTAACAATGCATGATCACGTGTCCAGTGTACAGATATATAGTCCATAGGATGTCAACCATTGGCTTACCAAAACAAGTGATCCAGCACTGCAATGAATATGATCTCTCAGGTCAAAGGTCAACCGATGGGTATGAATCTCGTTCTCAAACAACTGGCAGTAGCACATGCGAGATTCTTACCAAATTCTTTTCTATACACACACACACAATGTGTACCCACATTTATGGACCGAAAACTCATTCCTGGTAACATACAATGGAACGACTATATGAACTAGATGTCTGGTCCTGTCCCTAGTCGAGAACCGTTTTGGGTGGAAACCCATGGAACAACTTACAAGCCCAATAAAATATATGTCATGCGTAAAAAAAAATAAAGACTTTATTAATTAAATTGGGTTTGATGGACACATATCCAACAATCTCCCACTTATACATCAAAGCCAATCTCCCATATGCCTTACACCCATAGAATCTACATGTTTTAAAAACACAACTGGTGCTAAGCCTTTGGTCATGGGATCCGACACATTGTCTGCTGAGTCAACCTTCATGACAGCTACATCACCCTGTTGGATGATCTCCCTGATCAGGTGATACTTCCACTGCACATGCTTGTTTCTCTGATGAGCCCTAGGCTCCTTTATTTGAGCTATTAGCCCTTTGTTGTGACAATACAATGGAATTGGATCTTTGACAAGCTCGGGTACAAGACTAAGATCGCTCAAGAATTTCTTCAACCAAACTGCTTCTTTGGTTGCATCACTGGCTACAATGTAGTCAGCCTTAGTGGTAGAATCGGCTATAGACTTTTGTTTTGCACTCCTCCATATAACACCTCCACCACCCATTATGAAAATCATCCCCGACGTGGAGTTTCTATCATCTTTATCGGTCTGAAAATCAAAATCTGTATACCCCATGAGTGACAATTGTTCAGACCCATAAACCAAGAAATGATCCTTAGTATTTCTTAAATACTTGAGGATATTCTTGATAGCATTCCAATGCTCACGTCTAGGATTAGACTAATACCGACGTACAATCCCTATAGAATAGCAAATATCTTGCCTTGTACACAACATGAGACTTCCCACTATCGAAGCATAGGGAATTCTTTTCATCTTCTCAATGTCCTTTTGAGATTGAGGGCACTGGGATTTGGAGAGGCTTACTCCATGCCTGAAAGGAACGTTTCCTTTCTTGGAGTTCTCCATATTAAATCTGGCCAAGACTTTGTCTATATATATGGATTGTGATAAGCCCAACATCCTTCTCTTGCGATTTCTCACAAGCTTAATCCCAAGAATGTAACTGGCTTCGCCTAAGTCTTTCATTGAGAACGTGGAGGATAACTACTTCTTCACAAATGAAAGCATACCTACATCATTTCCTATGAGTAGTATGTCATCCACATACAATAATAGGAAACAAACCGCACTCCCATTGAGTCTCTTCTAAACACAAGGTTCATCTATGTTCTATTCAAAGCCAAACATTTTGACTGTTTGGTCAAAACGGATGTTCCAACTTCTAGAAGCCTGCTTGAGATCATAAATGGATCTCTGCAATTTGCACACTTTATTCTCATCAACACTTAAAGAGAACCCTTCTGACTGATGCATGTAGATTTCTTCCTCGAGAAATCCATTCAAAAATGCAGTTTGTACATCCATCTACCAGATTTCATAATCAAAGTGTGTTGTGATGGCTAATAAAATCTTAATTGATTTCATCATTGCTACTGGAGAAAATGTTTCATCATAATCCACACCCTCTTGTTGGGTGTATCCTTTATCTACCAGTCTTGCCTTGAATCTTTCAACGTTCCCATCAACGCCTCTCTTCCTCTTGAAGATCCACTTGCATCCAATGGGCTTGACACCTTGTGGTAGATCAACTAGAGTCCAGACATTGTTTGAGTGCATTGAATCGATTTCATTGCGCATAGCTTCTAACCACTTATTTGCATCTACATCCTTAAGTGCCTCAGAATAAGTATACGAATCATCATCCATCTTAGTGGAGACCATGTAGAACTCTTCCACAGTCTTTTCTTCTTCTGTAAGAAGAGTGAAGCGTTCGGGTGGCCTAATGGTCCTCCCACTATGTCGAGGCTCTTGAGTGCTAATTACTGTAGGGTTTAAGTCAACTGGGTCATCTACTGGGATTATCAAATCTGGTTCAAAAGACAATTCTTCTATAACCACTGGTTTAGTTCTTTTAGAGATTAGTGGGGTCATAGAAATAGTAACCTATCATGCCCTTGGGGTAACCCAAGAAAAAACATCTAGAAGTGTGCGGTCCAACATATCTGTCTGTTGCTTGCGAACTTGTGCAGGACAACCCCAAACCTTAAAATGATTTAGGCTAGGCTTGCACCGATACCATAATTTAAATGGGGTTTTACGTACAGATTTGGTTGGTACCCTATTCAAAATATAAATCGTAGTCTCTAGAGCATACCCCCAAAAATATAAAGGTAGCTCACTAAAAGTGAGCATGGTCCTGACCATGTCCAACAAGGTCCTATTGCGCCTTTTTGACACACCATTTTGTTATGGTGTACCAGGGTTTGTCAATTGTGAGATATCCTTTGAACTCATCTGATAAATACTCTTCTCCTCGATCTGATCGAAGGGACTTGATGCGCTTGTCTAACTATCTTTCGACTTTTGCTTGAAATTCCTTGAACTTTTTAAAAGCTTCAAACTTTTACGCATCAAGTAGATATAACCATACCTAGAGTAGTCATCAGTAAAAGTCATAAAGTATTCAAAACCATATCTCACTTGAATATTCATGGGTCCACACACATTAGTATGTATAAGTTCTAATAGACCACTGGCTCTCTTGCCTTTATTGCTAAAGGGTTTTTTGGTCATTTTACCTTGAAGACACGATTCATAAGTTGTGTAAGGTTTGACTTTGAGACTTTCTAATGGTCCATCCTTAACCAACCTGTTAATCCTATCTAAGTTAATATGACCTAACCTGAGATGCCATAGGTATGTAGAACTCACTGGAGCTCTCTTACATTTCAAATCAACATTTGAAACTTCATTCGTTTTAATAGGGGAATCTAAAAATTCAAACCATTTTGTATATATCCAGAAACTATGAATTTATTGTTCAAACGGATTGTAAGAGAAACATTATAACCATCTTTAACAACTTTAGAGACAGAAATAATGTTCCTCTTAAAAGAAGGAACGTGATAACAATCCTTTAACAAAATAGTACTAGAATCAAATTCTAAACTAAAATCTCCAACAGCCATCGCCATGGCTTCAGCTCTAGTGCCCATCCTTAGACACACTTCATTCCTGTCAAGTCTTCTTGTCACTTTGAACCCCTACAACATATTGTAGACATGGACAGTGGATCCAGTATCCACCAACCAAGAGTTAGATTGCTCAAAAGACAAGTTTGATTCATAAACGACAAGAGTGGTAAAATTACCTTCTTTAGGGGTTTCATCCGATTTCTTCTTAGTAGCTAGGTAAGCATGGCAGTTCCTTTTCCAATGACCATCATTTACACAAAAGAAGCATTTCCCCTTGGGTTCTGGAGTTTTCTTGTGTATCTTTCCACCCTTAACCTTAAGGGTCTTACCCTTGTTGGCGTTGATCTTCTTTCCTTTATTTATGGAATTAGAACCTTTGATGTCAAACCTGCCACTAATTGGCTGGGAATTTTGAATGAATGATAGGAACCCCTAGCATGGCATCCAAACACACTATGGAGTATCACCCCAGTGGTTGAATTTAATGGAGAACCCCCGAGGATATCCTCCTACATACCTATCAGAAGATGGATTGCAAACCCTTGCAGATATACAGACCATTGCATAATGTACAGCCTGGACTCCAGGTAATCTCTCTCCTCCATATAAATGTGGGGCCCACACCTGAAATGGGGTGCATTTTACCCTGGGTGAGGTGTAGGTGTAAGGCCTAAGCCCTAGGCCAAACCCCTGTGCAAGCCCCATTGAGAAACAGCTTTGCTGTATTCTCTGGGTGATGCACTGGGAGATGCACACATCACCTAGTGAATCGTTCAGAGTGGGAAAAAGTGATATTTTAATCAACAGATGTGTGGCCGGGCCACTACATAGAGTTTAAACTGGAAGTACTACTTCCAAAACACATAAGCAGACAAAAAAAAAAATTGTACATAAGCTAAGATATTAAAAAAAAAAAAAAAAAGAGACAAAGGTCAAAACTACATCAGATAAGTCAGACTGAACATGAAGATGCTCGAGCTGGAATGCTACTTTGGTGGAGGAAAGTCACTCGGTGGAGGATGAGTCTATCGTGAGTCAAGGCGATAATATGTATCCCAGAAGTCCAAGCGTCGCTCTACTAATCCCACTCTACTATCCAGGGACGAGAAGCCCCGATCCATCCTAGTAGACATGTCGGTGAGCTGGGTGTGGAGGCCTTGGAACTGCGACATCATGTCAGACCACCCATAGGACTCTGGCACCTGTGAACTGGTGGCACCGGTCGCCTCATATGTGGGCAAGTCAGTGAACTGTGCTCCAATCCCCTCTAAGTCGCCCTGCTCCTCTAGGTCAACTCCCTGCTCCATCTGATCTCCCTCCTTTGGATCACTCTCTGGCTCCCCTGGCACCTTCATCTTTAGGATCGAGGTCTTACTGATGGGTCTAGACCTGTCCCTATCCATATACTCACCATCTAGGGGAACATCAAAGTGTCTAAACACCAAGGTTAGGAACTTCCCATATGGTAGGTTCCCATCAGAAGGATTCTAGGCATGGTACAACATGGCCTGTAGCAGTAGATATGGGAGGTTGATCACTGGACCCCCCCTTGCCCGCTCCCAGAAGACAGTAGGTGATGTAGGCTCTTAACATATAAATACTCCCCCTATTCCCACCCTTCGGGTAGATTTTATATGAAATACATCTACTGATGATCCTCGCAGTTATAGTCAGCCTCAAACTTAGGAACCCTCTCCGAACCAATCAAGGCCTTGAAAACCCTCCTCCTGGTCTCCAAGGAAAACATATCTGAGATATCCACCCTGGGCTTGTAGTAACATCTCTTGCCTGAGTCAAGCAGCCCAAGGATCTCTGCCAAGGTGGCAGTGGTGTGTCTAATGTCCACACCCTTTACTCTACTCTCCAACCTGAACTCCTGTGCCCCAGATGGCACTAGATTACAGTAAAAGTATTGAACCAAGTTTGGGTAACATGGCTCGGTGGGCGACAACATGGATGCCCAGCCTAGGGTGTTAAACCTAGAATACAAACTGTATTGGTGGAAGTCATCCACCTTCACCAATCTCCTGTTCACTATGCTTTTGGAGCTGAACTTGATCCAGTCATTGGAGTGCTCATACCTAGAAAATAAGAACTGGTCGAAAACTGGCTCCTCGAAGAAATAATCCTCTCCCGGTGAGGTAGGTGGCACAGAAGAGGACGAGGAATGCTCGGAATTGGACCGCAGCCTCTTGCATGCTACGGATTTCCTCGCCGTACTATGTCTAGTGGACATGGTGCTAAAAAAACGAAGGAATAAAAGAAGTTAGGGAAAGAAAAAGTTTTAAAATCCAAGCCAAAGGAAGGAAAAATGTGGACAACAACCTAAAACAAGAGAAAAACCTAAGGAAACTTACCCTAGATCATGTAGGATCGCGGGGGACCTGTGACAATGGGTGGACTTGGTGTGGAAGAGGTCACACTAGGCCTTGGAGCTTTGCCCTAGGTGTTTGGAAGGCTGTGGAGAACAAATGGAGTGAAAAGGACTTGTCTTGGACTGTTATAAACTGAGCCTCGATTCTCTGGGTGATAGCACTGGGCGATGTGTCCAATGCCCAGAGACAACGCCTAGAGAATGGAATTTTACTATTTTTGTATAGAAACTTATGAACTGGTGAGTTCCACCTAAAATGGCATAATAGACCTAGAAACACAAACTTAACAAATATTTGGATATAAAAAAAAATTATTATATATTAAAATTTTAAATTAAATAATGACACACTTTGGATAAACAAGACAATGCTTGTGGGCTGTCAAAGTGAAATAAAAGGCATAGAGGTTTTAGGATTTTCTTTCCTTATTTAGATGATTGAGGACAAATAAATATGCTTATACCTATAAATAAGTAGAGTGTACTTAAATATTAAATATTAAGTGTCTATTGTCACATGTGTATGAACCATGATTGAGTGATGATGTGCAAACTCGAACATAGGTATGTAGGTATGTTGTATTATGTATTTATGGGATTTTAGGGAGCGTAGATCTCACCATACCTACAACCTAGTTCAACTAGGAACAGGAACCTATTAGGCTGGTGAGTCGAAATTGAACTCCGTAGGTACTAAGATACCTTGAGCCAACCCATTTATTTCTCCTGCTCGTGTTTACTTAATTCCCTATAGTGTTGTACTTAATTCTTCTAATTAAGTAACCATAATGGCCTGATATTTAGTACTTTTCCCTGACAGGACCCTGCTGTGTTGTTCGGGCTTGGAGATCCCAGCAACATGTGATACATTAGGCACCTAAGGAGGAGACTGATTCGGATACAAGAGATATTGCCCCGTGCCAAGAACCGATTGGTTTTCTTCTTGGGACTTGCAGCTACTAGTGGATCGGAGGATCGAGTTATTTACCTATCCTTAGTTGACGAGGTTAGGAGTGACATAGAACACCTACACGTGTTAAAATTTATGATTGGGAAGAGGCTGGAACTACTTGCCTGTTAGACATAGGTACATAATTAAGAAGATTATTATTTAAAAATTTAAAATTCAAGATAATATCATGCATAACATGACATAAAACAAATAAAAAATAAAAACAGAATAAATAAGCAAATAAAACATACCTTGCTGGGATGACTACATGATTTCACTTGGATTGTGGAATAGGAATGTACATGTGTTAACTAGGATCTATTTGTTGACCGCGGTAAGAAGAGTTGGATTATTGAATGAGTTGCTCTTTCCAGAAAAGCAGCCATGGTCAACACAAGAACTACCCGAGGTGGTCGTTGAGGAAGACACCCTCGAATTATTCCAGAGGTTGAGCTGCCAAATGGAACCAAAGCTTAAAATTCTGAAGCATCGGCTACTTCGCCGAGGGGACCAATGGCTGCTCAAGCCACTGCCACAGCACCTCAATCGGGTATAGTAGCCGGTGAGGTGAATGCCTTCATGACCACCATGATGCGGACCATGCAGCAATAACAAGAACTGCTGGGCCAAATGTCTACACAATTTGTGGCCATGATGCATGAGCGTGCAGTGCCACCTCCACCACCCAATCGACCCGTACTTTTCCCATCACCTGTGCCTCAACACTTAGCGGAAAACTCTACCACCAAGGTAATGGAGAGATTCAAGAAACTCCAACCACCTGTGTTTTCCAAGTTGAATTTTGAGGCAATGCAGCCAGAATGGTGGATTAGCGCCTTAGAGAAGGCATTTGATGTGCTCGAGTGTACGGATGCACAAAAGCTGATATGTGCGGGATATCAGCTACAGAATGAGGCTGAAGCCTGGTGGAAGGCTACCAAGCCAAATCTTGAAGCTACCCATCCGAACCCCACATGGGTGCAATACAAAGAGGTTTTCTTCAAGAACTACTTCCCTGAGAACTTTAGGGACAGAAAGGAAGCTGAATTCTCTGCACTTATGCACGGAACCAAGTCAGTGCTAGACTATCAGCAACGATTTAAAGATCTGTTCCACTTCGCTTCGGAGCACCTGAAAGGGGAAGTCAGTAAGATGAAGAAGTTTGAGAAGGGACTTAAACCTAAGATCGGGTCTGTTTTGTCAATTATGGATGTTCGGGATTATGCTCAGATGGTCGACAAGGCGAAGACTATGGAGGATAGATTGAAGGAGAAAGAAAAAGAGTAGGCTACGACGTCGCCCGGGTTGGGTAAAAGGCGAAGTAATTTCTAGACCTTTGGTTGGCCAAACAAGGTTTACCGACAAGTTCAAGCCCCAATCCGACTCTGTACCATAAGCCAAATGTGGGTCAGAACCCTTTTTGCCCCACTTTTAACCGACCTGCTCAATCGGCAAAGAGTCAAGCGACAACAGTAGCTTTGCCAGCCTGACTAACCACAAGCCAAGTGAGCCAAGCCTCAACACCAGCTGTTCCGCCCTATAAGTGTTACATGTGCAACAAAGAAGGGCACATGGCCAAAGAATGCGGGCACCGTGGATACAACAATTACTTGCCAAATCAGTCCTATGCTAGACCTTTTCAGCCACGGGACAACCGAACGCAAGGAAAGGTGTTTGTGTTGACAAATGAGGAAGCAGAGGCGAACCCCGATGTAATGACAGGTAAGTCCGCTAAACACTACTAAATTATAAGGAATAATCTATATATATGTGTGACCTAAACTATATACAAACCCTAGGTACCCTGAATGTCTCAACCATTACCGCGTGAGTACTATTCGACTCGGGTGCATCCCACTCTTTCATTTCTACTACCTTTATGAGTAGGATGGTTGACCAACCGAGGGGCATCGGGCATGATTTAGTAGTCAGCACACCGATGGGTAGTGTCGTGAGCTTGAAGGAAGTCTACGACCCCTGTCAGGTAGAAATTTGTGGGAAGAACTTGACCGAACGGCTAATAAAGTTTGACATGAAGGACTTTGACATGATATTAGGCATGGATTGGCTATCCGCCTATGGAGAAAACGTCATGTGTGTGGAGAAGAAGATAATATTCAAGTTAGATGATGGGTCGGTTCTCACCTACCAGAGTGAACCAAAAAGGAAACCCAGAAGGATAACCTTATCTACCCTCCAGGCGCGAAAGTTGCTGGATGAAGGATGTTAAGGCTTTTTGGCCACTGTGATGGACACCGAGGCAAAGATAAAGCCCTTAGAGGAACTTGACATCGTCAAAGAATTTCCTAACGTTTTTCCAGAAGATCTGACCCAGCTACCGCCTGATCGTGAGACAGAGTTTACGATTGATCTAACTCCTGGTGCAGCACCGGTATCCAAGGCACCATATCGAATGGCACCTATCGAACTGAAGGAGTTGTAGGTCCAACTACAAGACTTATTGAAGAAAGGTTTTATACGACTTAGTGTGTCTCCTTGGGGAGCACCCGTGCTATTCGTGAAGAAGAAGGATGGTAGCATATGGCTGTGTATCGACTATCATGAATTAAATAAACTGACAATCAAGAATCGATACCCGTTGCCACGCATTGATGACCTATTTGATCAACTACAAGGAGCAAGAGTATTCTCTAAGATCGATCTTAGGTCTGGATACCACCAGTTGAAGATCAAGAGTGGCGATATTCATAAAACGGCATTTAGAACTCGATACAGACATTATAAATTCTTAGTATTAGCGTTCCGGTTAACCAACACCCCGGCAGCGTTCATGGACATGATGAATAGAGTATTCCATGACGTGTTGGATAAATTCATCATCGTATTTATTGACGACATTCTGGTGTATTCAAAGAGTGAAGAAGAGCATGCTCGACACCTTACCTTCGTGTTGCAGCGGTTACGGGAACACCAGCTATATGCCAAGTTCAGCAACTGTGAATTTTGGCTTCACCAAATTGGATTCTTGGGGCATATCGTCACCAAGGACGGTATCAAGGTAGACCCAGATAAAGTAAAGGCGGTTCTTGAGTGGGAGACGCCGAAGAATGCCACTGAGGTCCGAAGTTTCTTGGGCTTGGTCAGATATTATCGTCGATTTATTGAGAATTTCTCACGCATCTCAGCGCCCATGACAAAGCTAACGAAGAAGGGTACAAAGTTTGATGGAATGAGGCATGCGAGAAGGGCTTCCAAGAGTTAAGGAACCGGTTGGTGATGGCACCAGTTTTGACCATTCTGGATGGCACTAGAGGAATGGTGGTATACACCGACGCATCCATAATAGGATTGGGTGGCGTCTTAATGCAGAGAGATAAAGTTGTTGCCTATGCCTCAAGACAAGTAAAGGAACACAAGAAGAACTACCCCACTCATGACTTAGAGTTGGCGGCGGTAGTCTTCACGGTGAAGATATGGCGACATTACCTATACGGTGAAAAGAGTGAAATCTTCAACGATCACAAGAGTCTGAAGTATTTCTTCACCCAAAATGAGCTGAATATGAGACAAAGATGGTGGTTAGAATTGGTGAAAGATTATGATTACGAGATCCAATGCTACCCTGGCAAGGCCAATGTTGTAGCGGATGCGTTAAGCAGGAAATCTCTGACTGCATCCCTTGCTTGCTTGGTTATAAGAAAACAGTTGTTAGAAGAAGCCCAAAAGTTTGATTTAGAACTCATGATCGAAGGAACGACTATGGAGTTAGCAGCTATGGATATACAGCCGTCGATATAAGAAGAAATAATTGAGAAGTAGCCTCTTGACCCTGAATTGGCCAAGATAATTTGGGAAGTGCAACATGGTGTCCACAAGGACCCAAACTTTTCACTGGCCCATGATGGGGCATTGAAGTTCACAGATAGACTGTGCGTGCCTGATGATTACGAGGTACATGACCGAATCCTTAAAGAGGCGCACAACTCACCTACTCAATCCACCCTGAAAGCACGAAGATGTATAAGGATCTGAAGAAGTACTATTGGTGGATTGGGATGAAGCAAACTATAGCCATATACGTGTCCAAATGCCTCATCTGCCAACAAATAAAGGTGGAGAGACACTGACCGTATGGATTATTGCAGCCACTCCCTATACCTGGATGGAAATGGGAAAGAATTACCATGGATTTTGTGACAAATCTACCCAATACCAGGAAAGGGATGAACGCAATCTGGGTGATTGTAGACGGACTGACGAAAGTAGCTCACTTCATACCAATCAAAATAAATTATTCAATGGAGAAGCTCACACAACTATATATTGAAAATATAGTCCGCTTACATGGCGTGCCCATTAGCATTGAATCTGATAGATCCTCTATTTACCTCAAGGTTTTGGAGAAGTTTACAAAAGGCACGGGGGTCTCAACTAAATCTTAGTATGGCTTTCCATCCGTAGATGGACAGACAGTCCGAAAGAACAATCCAGACTCTGGAGGACATGCTCAGAGCCTGTATATTGAAAATGAATGACAATTGGGATGCCCACATACCTTTGGTGGAATTTGCATACAACAATAGCTACCATTCCACCATTGGCATGGCACTGTATGAAGCACTTTATGGTCGGAAGTGCCGGACCCCATTGTATTGGGATGAAGTTGGAGAATGGAAGTACCTTGGGCCCGAGATGATACAAGAAACCTATGAGAAGGTGGATATCATTAGAGAAAGATTAAAGCTGCCCAATCAAGACAAAAGAGTTACGCCAATAATAGAAGGAAGAGTATTGAATTTAGAATCGGAGAAAAGGTATTCCTTCGAGTGTCTCCAACGAAGGGATTGCTATGTTTCAACAAGAAGGGCAAGCTGAGCCCAAGATTTATTGGTCCTTATGAAATCCTCAACAGAGTGGGACCCATAGCATACCGGCTGGCATTACCACCATCCTTGCAAGGCGTTTATGATGTTTTTCATGTGTCGATGTTAAGAAAGTACATCAACAACCCGGCACATGTACTCTCGGCCGAACCTGAACAGTTAGATGTGGATATGACCTATGAAGAATAGCTTACGAAGATATTGGATAGAAAAGAACATAACCTCTGTAATCGCACGGTCGCATTCATCAAGGTTCAATGGGGAAGCAGTCCCATAGAGGAAGCATCATGGAAACGCGAAGAGGAAATGCAGGAAAAGTATCCCCAACTCTTCGAGCTACAAGGTAAGCAAATTTTGAGGATGAAATTTTTGTAAGGTGGGGAGAAATGTCAAACCTGCCCCTAACTGGCTGGGAATTTGATTGAAGGACAAGAACCCCTGACATGACATCCAAGCACATTGTGGAGTATCACTCCAGTGACTGAATTTAATGGAGAACCCCTGAGGATGTCCTCCTACATACCTGTTAGAAGATGGATTGCAGACCCTTGTAGTTGCACTGCCCACAGCATAATGTACTGCATGGACTCCAGGTATTCTCTCTCCTCTCCATAAATGTGGGGCCCACACCTAAAAATAGGTGCATTTGACCCTAGGTGAGGTGTAGGTGTAAGGCCAACACCCTGGCCAAACCCTTGTGCAAGACCAAAGTGATACAGCCTTGTTGTATTCTCTAGGTGATGCACTGGGCGATGCACACATCACCCAGAGTGGGAAAAATTAGTATTTTAATCTACAGATGTATGGGCACCACCCATACTGGCCATGGGCACCCCCTCCCCCCTATGTTTGAGAATGAGAGATAGGTTGCCCCAATATTGTCACACCATAATATAGGGGCACCAAATAGAGGGTAGCCGAGTTCACCAAAAAGGGATTCAAGCCAAATCAATTCGGCCGAGGCATCGACAAGGGCCTTGTAATCAGCCTCAGTAGATGGGCCATAGTTTTCTGCTTACATGAAGTCCAAGAAATCAAATTCGAACCAAGAAAAATAGCAAAACCACCAGTAGACTTGCGATCAAGGCCATCCCCTACCCAATCCACATCAGAGAAAGCTTGCAAGGATCGGGTAGGAGAGCGTTCAATGAGTAGACCATGAGAGCGAGTGTGCTTCAAATAGCATAATATACACTTCACCATTTGCCAATGATCAGAAGTTGGCGTGTGCATAAATTGGCAGGCACGATTAACAACAAATGCAACATCTGGCCTGGTGAGGGTCACAAATTGCAAGGCACCGACAACAGATCTGTACTCAATAGGGTTGGAATGAGGAGCACCCCTATACCCGATGCTGGCTGGGTAGTAGCCTGGGAGTGCTTACAGGCTTGCAGTTAGTCATACCAGTGCACTACAAGAGATCAAAAATATAACGAGACTGTGATAGATGCAGCCCCTTGAAATGTGGAGTAACCTAAACACCAAGGAAAAAATGAAGATCACCAAGGTTCTTAATGGAGAACTCGCCTGATAAACGCTGCAATAGAGAAGAGATCATGGAAGAATCGCTGCCAGTCACCAACATATCATCAACATAGATGAGAATGTAGTAGACATAGGCACCTTCTCTGCGAATAAAAAGTGATGTGTCTGTCTTGGAACCATGAAATCCAAGTAGGAGAAAAAAATCAAACAGCCAATGAAACCAGGCCTTAGGCGTCTGTTTGAGAACATAAATGGAGCGATGAAGATGACAAACATAACTAGGATGATTGGAGTCAGTGACCCTGGCAGTTGAGACATAAAAACCTCTTCTTCCAATCGGCCATGAAGGAAGGCATTACTGATGTCCAACTGTCGAACAGACTACCCTTAAGAGACGACAATGGAGAGAACACAGCGAATGGTGGTTGGCTTGATGACAGGACTAAAGGTTTCACCATAATCAAGGCTATGCTGCTGGTGAGACCCCTTGGCAACAAGACGGGCCTTATAGCGCTCTAAAGACCCATCCACCTTGCGTTTAATATGGTATACCCATTTACACCCTATGAGATTCATATGTGCCTGGCGTGGGACCAAAGACCAAGTGCCATTACTAATCAAGGCATTGTATTCCTCGGCCATAGCAATGTGCCGTTCTGGAACTTTGGATGCCTATAAAAAACAAGTTGGCTCAATAATATCATTAGTAACAAGCATAGCATGAGGCCGCGGATGGGGCTACTCATCTTGAGAAGGCATTGGTGGGGGACTGGAGGGCACTAGGGCGGGTACAGTGGTGGCAGTGTAGATGTCACTTAGAAGGCATGTTTGCCTGGGCAAGGAGGGTGGTTTTGCCATGGGTAAGATTGAGGGGGAAGTCGAGGTTAGAGGGGAGGCCAAAGGTAAAAGGGAAGGGGGAGGGCCAGCCACAACAGGCAAAGGCGCAATGGGCATTGGCAAGGGTGAGGGCTCAAGGGGGGAGAGCCGAATAGGGGTGACATCCCAAGGAAAGATGAAAGAGATGGGGAGCCAGGTGGAGGTCCCAAGATAGACTGGGAAAATAGGAAGGACTGCTCATCAAAGCGAACATGTTGTGTAATAAACATCCTGTTAGAAGGGATGTGAAGACTGAGATAACCAGTATGGGAGGGGCTATAGCCGAGAGAGACACACGACAAAGAACGAAAGTCCATCTTATACTTATTATACGGCCATAAATATGGAAAACATAAGCAACCAAAAACTTTAAGAAAATTGTAATCAGGTAATTTATGATAGACAAGTTGGAAAGGGGACACCCCATTGGAAACAACGGAGGGCATTCTATTTAATTAGATACACCGCAATTTCAAAAGCAAAAGTCCAGTAATGTTGGGGAACCGACCATTGAGCAAGAAGGGATAGCCCTATTTCAACAATATGTCTATGACGGTGTTCAACTGCCCCTTGCTGCTCATGGGTATGAGGTGCCAAAACCCTGTGAGTGATTCCAAGCTTGGCAAAAAAAGTGGGGAGAGTCTGAAACTCTCCACCCTGATCTATTTGAAGAGCCTTAATTTTTCTATCAAAGTGGGGTTCAACTAAGGCCTGTAATTGCTGAAAAATAAGAAAAACTTCAGATTTACGCACAAGAGAATAAAACCATATAAATTTGGTTGCATCATCCAAAAAAATAACATAAAATCTATGTCCTGATAAAGACGGGGTAGGAGAGGGACCCCACACATCGCTATAAATCAAATCCAAAGGAAATAAACTACGACAGTCTATAGCAGGTAAAGAAATTCTACTGGCTTTGCCTAACTGACAAGCCGTACAAACATTACTAAGACATGATAAAAAAAATAAGGTAAATTATTTAATTTAAGCATTTGATGAAGTAAGCGCTCATGCGAGTATCCTAAATGACGATGCCAGATGTCAATAGAAGAACGAACAGCGGAAAGAGTAGATGGGGGACTAGGAGGAAGGAGTTCATAAAGACCCCCTTTACTCGTTCCGGACAGTAGAGTGGACTTGGTTACCTGATCCTTCACAAGAAAGTAAGATGGGTGAAACTCAAAGTAAGCATTGTTATCATTACAAAATTTCTGAACAGAAAGAAGACGTTTAGAAATAGATGGAACATGAAGAACATTAGTTAAATGAAAAGTGTGATTTGAAAGGGAAGGAAGTGAAGAATAACCAATGTGAAATATAGGTAAGCCCTTACCATTGCCAATGTGCAATTGATCCTGTCCTGTGTAGTCATCAAACCGAGAAAGGGATTGGATGTCAGGGGTTACATGGTGAGAAGCCCCTATGTCAGGGTACCAAGGTAAGGCAGTGGATGGGTGGGGCATGGGTAAAAGGGGGGGTTGGGGTGCTGATAAGAAGAAGAAAGGTAGGTGGGATAGGTATAGTGAACAATGGGTGGTGGGTTATTGGGGTAGCAGGGAAGAGATGGGTTAGGATTACCACATTGCTGACGAAGGTAGCAACGGTCTGTTGAATGATTGGTTCGGCAACAAATAGCACACCAGAAACACCCAGTTGAGTTCCCACCATAGGAACCACCATAACCGCGACCACCATGGCCACGACCCCAACATCCACCACGACCCCCATGTTAAGAGGTGGGAGTGGTAAAATCCAGATTGTTGCCCAAGCGTTGGGCTGTGTTGGCAGTAGGACCGCTGGCAGGAGCAGGAGCATCTGTGAGAGCAAGTTTCATCATGGCTGAACCATGAAGGAATTCATGGCTGAGTAACATGGCATGGAGATCGTCGTAAAGAATCGGATCAGTCCGAGTAAGAAGGGACGAAACCATGGTGCCAAACTCAGATTTTAAACCACGATAGATGTGAAGATTGAATGCACTTAGACGAACAACATGGCCAGTAGCAACTACTTCCTCGGCAATGGTTTTGGCACTTTTCAAATAATTAGTAACAGGCTCATCAGGTTTCTGAGTCACTTCCTGTAAGGTCATGGTCAAGGACATTATCTGGCTTGTAGAAGGAGAAGAGAAAGCAGTTGACAATGTCTCCTAGATTGCACGACTAGTTTTCTTGCCAAGGACGAGAGGAAATACCTCTTCAAAGAGGGAAACCAGCAACAGGCTTCGAATCATTGAATCTTGGAGACGCTAGTGAGCAGTCCCAGTAGGATCATCGGGGCAAGGAGAAGAACCATCAAGATGGCCAAATAGATTCTGTCCATCAAGGAAAGGCTCAACTTGAGTTTGCCAAAACAGATAATTTTTTGAAGTGAGTTTAATGGAGATGTAGTGGTGGACATTAGGGAAGGCAGAGTAAGAAGAAAAAGTAAGAGAGTTGGCTTGAGAGGGAGCCATGACTGAGGAAGAGAGTTCGTCCCCCATGAGAGAAGATAGAAGAGATCCCAGAAAAAAAAAGAAAAAAAAATCTGGTTGGAGTTAGTTAGCTCTGGATACCATGTTAAGGTTGTAATATTCCACAGTTTATTAGATTTCTCCAATTGGAGTATATAAAGAGATTACATAGAGTGAGAGAGCTCACTGGATTTACAAGGAAAGGTTACATGAGATATTGGGTTACCATATCCTAAGGATTTTGAGTATTCCTTACAATGTTTGGTAGAGATCCATATCACATGTGACAATATTCAATTGCACATGTGAAAAATGTGAGAGGGGAGAATATACACTCAATAACTAGAGGCCTTTTTCCATTTCGAATCTAATCCTTCCTATTGTAGCCACAATTGGTACCATTTGAAGTCCCATGACCAATGGGCATCTAGCTGAACCCAGACAGTTTTGCAGTGCTATTCATTTGAATGCCAACCAAACCATTATTGGAGTCGTTAAAGCTTGTATCTGCATTGCTTGTAAGAGTAGTTAATGTGGCTTCTCTTGTTCGAGAAATGGAGAGGGACGTCCCGATGCAAAATGTGATTTAAAAACTCCATGTCTCAATGACTTGAGAACACTTGGGTTCACTCGATCGGCTTGCTTCCATGATTCTTTTTAAAAAATATAGATATTTCTACACCATAGATCAAAAAAAAAAAAAAATCAGACACAGAAAGCTTCACACTTATATGCAATGGACAAGATTTTAAACAGATCGAATTCCAAGTTAAGATCTTATGTATTTTTGCTTGCTTCTTTAAATTTAAGGATCATTTTGCTTTAAAAAAAGGTTTAAAGAGTATATAATCCCTAGTTTAATATGTTGAAGAAAGAACTCTAATCAAAATGATGTCATATTGCTATGTAATAATTGTATACAAGTTTACTAACATGACACTATGTTACTCAATTAGAACATTAATATGATATAATTATTATTAGGGTTTTTTTTCTAAAGGACAAGGTGGTAATTGAATTCCAAAAACTCTCTGTCTCTCTCTCTCTCTCTTTCTCTCACACACACACAAACGCATAATTCTTTTAATGTTACATAAGGAATTTTGCAATTGAAATAAAAATGTGGAGTAGTATACCTGTAAATGACTAGCAACATGTTCTCTAGTTTACCTCAAGTATTTTTGATGGAACAGCCCCTAGAAAAGAAAAATATTACCACAAATAAAAGGTCAGCGAAAACAAATCAAAACGCAATGCAACATACAAAAATGAGTGAGATGTTTTGAACTCTTAAGAAAGAAATTTCTTACTATCAAGACCTATTTGATCGATGGCATCCAAGAATTTCTTGTGAAGCTTAGTATTCCAAACCACCCTTGAAATCTTTTGTGTAACATTATCTTCTTTATTTCCCCCCTCACTTTGATTCTTCTTTTTTGAAGATTTTTTCCATGATTCTTGCCTCAAATTGATTTCATTAACAGAGGATGCACACTCAATATCTCCCTTCGATACCTTTTTGGATGTTGGTAACTCTAAATCACTACCTATGCGCTCAACTACCATTTTTTTCATTGTGTTTCTTTAGGTATACATACTGCCAAAGGTTACTTAGATCGCTTTTAATTAAAGGTTTTGTAAGATAAAATGAAGCACCACTTTCCAAACATCTTGATGCAACAACCTCTTTATCATTGGTAGACATCGCTGGATCAGAAATGTAATACCCCGATCCAAGTACTGTCTTTTAATATTAGTTTATTATTTATTTTATAGAGTGACTGGACTGGATGGAAGGATATCGATTCTACTGTATGATATTGATTTATTTTAGTAAAAATTCTCTTGTAATTATGATTTTTTCTTGTGTTAAAATGGTTCATGGGCTTATTCTTGAATAATGGCTAGGTATGGGCCTTATGTTGTTCTCTTTTAAAGACCATGATTTTTATTTGATTTATGGGCCTAGTTTATAATGTGTTATATTTTGAGCTCATTTGTGAATTGAAGTTAATTTAAATGAATTTGATTGGAGTTAATTTAAGTGAATATGATTGGAATTAATTTAAATGAATTTGATTGGAGTTAATTTAAGTGAATTTGATTGTAGTTAATCTAAGTGAATTTGATTGGAGGTAATTTAAGTGAATTTGACTTGAGTTAATTTAAGTGAATTTAATTTGAGTAAATTTAAGTGAATTTGACTTGAATTAATTTAAGTAAATTTAATTTGAGTTAATTTAAGTGAATTTGGCTTGAGTTAATTTAAGAGAATTTAATTTGAGCGAATTTAAGCGAATTTGACTTGAGTTAATTTAAGAGAATTTAATTTGAGTGAATTTAAGTGAATTTGACTTGAGTTAATTGAAGTAGATTTTTAAGTTAATTTAAGTGAATTTAGCTTGAGTTAATTTAAGTGAATTTGGGTTGAGTTAATTTTAACCTAGCAATGGAACTAAGGGTATTTAAGTAAAAGACTTTAGCTTGATATTATTATCCTTGAGTATTATTGGATGTTTAAATTAGGGCTTAGGTTTTTGACATGACTTTTTGGGTATTTCTAAATGGAGACTTGATATTTACCAAAGTTCCATGGATTATAAATAATCCTTATGGAGAAGAAAATTCATATATTTTTTAGTTCTATTCACTTAGCTAAAGAAGGGAAAGAGGGAAAAATAGAGAAGAAGGGGGATTTTGCTTTGGATTGAAGATTTGAAGGTCTGTTTGATGAAATTGAAGATGTTTGAAGCAAGTTTAAGGATGTAATTGAAGGATTTAAACTTTGGTTTGAAGGAGTAATCTCCTACTTAGAATCTAAAGGTAAGTAAGCTTGATCATAGCTTTAATCTTTGAATTAAAAGTATAGATCTATGAAATTGATTGTTTAAACCTTTTATTTAGGTTGTGAAGAAGTTATATATATGTTGTTGAAGGAATCCCTTGATTTGGGAAGAGGATTGAAAGAAAAATACTTGAAGTTAGGAGTTTTCCAAGAAAAAGAAGATATTTCTTTTTATTCTTAAATTGAGTGATTTAGGAATTATTTGATATCTCAAAGGGATTTTAAAGCATTAATTTGAGGGGTTTCAGCAGAATATTTCTTGTTTGGGAGCTAGGAGAAGAAACCCCCAAAGTTTGGAAAGAGATGAATTTTTTATTTCTTGAAAAATAATGGCATGGCTTTGTTCTATAAATTGGTCAGTCTTGGATCACCGAAAATGACATATAAATGGGATATTTTGATGATCCTTAAGGTCACCCGAAGATCAGTTATAAAGTTGAAAGTATTGGAACCATTGAACTGTAAGTAATGAAACTCAACTATGTTAGGACATGTAGCTATTAAACTATGCATGTATGATTGATATTTATCGAATGAATGAATTCCATGTATTATGTTAGCTATAAATTATGTAAAGAATGCATGATAGAACGTGAGTATGTAAACTCAATAAGAAAAGAGATGATAATTATATGTTAAATGTAAAGTAATTGATTGGAATGACAAGGAAACTTGAATGATGGACTGGTAATGGAAACCTATTGCGAAGTTATGGTTGATAACGGTATAATGATTGTTCCCTATATCTATGATAATGCAAATGGATGAATATTATGAATTTTTCTAATTATGTACGATGCACACATGATAGATTTAAAGTATGTAAATTAGAAAGTGGGTATGAGAACTCAAAATGAGAAGAGATGCTAGTTATAATTTATGAATGATAAAAATGTATGAATAATGATTGGAACGAATGAATGATATGATTCATGTCAACTATGAACTATGCATGCATGATTTATATAAAGGATGCTTGTTAGAGTGTAAATATGATGGTTCAACGTGATAAGAGATACTAATTAAGTATTATATGTACGGTGAATGGCTAGAATGGTAAGAATGCATGATAAATGATTTATGAGTGGAAAGCTAAATGCAAAGTTATGATGAAAATGATACAATGATTATCCCACACATAGTATAATGCGGATGATTGAATGGATACATAATTACATAGGACTACGAATAGACTAAGGAATGGAATGAATGTATGTGCCCTTGTGGTGCATAGAATTATGATATACTCCCTCAGTATCATGTACATGTTCATGGTAATGTTAAAGTTAATTATGAAATGGTACTTTTAGTACACAATGAATGTTCAAGGATAAAGAAAGAAAGTCAATTGATGTCCTGAGTCAATAGACGATTTAGTAAGGTATAAAATAGAGTCATAAGAGGTGTTGAGGGTTCTACCAAGACACAACCTGATACTAGTGAATACCATACCCAAAAGTAAGATGAGACTAAGGCTAAGAACGAAACTACATAACTTATGAATATTCAAGGAATGATAAAAATAATGCAAGATGTATGGTTCTCCAAAAATAGTTATGGATTATGTATATGTATAGTTATGCATGATTGATTATCTTATTTACTAGGCTGTAAAGCTCATCCCATTATTGTTGTATATTTTCACATGCAGATCAATGAGCAAAAGACAATGGTAAAGGATTAGTGATTGAGGAGGATCAATCGGGTTAAAGAGGGGGACCTTTTCTATTTCTTCCAGTTCGGATGAGATCTTTATTATCATTATGGATATTTTGACAATTATCTTGTTGAATGTTTTATAGGATAATTGTACATAATAGGGATAGATGCCAACAGTGTTACTACCCAATGGATGGGTATTTGGGGTAGATATATGTTTGTAAGATTTAAAAAAAAAAATTTTGATGCCCCTAACCCATGAATGTTTCCGTTATGACTCTGATGGTTTTTGTGTATCATGGATCTTTGGATGGATAACTGTGATGGTGATGGAGTTTTAAAATTCATGAATTGTTTACGATCTATACATAGTATATTTTTATGAGAATGTTAAGTTTAACTTGCACAGACCCCAACTAGATTCGGTGTCATGGGCCCCACTAGGTCTAGTCGTTCTGGGGGTGTGACAACTTGGTATCAGAGCGAAGTTTAAGAGTTCTGTAGACTTGTAACCTGTTGGCATAGGACTTTAGAGTTGATTCTCTATGTATTGATGCTTATGGTATTGAAATAGATTCTAAGTGAAGGTTATTTCATTGATCAGAATTATTGGCACTAAGAGGAAGGATGGAAAGTCAACCTGTGACCACCTCTCAATTGGAACTTTATAATGAGGATGTACAAAAGTCTAAAATTAAGATCTACATAAGAACTACATCTGAGGGCCATTGGAAAGGGTTTAAAGACCGGCAACCCCGAGTTGATTGTCCTAAGTGTAAAAAGCATTACAAAGGAAAGTGTTTACGAGGGACCGTTATATATTTTAAGTATATGGGGTCAGGCCATTATGCAAGGGATTGTCTAAGTAGGAAGATTCAACAGAACAGAAATCGAAAGATGCCCAAGGGAAATAGTCAGACTAGGGCAAGAAAGAAAATGATGATAATATGAAGGAAAGTACTGGTGATCTAGTGATTTCGATAGTAGTTCGAGGTACTGTTATAACAGAAGGGGTAAACACCCAATCTGATGGTGAAGCACCAAAGAATAGGTTAAAGCCCCACAATTTTAAGGGAAAGTGGGCGAAGGATCAAAAGAGGAAAATTCAAAAGAAAGGAACCAAAGTTGACTGTCCCAAGTGTGGCAAGGGTCACAAGGGAGAATGCTTGATGGGAACCACTACTTGTTTCAAGTGTGATAAGAGTGGACACTGTGCTAGGGAGTGTAGAGCTAGTGGTAGTCACCAAAGGAAAGAACAACAGGAAGATTTAGATAAGAAGATTGTGAAAGACCAGGAGCAGGAGACTTTTGTTAGAGGTTATACCATGATTACTAAGGATGTTGAGTTTCTACCTTTAGTGGTGGTAGGTATATTTTTCTTTCTACGTTATATATATTATAATGCATGTTTAAAGGATGAAACTAATGAATGACAAACTATTAGTGGGATTCTTAATGTAATATTTTTGATCATGATAATGACTTATAATTTTCCACATGTTTATAGAAATGTGAATAATTGAACTGATGTATATTAATTAGAAATATGAAATAGATAAATGATTGGTGTATTTATATTGTGTGTACAATTATGAATATACTTCTTATGTATTATAAACAGGTTAATGGAGTTACAAATGTAAGATGTCATGGTATGAACCGTACATAATGAATGGTTTAAGAAAAAGGTAAGAATGGCATGGAGAGTCTAATATCAATACACTACTCAGTAAGGTATACGAAAAATTGTTTTGAGAGGCATTGAGGCTACGGCCAAGACATGACCCGACAATAATTGTTTGAGAGGCATTGAGGCTACAGCCAAGACGTGACCCAACAATAATTGTTTGAGAGGCATTGAGGCTACGACCAAGACATGACCTAACAATAATTGTTTTGAGAGGCATTGAGGCTATGGCCAAGATATGACTCAACAGTAATGACTTTGAGAGGCATTGAGGCCAAGGCCAAGTGACTCGGTAATAAATGCTTTAAGAGGCGTTGAGGCTTGAAGCCAAGACACTGCTCGGCAAGAAAGAGGGAATACTGAACCATATGAGGAGTTGAGACTAGACTAACAATGGAATGTGTAACATATAGAATGATTGCAAGATAGTGGGACTATGTCCACCATGAATAAGATATCTAATGACAAAGCATATGTTACCACTAATTAATAGAAGACATGTATGTTGTGACGCATGATTCTTGTAATGTTTCCTGATTAAAGTAAATGCTTGTTGGTATGCTAGTTATATCCCAAACATGATTTAGGGTCGATGCACTCCTTTGTTTCTTATGAGGTTGCTAGTAAGATGAATATACGACCCAAGGGTATGTATTGTCTGTTGTGTATTTTTACACCTTCTGGACATGTTTTAGAGATAGAAGTTATTTATAAGTCATGTGCCATAGACATTGATAGAAAAAGAGTAGAGGCCAACCTGGTATTACTAATTATGAAGGATTTTGATGTGATACTAGGGATGGATTGGTTGGTAACTTACCATGCCAGTATATTAGGTTATGAGGAGTTAGTGGTACTTAGACTGATGGGAGAACCAGAATCTAATTTTTGTTTTTGTTTTTTTTAAAGATAGGAGCACTACCCCATCAATGTTGATTTCTACCTTACAAGTTAAGAAGTTGCTAAGGTAAGGATGTTAAGAATGTTTGACGGTAGTTTTTGATATCACAGTTAAAGTTATAATGATAATTGATACATCATAAGTAAATGATTTAATGATAAGAACAGAAATGATGAAAGATTATGAAAAGAATGTTGAATGCCGACATACAAACCAATGAGGTATATCAGGCCTCGTGTCAAATGACTAAAAATCCACCTCAGTGGTAATGACTAAAGCCACTTCGGTGGTATTGATTGAAACCACTTCGGTGGTATAGACTGGAGGTATACCAATCATATGGAATGCTGAGGCTAAATGTTGAACATATCGAAGAATGACAAAAAGGAATGGACATACGAATGAAATGACAAAGAATAGTAAAGAACATATAAGGACTGAAACTGGAAGATATGACAATGATTCACTCAACAATTATAGTGAGTGTAGTTTGGATCCCCAAATGTTTACTCCACTTCATGAAAGTGGGCAATAAGGATCTCATCAATATTCTAATTCATTTTATCGAGTCATTGAACCAATAAAAAATAAACCTAACTAAACACTAATACAGTGGAAAGTACAGGTATCGAACTACGGGGAACAGAGGCTAAGTTGCATAAAATTAAATCAAGTCTAAGGTGGAACTAAAAATGCAAATTAATTAAATTAAAGCTAACACTAGCAATTGATTAAATCAAATAAAAGATGGTGAGAAATACTGTTTTTAGGTTGAATCAACTTTAATTCAGATTCATCACTCAAACTCTCTCATATTCGGCTCATGGAGACTACGAGCCTCATGACAACCACATAAAATAGGGTCCCTTTTAGGTATAAAGTATCTTGGCAAAATTATTGTCCGATCGCTACAATGAATCAAAAGTTCAAAGAACTCAGGTATGCACAATCCACTCAGGTATATCGTATCATCGATATGACCACATGAATCAATTCAATACTATTGCTTGGTAGGTTAAATTGAATCACAGAAACAAATTACCCTAACTAGATGTAAACATGATTACACAAAATTCATAATGAGATGCCTAAGTCTTTTCCAAGCAATCAATAATAAAAGAGAATGAATAATTAAATCATCCTTAAAGTATCATCTTCCCAAAAACAGCAACAAGTTTAGTTACTCATTTAACATAAATGAAATAAAGAGAAGTTAAGGATACAAGCCAAAGAATTAGAGGGAACAAGAGAGTAGAAGCAATGGCAGCAATGGCAATGGTAGATGCTCTTCCTCTCCTCTTCTTCTTCTTCTTCCAGTCTTCTTCTCTCAAAATCGTAGAGCTAGCCTCCTCTCAAAAAACTAAGAACGAACTCCCCCCTTTTCCTCCCTTAATGAATATATATCCCCTTTTTAATTCTCCCTTCTTCCTTTTGAAATCCAATCCATCTCCCTTCTTTTTGAAATCCATCCTTCTTTTTTAGGGGAGAAGTGGTATGGGTTTTGAAATAAAAAAAATCAAAAAAATAATCCAAGGGAATTGGGTTCGACTAGGAGAGTAAGAGAGAGGTAGAGAACATGTGAGATGGGAGAGATGGAGAGAACGTGTGAGATGGGATGACTTAAAGAAAGGTAAAAAGATGTTTAAGAGTCTTTGAATTAACAAACTAGAAGGAGAGAGAGAGAGAGAGAGAGAGAGAGAGAGAGAGAGAGAGAGCTTTACGTGGGAATAGATTTCTCTCTTTTTTCTTTTATTTTATTTTTTTCTTTCTTCACACTTCCCAACTTTGTCATAATCTATTTTGTTTGTCATAATCCCTCCTTCCTTGACTCGAATCGATTCGACCCAAGAATTAAATGTTAACCATTAACATTTAATTTTTCTGATGCAATGAGTCCAATATCGATTTTTCTTGAAAAATCTCCTCTTTGTCAAATTATGATAATGCCCTTGAGATGACGATTTGCACACATGCGAACCCTAGACCCAGCTGGTAAACATCCAAAATCAACTAAGGGGGCTGATTCTATCACTGATTCATGCTTTTCTCCTTCCAAGCCTGCAATCATAGAAATCACATAACAGAATCAAATCCTTCATAAATATTCAAATAAAAACCATAAATAAATAGTGATTTCTATCTAAGATTCTAGCCCAATCAGTGGTATGGACTGGAGGCATACCAATCATATGGAATACTGAGGCTAAATGTTGAACAAATCGAAGAATGACAAAAAGGAATGGACAGACGAATGAAATGACAAAGAACAGTTAAGAACATATAAGGACTGAAACTGGAAGATTTGATAATGTTTCACTCAACAATTATAGTGAGTGTAGTTTGGATCCCCAAATGTTTACTCCACTTCATGAAAGTGGGCAATAGGGATCTCATCAATATTCTAATTCATTTTAAAGATGAGTTAGGTATTGGTAGACTAAAAGGGAATATAAGAGAGAAAGACGTTTCAAAGTTGGTGTTCCGGACATGGTACAACCATCATTATTTTCTTATCATACCTTTTGGGTTGACAGATGCACCAGCAACGTTTATGGACTTAATGAATTAAGTGTTCCATGATGTGTTGGACCAGTATTGTATTCATATATGATATCTTAGTTTATTCTAAGAGCAAAGAGCAACATAAAGAATATGTGAAAGCAGTTTTGCAAACTTTGAGGAAAGAGAAGTTGATGCAAAAAAATTCAGGAAATGTGAGTTTTGGCTCGACAGAGTTATCTTCTTAGACTATGTCAATGAAAGGATTTGAGGCAAATAGTTCAAGGATCCATTCCTTTAAAAAATGTAAAGGATGAGATTGGTGAAGGTAAGCAGACTGATTTTTTTTATGATGATGATCCTTAAGATTTAGGAACAGACTATGTGTGCCTAATGGCAGTGAAACTAAAGCAAACTTTATTGAAAGGTAGCACATTGCAGCTCGCATGCTATCACTCAGGTGGTACAAAACGTATCATGAGCATTAGGAAGTCTTTTGAGTGAAATTAATACAGAAAAGAATGAAGACTGCCCCGAGCAAGCAGAAGAGTTATAAAGATTTGTGAAAGAAGCCTCTAGATTTTTGAGGAGGGCAACAAATTATTCTTAATGGTAGCTCAAATGAAAGGAATCATGAGATTCGAAAAAAAAAAAAAAAAAGGATAAGGTTATGCGGCACCGAGCTGTCCCATCGATGAAAGTCCTATGGGAGCATCATGGGAGCTTGAGTCCAACATGCGGGAAAAGTATCCTCATTTATTTGATGATCTAGGTATGTCAATTTCGAGTATGCAATTTTTATAAGGAGGGAAGGATGTAATACCTCGACCTAAGTACTGCCTTTTAATATTAGTTTATTGTTTATTTTATAGAGTGACTGGACTGGATGGAACGAGATCGATTCTACTATATGATATTGATTTATTTTAATAAGAATTCTCTTGTAATTATGATTTTTTCTTGTGTTAAAATGGTTCATGGACTTATTCTTGAATAATGGCTAGGTATGAGCCTTATGTTGTTCTCTTTTAAAGTCCATGATTTTTATTTGATTTATGGACCTAGTTTATAATGTGTTATATTTTGGGCTCATTTGTGAATTTAAGTTAATTTAAATGAATTTGATTGGAGTTAATTTAAGTGAATTTGAATTGGAGTTAATTTAAATGAATTTGATTGGAGTTAATTTAAGTGAATTTGATTATAGTTAATTTAAGTGAATTTGATTGGAGTTAATTTAAATGAATTTGATTGGAGTTAATTTAAGTGAATTTGATTATAGTTAATTTAAGTGAATTTGATTGGAGTTAATTTAAGTGAATTTCATTTGAGTGAATTTAAGTGAATTTGACTTGAGTTAATTTAAGTGAATTTGGCTTGAGTTAATTTAAGAGAATTTAATTTGAGTGAATTTAAGTGAATCTTACTTGAGTTAATTTAAGTGAATTTAATTTGAGTTAATTTAAGTGAATTTAGCTTGAGTTAATTTAAGTGAATTTAGGTTGAATTAATTTTAACCTAGCAATGGAACTAAGGGTATTTAAGTAAAAGATTTTAGCTTGATATTTTTATCTTTGAGTATTATTGGATGTTAAGATTAGGGCTTAGGTTTTTGACATGGCTTTTTGGGTATTTCTAAATGGAGACTTGAGATTTACCAAAGTGTCATCGATTATAAATAATCCTTATGGAGAAGAAAATTCATATATTTTTTAGTTCTATTGTAAAACCCCTGCCCAAAAATACAGGCTAATTGAAATTTTTGTTGAAAGCCCAGAATCCAAGGTCAAAGCTACCAGTATACTGTGATACATTGAATCTATGGTTGAACATAATGAGGTAGCTCCATTGGTGAGGACCTACATATCATTAAAAAGGCAAACACCAACTCCTTGTGACTGTACAGCTCACCACCAAATGTATAGGCTAAGGAAGGTACCATCCCTTGATTCTAGGACCCTTGGACTTAAATCCTAGTTCTAGGCTAAACTAATGATGATCCTCATCACTTTAAATAATTTAGATAAGTCCTTTTTAGACCCAAACATCAATTTGATGATTGATTTGAGGATGAGAACCCAATTCCATACATACATCTTAAATCCCAACATAAATGACAAATTCTGTTAATTTACAGATTGACCTTCTCTTAGTTAAAATGATATAACTCCACCACCCAAACTTATTTTGTGTTGGTTCCAATTTTTTTAGAAACTAGACTCATAGGGCTGCATTTTGATAGAAGACACCATTACCTAGTTATGTCTCTAAGTTAGTTAAAAGTTTAGCTCAAGTTGCTGTCAAAATTGGATCATGCTATCTTGATAGGTTGACCTTTATGTAATAAAAATAACATAACTTCATAATCCAATCATAATTTCCTTTGATTCCAATTTTTCTAGAAACTAGATTCATAGGGCTTCATTTTCTTAGAAGGAACCATGATCCAATTATGTCTCTAAATGAACTGAAATTTCATTTCAATCCAAACAATTCTACAGATGAATTCTCTAGGCAATGGCACTGGGCGATGCACACATCACCCAGAGACATCACCCAGTGTGGAAAAATGCAGTTTTTCCATGAATTGATCTGTGGGGACTACCCATATTGGACATGGGCACCCTCCATAGGTTGAGGGAAATCTGAGGGACCACCTCATACCTTTGGAATCATGTGGACCCCACCTAGGTAGCTAGAATGAAGGAGAATTAGCCTAAAAATGTATTTTGAGCTTGGGACAGCAACACCAAACAGGCCTTAGTGAAGCCTGGCCTATAAATAGGAGGCCCCAGCCCTAATTTCGTTTTCCCTACTATTCCTAGCATTAGAGAGGAAAAAGAGAAAGAAAGAAAGAGAGGGAGAAGGAAGGAGAAGAAGAACGAGAAGGAAGAGAAGGAAGACGAAAGAAGAAGGGATTGTGAGCTTGGAGCTTGGGATCGAATTCTCCACAGCTTAGGTATCTGGGTTTGAACTTAGAACAGTCCTCTCATCCTATTTCACTTTTGTATTTTGTGTTTTACCTCTGAAACTTGATCTCTGTGGCCTTGTCTCTGTGTGTTTGCTTAGGATTTAGCATGTAGAAGCTTTGTATAGCCATGGATCATCCATGCATGTTCTGTAATCCATGTTTTGTTCATTATCTAAGCTAGATGTAAATCTGTTAGACCATTATTTTAGCTTTCAGCCATGATAGATAGATGTTTCATACTCAATATGTATGTATACCATGTAAATGGTGAGCTAGAGACTTGGATCCCTGCATGCATGGTAAATTTAGGATGGTATAGCTTAGGGTAGCTGCTGTAATAGGTATTATGATCTATTCCCATATGAATTAGAGCAATCCAGGCAGTTGCATGCTTAATTTCAGCCATGCTCGATTGATTTCTGTGATATCTGAACCTAAACCAACACCTAAATGGTTAACCAAACCTTAAATCCTTTAATTCCATCTCATTCAGCTTTATTCAAGTGTTACAACCCCCCTGAGATCATCCATGATCGATTTGGGGCCAACCCAGCAACAAAAACCAGATTTAAAGCCTGAAAACCCATGTTCTACATGCACTGGGCGATGCCACTGGGCGATGCAGACATCACCCAAAGACATCAACCAATGAATGAAAAGCTTCACTGTTTTGCTGATCTGACTTGGGGGACCTCCACATATGGACTATAAACAGTGTAAGGAGGTGGAAAATGACCAAAATACCCCTCCTCACATCTGTCCATAATTATGAACACCTTCGGTACCTAAGTGAGCCCCACAGGGCTTCGAAACCCTATCTGTGTTGGTCCTACAGCACTACTGACCTAGGGACTGTGTTGTAAGGATATTGTGACCTAGAACCATGTACTATAGTGATAAAATACGATGTTGACCCTAAACCACATTCTCCGGGTGATGCACTGGGAGTTTGACCCAAAGGCCCGGTGCAAGTCCCAGAGAATTATAACTTAATGTTTAAGTTCTCAAATCTGAATCCAATCAAACCTAGACCCAACCCTAGAATATTAACCTTTTCTAAACCATGATTAACAAATATTAATGGCCCGGTTAACATAGGTTATAACCCTGAACACATGGCGCAGTGTCAGACACCAACGGGGACCGAGCTGATAGAAGAGCAAGCAAGAGCACTACAAGGTGAGTGGAATTACACCATAAGTGTAGGTATAACATGACTGATGGGTCATGACAATAGAAACAATATTTATTGTCTTTAATTATTTTAAATTGTTTTATATTCTCATTTGAATTCTGAATCTTATCTGATGAACATTGGAAATGTATGATAATGCTTGTATGTGAAATTGTTAGATTAGATGTCGTAGCCGGCTTGGAAATGAGGCCTGTGGTAGCCCATATTATGGGATACGATTGACACCGCCTGACTCATACGATGCCATATAGACATGGGGCTAGAGTTTCATCACCCGTGCTACGCACCCTTGCTAACAGGGGTTAAGGTGTTGGATGCCTGTGGGAGCCACAATTAAATCATGAACTATATGCCAGGCTTTACGCCACAATTAATGTCAGGAGCTATATGCCGAGCTTTAAACCACAATTACTGTCAGGAGCTATAAGCCGGGCTTTACACCATAATTAAATCATGAGCTATATGCCGGGCTTTATGCCACAATTAAAAAGGGAAAAGAATTGAGCTAAATACTAACGGTTACCCCATAGGTTAATCACAGAGGGCTGGTCGGGCTGACCTTGGTGAACGAATGTGGGAGCTGACTGGTCCTCTCCGACAACTCAATGGGTATATTGTGGGAAGGGGTAACCAAGCCCGCACGAGGGATACATGTATTGGGGATTGTAGCAGCACTGACCTGACTTAGTAGTGATGTTAGGTGGCTAATAAATAAAATGATCTACACCTTATGTAGGACTCATTTGGTTGTGCTTGCATGTGCATGCATGGTTTCTATTTCATTCACGGGCTCGGTGGAGCTCACACTCTTGTATATTCTCTTTTAGTTGATTTTACAGGAACAGATTTGCCAATGGGCGAGGAAGCTGTCGATGGAATTGTAGATCTTCCTCATCTCGTCGCTTAGCTACGATTTTGTTATTATTTAAGTGTCTTTCTTTCCAGAAATGTAATTACCAAGATAATGTACTTATTGAACATAAAAGGATATGTATATGGTATAACATAGGTATTTGGGATTTTATTATCGATGATATAAATCGTCTGTGGGTAGTTCAATCTTTCGTTGCACTCTAATATTCTTTTATTAGCTTTTAACCTCAATGTGTGGTTTGTGATGTGTAAATACTATTTCTTGATCCTTGGGGATTGACGGATGTTGTAGGATATCCGGTCACTTGCCTAAATCCTCCCAGGGGTGGTTTGGGGTGTGACATCTATTTACTTAGCTAAAGAAGAGAAAGAGGGAAAAATAGAGAAAAAGGGAGATTTTTCTTTGGATTGAAGATTTGAAGGTCTTTTTGATGAAATTGAAGATGATTGAAGCAAGTTTAAGGATGTAATTGAAAGATTTAAGCTTTGGTTTGAAGGAGTAATCTCTTACTTAGAATCTAAAGGTAAGTAAACTTGATCATAGCTTTAATCTTTTAATTAAAAGTATAGATCTATGAAATTGATTGTTTAAATCTTTTATTTAGGTTGCAAGAAAGTTATATCTATGTTGTTGAAGGAATCCCTTGATTTGAGAAGAGGATTGAAAGAAAAATACTTGAAGTTAGGAGTTTTCCATGAAAAAGAAGGTATTTTTTTTTATTCTTAAATTGAGTGATTTAAGAATTATTTGATATCTCAAAGGGATTTTAAAGCATTAATTTGAGGGGTTTCAGTAGGGTATTTCTTGTTTGGGAACTAGGAGAATAAACCCCCAAAGTTTGGAAAGAGGTGAATTTTTTATTTCTTGAAAAATAATGGCATGGCTTTGTTCTATAAATTGGTCAGTCTTGGATCATCGAAAATGACATATAAATGGGATATTTTGATGATCCTTAGGGCCACCCGAAGATCGATTATAAAGTTGGAAGTATTGGAAGCATTGGACTATAAATAATGAAACTCAATTATGTTAAGGCATGTAGCTATTAAACTATGCATGTATGATTGATATTTATAGAATGAATGAATGCTATGCATTATGTTAGCTTTAAATTATGTAAAGAATGCATGATAGAACATGAGTATGTAAACTCAATACGAAAAGAGATGATAATTATATGTTAAGTGTAAAGTAATTGATTGGAATGACAAGGAAACTTGAATGATGGACTGGTAATTGGAACCTATTGCGAAGTTGCGGTTGATAACGGTATAATGATTGTTCCCTATATCTATGATAATGCAAATGGATGAATATTATGAATTTTGCTAATTATGTACGATGCACACATGATAGATTTAAAGTATGTAAATTAGAAAGTGGGTATGAGAACTCAAAATGAGAAGAGATGCTAGTTATAAGTTATGAATGATAAAAATGTATGAATGATGATTGGAATGAATGAATGCTATGATTCATGTCAACTATGAACTATGCATGCATGATTTATATAAAGGATGCCTGTTAGAGTGTAAGTATGATGGTTCAACGTGATAAGAGATACTAATTAAGTATTAGATGGACGGTGAATGGCTAGAATGGTAAGAATACATGATAAATGATTTATGAGTGGAAAGCTACATGCAAAGTTATGATGAAAATGATACAATGATTATCCCACACATAGTATAATGCGGATGATTGAATGGATACATAATTACATAGGACTACAAATAGACTAAGGAATGGAACGAATGTATGTGCCCTTGTGGTGCATAGAATTATGATATGCTCCCTCAGTATCATGTACATGTTCATGGTAATGTTAAAGTTAATTATGAAATGGTACTTTTAGTATACAATGAATGTTCAAGGATAAAGAAAGAAAGTCAATTGATGTCCTGAGTCAATAGACGATTCAGTAAGGTATAAAATGGAGTCATAAGAGGTGTTGAGGGTTCTACCAAGACACAACCAGATACTAGTGAATACCATACCCAAAAGTAAGATGAGACTAAGGCTAAGAACAAAACTGAATAACTTATGAATGTTCAAAGAATGATAAAAATAATGCAAGATGTATGTTTCTCCAAAAATAGTTATGGATTATGTATATGTATAGTTATGCATGATTGATTATTTTATTTACTGGGCTGTAAAGCTCATCCCATTATTGTTGTATATTTTCACAGATAAAGGAGCAAAAGACAATGGTAAAGGATTAGTGATTGAGTAGGATCAATCGAGTTAAAGATGAGGACCTTTTCTATTTCTTACAGTTTGGATGAGATCTTTATTATCATTATGGATATTTTGACAATTATCTTATTGAATGTTTTATAGGATAATTGTAAATAATAGGGATAGATGCCAACAGTGTTACTGGATGGGTATTTGGGGTAGATATATGTTTATAAGGTTTAAAAGGTTTTTTTTTTTTTTTATGCCTCTAAATGTTTCCGTTATGGCTCTGATGGTTTTTGTGTATCATGGATCTTTGGATGAATAACTGTGATGGTGATGGAATTTTAAAATTCATGAACTGTTTACGATCTATACATAGTATGTTTTTATGAGAATGTTAAGTTAAACTTGCACAGACCCCAACTAGATTCGGTGTCATGGGCCCCACTAGGTCTAGTCGTTCTGGGGGTGTGACAAGAAAGTTAGATCTTAGTACTTAAATTAAAAATAAATAAAAAATAAAGTGTAAGTAGAAGATGACTATAAGGGAAAAGAACTTACTAACAACAGGTATCTTAAATTCAACCTCAACGTGCTCAAGGAGGACAATTCCATCCATCTCAAGCATGTGAAGATTCATTAGAACGATATCAAATCCTCCTTGTCTTTCCCGAAGAATGGCCAAAGCATCAGATGCATATTTAACAGGAACAACTAAAAATGGGAACACAATGTGAAGTCTATAAGGAGGGAGTTCACAAGGATTTAAATAACCATTAATTGTTTCAACTAAGAGAAGTACTACTTGTATCATTTCTAATATTGCTCAACCATTTTTAAAAGTTGATGAGCAGATTGTAGTTGTTCTTCTGTTGGTCAAACAACGGTCCAGGGATCAAGCCATGGTTCCCTAGGGAAACCAATATACTACAAAATTAGGATTTTGCACGCCCTGGGTTATCCCATGGGTGCCCCATTTAAATTTTAGGGTTTCCCATGGTCGCCCATGGGAACCCTCGTGCATCCCTATTAGGGTTTCTCCTTCCCTATTGCGTCCCATGAAATTAATTATCACAATAGGGACGGAGAAATTCATCTCTAGTCCATCACATGGCAAGAGGGATCCATCCCATACTCGAATGCGCAGCGGAATTAAATCGGTTCGAGTTTCTTTCGCATCCCATAAATATTAATAATCAATAAACTGAAGGAATTAATAAAGAACTGCTAACCTGGTGAGACTCAAGTGTTGCTCCTCCAATAGACAGTGGTTCTTCCTCCAGTGAGCACTCTAAGCAAACAGATCTGAACCTCCAATGGTGCTACCAAGGTTCTACACGCCAATCCCAGATGCCCTCAAACTCCTCAGCACAGATCTAAGGTTTCATAAACCCTAACTCTCAAACACAGGTGAGAGAAGCAAGAAGAAGAAGAGAGATCACAAGAGGGAGAGAGAGAAACCAAAAACTTAGGAGAGAGAGCGTCTGCTAAAAAACAAGGTGGAGACCTACTCTCTTCTGCGTTTTATGGTTCCCTATTTATAATATTTTGATTTAATTAAATCCTAGTAGGATTTAATAGAACCCCTGTGAGAGTCTGACTCTCTCTCTCTTTGTTTGGCAGTTCTGTTTGAACTCAAAGTGCTACACATGTGAAGAAGCAGAATCTAATAGGGAAAGTATTAATTAGATTCTTTATTTAATTATTAATGAATAATTATAATTAGCACCAAATCAATTAATTAAATAAAGAGCCAATTAAATTAGCAAATTCTAAATAACTCCCTATATGATAACAATTTATCATATACAACCCCCCCACTAATCAACACCATCATTATGGAGTCTAGGGCATGTACACTGTACTGCCAAACCCCAATCCATAGTACATGTTCATATACGAGCGTCTGTGCATCTGATCGGGTCCCGCAAAACTCGATAAAATACTTTGTTCAAATAATTATAAATAATGTATCATTTTATGTAAAATAGATTTTTGCAAAACCATTTCCAAAATGGCACTGGATCCAGATTCTGATACGACCATGCACAGACAGTCTCTATCTTGGTGTTAGCCAATCGGGTAGTGGTGACCATGTTGGATAACTCCTTCACTCACAAAGTGTTCACGCATTTCCAGAACATCGACTTTGACTCGCTTGAGTCTTAGGCATTGATGAACCAAAGAATGCCATCACACTTTGCAGTGACAGGGTTCCCTCAGGTACAGGGTGTCGGTGACACATGTCTATCCCTTCCTACATCTGGCAGTAATACATGAGGGAATCGACAAAGTAGATTCTTCGCCAATGCACACATCAAACATGTGAGTACTAGCATTCATACCTTGACATCACATGTCTAGGCATACCCAATGCGACGACCATATGATAAGGGTGCCCAGCCCAAACCCTAGTCGTGACTACCATTTTAAGTATCACTTACGGACACATAATGCTCAAAAAATTTATTTCGCATGTGACAATATCAAACTAAAATGTATAAATGTTCAATACAAAGGTGAACCAGGTTGAACCGGACCGAACCGGGTTTGATGGACACACACTTGTCCAACAATCTTCTTGGCAGCTCCCTTTAACTACCTTGAGATGAAAACTTTACAATTAACATGAAACAATGGAAAATAATACATGAAAGATATAGAGTTATTTTAACTTCATATGCATAAAACCTCTGTCTTCCCAAAGCGCATCTACATATATGCTATCAATTGCTTTCCTTCTTTCTTTTTTTTTTTCGGGGGGGGGGGGGGGGTGGGTGGAAGGGGGAAGGCTATCATGTAATATCTATATAAATAATTAAAAAAAATCCACAAGTACCCATAAGCATAACATTCCCCAATTAGATCTACAACAGAAACATAAACATACTGTTAAAATACTGCTACTCTATAAGCCTAGGTCATATGGACGCCTACGGCATTTGCTTCTTAGATGCACAAAGATAAATGGGGGCGGGGGAGAGAAAAAAAAACATAAAGGAGGTGGTGTATGTCTTTTAAGAATAAAATAGGTGCGAAAGCATAGAACATAGCTTTGATCACCTTCCACTATTAACTCCCACAATGAAATAGAAAGAGATATGTCGAATGGACCTAGTACTATCTGTAAAATCATAGACCAGAAAACTAATTAAAACACTATGTTAATAAAAAATAAAAAGCTAGAAACTTCATGGAATACCTTCATATTGGAGTGCCTGTAGCATTACTTCAACAATATGAAGACATGTTGCATCAACATCCACAGCCAAAACCCGTATACCAGTACTACTGGGTTTAGTACTACTTGATTGGGCTATCAAGGCTCTTTGATCATCCATGTTTGATCTTCAGAGCTACAAGGTTGTGGTGAGGAAGATATCCTTGAATAGACTGTTGGAAAACACATTCCTCCATAAACTAATTTTGATGATAACAAACATTAAGATTAATACTAATATTCCAATCTTTAAGCAAACTTCATAGTCAGACGTTGGGAGCATCAAGCATCCAGGAAAGACTTGATCAACGGAGCTCACAATGAAGAGTTAAGGAAAAGAAGAAATTTGAAGATTGAGGAACATCTTCTAAAGGAAGCCAAGACAAAGACTCTCCAAGAAGATTCAAGTGCATTAGAACACATTTCATTACATGTGCATATCACATTACACACACATTGCATTCACATTTAAGAGACCCTAGGAGGAACTCATTCCCATGGCCTAGACTCAAGAAACATGGCCATTAAAGTGTTAGACAAAAACCTATGAAGTCCCCAAGCAAGTGGACCAAAAATCCCCTTGACAGAGACAATCAAAAATAGGATAAATGTCCGTCGGTCGACCTCGGACTGCATGTCTTACGACCTACGAGCTGCAATATAAAAGATACGATGTTTCCGGTGAGTCCGTGTTGCAACCGACGAGATCTATCGGTCGACCGACACTTGTAGGTCGATCCATCGGTCGGCAAACAATCGACCTACAGCCCCAAACTTGGGTCTCAACGGCTAGTTTTCAACGGCTAGTTTTTGATGGTCGATCGATAACTTTTATAGGTCATGACCAGGACTAAAAATATGACAGCTTTTATATCCGTTGGAGAACAAACAAACTCCAACTTTTGGCTTTATAAAACACATCCAAACAAGGAACAAAATACATCTTTTGATAGAAAAAGTGCATTGTACATTTGAGAAAGTACAAAAGTGAGAATTTGTCATTGAGCTAAGTTATTCAATTCAAGCTCTTCAAAGAGATATTACCAAGCTCTTAACTCTCCACTCTCTCCAACTCATGCCATCAAGGAGAGTCATCTAGGAGACTCAAGGTGCATCACTCTCATTCATATCATTGAGCACCATCACTCAAAGGGTAAAAGTGTCACTACTCTTTGATAGGTATTTATACCAAACCTTTATTGTATTTACTTGTTTATGCTTTTGATTTGATAAAGCATTGTTGTATTAATCTAGACTGTACTTAGATTAGTACAAGGACCCTCTCATCCTTAAGAGATTGAAAGGATACTCTTGTCCTGAAACTAAGATTGTAAGGATCCTCTTATCCTGTTAAAAAGAGTTGTAAAGGTGTCATTTCCCCACCTATTGTATTGAAAGGGAAATACTAGTGGAATTCTCTCAAGGTTGAGAGGAGTGGATGTAGGCTAAGTAGCCGAACCACTATAAATCTTGTGCCTCATTTACTACGCTTTTTGTATTTAATATAAGTGTGCAACCAATCGAAAAAGAGGCAAAATCCACTAGTGGTAACCTATTCACCCCCTCTAGGTTACCCAACAATTGGTATCGAGCGGAGCTCAAAACTAAGACCATATTGTCTTTATATTGTGCTAAAAACGATCCATGGCATCATCATCATCTACACACCAAATTGAGGGGCTCAACACTTCTAGGCCACCATACTTTGATGGTGAAGGATTTGCCTACTTGGAAGTGTAGGTTCAAAAATTATGTGTGTGCTCATGATATCGATGTATGGACTGTGATTGAGGAAGGTCCCTTCCAAATCACAAAAGAAGTTGGAGGAAGAATTGTACCTAAGGAAAAATCCGAATGGACACCATCGGATAAAACACACATACAACAAAACTACAAAGCTATTGCATTCCGCAATGTGCTCTTAGTGAAAAAGAATTCAATAGAACTAGTATGTGTAACACGACTAAAGAGATGTTTGATACTCTTGTGGTTACCTATGAAGGAACATCACAAGTTAAACAACTCAAGATTGACAAACTTGTTCATGAATATGAATTGTTTAAAATGCTTGATGATGAAAGTATTTCTAACATGTTTACTAGGTTTACTAACATTGTTAACAAGTTGAAAAGCTTAGGAAAGGAATACACCAAAGCGGAGAATGTAAGGAAGATCTTGAGATCACTACCCTCCAAGTGGAGACCAATGGTGACCGCCATCAAACAAGCAAAAGATCTAGAGGTTCTACACATGGATGAATTGATGGGTACTCTACAAACCCATGAAGTTGAACTCCTTGAAGATGATAAAGTCATAGAAGTAAAAGAACCAAGGAGAAAGTCCATCGCACTCAAGACCTCTTGCGAATCCGAAGAAGAAGAAAGCGATGAAGAGGATATAGAGAAAAAAATCTCTCTAATCACAAGGAAGTTCCAAAAATTCCTAAGAAAGAGAGGAGGAAGATTCTACAAAGGACAACCATCAAAAGAAAACAAAGGTAAAACATACACAAAGGAAAAACCCTTCAATACTAACAAGGACATTGTGTGTTATGAATGTAGAAAGCCCGGACACTTCAAAACCGAGTGCCCCAAGCTAAAAGGAAAGGAAAGTAGAAAGAAAAAGGCGTGCACCGCCGAGATATCATGGGATTCAAGTGATAGTGAAGAAGAAAATAATGAATCCGATGAAGAGACCGTCAACTTGGCACTAATGGCTCACAACAATGATGATGACGAGGTAAACTCTCCCTATCATAGCTCAGTGTCAATTTGCAATGATGATTTAGAATATGAAGAACTTCAAGAGGCCTTTGAAGAACTTTATAATGTAAGTCTCAAGAGGAAGCTTCTAAAAGGCCTTAGAAAAAGAAGTAGCCAATCTTCTACACAAAATTGATGAGTTGACTTCACATGCACACAACCTAGAAGAAGAAAATAAGAATCTAACTTCCACATTGCACACCTTTACTAAGGGCCAAAAGACCTTAGATACATTATTAGGAAATCCACAAAAGGGACCTCATAATAAAGAAGGTCTAGGCTATGATGGTAAAAAACCGCATCAAGCCAAAGGAAAGGGAAAGATGAGAACTCCAAGATGGAGAAAATCAAACCAAGGCCAAACCTCACATCCCATTGTATGTGAAAATGTCATTTACCCGGACATGAAACTTGCATCGGTGCTTATATTGATGGTAAGGTGATATATAAAGAACCGGATACAAAAAGGAAGCATCATGCATTCTACTATACTTCTCAAAAGAGGACCAACAAACCTCAAAGAGAATTTGTGCCCCAACGGCCACAAAGACAATATCCCAAGCCCAAGCCATTTCAACCATATAGGCAAAATGCTTCATATATGCCATATGCACCCCAAAGACCTCAAAATCACTATAGACCAAACACATATACTAGGCCCTATGATCACCAAAGGGCCTACATCAACAATAAGTCTTACACATCACAAAATTACTATATTCCATATAGACACTATGAATTTCAAGGGCCAAGAAGAACCCAAAGATCATATGGACATCGAAAACCTACATCTATCACACCTACAATACAAAGTCAAAATTTCAGAAGAGCTTGGATACCTAAGGGTATGATCGATCCTAACCTCAATGGACCCATGAGATTATGGGGACCAACATATAATTGATTGCTTTTGTAGGTATGCTTGAAGAGCAGTGAAGCAATTGAATGGTATATTGATAGTGGATGCTCCAAGCATATGACGGCCAACCCCAATCTATTCACCAAGCTAAACAAGTACAATGGAGGAATGGTGACATTTGGGGACAATAGCAAAGGAAAAATCATTGGCATCGGTGAAATCACCATTGGAGGTACAATCATATCCAATGTATGCCTAGTTGACAATTTAAAGTATAATTTGCTTAGTGTGAGTCAACTGTGTAATATAGGATATAGTGTCATTTTCAAAACCTCTCATTGCTTAGTAAAAAATTCAAATGATAAGACTATCTTGAAGGGAATTAGGAAACATAATATCTATATCCGCTTATTGGATGAAGCAAACTCTAGTAATACATGTCTTGTGACAAATGATGTTGATCCCTACCTATGGCATAGGAAACTAGGACATGTTAATGTAAAAGTGATTAAGACCATTGCATCTAAGAATTTAGTTAGAAACTTACCCAAACTCAAATTTGGAAAAGACCATGTATGTGATGCTTGTCAAAGAGAAAAACAAACCAAGGTATCTCATAAATCAAAAATGAAGTGTCTACCACTAGACCCTTAGAACTACTACACTTGGACTTGTTTGGACCTATTACTACACCTAGCCTAGGTGGTTCAAGATACACCTTTGTAATAGTTGACGATTTCTCTCGCTTCACATGGACTCTATTTTTAAAACATAAAGATGAAGCCTTTGATGAATTTGCATCTCTATGTAAGAGAATACAAAACCAAAAGGGATATCTCATAACAACCATTAGAAGTGATCATGGAGGAGAATTTGACAATCTCAATCAATTTGGGAGTTATTGCAGTAAACAAGGCATAACCCACAACTTCTCCGCTCCTAGAACACCTCAATCAAATGGGGTGGTTGAAAGAAAGAATAGATCACTCCAAGAGACCGCTAGAACAATGATAAATGAATACTCTCTTCCAAAATATTTTTGGGCAGAAGCGGTCAATACGGCTTGCTATGTGTTAAATCGTGTATTAATTAGACCTATATTACTCAAAACACCCTATGAACTCTATCATAATAAACTACCTAAAGTTGATTACTTTAAAGTGTTTGGGTGTATATGTTATATATTGAATACCAAGGATAACTTAGGAAAATTTGATGCTAAAGCCGATGATGGCATTTTCCTTGGATACTCTTCAAATAGTCGAGCCTATAGAGTCTTCAATAAGAAAAGCTTGATTATTGAAGAATCAATGAATATAAAATTTGATGAATCTCTTCCTAAAAATAGAAACAAGCCATTGGTTGATGATGATGATACACTTGTTGAGATTAGGGAGAACATAGAAAATCTCTCTCTAAGAGAACCCGAAAACCAACCAAAGGATCTACCCAAAGAGGTTAGACCTTGGAAAGACCATCCCTTGGATCATGTCATTGGAGACTTAGACAAAGGAGTCCAAACTAGATCTAAAACTCAAGACATTTGCAACAATGTTGCTTTCATATCCAAAATTGAACCTAAAAATAGTGATTGGATAGTAGCTATGCAAGAAGAGCTCCTTCAATTTGAAAGAAACAATGTTTGGGAGCTTGTCCCCAAACCCAAGAATCATTCTATTATAGGAGCCAAATGGGTATTTAGAAACAAACTTGATGAAGATGGATCAATCATTAGAAACAAGGCTAGATTAGTTGCCAAAGGATATAATCAACAAGAAGGAATAGATTTTGATGAAACTTATGCACCGGTAGCAAGACTGGAATCTATTAGAATGCTACTTGCTTTTGTATGTCATAAAAATTTTAAGCTATGTCAAATGGATGTCAAAAGTGCTTTTTTAAATGGCTTTATCATGGAGGAAGTATATGTTGCACAACCTCCCGGATTTGAGGATACACAATATCCGGATCATATCTTCAAACTTAACAAAGCTCTCTATGGACTCAAACAAGCTCCTAGAGCTTGGTATGAGAGATTGAGTGAATTCCTAATCCAAAGTGGATTTCAAATGGGTAAGGTTGATACAACCTTGTTTATGAAACATAAAGGAAAAGACTCTATCATCGTGCAAATATATGTTGATGATATTATATTTGGATCCACCAATGAAAATCTTTGTGTTGAATTTAGCAACTGCATGAGTGATGAATTTGAAATGAGTTTGATGGGTGAACTTAATTTTTCTTAGGACTTCAAATTAAGCAAACCAAAAATGGAATCTTTATATGTCAAACTAAATACACTAAAGAACTTCTCAAGAAATTTGATTTTGATAGTCAAAAGTCATCTAGCACCCCCATGAGCACCTCTCTAAAGCTATCTAAAGATGAGGAAGGTACTCCCATAGACCCTACACGCTATAGAGGCATGATTGGCAGCCTTCTATATCTCACCGCTAGTAGGCCGACATCATGTTTAGCGTGTGTGCTTGTGCTAGATTCCAAGCCAACCCAATGCAATCCCACTTTAGTGCCGTTAAAAGGATCTTTAAATATCTTAAAGGTACTACAAATGTAGGATTATGGTACCCAATGAACCAAAATTTTGATTTAATAAGCTTTTCGGATGCCGACTTTGCAGGTGCCATCTTGATCGCAAGAGTACAAGTGGCACATGTCACTTCTTAGGATCTTGCTTAGTTTCATGGTTTAGCAAGAAACAAAACTCTGTTGCTCTTTCCACTCATCAGCCGAGTACATTGCGGCCGGTGTTGTGCCCAAGTCCTTTGGATGAGGCAAACTCTCATGGACTATGGGATACATTTTAGTTCATCTCCAATTAATTGCGACAATACAAGTGCAATCAATTTAAGCAAAAATCCCATTCTCCATTCAAGAGCCAAACATATTGATGTTAGGCATCACTTTCTTAGAGACACAGTTCAAAAAGGGGAAATTGTTCTAAAATACATTGAAACGAAAAACAACTTGCGGACATACTCACCAAGCCATTAAGTGAAGAGAGATTCTGCTATTTGAGGAGAGAACTCGGGATTTGCAACCCTTTTGAGTAAAGTGAAGTCCTCAAAAGCCCAAAAATCAGGTTGTTAGAGAATTCAGGCTAAAATCCCATTAATCCCTGTTTTGACACTCGATCGGCAAACAGGACTCGTGTAGGTCGACCGACACGGAAAAATTTCATTTTTAAACATAAACCGAGAGAATTTTTCATTTCTCTCCTCTTATGTTCGAGACCTCTCCTCTCCAAAACCCTTTTCTTTGAACTCCAAGGCAAAACCACCCAAAACTCTTGAGATTTCACCAAATCCAAGCCCCAAATCACTCTTCCTACCCAATCTACCCACTTCCAACCCAACAATCTACCCACTCTCTATTCTCTAAAGCCCTAGGTTTCAAATGGCTCCAAAACAAAGCAAGGGCAAGCAACCAAAGAAGAAAGCCAAAGTTGGAGAGAGCTCGCAGCATATGACAAGTCTCTCTTCATCTCGGAAGAAGCTTCCATTCTCCGGGGAAGATTTGAGAAGAAAAAGGTTGACAAGGAAAGAACAAAAGAGTTTCTCAATTTCTTGAATATGACATTGAAGAATATTTCAACTACTTGGGTTGGGAAAATACTTTAGTCTATGTTGATCCCCGCTATCCCGACCTTGCTAGACACTTTTCTTGTAACGAGAACCCAAATAGTGGATGATAGGCTTGCCATCACATCCCTAGTAAAGGGTGTTCCCATCATGTTCACTTATGAAGATCTAGGAGAGATCATGGGAATTCCCATCGTAGGAGATATGAGCTATCTTCCTCCCAAAGGGGATGCCAAAACCTTTATGAATGTTGATGAAGTTTATGGTGCCATCATGAAAGACTATGTTGGGTTTGAACCAAGCTGTTAAAGCTATAAAACTTCATGAACTACCCAGGATGATCAGCTTCATTGTCGGCTACAACATCTTGCCCCAAAGGAGGCCATAGAGACCAAGTCAATCCCTTTCAAGCCTACATTACTTGGTGTCTTGTCACTGCCAATCCTATCAATCTTCCATATGTAATTATGAAGACCATGGAATACTGTGCGATACCTCATTATAGGGGAAACCTTCCATATGGCGGACTCATAAGCGCCATCCTTAAGTTCCATGAAGTGGATCTCTCTGGGAATTCATTGACCCAAAGATGATTGACATCGACTCATCCACCATCAAGAAGATGAAGTTGGGATTTGTTGCGGCTCCTCCCTCACACCAAGCCCGAAGGAAGCGAGCTACCCAACATGTCACAGGTGTGAAGCGAGTCACAAGAAGAGGACGATAGTGAGGATGAAGACTATGGTGAACCCTCGGGGACTATGTCACCGGAGAGAAGAATTTTCAAGTTTTCGCCAACAACTTGACACCCGCCTGAAGGGCTTTGATGATCACTTCACCTCTCTCCACAAAGATCAAGCAGAGATTCTTCGCATCCAACAGAGAACCAAGTGATCTTACGGCGTCTCAATCGCATTTCTTTCCTCCTCCTCCCCGGTAGAGATAGTTGCCTTTATATTAGAACTTTTGATCTGTACTTTTATGGCATACTTTTAAACCATGGAACTTCTATTTTGAAGTATGTGATGCTTTTAAAATTAACACTTTCTTGGGCTTCATATTATTTGCTCTCTGTTCTTCTAACCATGCGGGACGTCATTTTCTTAGGGGAGCCATCCTAAGATTGTTTTTGTTTGCTCATGGTTACTAAGACACGGCTTAGGGGAGCCACCCTAAGATTGTTTGTGCTTGTTCATGCTCTACACCTCCTTTTTGTGTTGACAAAAGGGGGAGAAGTTATTATGATTCAAATATTCATATTATGTGATAATGCAGATTCAAATATTCATATTATGTGATAATGCATACCTTGAATTATGATGTATGATAATACAAATTCATCTTGAGTTACATGCCCACATGAATAATGCATATATTTATCTTAAATTGCATATTTTGAATCACATGTTTGTCATCATCAAAAGGGGGAGATTGTTGGAAAACACATTCCTCCATAAACTAATTTTGATGATAACAAACATTAAGATTAATACTAATATTCCAATCTTTAAGCAAACTTCATAGTCGAGGCGTGGGAGCATCAAGCATCCGGAAAGACTTGATCAACGGAGCTCACAATGAAGAGTTAAGGAAAAGAAGAAATTTGAAGATTGAGGAACATCTTCTAAAGGAAGCCAAGACAAAGACTCTCCAAGAAGATTCAAGTGCATTAGAACACATTTCATTACATGTGCATATCACATTACACACATATTGCATTCACATGTAAGAGACCCTAGGAGGAACTCATTCCTATGGCCTAGACTCAAGAAACATGGCCATTAAAGTGTTAGACAAAAACCTATGAAGTCCCCAAGCAAGCTGGACCAAAAATCCCCTTGACAGACAATCAAAAAATAGGATAAATGTCATGGTCGACCTACTGCACTCAGCTGGTCGACCTACGAATATATAAAAGATACGCACTGTTTCGGTAGTCCGTCGGTTGCAACCGACGGATCTATCGGTCGACCGACACTTGTAGGTCGATCCATTGGTCGACCGACAATCGACCTACAGCCCCAAACTTGGGCTCATCGGCTAGTTTTCAGCGGTTAGTTTTTTGATGGTCGACCGACAACTTTTATAGGTCGACCACGTACTAAAAATATGACAGCTTTATATCCATTGGAGAACAAACAAACTCCAACTTTTGGCTTTATAAAACACATCCAAACAAGGAACAAAATACATCTTTTGATAGAAAAGGTGCATTGTACATTTGAGAAAGTACAAAAGTGAGAATTTGTCATTGAGCTAAGTTATTCAATTCAAGCTCTTCAAAGAGATATTACCAAGCTCTTAACTCTCCACTCTCTCCAACTCTTGCCATCAAGGAGAGTCATCTAGAGACTCAAGGTGCATCACTCTCATTCATATCATTGAGCACCATCACTCAAAGGGTAAAAGTGTCACTACTCTTTGATAGGTATTTATACCAAACCTTTATTGTATTTACTTGTTTATGCTTTTGATTTGATAAAGCATTGTTGTATTAATCTAGACTGTACTTAGATTAGTACAAGGACCCTCTCATCCTTAAGAGATTGAAAGGATACTCTTGTCCTGAAACTAAGATTGTAAGGATCCTCTTATCCTGTTAAAAAGAGTTGTAAAGGTGTCATTTCCCCACCTATTGTATTGAAAGGGAAATACTAGTGGAATTCTCTCAAGGTTGAGAGGAGTGGATGTAGGCTAAGTTAGCCGAACCACTATAAATCTTGTGCCTCATTTACTTCTGCTTTTTGTATTTAATATAAGTGTGCAACCAATCGAAAAAGAGGCAAAATCCACTAGTGGTAACCTATTCACCCCCCTCTAGGTTACCCAACACAGACAATAGGGGAGAAATAGGAAGAAGACAATACAACACACAGACTACAAAACTTTTAGACAGAGTGAGAGAAAGAACGCGAACGTGGCTTTTATAGAGAAGGGAGGAGGAGAGAGAGTATGGCTATTAGGAGAGGGGGGAGGGGAGAGAGAGAGCACATGGTTTTGTTTGCTTGTTTTACAATTTAATGTCTTATATTTTTTTACAAAATGAGAGAGAGAGAGAGAGAGAGAGAGCGCACATGGTTTTGTTTGCCTATTTTGTTATTTAATATCTTAGATTTTTCAACAAAAGTCACAATTTCTAAGAAGATTCTGGCAAACACAAAATTTTGAAAACTTGTGTAGAGGCATGCCTAACAACAACAACAACAAACTCAACCTTATCCCAACTAAAAGGGGTCGGCTACATGGATTTATTCAGAACAAAATAAGTAAAACAGAGGGAATGAAGAATAAAAATGTAGAAAGGAGATAGAAAAGTGAAAAATGGAAAATGAAAAATGAATAAGATGAAAGTAAGAGGAAAGATGAAAATGTACAAAAGGCATGCATAGTACCCTAAATTTTATGATGTTATATCAATGGAAAGAAAAATTGACAATTTTAACTTTTAGAAGGTTGGACTATCTTTTATGTTCTAAATTTTTTTTAGAGATCAGATTGAATATATTAATGAAACAAAAAGGAGAACAGATATACAAGATGGCGGTGTTTTTCGCAACTCTGATGCTCAGGTCAATTTTTCCTTCAAGGAATATCTGGGTGTGGCGACGAACTTTGAGGCAAAATTTCATGCTTTAATTCTGGGTTTGGAATGCGTAAAATCTCTGGGCATTTCCAATCTCTGGATTGAGTGTGATTCGGTGACTGTTTTTCTATTGGTTTTGAAAAGTGTAATTCCCTGGTTCCTTTGGGAGCGGTGGAATTGTCTCCTTTCCTACTTGGATTCGATTGTGTGGAAGATTTCTCATTACTTCCGTGAAGCAAATCCAATTGCGAATTATTTGGCGAAATCGGTGGCCACTCTTCAAGCTTGTGCTGTAATGGTGCCCTTTCCGGACTTGATTCAGGATGACTTGGTTTTGGTTGCTCAAGGTAGATCTAGGTTCAAACTTATCTATTCTGGTGATCTCTCAATTTTATTCGGTTGTTTGGCTCCTTGCTTCTCCCTGTTGATGGCATTGTCGAAGGTGGGGAAATCATTGGGCATTTTTGGTGTTTTTTTGGGCCTCTTGTATCTTTCATTTTGATTTTCTCTTGATTTTAATACACGATCTTTTAGCAAAAAAAAAAATAAAGATATACAAGATTAATGTCTAGGCATCCCTAGTGACCAAATAGTCACAGGTTCGAGTCTGGAAACAGCCTCTTTGCAAAAGCAAGGGTAAGACTGCGTACATTATGTCCCTCCCCAAACCCCACAGTGGTGGGAGCCTCATGCACTAGGTACGGCTTCTCATTCCTAGACGATAACAAAGAGGGAAAAGCAAACCTAGATGTTGGAACCCCACCTTCAGCATTGCCATCAGCAAGAAAGAACCAACCCCTATAAAAGAAAACAAGCTACCTAGGGAATCTAAATAAATTATGCCCTTAATTTATTTCCTTTCTTGGTCATGTTCTTTTTCTTAGAAAGTGGTTTAATACTTGGCACGGTTATTCAGTTTTAATCCAACTATCCTTTTCATTGTTAACTTTGTAATTAAACTAATCAGACACTGTTAATTATGATTAGATCCTACTTAGCTCATTTAGTGGTAGATTGTTTAAAGTTGTTAGATTATGTGTATCTCGGTTGGGGGTTCATGGGTGTTCAAGGACCTTCATACTATGGGAAGATGGGATGGGAGTGTAAGTTTGGGTTTAATCTATGGTAGTCTAGATTTTCTTTCCTATTGTAACTATCAACCAAGAGTATCTCTCATTGCGTGAAGTGTTCATGGGCTGGCATGTTCGCTACCGTTTCACTAAAAGCTCAAACTGTTTGGGAAGGGCAGTGTCAATGTATACATCAACACTCCCCCGCACATGTAAGCCAAGATCCCATGGTCCTTGCACATAGAGCCCACCTGACATTTCCTTCATGCAGCACTGAGCTAGGGAGAAAAATGTCTAGAAAACTATTGCAATGCACTTCCTAAGAGTCGAACACTTGACCTCCCTGCTCTGATACCATGTTGAGACAAGAATATTTGATTGCATTGATTTTGGTATTGAGATTACACTTGAATATATAGACTACAATAGAATCCTATAGTGATAGGAACTCTATCATAAATAAAAGGAAAGAATTCTAGATAGAATTGTATACAAGGTGATTGACACAACTTAGGAAAATAGATATTGTATGCAATGCCAGCCCATGAATACTTCACGCGGCGAAAGAGATACTCTCGGTTGATAGTAACTAGGTATTAGTTTAGGTGTTAGTTTCCTATTATGTTTATGTTCAAGAGTTTACATTGGGTTATGTAATCTTCAACAATTATTATTATAAATAATCAAGATGTGACGATAGTAAAGTCTATTGCACAACCATTTTTCCTCCACCTCTCGGTTTCTCGCATCTCTCTCTTCTCACTTCTTCTTTGGTTCTGGTTTCTAAAGCTCTTAAATAATTACATGGTATCAGATCTCTTTCATTAATCTATAAAGTCTAAAAAGGTTCTTCATTCGAGGGTTGCAACAACCTATATGCTGCTTGATACTTATCTTAGGCCCTACTATTTTTTTTTTTTTTTTTGTGGAAAGAGAAAATGAATTAAACTAAGAGAATAAAAGGTCTACAATGTTTGTTTATCAAATAACCCTTCATCTTCCTACTTCTAGCTTTGGTTGCTAAACTATGGGCTAGGCTAATAAACTGTCTATCCATCTTCTTAGACAGTTCAAACAACTTAAAGGAGAATGCACATCAAAAAGGATTGAAAAAAAGTTCCCATGGCCAATGATTTTCTTCCAACTTCGTTAACCATTTCACCATCTCAATCAAATTTGTCTATAGCTCTAAACCTTTGCATCCCATTGAAATGGCTCCATTGGTAAACTGTTGGATCCCTTTGCCTCAGCTTCTTGTGTCGTTCCTACATATTCATAATCCATGTGTGGTGAACAATGTGATTGTTAGAAATAATAATGGCTACCCATCCAGCCTCCTTTGACCTTGGGTCAAAATTACCGTCGGTAATAATGATAGGATGATCATGGGTAGGGAGACTATGATAAAATTGGAGAGGGGTGGATTGGGTTGGGATTAGGTTTGAGCTGGAGTAGGATCTAGAGGACAAGGTGATAAAAGGAGATCCCGTTCCCAAGCCAATTAGGTTGAGTGAATGATGAGGATTAGGGGTAACATTTCTAAAAAAATAAGATTTTTTCTCAAATTCTAGAGGAAGTACACTATGACTATGTTGAACAGGCCTCTGCACTGAGAGGGGGGAGTGGCTTGAATCAATGCTTATATAATTTTTTGCTTTTCAAAGTGTATGTTTGTACCTTGACTGTTATCTTCTATCAATGAACACAAAATCTTATGCACTCCCACCTTCCAACCCTAGACTGTGTAAGGCCTACCAGGATGTGCACACCCACTCTGCAATCAAATACACTTCCAAATATTTAAACTAGGCACACAACACAATATTTGCGTGGTTCGGCAATGTGCCTATGTCCACGTAGCAATACCTAATTAGGGTTACATATTTGCCCAATACTCTACTCTTTTTACCGCTACAATGGTTCAGGACAAGTTTCCTGCTTCGATCCTTGATCAGACAAGAACAAGGGCAACCACCCCAGATTGCAAACCTATCAAGCACCCATTTGATAGTCCTTACACTGCAATAATATAATCAAAATACAAATCTTCCCCATTATAAGGTTCAATCTAGGTCAATCAACATTCAACTATTAGAAAACAAATAGGGATCGGACACAGGATTACCTCTTCAGCAAACCTAATCATTGAAACTCAGTATTCCACTTGGTCACAACATCTTTCGCTGCCTATAGGAATCTCAAACAGCGTGCAGTGATTGATCACAGGCTGATGGACTGACCCATTTGATCAAGATAAAGAAAAATGAGCAAAATTAGGTTATAGAACATCTTTCTGCTGCAACTCACCACACCACTCTGTTCTCCTCGAAAAAATACCCAATTTTAAATAAAAGTCTCATCAAAAGACCTTGAAACGAGAGAGAGATATCGTTAATCAAAGTTAGACTGCCAAAACCTTGAAATCGAGGGCTAGTTTCATAATTTAGTTGAAGTTGCATGACATGGCGTGACAGTTGGCATAATGTCAGAATTGATTTCAAACACGGAAAAGTAACGCACACACCTTTTTTTTAATTGCATATTCTGAGAATATGCTTCATGTCAGAAGCGTTCGTAGTACACTCAGCCACCAAATGCAAATTGAAGTGCACGCTTTACATTGAATCAATGCCTGCAAAGTACAATCGAGAGCTTGACATGTTGGATCGCCAGTGCAAAGATCCTAAATGCATCCAATCATTAAGAATGTTTGCATCAGAATCAAGTTCGCCTTGACCATTCTATGCACTTCAAATGGAATCCAATCATTCTAATTCCAATCCAATGGCCAAAAAGATTCTGTAACTTCACCAATTTAATGGGAAACTACTGCTCACAGAACGCTCCATATTTTAAATCAAAAAAATTGACTTAGTACCCTAACATCTCACATATATTCGATGAAAAGCTCGAATGAACATATGCTTCTTCAAAGCCTTAAGGTAAGGATGGCTTGGCATGACTTTCATGCGTGTGGAGGTCTTGTGTGCAGCGGCCATGTGGGCTATGCATATGTTATGCCATGTGTGGTGTCCTCTTTTCATTGTGAGCATGCCATGTGGTGGCTTAGGCTGCCGAGGTGGCCTGGATTTCCATGTGAAAAAAAAAATTTATTTTAGTTTTTATGAATTCCTGCCACTAGTAGCCAGTAGGTCCAATAACACCTGTGTAAGCTCACTTTCCCGACCTACTCCAGATTTGCTCTGTTTTCGACAGTCTGTATGAAAACTTTTATAATTTCTCCGTTTCAGATCGAAATTGAATGAAACTAGCTGCGTTTGAAAGATCACTCGACAAGCTTCAACTTTCATGTTTACCACTTCTTTCAATTGTGCCAGTAAGACTGTAAAAAATATCTTGAAAGAAGACCCTTCCGCGGTGACCTGTGATGCACTTTTTCAACATTTTTCCGAAACATCACCTGAAGCATCCATATGCTGCTACACTTCATAAAACACTGTAAAAAATGTAAAAATACTCCCAAATTCTACCACAACTTCCTAGATGCTCTCAATCACTACCATACCTATCAAATTGACTATAAATGACATACAACTTATCTGACAATTCTCGGGCTTCCACAACACACAAGAATGCACAGTATAGTTGCCAACAATGACAACACATATTCGTTTGCCCAACAGATTGATGCAATATTGAGCATCGATGATTTATCCCATTTGGTGATCCTTAGGTTGGAGATGAAGTTTTTAATTAAAATTAACAGTTTGGAATCACAAAGGTGTTCAGTACGATTGCCAAGTGATCTAGCAGCCCAAATTCATTTACAAAATTACAAGAAAGAAAGATGTGCTGGTCAGTTTCCACTTCGGAATTACAAAGCCTACAAGTATTATAAATATTTAGAAAGATCTTCAGCTTTGACAAGTAAGGGAGTCCACCCTTCAGGATCTTCCAAATGAAAAGTTTGAACTTGGGGTGGATCTTGAGGTTCCTAATGGCTTTCCAGACCTGTCTATTGACCATTTAAATAGGATGTAGCAGCCTTGGTCGTCAGGATACCAGATTTTGTAGACCGGATGAAAAGTTGATAATTGTGGGGGTTAATGATAAAAGGAAGACTAACAATTACATCGGCAACAAGTTTGGGAAAGATATTAGAAATTAAATTCCGGTTCCATTCCTTGTTCATCAAAAGTTCTTCTATTTGGCATTAAAGTGGGTGAGGGGTAACCGATTGAGGAAGTCAGAAGCCTTCCAGATTAGACTACCAAGGATCCTTTCTAATGTTGATGTATCGGCCATTACCGACCGTTCAACAAAAGCGATTACGTAAATCAAGAAAATAGTCTTAAAACCATTCCAAAACCAAGATCCTTTATTCCAGATTACATCCTTGTGATGGATAGAATGTGAGTAAAAATATATAGCTTGAAGGATCCAAACCAGAGGCAATGAGGTTGAACGAGTTAGCTGTAAGCAAAACTACGGTCCAGGGATCAAGCCATAGTTCTCTAGGAAAACCAATACACTTCAAAATTAGGGTTTTGCACTCCCTGGGTTATCCCATGGTGTCCCATGGGTGCCCTATTTAAATTTTAGGGTTTCCCATGGTTGCCCATGGTAACCCTGGTGCATCCCTGTTAAGGTTTCTCCTTCCCTCATGTGTCCCACACAATTATAGAACACATTAGGGACAGAGAAAACAACATCTCTGGTCATCACATGGCAAGAGGGATCCATCCCATACTCGAATGCGCAGCAAAAATAAATCGATTCGAGTTTCTTTCGCATGCCATAAATATTGATAATTAATAACGGAAGGAATTAAACAAGAATTGCTAACCTGGTGAGCCTCACTCCTCCAATAGACAATGGTTCTTCCTCCAGTGAGCGCTCCAAGTAAATAGATCTGAACCTCCAAACGGCGCTACCAAGGTTCTTCAAACCAATCCTAGATGCTCTCAAATTCTTCAGCACAGATCTAGGGTTTCACAAACCCTATCTCTCAATTGCAGTAGAGAGAAAATAGAAGAAGAAGAAGAGAGATCACAAGAGGGAGAGAGAGTGACCAAAACGCAGGAGAGAGGGGGCCAGGCTAAAACGTGGAGCACTTCTCTCCCTTCTGTGTTTTAGTCCCCTATATATATATTATTTGGATTTAATTAAATCCTAGTAGGATCTAATAGAACCCCTGTGAGAGTCTGACTCTCTCTCTCTCTTTGTTTGGCAGTTCTGTTTAAACTCAAAGTACTACAAAGGTGAAGAAGCAGAATCTAATAGGGAAAGTATTAATTAGATTCTTTATTTAATTATTAATGGATAATTACAATTAGCACCAAATCCATTAATTAAATAAAGAGCCAATTAAATTAGTAAATTCCAAATAACTTCCTATATGATAACAATTTATCATATACAACCCCCCCCACTAATCAACACCATCATTATGGAATCTAGGGCATGTACACATGTACTGCCAGACCCCAATCCATAGTACATGTCCATATACAAGTGTCTGTGCATCTGATCGGATCCCGCAAAACTCGATAAAACACTTTGTTCAAATAATTATAAATAATCTACCATTTTATGTAAAATAGATTTTTGCAAAACCATTTCCAAAACGGCACTGGATCCAGATTTTGATCCGACCATGCACAGACAGTCTCTATCTTGGTGTTCCCCAATCGGGCAGTGGTGACCATGTTGTATAACTCCTTCACTCACAAAGTGATCACGCATTTCCAGAACACCGGCTTTGACTCGCTTGAGTCTCAGTCATTGATGAATCAAAGAATGCGATCACACTTAGCAGTGACAGGGTTCCCTTAGGCACAGGGTGTCGGTGACACATGTCTATCCCTTCCTACATCTGGCAGTAATACATGAGGGAATCGACAAAGTAGATTCTTCGCCAATGCACACATCAAACATGTGAGTACTCGCATTCGTACCTTGACATCACATGTCTAGGCATACTCAATGCAACGACCATATGATAAGGGTGCCCAGCCCAAACCCTAGTCGTGACTACCATTTTAAGTAAAACTTAGGGACACATAATGCTCAAAAATTTTATATTGCATGTGACAATATTAAATTAAAATGTATAAATGTTCAATACAAAGGTGAACCGGGTTGAACCGGACCAAACCGGGTTTGATGGACACACACTTGTCCAACATTAGTTCCATCCAAGTTTGAGGAGTGCTATGTTATCTTATTATGATAATAAACTATGGCCCCTTCTTCCTATGGATTGCGTCTAGATTCAAATTCTTGCATATAGAAGCTTGTGGCAAAGTCTTCTAATGGTGGTATTCGATTTTTTTTTTTTTATCAGATTTGAGATTTGATCTTATGGTACCTCCAGCCACAAGTTAAGTTCCTATTTTGGGGTTTGATAGGCCTGTATGCAAAGGATCTTTGGCAGTGATTTCAAGCCAATCCAAATTTTATTGGGTGCTATTTATCTTCTCCAAATAACCTAGTGTTACTCTATTTTTCTTCATTTTCTGGACATGTTAAATTCCTTCTTATCAAGAAATATTTCCTTCAGATAACTGCAGGTTTTGGGGGAGTTATAGGTCGGCCCTAATGTGACCTTAGATCAGAGTTCAGGCCAGATCAGGTCCTCTGATAAATCTCTTATCTTTCTGGTTTTCCTTTAAAAACATGATCAGTTGCTGCTACATCTACTGTATTACCAGATTTTATAGTTTTGTGTGTGATTTGTTAGATCAGACTCTCCTTTTCAAGTTCTATCGAACAAATATATTTATTGGTTTGTGTATTTAATTGAGACCCACTCATATAGTGGTTGTTGAGGGTTCTGATCTGGTATCATTGGTTAGCCTTCTTCATTACATAATTGTTGAAGATTACAGTTATTGTTAGCTTTTATTGGGATCATTGTGTATGATGGCTGATCCCAAATCTACCACGAACAACGTCAATGCCCATATTACCACTATCAAACTCAATGGAGTTAGTAATTATCTGTTATGGGCTCAGACTATCAAGGTTTATATTAATGCCAAAGGAAAGTTGAAATATCTTACATATGATCCTCCCTTTGCTGATTCCAAGGAACCTTCTGAGATAAAGCATATGAGGAGTGGATGCATGAGAATGATACCCTCCTTATATAGTTGTGGACCAGCATGGATTAGGATATTGTTGTAAACATTATGTTCCACCCCACTGCCAAAGGAGTATGAGATGATTTGAAGCAAACCTACTCCCAAGCAAAGAATATATCGCATTTTTATGAGTTACATGATAAATTGTTTCATTTCAAGCATGGCACAAGTTCTTGAAGGAATACTTCAATGCCTTTACGGGTTTAAGAGAGGAGCTCAATATTCATCAACCTTTGACTACTCTGAAGTAGTTAAAACTTCAATATGAAAAACTTTTATGTTGCAAAATTTATGATAGACTTAAATCCTGATTGTCTGACAGTTAAAAGTTAGTTGCTTGTTGGGGAGAAGATACCTACACTCAATGACTCTTTTGCCCGCCTTCAGCGCATTATTATACCTTTTCACCAAGATGCCTCTCCTAAAGACAATCCTGCCTTTGTTGCTGGCTGTGGCCGGCGAACTACTTTCTTTGGGAGAGGGCATGGCTCATGGGGAGGATGTGGCCATGGTGGTCGTTGTACAGGTGGACAATAGAGACAATGGCCCTTTTGTGGCAACTAAAATCATATTATTGATCAAGGTTTTAAGTATCTTAACGTATCCGCCGATACTAATACATATCTTATTTTTACGGTACAGATACGATACCTAAAAAATGTATCAGTTGTATAGGGTCGTTACGTGACCCGATATGGTAGATACTTATTGATATACTTGATGCATCTCTTATAATCTATATAACTCGATCAATGACTCAAAACTCTTACCAAGAGCTCATGTAAGGTGTTGTAATCAATTTTGTTATGGCAAAATCAACTTGATTTCTTATTTTTACTGGAGAAAACGATTATAGGACTGTTGATTTCATCATCATTTGGTAATTCAACAGCTTGCAATAAAACTTTGAATTTTTTGCTCAAATATTGAATTTTAGTATTGATTTTTGCAATGGATAGTAGGTTAGTGAAAAACAACCTAAATGATTATATCAAACTAGGTTTCCTCTTACAATGAAGTGTGCATTTAAATCCTTAATCTTCCACTAACTGAAAATGACATTTTTTCATATATTAGTACAAGTAAGAAATTTTCATCTTTTATACATAATCAAATGAATGCACTTGTCTCATCGAACTTAGTTCTCCTCTTTATACATGATTCATTTTACATATTTCTTGTTTATAATGTTTTATGTTTCAATACTATATTTTGCATGTATTCTAAGAGTTTCTATGTGTATCTTTAATGTAGCTTGTGTCTCTCTAATATGATACGATACGTCTCTAAAATCACCTTTCCGATACAATACCTGATACCGATACTTTAAACCTTACTATTGATACAGATGAGCAAAACATGGCAAACCGGACTGGACTCCTCAAACCACAATACAGCTGCGCCTAATGGTAATTCTGAGAAGGTTTCTTCTAGTGACGTCAATATTGCATCCTCATTTGCAGCTCCAGCATCTGGTTCTGGATCTCGTGATGATTACAACCAAATTCTTAAGCTTCTCTAGAACCTTCAATCTTCTACTCGTGCTTCCTCCCCACTACTACCCTATATGTCACATAGTTACATCCGCCTTGCTCTCTGTCACTGCATCCATTTCTTGGATAATTGATTCAAGGGCCTCTACCCATATGATTGGTAAGTCTCACATTCTCTCTTCACCTCCGAAGATTGTACATCCTTCTAAGGTCATACTTGCCGATGGCTCCTCTACTCATGTAAGTGCTTCTGGGTCTATCTCTCTACTTTCATTTCCTCCGTTAACTTCTATTAATCAATTGAAAAAATCCTTAAATTGTTTAGTCACTTTTTACCCTACCTATTTTATTTTGCAGGATTTCTAGACAAGACGATTGGTAGAGGGCATATGAAAGATGGTCTCTACTATTTTGATGACTCCAATGCTATAGCTACATTTGTTACCTATCCCACTACCTCTCCACTTCATTGGAACTACTGGTTGGGACACGTTTCTCTTTTCAAGCTTCAAAAAATGGTTTCCAGTTGCAAGGAAATTACTCATTTTGAATGTGAAGTCTGTTAACTTGGAAAGCATCATCATACCTCATTCCCTTCTCGTGATTTTTTTTTTCTTTATTTCACTCCAATATGTGGGTACTTGTAGTGTCAAAATCAGTTAGGCTTTGTTTACTTTGTTACATTTGTTGATCATCACTCTCATATGAGTTGCTGAATATCTGACTTTTGCTCTGTGCATGGTATGATACATCAAACTAGTTACTCTTATACTCCTCAACAGAATGATGTTGCTGAAAGAAAAAATAGGCACTTGATGGAGGTTGCTAGTTCCTTGATGTTTCACATGCATGTCCCTAAATATTTGTGGAGTGAAGCTATCCTTACTGCTTGTTATTTAATAAATTATGTGATTTCTATTGTTCTTGGTAATCTTGTCATTCTAGATGTAAATATGTTTGGGTTGCCTCCGTGGGTGTTTGGTTGTGTTTGTTTTGTTCCTAACCTTCACCCTAGACTTGATAAATTATCCCCACGTGCTACCAAGTATGAATTTCTTGGCTATGCTCGTACCCAGAAAGGTTACAAATGCTATGATCCTATTAACAATCAAAATTTTACTAGTACTGATGTTACCTTCTTTGAGTATACACCATACTTTTCCACTAAGAGCTGTCAGATAGATGATATTTTAATGTCTCCTCCACTTTCCGTGCTAGTTCCTTTTCTAACTTTCCTTCTGATAGTGCTCCAACTCATTGCAGGTCTACAAGCGTCGTCCAAAGTCAACTCTAACGAGCCAAGTTGCTCCTTCAAAACCACCCTCTACTTCATCAGACACCTTGCTTGGGGATCTTCCATCCTTTGACTTGCTAGTTGCTCTTTACAAAGGTATTCATTCTGGTACTCAATAGTCTCAAATTGCTTACCATGTGTCTCATTTTGTTACGGTGTCTCATCATGCACTTTAGCTTGTCTTTATCTACTATGTCTATACGTACTAAGTATCAAGAAGTTGTATAGCATCCTAGTTGGAAACATGCTATGGATGTTGAGATGGATGCTCTATTAGATTGTTAGACTTGGAATTTTTACAGGCTTACCCTTCGAAAAGGAGCTTGTATGGTGTTGATGGGTATATACAGTTCTATATCTTCCTGATGCTTCTATTGAGCGCCTCAAAGCTCTATTGGTTGCAAAAGGTTACTCAAACTTATGGTATTAATTATTTTGAGACTCTCTCTAGTGGCACATCTTAATTTTGTATGAGTTGTAATTTCATTGGTAGTGAATCTTGATTGGGCACTATTTCAACTAGATATCAAGAATGCTTTTCTGTATGGTGATCTTGATAAATAGTTTTATATGGAGCAACCTCTTGGGTATTTTGCGCAGGGGGAGAATGCGTCCAAGGTATCCCATCTTCACAAGGCTATATATGGGCTGAACAGCTTCCACGTGCCTAGTTCGATAAGTTTAGTAAAGATATTAGTGGATATGGGTTCACTCAGTACTTCTCTGATCACTCTGTATTTGTACGTTATTAGGAAGACAAAGTTGTGATCCTAGTTGTGTATGTTGATGACATCATAATTTCAGAAAATGACTTTCTAGCATTGAAGAATTCAAGGCATATCTCCATTGGCATTTTCAGATGAAGGACTTAGGAGTTCTCAAGTATTTCTGGTTATTGAAGTTGTCCTTTGCAAGAAGGATGTCAGTTTATCTCAAAGGAAATATATTGTGGACCTTCTATCTAAAACTAGTATGTTAGGTTGTAAACTCGTATGGATCCCATTCTGAAACTTGGTGTGAGTGATGGAAAAGACTGAGGATAAACATCAATAGAGAAGACTCGTTGGCATATTTCCTAATTGTCAGTTGTCCGGATGTTTCCTTTGTTGTTGGGAACATCAGTCAATTTACGGAGAGTCCTAAACATGGTCAATGGGATGCTGACTGTCGCATTTGGAGGTATCTTAAAGGTGCTCCTAGAAAAGGTCTCTCATTTATCATCGTCATGGTTACGTTGATGTTATGGTTTATTTTGATGTTGATTGGCCTGGAGCTGTCAATAATTGTCGATCGACCACTGAATATTGTACATTTGTTGGTGATAATCTTGTTTTCTGGAGTAAGAAGCAAACTACTATGGCTAGGTTGAGTGCAGAGGCTGAGTAGTGAGTATAGAGCTATGGCTCATACTGCAGCAGAATTGATGTGGTTGAAGTCTCTTCTACATGAATTGGGTTTCATAGTTTCTAAACCAGTGAAAATGATTTCTAGTAATCAAGCTGCAATTTATATTTCTAGCAATCCAGTTTTTCATAAGAGGACCATGTATATTAAAGTCGATTGTTACTTTATGTGGAATGCAGTTATGCAAACAATTATTTCAACTCCTTTTGTTAAATCCAACAATCAACTTGGTGATATGTTCATAGAGATACTATTTCGTGCGTTTCTTGATGGTTGTTCCAAGTTCGGTATGAGAGATATATATACTCCAACTTGAGGAGTGTTAGATTGTGTGCATCTCGGTTGGGGGTCCAAGGGTGTCCATAGACCTTCATACCATGGGAATATAGGAGTATAAGTTTGGATTTAGTCTACGGTACTCTAGATTTTTTTTCCTATTGTAAATATGTATTAGTTTAGGTGTTAGTTTCTTAGATTTATATTTAAGAGTTTCCATTGGACTATGTACTCTTTAGTAGTTATTATTATAAATAATCGGGTTGTGACAATAAAAGAGATATCTTCAATCGCACAACCATTCTTCTTCCACCTCTTGTTTTTTCCTATCTCTCTCTCTTCTCACTTCTTCTTCAATGATTCTGTTTTCTTAAGTTCTTAAATAATTATAGAGATACTGGCTCTCACTAAACTAGTTTATTTGTTGTTTGGGAGCCATAATTTAGTGTCTAAACCATAGAACTTCCAATTTGGTATGTTTGTAAGTCTTTCTTTGCATTATTTATATTTAAACATTCTTATTAATTCAAAATTTAAAATAAGAAATTGTTGATGCAATGTGAACCGACAACCAGTTAGCAGAAGCAGCGTAGAACGTCTTACTATTGTTGCTTGGGATGTGAGGCCTTTTGGACAACCAGTTTGCCACATCAGCTGCCTTGTCAAACATGACATCTATTGATCATGGATGCTTTGGAATTTCCTCATTTTTACTCTTAAAATTAAAATATTATAACAATCCGCTTCGGGTTGTGTTACTTTATCTTTTCTTCCTATATTGCACTCTATTCTGCATATCCGTGACTTACTCTTAAATCTTATTTTTGTTAGTCAGTTGACTAAATCCCTTACTACTTAGTAACATTTCATCCTGCTTCTTGTGTTTTTCAGGATCTCCAAACAAGGAAGACGATTGGTAGAGGGGGTATGAGAAGGGTGGTCCATATTACTTTGATGGTGCCACTCCCACAATTGCCACAACTACCACAATTGTATCCTCTCCTCTTCAATGGCATTACCGGTTGGTCTACCTTTCCCTTTCCAAGCTTCAACAAATGGTTCCTAGTTTCAAGAATATCTCTTGACCAGAGTGTGAAGCATCAAGCATGTGAGCTTTAAACGTATCATCACACTTCATTCTTGCCCCAGAATGCTCCTCGAAGTCCTTCCTTGTTCTCCTTAGTTCACTCTAATGTACGGAGTCCGAGTCGTGTTAAGAGTCAATTAGGGTTCTTTTATTTTGTTACTTTTTTTGACGATCACTCTTGAATGACTTAGTTATATTTGTTATAGGATCATTCTGATTTTTGTTCAAATTTTAAACACTTATATTCTGAAAAACAGACTTAGTTTTGCATGTATATTAAAAGTTTTCATTCCAATAATGCTTTAGAATATACTTAACATGAAATATTTGACTTTTGTTCTGATCATGGTATGATACATCAAACTAGTTGACCTATACTCCCCAGCAGAATGGTGTGGCTGAGAGGACAAAACTAGCACTTGCTGGAGGTCGCTCATTCTCTAATGTTTCATATGCATGTTCCCAAGTATTTCTGTAGTGATGTTGTGGTTACAACTTGTTATTTGATAAATTGTATGCTGTCTATCATTCTTGAATCTTGATAACCAATCTCCTTTCTCTGTGATTTTTCTTAGCTCTTCTATGTTTGGTTTTGTAGGTACAACGGACGAAGATCGATCCGTGACCTCTTTCTGACGTCGTGCACCTGAGCGTGGGAGCGGTGCGGGGATTATTGTTGATGATGTAGGGAGTCGCCACCTAGATCAGGGTCTAGGACCCACAAATGGTGCCCATCATTCAGAGAAGGGCGCTAAATTAACTCCAATGACTCAAGGGATGGTCTGCTCCAGATCTCTGGGTAAGTGTCAAGTTACGGGCTGGGAAGGTGTTAGGCACCCAGCAACTGCCCGGCCGACGGCCGGTCTTCCTAGACCAAACTCTATTGTATATTGTTGTGTTATACGTATTATGCACCTAATTAAACTATTTTTTTTTGTGTTTTGATTATCTTTGTTGAAATTCATGGACCTAATTAGACTAATTAAAATTAATGTTTTAATCCTAATTACTACCCCTAAGTTAGGTGATTATGTACATTATGCGCCCTAATTAATCTAGTTGATTTATTTTACCTAAATTAGAAAATCTCTATGATAAAAAAACATGGTCAATTGAGCAAATTTATTAAGATCCTAGGGCAATGGTAATATCATGGATAAGTTTGATAAACAAAATGGCTTAAGGATCAAAATGACCAAAATACCCCTAAGGGCAAAGTGGTAAAAATGCTAGAACAAGAACTTTTAAGTCATTTCAGGCATTTGATATGTCATTAAACATTCTGAAATTACTAAACATGTCGAGTAAGACTACTGGATGGCACAATGGGCTTGCATTTGGTAAATTACCAAAATGCCCCCGAGGGCAAGAATGACTTTTTGCGCATGGTTATGATTCATGGTGGGCAAGTATGCATATGAAAACATTATAACATAACTTGAAATAGATTTTAATGCTTAGGAATATATATGTCCTGATTTTCTTGGATTTTCATAACAAATAGAAAAATGACATCTACATCCCTAACATGGGAGGGAACACCTATGAAAATGATCAAGCATTCATGTCAGCGAATAATGTTCCCATAAAATCAATCCTGATGAAATATGTATCCCATAATTTTTTGTGAATTTTTATGCATTTATACTATTTTTAATATTTTCTGAAATGATAAAAAGAAGGGAAAACAAAGCAAAATACAAAATCCCCATCACAGATCCGAATTGGATCAAACCAGTGCCCATTCCCACTAATCAAAACATGATCTTTAACATGGTCATAATAATTTGGTCCAAATACCCACTCACCAGTTCAGATTTTATATAATCCGAAATCCTTCACAGGGGCAAAAATATCACAAAAAGGGTGATTTGGAGCTTGAGAAAATTAATAAATATCAAACATATTGGTAAACATCAACCCTGAAAATTTCAGAATTTTATCACTCTTGTGTTGTTTTTAACATTTTCATAACTGAAAAATGACCTCTTTTACTAGAGAAAATCAAAGAAAATATATATAAATAAATAAAAATATATGAAAATACCCCTGAAGTGTGGAAGGCCTGGGATCAGCTTGGGTAACCTTATTTGGCCGCAAAACGTCACCGAAAACCTCCAAAAGCCGCTCCAAGTGTGGTTGCTCCAAATGGCAAAAGTTGTGATGAAGGGCTATTTACGGAATTTTATTTGAATAACAGAGTACAGTTTAGATATGGTCAGACAATGAATTGAAAGAGGAGATCGTGAAATACATGAATGTAATTTTCAATGAATTTTTCTAGGTCTCTAAGCCCTCCAAATGGCCTCCTATTTATAGGAAACAAACTGTTCGAGGAAATGACTGAATGAGCCCTGGGCATTCAATGCTGACTGACAAGAAAGGGGGTTGGGGCTGGCGGGCTGTGGCCTGTGCACTGGCAGGCTGCGGCCAGGTGCATGGCCATGGCCTGTGCACATGGGGCTTAGGCCCTGTAGCCTTTGCCGACAGCCTATGTTGCCGACATGGCTAGGCTGCCTACAGGCCCAAGCAGGCTGGGTCAGGCTGGGTTAGTCCAGGTCGGGTTAACCCGGTCTGACTCGGTTCAGTCAACTTTTTTTATATTTTTATATAAACCTTTAAAAGATTCCTTTTTAAAGGGTCCACATTCAAACATCAATATCTTTTGATCCAAATGGCCGTTTTTTGCATGCCACATATCGACGCGAAGGTCGCAACACGTACTTTTCATCCGTGTGGCTGATGTAGCCAGATTTTGACTTAAAGTGCCACGAATACCGAGGAAAGCACATAAATGGTGTTTCACACCGATCAAAGTCCAAATGATACCAGAATTACCCGAAATTTTACGTGTAAGCACAACATGACCAAATAAGATCATCCAAATGGTTTTGGGTCACATCAGGTGGCTCGGATGCCAAGAACTGCACTAGGGGCAAAATGGTCATTTTCACAAAAGGTGCCAGATTTAGCTGAAACTTTACGTGAAAGCTTAATATAACCAAATGAGCTCATCCAAAGTATTTTGGACTAAATTGAGAGGTCTGGATACCGAGAACCGTGCCAGGGGCAAAACGGTCATTTTGACAAAAGGTGTCAGATTGGAGTGAAATTTCACATGTGGGCTTAAAATGGTTAAATAAGCCTATCCTAGGGATTTGGGCTCTACTTGGGACAGGTTGGTTGCAAAAAATGGGGTAAGGGTAAATTGATAATTTTCTACCATTTGTTCACCACGCAAGCTAGTCGGGCTTTGATCATCATTGCCGAGTCACACTTCCAAGGTGCCAAAATTCAGTGTCTACAGAATGCCCCCCTTTGACTGAGGGCACACAGTGTACGAAAGTCAGTAATGACTCAAATTTTGGCACAAGGGGAGCAAAAACGAAAACTTCCCACATCTTGCTCATGAATGTGGGAATTTGAAACCATCGGTGAAGTACGGTGTACGATGAAATACGGTAAAATCACGACTGTGTACAATAAAATCAAGGTAATTTATCATATAATTAGCTACAACAAAAACAGGTAAAGCTTACAGTGCATTGTGACTGATATAGTCTGACGGGGCTCTCCATCGGCTGACAGACGACATAAACAAGATGGTACACCTGCAAGAGATACATGGATGCAATAGACTAATAACACTATGACAAACAACAATGATAGTGGATGTTGGTTTGATGGTTTTAAATAGTAATACAAAACAGTGACTCATTGGGGGGAGAAATACACTTATTTGGGGAAAAAATGTGTGCAGCTAGTATCAGCACTCCTTGGCAGATTAGACTAGAAGTCAACACGAAGGTTGAAAATGCACTCAATCGGCAAATTCGATGTTGGGTAAAAATGCACTCTATCGACAAATTCGATGTTGGGTGAAAATGCACTCTATCAGCAAATTCGATGTTGGGTGAAAATGCACTCTATCGGCAAATTCAATGTTGGGTGAAAATGCACTCAATCGGCAAATTCGATGTTGGATGAAAATACACTCAATCGGCAAATTCGATGTTGGATGAAAATGCACTCTATCGGAAAATTCGATGTTGGATGAAAATGCACTTTATCGACAAATTCAATGTTGGGTGAAAATGCACTCAATCGGCAATTCGATGTTGGGTGAAAATGCACTTAATCGGTAAATTCGATGTTGGGTGAAAATGCACTCAGTCGGCAAATTTGATGTTGGATGAAAATGCACTCAATCGGCAAATTCAATGAAAATGCACTCAATCGGCAAATTCGATGTTGGATGAAAATGCACTCTATCGACATATTCGATGTTGGGTGAAAATGCACTCTATCGGAAAATTCGATGTTGAGTGAAAATGCACTCTATCAGCAAATTCGACGTTGGGTGAAAATGCACTCAATCGGCAAATTCGATGTTGGATGAAAATGCACTCTATCGGCAAATTCGATGTTGGATGAAAATGCACTCAGTTGGCAAATTCGATGTTGGATGAAAATGCACTCAATCGGTAAATTCGATGTTGGATGAAAATGCACTCTATCAGCAAATTCGATGTTGGATGAAAATGCACGCTATCGGCAAATTCGATGTTGGGTGAAAATGCACTCTATCGACAAATTCGATGTCAGATGAAAATGCACTCTATCGGTAAATTCGATGTTGGGTGAAAATGCGTTCAGTCGGCAAATTCGATGTTGGATGAAAATGCACTCTATCGATAAATTCGAATTTTTGAGTCTGACTTGTATGGTCTCAATGCTATTAATTAAAGGAGCTTGCGAACTTTGGTGATTTATTCCCTGCAAAACAAAATCATGCAATTCGCAACGTGTACTCATGTGCACAATCCTAACGCTACGTTCATGCAAAGGAGAGAGTCCAAGTTCAGATGAAAATAGTGGTGACGGTGTCACGGTGATGATGGATTGTGGCAATGGTTTTTGGATGGTTTGATTGTATGGTGATTTGGTGGTGATCTTTGGATGGCTGAGATTAATGGGTTTTTTTTTTCTAATGGATTGGTAGAGATGTGTTTCATCATCTGTATGAACACCTTCCCAAATCATAGACCACCCTTTTTTTATGCTCCCTGATCTTCTGTGTTGACATGACATGTTCATTGATGCATGTTACTTTGTACCTATGCTTGTGACTCTTGAAGTCAAATCTTTTCTTGTCCCTAGACTTGGCTTGACCTCTGGCTCAGCTATTATAGAATCATCCAATGATAGCTTGTCGGTTGAATTTGTATCAGTGGACTACCTTTTAATCCAAGAGAGAGAGAGAGAATCTCTTTTTCTTTTCTCTTCTTCTTTTTTTTTTTTTTTTTTTCCTCTTCTCTTGTTTTACTTGGACTCTACAATGTATCATGTCGGACTACAAATAACTGACGGAGTCTTCAATAGTGTAATCATGCCACTGGATCCGGATAACAATAGAAGATTACAATGTTCCAGTTGAGATAAAAGACTTATTTTAGCCAGAGGTGATGATGAAGTTGATGGCCAGGTTGGCAGAATTCATGGAGAATGATTGGAGAATGACGAGTTTATTTGTGAGATTAGGAAGTGCACAGTGGATGAACATTAAGGTGAGAAAAGGGTTTGGAAATCTGACAGATTAAGATCAGAAGAGATTCAAACTTTGGGAATGGAAGAAAGCAGAATGACAGAGATGATATGAGTGATGACTCTTTTTTTATGATTTTTTTTCTTATTTTGACCGAGGTTGTTGTATTTTTTTCAAGCCGCCTACGTATCCTCCCTTTGAGGAATCAGGTCACACAGTAGTTCCATCCTGATGATCGTAAGAAAATGAGGTTTGATGGAAAGATGCGATGGGTGGTGTGGCCGAGCTGGAAAGCTATCTACGTATCCCAAGTCGGGAATCAGGTCAAACGTAGTTCGTACCTTTATGGTGTCAAAGCCTTGATAATTAAGTTCCATCGTAGCCGGGTGAGCTCAGAGCCATCGATGAAGATCTCACTGCGTTTAACCTAGGAGGACTTATTAGGTTGTAATGGGGTTTAAGACATGGGTTCTAAGAGATGGTAAATGCTCAAATATGCCCCTAGGGTCCAACCAGAATTCAATAATTTTTGCCTCAAAAGGTTAATTGAAAGCTTGGCAGTTCCACCCTCAAAGGTTTGGCAATTTTTCCCCTCAAAGGTTTGACTAAGAGGTTTGCAATTTTGTTCCCCAAAAGTTAGACCGAGAAACTTGGCAATTTTGCCCCCGATTACTTGTAAGATTTTTCTCAACCTTGCTCAGACTAATGCATTCCTTTGACTTTTTGATTTTTTTTCTTGCTTTATTTTTTTGAATTTTTTTTTGGATTGTCATCACTTTTTTTTTTTAACTCATTTTTTTTTCCTAGCTTGGGTTCTTAAATCTTCTCTGGAATAAGATTTTTCTTTTCACAATCTAAATCTTGGGGATTCTCCTTTTCCTTTGTTGATCCTGGCAACATCAAACTTTGATATGAAAATGCTTCCAATTAGACCCTGGGAGCGGTTAGGACTAAGTATATCAAGGGTACTTTGGTGATGGGTTAGAGGGTAAGCTAAAATAGGTTTTCCAAATGAGTAGGCTGAGGCCCAAAGTGGTAACTAGTGGATTCCAATGTTTCAGGATTTATTTGGCATAGCTAGCGGTCAAGGATGGCCTCCCTTAACAGGTTCAATAAAGTGAAATCTCCTTCTAAGCTCCATGCTCATTTGAAGGGGATTAGATGTTTGGAAAGCTCAAGAACTTTTATTGTCAAGACTTCGACACCATTTTTTTCTTTTCATTTTTATCATCACAAAGATCATCTTCAACATTGAGTGAAAGCAAAGAGTAAAGAAGAATATTTATGTAGAAAAGAGATAATTTATTGATAACTGATGGAATAAGCACATCGAGAGGCATTTACAGAAGGAGACTCGACAAAAGGATAATCTAAAGACCTAAGGGACTCATATCCGGACCCGGTAATGTCTTCAGTGTACATTCTCCGTCTCCGTACAATAGTGTCATAGTGCCATTTGCCATCTCGAAATGTGCAGTAACCAAAAGGTGCCCTTCTAGATAGAGCTGGGAGCCTGGAATCATTTTAAGTCAGCCAGGAAAACTATTCTCATCAATTTAATGACCGTAGTTTAACGCCTTCGGGCGATTCTGCTTCCCTCACTTTGGATGTGTCGGGAGGGGATTGGTCATCACATTAGGCTGCTGTTGTTTGGGATGCAATTCAAATGTTCCAGCTTCCAAAAGGTCTTGTATCTTGTGCCGAAGGATCAGACAGTCATCAATAGAGTGCCCATGTTGTGTGTGGTACACACAATACTTTTCAGGTTTATACCAGCATGGTGGAGGCTGAGGGACAAACCGAGGCTCTACTGCCGCAATCAGACCTGCATTGAGTAGCTTGGTGAAGACATAACTTAATGGCATTCCAAGATTAGTGAATTCTCTCGGTGGCTTCTATGGTGGAGCCGTCCTCTGTGCATAAGTGGTGGGAGGTGGAGCTGATGACAGAGACATGACTGGAGTAGGAAGCACAAGGTTCACCTCGGGGGCCCTCTTTGGGAAGTTCTTCTTATCCCCACTTGAACTAGGGGCATAACGATCCACCTCTGGAAGCGACCCATGGGATAATTCATCCTCAATTTATTGCCCAGCTATTACCAATGAGTTGAATGAAGTCAACGGCTGTGGAAATAGATACTTCTTGAGGTGGGGTTGCGATCCTCTGACGACCATTGCCACTTGTTCTTGCTCAGCGGGGCGATTTGCCATTAGTGATGCTTTGTCGCGGAACCTTATCAAGTAAGTTGTGAAGGTCTCATTGGGCTCTTGCTTTGTTGTCTCGAGATCCCGACGAGTCAGCTCAACATCAGTGTTATAAGAGTACTAGTGGTTGAATGCCTTGATCATATCATTCCAAGTACGAGTCTGAGACGGGTTAAGGTTCATGAGCCATTGGAGAGCTGCATCTTTGAGACTCAGCTAGAAGGCCTGTCCCATTAACTCAAGGGTAAGGTTATCTATCCTCATCTGCCCAATATATGCTCTGAGATGGGCTCTAGGATCTCCTTTTCTTGGGAATTTCTCACCCTTGTATTTGAAATTCAAAGGAAGCCTCGCTTCAAGAAAGAAACATATTTCTTCTGCATCAATAATTTGATCCTCGATGCCCTTTACATTCTTGAAAGCTAACTTGAGCTTCTCCAACTTCTCACGCATAAGCTTCTCCCTCTCTGTCTCAGGGGGTTCTTCAGGATTTTGGTGTTGCTTGAACACCACATCTTCCTCCTCATCCAACATCATGTGTCGGATGCTCCGTGGGGTACGAGGAACACTCTGCTCATACTCTGGTTGTCTACTAGCTTGAAACTATGACTGAAACATTGCTGACAAATTGGTCACTACCTCTTTCAATTTGTTCATCTGCTCTTGCAAACACTCTTCTCCGACAGGGGGATTTCCAGTCGAGCTCATGGTGAACGAAATACCTTGACTAACTGGTGGTGATGATATTCTGACAAGACGGTCGTCCCTCTGGGCCCACAGAGGTTGATTCTACTATCGGGAAATGGTACCTTACAACTAAGAAACACACCTTGATCAGGTTTGACTTTAGGTGAGATGACTCAATGATACAATAGAAGGGATGTTAAGGGATGGACTCACTCCTTTGATAGAACACAAGGCAAGAATCATGCGCAAGACAAAATGACCGAACCATACAAGGGTGGCTTAGGTAAGAACAAACCCTATTTCCAATTCTACATTGAAACAGTGATCGAGAACCATGTAATGGATGAACTTGGTCTGTCCCTAACATCGAGATAGAGACGTGGTACCTTTACTAGATTGAAATGTACGTCACATCGGATCGATTGTGTAGGCATCACCCTACGGTACCGACCACGAGGTGTGGATACATAAGTCAACGTTGATATAGTTACCAACACTCAAATCTTAACGTTAAAGATGGACCATGTTTGTTCGTTGGTGGGCGAAGACTGAAACGGGTAGAACTGGTTAATGGGGAGTTCTAACCCAAGTCTCAAACAATTTTACATTTATGGCATTCTTAATGATTCAGATCTATACCCACTACATGATGCATGCAAAGGGTAGGCTGATAGGACAGAACAGACCACCCTTAACAGAACCGATATACCTATCGCTCATATAAGCGAGTCATGGGTACATGGTTCCTTTGATATACCAGGGGAATAGATCAGTTGATCTCAAAATGGTCAAACTAGTGCCTTTTTTGAGTATCGAATGTACCCCACAGCACACTAGTGACCACCCTCGCCAGTGATTTAAAACCCATATAGTATAGTATCAAAGGGTGTGACTTAGCCGTGGATTACCCATAACTACACATGGGTTCCAATGACTAAACCACGTGGTTAAAGTGATTCCATGCCGTGAGTGTGTGCATGAGTGTAGTGCAGAAAGTGGCCATCAGTTGAACTCAGAATATCCATAAGGAACATCGTCGTTGCCTAATTTCACTTCGAACACTCTTATGTAGGAAGCGGGTATCATCCGATCTCAGAGTACTTAGTATGATGTGTCTCACCTCCCTGGGGGTAGAGACACAACAAGGAGTACCCTCGTCTTTTGATTTCACTCCGAACATGATGCATGATGTAATCAGTATAATTGTGATATATACAAACAAATATGTATAACACAACAAGTATACAACAAAGAGTACGGTCAATCAGAAGTCTGACGATCCCCAGTGGAGTCGCCACTTTAGGTATAACGGACTAAGATCGATCCGTGACCTCTTTCTGACGTCCTGCACCCGAGCATGAGAGCGGTGCGGGGATTATTGTTCATGGTGTAGGGAGTCGCCACCTAAATCAGGGTCGAGGACCTACAAATGGTACCCATCCTTCAGAGAAGGGCGCTAAATTAACTCCAATGACTCAATGGATGGTCTGCTCCAGATCTCTGGGTAAGTGTCAAGTTACGGGCGGGAAGGTGTTAGGCACCTAGCAACTGCCCGGCCAACGGCCGGTCTTCCTAGACCAAACTCTATTGTATACTGTTGTGTTATACATATTATGCACCTAATTAAACTATTTTTTTTGTGTTTTGATTATCTTTGATGAAATTTATGGACCTAATTAGGCTAATTAAAATTAATGTTTTAATCCTAATTACTACCCCTAAGTTAGGTGATTATGTACATTATGCGCCCTAATTAATCTAGTTGATTTATTTTACCTAAGTTAGAAAATCTAACTCTATGATAAAAAAACATGGTCAATTATGCAAATTTATTAAGATCCTAGGGCAATGGTAATATCATGGATAAGTTTGATAAACAAAATGGCTTAAGGATCAAAATGACCAAAATACCCCTAAGGGCAAAGTGGTAAAAATGCTAGAACAAGAACTTTTAAGTCATTTCAAGCATTTGATATGTCATTAAACATTCTGAAATTACTAAACATGCCGAGTAAGACTACTGGATGGCACAATGGGCTTGCATTTGGTAAATTACCAAAATGCCCCCAAGGGCAAGAATGACTTTTTGCGTATGGTTATGATTCATGGTGGGCATGTATGCATATGAAAACATTATAAAATAACTTGAAACAGATTTTCATGCTTAGGAATATATATGTCCTGATTTTCTTGGATTTTCACAACAAATAGAAAAATGACATCTACATCCCTAACATGGTAGGGAACACCTATGAAAATGATAAAACATTCATATCAGTGATTAATGATTCCAAAAAATCAATCCTGATGAAATATGTATCCCATAATTTTTTTGTGAATGTTTATGCATTTATACTATTTTTAATATTTTCTAAATGCTAAAAAGAAGGGAAAACAAAGAAAAATACAAAATCCCCATCACAAATCCGAATTAGATCAAACCAGAGCCCATTCCCACTAATCAAAACATGATCTTTAACATGGTCATATGTTCAGATTTTACATAATCCAAAATCCTTCACAGGGGCAAAAATATCACAAAAACCGTGATTTGGAGTTTGAAAAAATTAATAAATATCAAACATATTGGTAAACATCAACCCTGAAAATTTCAGAATTTTATCACTCTTGTGTTTTTTGTAACATTTTCATAACTGAGAAATGACCTCTTTTAGTAAAGAAAATCAAAGAAAATATATATAAATAAATAAAAATATATAAAAATACCCTTGAAGCGTGGAATGGCCTGGGATCAGCTTGGGTAACCTTATTTGGCCTCAAAGTGTCACCGAAAACCTCCAAAAGCCTCTCCAAGTGTGGTTACTCCAAATGGCAAAAGTTGTGATGAAGGTGTATTTACGGAATTTTATTTGAATAACAGAGTACAGTCTGGGTATGATCAGACTATGAATTGAAAGAGGAGATCGTGAAATGCATGGAGGTAATTTTTTATGAATTTTTATGGGTTTCTGAACCCTCCAAATGGCCTCCTATTTATAGGAAACAAACTGTTCGAGGAAATGACTGAATGAGCCCTGGGCATTCAATGCTGATTGACAAGAAAGGGGGTTGGGGCTGGCGGGCTGTGGCCTGTGCGCTAGCAGGCTGCGGACAGGTGCATGGCCATGGCCTGTGCACATGGGGCTTAAGCCCTGTAGCCTCTGCCGACAGCCTATGCTGCCAACATGGCTAGGCTGCTGAAAGGCCCAAGCAGGCTGGGTCAGGCTGGGTTGGTCCGGGTCGGGTTAACCCGGTCTGACTCGGTTCAGTCAACTTTTTTTATATTTTTATATGAACCTTTTAATGATTCCTTTTTAAAGGGTCCACATTCAAACATCAATATCTTTTGATCTAGATGGCCATTTTTTGCACGCCACATATCGACGCGAAGGTTGCAACACGTACTTTCCATCCGTGTGGCTGATGTAGCTAGATTTTGACTAAAAGTGCCACGGATATCGAGGAAATCACATAAATGGTGTTTCACACCGATCAAAGCCCAAATGATTCCAGAATTACACGAAATTTTACGTGTAAGCACAACATGACCAAATACGATCATCCAAATGGTTTTGGGTCACATCAGGTGGATCGGATACCAAGAACTGCACCAGGGGCAAGACGGTCATTTTCACAAAAGGTGCCGAATTTAGCCAAAACTTTACGTGAAAGCTTAATATAACCAAATGAGGTCATCCAAAGTATTTTGGACTAAATTGGGCGGTCTTGATACCGAAAACCGTGCCAGGGGTGAAACGGTCATTTTGACTAAAGGTGTCAGATTGGAGTGAAATTTCAAATGTGGGCTTAAAATGGTTAAATAAGGCTATCCTAGGGATTTGGGCTCTACTTGGGACAGTTTGATTGTAAAAAATGGGGTAAGGGAAAATTGGTAATTTTCTATCATTTGTTGACCACGCAAGCTAATCGGGCTTTGATCATCATTGCCGAGTCACACTTTCAAGGTGCCAAAATTCAGCGTCTACAGGTTTACCACCACGGGTGTTTGGTTGTAAATGTTTTGTTCGCAACCTTCACCTTGATCTTGATAAATTATCCACATGTGTTACAAAGTGTGTTTCTTGGATATACTCATACTCAAAAAGGTTATAGGAGTTGTAGTGGAGAATTGAGAACAATGGTTTGTGACCTATTGATCACAGGCCCTCTTTATTTATAATAGACAGGAGAACATTCTAGAATAGGTACAAGGACAATAATACCCCTAGGACAAAAATACCCCCGACCCCATTTTACAATACTCCCCCTCAAGTTGGTGTATAAATATCAAACATGCCTAATTTGCTAACAATGAATACAAAATTTTTACTATAGATACTCTTAGTAAGAATATCTACTAACTGATTTCCAGACTGAACAAATGGAATGCATTTTACTCCTTACTCCAACTTCTCCTTGATGAAATGACGATCGATCTCAATATGTTTGGTACGTTCGTGTTGCACTAGGTTGTGAGCAATGTTGATTGCAAATTTGCTATCACAGTATAGGCACAAGGGTAACTCAACAAAAACACATAAATCACAAAGAAGACCTTGTAGCCATAGAAGCTCACAAATACCATGGGCCATAGCCCGAAATTCTGCCTTGGCACTGGATTGGGCAACTACAAATTGCTTCTTGTTCCGCCAAGTCACTAAATTCCTACCAACAAAAGTGCAATATCCCGAGGTAGACCTCATATCATTCGAACATCCTTCCCAATCTGCATCGGTGTAGGCCTCAACTCGTAAGTGATCATGGGAAGAAAAAAGAACACCCTTCCCTAGAGTAGACTTCAAATATCTTAAGATCTTGTACGCTGCCTCTAGGTGAGTGGAATGAGGGTCATGCATATACTAGCTCGCAACACTAACAACAAATGTTATATCAGGCTGTGTGTGTGACAAGTGTATCAAATGATCAACCAGTCTCTGAAAGCTGCCCTTATCCATAGGATCTCCATCTTTACCCTTTAGATGGGTATTTGATTCCAAGGGGGTATCTGAAGGCTTATACGCCAACATTTCTGTTTCAGACAATAGGTCAAGAGTACACTTCCATTGAGAAAGAATGATACCTTGAGCTAAATAAGAAACCTCAATCCCGAGAAAATATCTAAGTTTTCCCAGATCCCAAACTCAGTTCCCAAGTTGGTCTTCAGCTTACTAAACTCATCAACATCACTTCCAGTAATGAAAATGTCATCTACATAAACAATCAACAGTGTGATATGGTGATCTCTCTTCTTGATGAACAAAGTATGTTCAACATCACTTTGTTTGTATCCAATTGACACCATCGCTCTATGGAAACGTCGAACCAAGCTCTTGGTGACTATTTTAGACCGTATTACTTTGCCCTGGGTTTCTTTAGCAACAAATCCCAGAGGAATGTCCATGTATACCTCCTCTTCAAGTTCCCCATGAAGAAAAGTAGTCTTCACATCTAATTGCTGAAGATCCCAGCCGTGGTTAGCTGCACATGAGATGATAACCCCGATAGTATTCATCTTTGCGACAGGAGCAAATGTTTCTTGACAGTCGATCCCATATGTTTGAGTAAATCCTCTAGCAACCAATCTAGCCTTATATCTTTCCACCATCCCATCTGCCTTGTGTTTGATAGTGAAGACCCATTTGCAACCAACCAATTTCTTTCCTGGAGGAAGATTCACCATATCGCACGTAACATTTTTTCCCAATGCCCTCAGCTTTCATTAATTGCATCATTCATTACAAACTCTACTGGGTTTATGAATAGCAATCAGTAAATCTAGACTAGGATCCATAAGAGACTTACCAGGAGAAGTAGGTGAAGGACTTAGATCAGAGAGTAAGACTAGTTAGGTGCAACGGTGATGGTGTTGTCAACTTGCTTTTGCTTGTGCTATGTTCCTCTGGTAAAAACCTTCTAGGTATTTGATCTCTCAGCCTCCCCTTGGACCATAAATTGCCCCTATTCCTTCCCCTTTAGATTCTTCAAGTGGACTAGGTTCTTCAAAGCAAGGGTGGAGTCACCGATTGTGCCAGTTTGGGTTTCATTCCCTAATTTTCCTGTGAACCTGTATCAAGGGAATTTTTTCCTATTGGTGGCTGGTGTAGTAGGGAAGTTCTTGAAAGTAGATAGGGCTACATCGGGTTGCTCAAGGTCTGTGGTAGCAAGGGCCTTTGTGGAGATTGATTTATGTGCACAACTTCCTAATCGCATCTGGATTAGCTGTGGCTCATCTAGCTTTTTTCAGAAGGTGATCTACGAACATTTGCCCTCCTTTTGCTTGGGCTGTTCAAAACTGGGTCATGCCACAAATTCTCAAGCGGTGATATGGTTTTGCCAAGGAAGACTAATACAATGGGGAAAGTGCCACCTAAGGACCTTAAGGACCCTGCAGTCCGTGGCGATGGGGCATTTGAAACAGATAGGAATATGGAGGTGGCTAATGTTCCTAGGAGTGGGAAAGGGAATGAGATAATTTCAGAAGTGGTGGTTGTAGTGGAATAGTCCTCGTCTCTTGCGCAGGCAAGGGAGGTTGGTGAACCCTCTCGTGTGTCTCTTGATCGGTCTATGGTTCCTATAGGGGTGAATCAAGAGCTGGGGATGATGCAAAAGAAAGGTTGGAGAATCGACTGGATATGCGGAGGGAAACGAGGTCGGTTATGAGTATTTTAGATTCTGAGCCTAATGTAGAAGGGGACAAAGAGATGGGAGATTATTCTTTGAAGGATTTTGTTGCGGTCTCTCGCCCTGCTTTTCGAAAGAGCTCCCTAAGGTCAAATAGGCCCAAGGTTTTCTCTCATGCGCCCTGGGTCATTACATCTATAAAGGATGACTTCTGTGTAGGGGGGATTAATTTGGCCTTGGATCGGAAATCGACTTTAGAAGATCTTTGAAAGTCTAGTAAGGCTGTGGAAAAAGGCTTCAATGCCTTCTTGAAACGTATGCCGGTGGATAATGGTGTTCACGGCTCAGAGGAAGCTCCATGAAACCTGGAGGGTGGAAGAAAGAAGAAGGTTGGTGTCCCTAGAAGGTCAGTTCGCCGAGGAATGGTTACGAGGTCTATGGGACAAGATCCTCCTCCCCATCATGTTTATAATGATCGTGTTGCTTTGGAATATTAGGGGGTTGGGGAATAAGCCATCTTTGAGGCGTTTGAGAGCTCTTGTTTTATCTGATAAATTAGACATGGTGGCCATTGCGGAACCTAAAATTCAATTTTCTAAGGCGGCGTGGCATATATTATGAGGAAGATTGGAATGGATGCGGTATGCTCTAATGGTGTGGAGAATGGTGAGAGAATTTGTGTGTTTTGGAATAGGGATTTTCAGGTGAAGGTGGTTAAGGAACACGTGCAGTTTGTTTCATTGGAATGTTCTTCTTTTAATTCTCCCAAATTTTTAATTACTTTTGTGCATGCTCTGTACTCTATGGGGGACCGTCGACTACTTTGGGCTGGTTTACTAGAGGATGTGCGATCTTTTAACATTCCTTGGGCGATTGGGGGGATTTTAATGTTGTTTTAGATCTAGTTGAAAAGGTTGGGGGGAAATCAGCTTGCCCAATTTCTCTTGAGGAATTTGGGAATTTTATGAATGCAGCTGGGCTTTTCGATGGTGGTTTTCAAGGTAATTCTTTTACTTGGTCTAATAACCAGAATGGCGGAGGTAAAGTTGTAGCTCGTCTTGATCGTTTCCTTTTTAATGGCTTGTGGGCTAATTCTTTTGCTGTGAGTAAAGTGGTTCACTTGAGCAGGGTGTGCTCGGACCATGCCCCCCATTCTTTTGGAATTTTCTTAGTAGGTGGCTTTTAAATTTTCTTCGTTTAAATTCCAACAGATGTGGCTCTCTCATCTTGAATTTTTGGACTGTGTGACGGAGTGTTGGGCGGCTTCGTGCTACGGCTTGCCTCTTCACATCCTTTTCCTTAAATTAAAGATGCTTCGTGCTCATCTTCGGATTTGGAATAAATCAGTGTTTGACAATATTTACCATAATGTTAGAAAGGTAGAGGATAGAGTTTGCAGAGCAAAAATGGAGTATGAGCTGTACACGAGTTCACTGGTGATGAGTGGGTTGTACGCGAGTGCAACAGAAATCAGAGTTTAGACAACATACGAATGCTATAATCAAAGCATTGGACGATACATATGACAATGCAATCCTATGCATGATGGAAATTGAAAAGCAATCCAATATATATACCATGAGAAGTCAAGTAGTGCACGGGTACTGCGGTGACAAAACATAATCTAAAATGCAAAAGTGAAAACAATCCTATATAAATGATTTTTTTTTGTATGTAAAGAGATGAAACAATCAATTATATGCAAATATTCATGATGCAAACATGGGCAAATGAAATGCAATCTCATACAATTGTAGATGCTTACCAAATATCCTCCATTTTTGTACTGCACAATACCTATTCTTCACCAATGGTTAGTGAACAATTGTGGATGGCATCATCAAAAACCTAGGAAGAGGCAATATGGGAGTCTCTCAAACATTTTACATGATTTTGATTCACACCCCCTCTTTTTTTTTTTTTTTTTGAAAAACATTTTATTTGCAAAAGCATTTCATTTTGAAAACTTGTTGCACAATTCCGCATAGGCATGTTATTCATATCCCTGTTACACACATAGGCTTAACAAACATTGAGGGGCTAAGGTCGAATGGGTAGAACTTTACCCCAGTGAGTCAGAATGTCTATGAACAAGATGGGTGGTTAGGTCATTCTTCCCTTCTTCCACGGGTGACATTGTCCTTCTCTTTTGCATGGTCATTTTGCCTCTTAGGCCGAGATTCTTCAATGATTGGGAATCAATCCCCATGGACAAAATTTCCCTTCTTTTTTTTTATTTTTTTAATCTCGTATGCTTTGGCCTGGTAGATTTCCCCAAAGAAATAAATCTTCTTCCTCATGCCCCCATCATCTTCCTTATCCTGGATAGAGATTTCCCCAACGACAACTTGATTCCTCTTCTGGTATTCCCCTAGTCACCTTGTTGGTTAAAAAGGATGAGCACACTACTGATGACATTCTGAGCTCTAAATTCCCTTGATCTTGGTAGACAGATTTTTTTTTTGGCATAATTAGGCCACAACAAAGAGAGAGATATTGACAAATTAGAGGGCAGAGCAAAAATATGGAGAGTAGAAAAGATGGAGAAGTAGATGAATGAGCGGAGAACTGTACATGTGGGAGGACCGAACTTGATTGCTCTTTTATCAAGTTGCCTACGTACCCTAATTAGGGATCAGGTCAACCGTAGTTCAGGGCAAAGATGTCCCATTGTGAAAGCCTTCATAATTAAGTTCCATCATAGCCGAGTGAGCTCGAAGCTGTTGAGGAGAATCTCATCCTTATTTAGCCTGAGAGGACTTTACTAGGTTGTAATGGAGCTTAGGACTGGGTTCCAAAGGATGGTAAAGGTTCTAATGTGCCCCTAGGGTCCAACCATGTCATGACACTTCTGCTCCCACAATTCAACTAGGAATCTGGTAATTGAACCCTTCTTTTTTCTTGGGATTTTGACAATTTTTCTTTCCAGAAATGTAATCGAGAAGTTCGACAATCCCTCCTTTGCTTCAACTGAGGGCTTTGGTAATTGCTCCTTTGAAGATTGACTGATAATTTTTTACAATTCCATCCCTGAAGGAAAATTGGCAATTTTTGCGCCCATGGTCTAATTGCTCCTAATTGTTTGCAAGACTTGAGCCAATACTTACTCTCTCTCTCTTTCTCAATTTTTTTGAACTCTCATTTTTTTTTGTTTTGAACTCTCAGCTTTCTTTTTTTATATTTTCTGTTTGCTCTTTTTTTATGTGAACTCTCATTATTTTTATCAATTTTTTTTGTTCTTTTTTTTTTTTTTTTTTTAACTCTCATTTTTTCCTTTCAAGATTGGCCCAACTTCGATTGTGGAGATGGAGCTCTTTTTTTTATCCTTGGGGAACGTATTGCCGTTGTGACATCTTACTTCAACACGACGACTTCTTTCGGTTAAACCCTAGAAGCTGGTGGGACATTTGATAAGCAGGAGGATATATGGATAATGGGGTGTAAGTGGGCCAAGATGAGTTTTTTAAAGGAAAAGGCTAAGGTACAACTAGGGGACTAGCGAATTTTGCTGTCTTAGGATTTATACGGGATAATTGGCGGCCAATGCGTTATAAGATGAAATCTTCATCTAAGCTTTTGGCTCATTGAAAGGGGATCAAATGTATAGAAAGCTCAAGATCTTTGACCATCAAGACTTCAAAATTAGGAAAAGGGGTAATAGATTTTTTTTTAACTTACAGTCATGAGATCATCATATACTGCTATTTGGATGAAAGTAAAAAGAAAGAGAACGAATAGACAGAAATGAAAACATGTTCATTGGTTGCTAATGGAAAATACACTGTGGATGAGATTACAGAAGAAAATTTGACTGAATGAAAAAACCTAAAGACCTAAGGGACGCAGACCCAATGATGCCTTCAGTGCGATCCTGTATACACAAGAGTAAAGTACTGTTGTTGCTATGTCACTGGACTGTGTAGTTGGTACCGTCAAAAGTGCCCTTCTAACCAGAGCTGGGTACTGGATTCATTTTAAGTTGGCTAGCAAAACTGATGATGCTCATCAAGTTAATGATTGTAGTTTAACTCCTTCGGGCTACAGTGATGTCCTCAATCAGTGTCTACCTCTATTCCTCGGAGGAATATGGAGAACTTCTTTTGACAACCCAGCCTCTTTGCATCCTTGCAATATAGAGGCAGTAGTCTCTTTCTGCACTGGTGGTGACATCAAAAGGATTTTCCCATAAACTCAGAGGGATCTGCTGCTTAGGGACTCCGTTAATCTCACACAGATGATTCCTTATCTTCTCCCAATCATCTCTTCTGTATCCTCTATTAAAGAAATCCACCAAGCTGAATGTGGTACCAGAATGGAAGGTGCAGCGAGGTCAACGTAGGATTAGATTTGTATTTGGTTTTTCTTGCGACTCCTGTACCCAGTGAAGACTATGGAAGATATAGAGGACATTCTATTTTGCCCAACCAAATAATTGCTTGAGCCATTGAGTCTGTGTCTGAAACTGAAGAAGGAACTTCGTTGTGTTTGACCGAGGGGAAATAAACTCTGGATGCAATTCATTCTGGCTCATATAGGTTAGCAATTTTGGAACATGGAAGTTGAATGCTATTGTTAGCAGAGATACGAGAGGAAACAAAGGGCTTCAGTGTACAACTGGTCGAGAGATCTCTTATCCCGAAGATATTGAAGAAAGGGTAATCTGGATGGACAGGAAGTCCTCGGAGGTCGTCATCCCCATGGTTGAAGAGAGTAATTTCATGGAACAGCTCTAGGAAACCTTTATTCCTAGATTGTAAAACCTGATGCATGTTCTGTTCTTGGAGATGGAAGGGAAAAAGGTCCATCCAAGATTGCAATCCTGCCAAAGCATGTTCTTCCTTAGTCTCTTCATTGACTTTAGGCTCATTCAGCTTTCTCATATTGGCCATAGTCATATCTGTTGTTGGAGGAAGTGAAGATTCATGGACATCCTGGGTGACCGTCATTGATGGTGACATTAGATCTGTCACGACCTCTTCTAAAGGAACCAGCAAAGTTCAGATCAAGAAGGTGGGATCAAACCCTTCTAAATTTTCTTCTAGAACATTGATTGTTTGATCATCAGGCTGTTATTTTGCCCTCGACTTGAACTTTTCCACTTCAAGTAGGTCCTGGATAGTGTTAAGAAAACAACGCCCAGAATGGCGATTTACAGAAGAAATACAAAAAATAGAGAAGAATAAGCACACACAAACACACAGGATTTACGTGGTTTACCCCCAAGATGGAAGCTACATCCACGGCCAAGCAACAGAACAAATTTCACTATTCTCTGGAAATGTTACAAAACTTCTCTTACAGTCCTCTCAGAGATAAGAACATTATATATAGAAGCCCTAACCTGAAGAAGTACAAGAATACCCCTGGACCCAAAAATTGACAAACCGGACAAGGTTGGACCAAAACATAACGTATATCCCAAAATATACCATTCAAAGATCTTGAAGAGCCCATAACATAACTTTCTACCTCTGGCAGTGACGTACGCCATTTTTTGGCAATCCAAGATCGTTTCGAGGCTGAAATGGCCCTCCAAAGATCTCAACCGCACATTCTGGACCAAAATCAGGCTTTACCAATAACAGATAACATGCTCGAGTACAATGCATTCATCAGTAGGGTGCCCCTTTTGGGTATGATAGTCACAGTAGTGATCCGGGTCATACCAAGATGGTGGAGGATCTCTGACCGATCGTGGTCGAACCGTGCCTAAAAGCCCTAGTTTCTTCAATTCAACATATTTCGTAGACCTAGTCATGCTCAAATCAGTGAACTCATGTTGACTTGAATTTATTACATTCACCTCCAAGTTTTGGCTCTGATTTTTCATTGTGTGACTATATATCCTGGCTGTTTGCATTTCTGAATAATTTATCTTCAATGTGCTTCCCTGTGGTCATGAGTGCTTTGAAAGTTGTGAGGTGTTGATAGTAGAGACAATCATGATATTCTCCATACAGCTTCTCCAAGATCATCTCCACTTGTTCTATTTCCATTGGGCAGCTCCACATCTTTGCGGCCTTCTGTCTAAATCTTATGATGAAATTGGAGAACCCTTCATTCGGCCCTTACTTTAGTGTCTCCAACTCTGGCCGTGTGATATCCACTTCAGTATTGTATGAGTATTGCTTTGTGAATGCCTTCATAACTGTCGACTATGTCTGGGTTTGAGCATGGTCTAGCTGTGTAATCCATCTCAAAGTTGATATGGCCAATGAATAGAGGAAGGCTTGGCCCATCTGATATTTTTGTGAGATCCCAAGCCTTAGTCACAGTAACAAAGATCTTTAAGTGAGCCTTGGAATCCCTGGTCCTGTCAAACTTGTCAACCTTTCATTTGAAATCTTTTGGTATCTTTCCTTCCAGAAAGAACACTAAGTCATCTTTAGGCTTCTCATGGGCCTTACCCTTAATGGAAACTTCAAGTTTTTCAACTTTCTCCCTCATTTGACGTCAGTCTTGAGATACTCCTGAGGTATGTTGACTACGACATCTTCTCCTACTTCCTCCATAATCCTGGTGGGTACCCTAGGCACTGTCAGGGCTGCCCTGGGGGTCATTGGTTGAGCATGCTCTGGCTCTTCGAAAGTCAGTGTTGCGTTACCTCGAGACTGGCTTTGCATTGTTTGCACTAGCTGTTTCATCAACTACTTCATTTCTGTCATCTCTTGCCGTAAGTAATTCACCTGCTAATTCCATACTTCTTCTGACTGGCCGACGTCTGACGAATCCATGATGCCCATATTAGGTGATGACCATATTGGACTCTGCCTGAGTGGAGGAATGGAAGTACTTAAGACCTTTGGGATCAGATCGGACCAGTTTGGGTTAGCCTATTGTCATGTCGGGCCGACGCGGGTAACAGAGACCTTTCTTGATGTGAATTGTGCTTTACAAAAGTAAGAAAATTTTGAAAATATTTTATTTTATTTTATATTTTTATTATATTTTTTATTTTTTATTGTATATATCAAAATATGTATACAAACAAGTTTGGTATGCACAATAACTCGCCTCTAACCTCTTGATTCCATCTTACTCAGATAGTCTAGGGTGTAATTGCACCGGTGTCAAACCCCGCCCCCTGACTGGCTAGAATCTGACTGAAGTGCAGGAACCCCTAGCCAGGCCACCAGGATCACTATGGAGCATCACTCCACTCAATGAGATCAATGAGAATGCTTTGAACAAGTTTCCCTATATACTTGTTAGAAGATGGATAGTAAACCCCTGCACTTGCATAGCTCACAGACTGATGTATGACTTAGATCCCAGGTAATCTCTCTCCTCCCTAAAATGGTGGGACCCACCTCTAAAAAATCATGTAAAAACCCATGGTGGGCATGTGGGGACAATACCTTGACCTAGGGTCAAACCCCTGTGCAATCCCCCTTTGAATTCATGTTGCTGGAATTCACCGAGCCATGGCATTGGGCGATGTGGCAACGCCCAGAGACATCGCCCAGTGGCTATTTTTGCACATTTTTAATTATTAAAAATGTGGGGACCACCCCACTTGACCATGGACACCCTCCAGTGGTAGAGGGGAGTCTGAGGGACCATCTCATATCCCTGGTTCACTACGGACCCCACCAGAGAGCCCATAATTGAATAGAATCAGTTCCAAAATTCAGTTTTTAAAAGAGGGACTGAAGGCAAACAGGCCTTAGTTGGCCTTGGCTTATATATAGGAGGCCTTGGGCTCATTTTAGAGCCCTTGGCAGAATCTGAATCCAAAAGAAAGAAGAGAGAGAAAGGAGAGGAAGAAGAGAAGGAAGAAAGGAGAAGAAGGAGAAGGAGCTGGGTGGGGGGGGGGGGGGGGGGGGGGGGGGGGGTTGTGGGTGGGTGGGGGGGGGGGGGGGGGGGGGGGGGGGGGGGGGGGGGGGGGGGGGGGTGGTTGTTTTGTTTTTTTTTTTTTTTTTTTTTTTTTTTTTTTTTTTTTCGGATTGGTTTTTTTTAAGGGGGGGGTGTTGTGGGGGGTTTTTTGCAGGGATTTTTTTTTGTTTGTTTTTTTTTTTACACCAATTTTTTTTTTCCTTTTTCTTTTCAATTTAAAGGGGGGGGGGGGGGGGGAAAAGAAAGGAGAGAAGGGGGGGGAAAAAAGAGAGAAAAAGGAAGAAGAAAGAGGAGGGGGGGGAGGGGGGGGGGGGGGGGAGGGGGGGGGGGCACAATACATCATCAACCGGTAGTCTCTCTTCTCTCTCTCTCTCTCTCTCTTTTTTCTCTCTCTCTTTCCCAATTCTATTACCTAGGGTTTGAATTGGTTGAGCAACCCCTGGGAGCCATCTATGAATGCTTCCTTGATGTTTAACTATGAACCACCACCCCTTAAACCCATTCCCCCTTCTATTTATGACCCTAGTTGCCTGTTCTTTCTCTGTTCTTGCTGTGCTTTGCAACTCCGGGGGCAGCCCGGACAAGCTACGGTTTGCCTAGTCCGCTCGCATTTGCCATGCATGCATAGAGCATGGGAGATCTATGAATTTTATCACTTTTCATTAGGCATTTGTCTTTGCTTTGCCATGGTCGAAACCTGGTTGTGCCCATCTCGCACCGCTAGATGGCCTATTGGCGGCATGGGGGGCCGTGTTTTGGAACCCTAGGAGCAGCCCTCAAGCCCTCTTGAATCAAGTATTTTCAGCCATGTACAAGGCTGGAACTGAAATCCAAGCCTAGCCAAAACCCTGTGCACTATTCATCTGGGTTTCTTGGGTAGCCACAGTCAGTCTGACTGGAACCCTGATGATGAAATCGATTGGACCATGAGATAGACCACCACATGGGCTACCCAGATCCCTAAACATGCAGAGGATCAAGTGTGGGCCCAGCCCTGCAAGTCCCACCTTGGAAACTCAGCCCAAGGTCGATTCTACAGCTGATGCAGCGAGGTGCAAGAAGGCCCAGGCAAGGCCCATGATGGAATCTTTCAGAAATGAAGGGGCAGATCTGTATTTTCCTGTTGGCCTTGATCCCTGGACACTGTGGGATGTGAGAAATGATAAAAATGCCCTTCCCCCACATCTGTCCACAAATGAAAAATATTTTGGAACCCTAAGTGGGGGCCCCGCATGTGACTGTGCACTACTGTGTTTGATTGTACATCACTGACCTAAAGTGGACAATAGTGTAATTATGTCATAGACTATTGTGGGACCATGTTCTGACCTAGTGGTAGGTACTGGTTTACAAATGACCAATTTACCCCTGTACCCTAGCACTGGCCCATGCATCGAAACATGACCTAAGGCCCGGTGTAAGGCTCAGTGATTCCAAGAGTGAACAAATTGAACTCCGGTTCAACCCAGTAAGATTAGGGTAACCCTAGGACTTCTAATGACAGACTGATAACTTAACATGATAACTTGTGATTTACATCTAGGACTTGATCCTGTGCTCGAGGACAATAACCAGACAACTGCTGGGACTGAATTTATGACTGAGTACCTAGAGCCAAGTACTGGTGAGTGAATAATATTATCATATGTTAAAATGTAATTATGATCTGATGTCGGCTATTAATAATTGAATCATGAATGTTGTGTTATTTACTTACAATTCAAGTTACTCAAATCACTACATAATGTCTGTTGTTGATCAACACTGTGAATTCTGTATGATGGATGTGATTGCTAGATTAGATGCCGTACTCAGCTTGAAAATGGGGCCTGTGGTAGCCCGTATTATGGGGTACAGTTGACACCACTAGACTCATACAATGCCATATAAACATGGGGCTAGAGTTTCATCACCAATTCCACAAACCCTTGCCAGCAGGGGTTGAGGTGCTGGATGCCTGTGGGGACAATTATCAGGGAGTGAAAAAAAGAAAAAAAAAAAAAAAATAAAAGAAAACCGGAATAGTGCATGAGGGAAGAAAAGGTTGTCCCCCTTGATAATCACAGAGGGCTGGTCGGGCCGACCTTGGTGAACGAATGCGGGGGCTGACCAGTCTTCTCCAACAACTCAATGGGTGTATCGCAGGAAGGGGTTAGAAGCCCGTACCAAGGATACATGTATTGGGGATTGTAGTGGCAAGACCAGACTTAGTTGTATTGCTAGGTGGCTAATAATAAAGATTCTGGACTTGCATATCATGTAGATCATATGAACTGTGGATTGTGATTGCATGTGCATGCATGATTGATGTTATTTGCTCACGAGCTCGGTGGGGCTCACACTCTGTTATATGTTGTTTCTTCTTAGATGATCCTGCAGGTGGATGCCGCTGTGTCATGGCGGGCTATCTCGAGGAGGGTTTTGGTTGTTATGACGATGTTGGTGTGGACCTCGATGGAGGTCATACTGATTCTGCGTACATTTTCAGTGGTTGTTGATGAAGACCATTGAAGCGTGCATGTGATGTTTTGATTGGGGACTCCTTTTGGGTTTTCTAGAGTATCCCCGTTCTGACTTGGTTGTGTAGTTTATTTGGTTTTTCTTTTGGGGCTGAGAATGCTCGCCCTGTATATATTTTTGTATTTTTAGCTTTTGTTTCTTTGTTGTGGGTTGTCTGTGCCTAGGAGATGTATCAAACAAGACTTATTATGTATATATTATCATCATTTTCCCGTATCGCTATGCTTCCTTTTTACTTTTAAATTGTAGATGTCCTGCATTACTCTGATCTTACTTATGGTTAAGTTGTGGATATGGTTCCATGATTGTAAGCACTGCTTCTAGATCCGTGGGATTTGGCGGATTGCCATTACGCAATTCGGGTCACCTACCCAATCCTCCTAGGGGGTGGTTTGGGGTGTGATAGAGCTTGGTATCAGAGCGAGAGGCTCTTCTTACGATTATGGGTTGCAGACTAGGACTAATAAGCTTTAAACAATAAAACATGCAAGAATTAAAAATCACAGGGGAGGTAGATGCAATTAAGTAAAAATGCAAGAATTTTATTAACTCAGTAATAGTTACAAAAGTTTAATTGCATAACTGCAGTTCAACAAGGACATAAACTGAAAACAAAGAAAGAAAAAGTACATAAGTATAAAGAAAATAACAGTAGTCAAAACCATGTAGCACGAAAGTTCGATACTGTAGGAACTACTCTGTAGGAGGCAAGTCGCTCGGCGAAGGCTGAGTTTGGCGAGAGTCAACTTTGTAGAATCTATCCCAAAAATCCAATCTCTGCTCGATAGCACCCACTCTACTAGCTAAGGAAGTGAAACCTGGTCCACCCTGGATCCCAGGTCTGATATCTGCATACCGAGGCTCTGAAGCTGTGCCATCACCTGAGCCCAATCTGGAGGCCTTCGAACATGTGAACTGGTGGCACCGGTCGTCTCATAAATAGATAAGTCCATAAACTGTGTGTCAAAACCCTCGAGATCATCTGGGCCTAACCCCTGCTCCTTTGTGTACATGCCCTGAGTGTCTACTCCAATGTCTCCCAGCTCCTCTCCAATCTGACCCTCACCCTATGCATCACCACCCTGCCCCTCCCCCTGCTGCATATCCTCAACCATCCCCTGCTCCTCATCCACTACTGGATCTTCACCAGGCACTTTCATCTTCAAGATAGAAGTTTTGTCTATAGGCCTGGATCGGACCCTGTCAATGTATTCCCCCTCTAACGAAACCCCAAAGTATCGAAAGACTAATGTAAGGAACTTCCCATAAGGAAGGTTACCATCGGCTGGATTCCGTGTGTGATAAAGCATCACCTGAAGCAACAAATATGGGAGGTTGATGACTGGACCCCCCTGACCAGCACCCAATAGGTAGTAAGTGATATACGCCCGCATCATGGATATGCTGCCCTTGTTTCCACCCTTAGGGTAAATATTGTAGATTACACACCTACTGATCACTCTAGCACTAGGCTTGTAGGCAATCTCTAACTTGGGAGTATTCCCTGAACCGGTCAAAGTAGTGAAAACTGTCCTCCTAGTCTCGAGGGAGAACATCTCGGATATGTCCATGCGGGGTTGGTAATAAACCCTATCACCTATGTCAGGTAAACCTAGGATCTTTGCTAATAGGGTAGTGGTCAGCCTGATATCCACTCCCTTCACCCTACTCTCCACCCCGAACTCCTGGGTACTAGAAGGCCCCAGGTTACAATAGAAGTACCGAACCAAGTTGGGATAACAAGGCTTAGTAGGGGATAGCATTGATGCCCAACCTAGGGCATTGAATTTGGCAAAGAGGCCATATTGGTGGAAGTCCTCTACTCGCACCACCCGGCCATTCACTATCTTTACCTAAATGAAATTCTTCCACTCCTTAGCATACTCATACCTGGAGAAGAGTTGGTGATCAAAGTCTGACTCCTTTGAAGATGAATCCTCCCTAGGAGATGGAGGAGGAATCTCTGAATAGGAAGAATCCTCAGACACAGCCCGTAGCCTCTTCTGGGCTACTGATTTGCATGTAGTACGCCTACTAGTGGACATTCTCTACAAAAGAGAAAGAAACCCCATGGTTAGGACTAGCAATTTGGTGAAAATCAAAACCAAAACAAGAGGGAAGTGAATAGAGATATGTAAAAGACAAGTTTGACCTATGAGGCTTACTAGAGATCGTATGTGATCGCAAATAGCTTGAGGAATCAATGAGAAATAGTGTGGAAGTGGTCCCCTTACTCTTCTAGAACTTCTCCCAAGTGTTTAGAGGAGTTTAGAATGAAACTAGGAAAGAATGGGGCCCTCTCAGACTTAAAAAGCCTGAGCCCGATTCTCTAAGCAATGGCACTGGGCGATGTGGCAACGCCCAGAGACATCGCCCAGTGATGGAATATTACAGGAAAGTCAGTATTTTCACATGGAAACCCTATTTTTGGGCATAATAACCTCACAAGACCTTAAAGTAAGGACTTTTACAAAAAAAAAATTTAATTTATTATTATTATTAAATAACAAAAATATTAAAATATATTACATAATAAGAAATTGACAACTTAAGGACTTAGGTTTCATAAGCTCAAGAAGGTAAATTTCACAAATAGGGACAAAGGGAAAAGAACCTATAGGGCTAGGTTAAAATAAGGATGTATTACATATTTGTGAGTATATTAGCATGTATATAATTATAGTATATGGTTGAATACAAATAAGCTAAATGCGTGCCTATTGTAATGTACGAACTAACCGGAGTGTTGCTATGCAAAACAGAACTTAGATTACGTAGGTATGTTGTATTATGTGTTTACTAAGTGTGGGAAGCATAGACCTTACCCTAACCAAGGTGTAGGATAGCTAAGAGCAGGATCTAATAGGTTGTCTAGTCAATCGAATCCTTAGATGCTAAGGTACCTCGAGCCAACCCAAGGATTTGTTATATTGGTGTTAGGGTTATTTAAGTTTCCAATAGTCGTGTACTTAATTCTTTCAATTAAGTATGTCCTAATGCTTAGAACCATGTTATGTGACAGGACCAGTGAGTTGACTGAGGCTGGTGACCCTAGCATCATGCTTTATATTAGACATTTACGAGAGAGACTGAGACAGATACAGTTAGTGTTACCCCGGGCTGAGAGTCGACTGGACTTTTACTTGGCTATTGCAACCATTAGTCGACCCGAGGACCAAGAGCATTTTCTGAGTCTAGCTGGAGAGGTAATAGCTGACATTGAATTTCTACTGGCACTAGAGTTCGAGACCGGGAAGAAGCTGGAGATGTTTACCTGCTAGATCAGGTAATTAACTAAAAGCTTTTATTAAAAAAAAATCTGAAATCTCTCATTAGTGCCATGCATAACATATTGACTCATAAAACACATAAGAAAGAGAAACATAAAGTATTCAATAAGACACAACACCTAACAAACCAAGATAATGAATCTAATAATCCACCTTACTGGTATGACTCATGATACTCGTTGGAACTATGGACTGGGTAAGTACCTGTTAGCTAGGGAACAACTGTTGATCCGTATAGATGAATTGGAATATTGAACTCGCTCCTCTTTTCAGAGAAGCAACAATGGTCAACACTAGAAGTTCTCGTGGAGGTCGTAAGGGTAAACAACCTAGAATTGTACTAGAGGTTGAACTGCCCAACGGAACTAAGGCTCAAAACTCTGAGGCATCGGCTGCTTCATCAGGAGCACTAGCAGCTGCACAAACTACTGCAGTAGTACCTTAGTCAAGTGTGGCAGCCGACGACGTGACTGCGTTCATGACCACCATGATACGAACCATGCAACAACAACAGGAGTTACACAGTTTGCTACTGTGATGCTTGATCGCGCTACACCACCACCACCCAATCGACCAGTGCTATTTCCACCACCTGTACCTCACTACTTAGCAGAAAATTCCACTGCCAAGGTGATGGAGCGATTCAAGAAACTCCAACTGCCTGCATTTTTGAAAATAACCTTTGAGGCAATGTAGCCAAAACGGTGGATCAGTGCCCTAGAAAAGGCATTTGAAGTACTTGAGTGCACGGACACGCAAAAGATTATTTATGCGGGTTATCAGTTGCAAAATGAAGCCGAAGCTTGGTGGAAAGCCACGAGGCCTAATTTGGAAGCTGCTCACCCAAACCCCACATGGGAATAGTTTAAAGAGGTTTTCTTTAAAAACTACTTTCCCAAAAGTTTCAAGGATAGAAAGGAAGTAGAATTCATCGCACTGGTGCAAGGGAACAAGTCGGTACTAGATTACCAACAACGGTTCGAAGATCTATTCTATTTTGCTCCAGAGCACTTGAAAGGGGAAGTTAGTAAGGCCAAGAAATTTGAGAAGGGACTCAAAACTAAGATTGGATCAATTTTGTCAATCATGGATATTCGGGATTATGCTCAAATGGTTGATAAGGCGAAGACAATGGAGGATAGATTCAAGGAAAAAGAGAAAGAAAAGACTGTGATGTCGCCTGGGTTGAATAAAAGGCTGAATAATTTCCAAACCTATGGTTAGCCAAATAAGGTTTATCGAGGAAAAAATTCAAGCCCTATTCCAACTCTGTATCGTAGGCCGAGCATAGGTCAAAATTCTTTTCACCCTACATTTACTCGATCCACTCAACCTACTACAAGTCAGGCGACGATAGCAGCTTCGCCAACCCAACCAGCAGCAAGTCAAGCGAGCAAGGCCTCAACATCTGGAGCTCTGCCCTTTAAGTGCTATCTGTGTAACAAGGAAGGACATATGGATAGGGATTGCAAATCGCGTGGATATGGCAACAATTCATTTAATCAGCCCTACGCTAGGCCATTTCAACCGCGTGACAATCGAACGTAAGGAAAGGTGTTCGCTTTGACAAATGAAGAAGCTGAGTCGAACCCCGACGTAATGACAAGTAAGTAGTTGAACACTATAAATTATAGAGAATAACTGGTTTAATTCGTGAAACCTAAATTACCTACAAACCCTAGGTACCCTGAATGTCTCAACCATACCCGTGCGAGTATTATTTGACTCGGGCACAACCCACTCTTTTGTCTCCTCAACCTTTGTGAGTAAGATGAAAGAACAACCAAGAGATATTGGGCAGGAGTTAGTAGTCAGCAAGCCGACAGGGAGTGTCGTGAGTTTGAAAGAGGTCTACGACCCTATCAGATTGAAATCTGTGGGAAGAAACTAGCCGCACGATTAATAAAGATGGATATAAACGATTTTGACGTAATACTAGGCATGGACTGGCTATTTGCCTATGGTGCAAACATCTTATGTGCAGAGAAAAAGATAATATTTAAATTGGAAGATGGGTTGGACTTCACCTATCAAAGTGAATCCAGGAGGAAATCCCGAAGGATAACATTATTCGCACTCTAGGCGCGAAGGTTATTAGAAGAAGGATGCCAAGGCTTTTTGGCCACTGTGATAGACACAGAGGCGAAGATAAAACCCTTGGAGGAACTTCACTTTGTCAGAGAATTTCCTGATTTATTTCCAGAAGATCTGACATAGTTGCCGCCGGACCGCGATATAGAGTTCACGATTGACCTGATTCCTGGTGCAGCACCGGTATCCAAGGTACCATACAGGATGGCGCCAATTGAATTGAAAGAGTTGCAGACACAACTTCAAGATCTGCTGAAGAAGGGATTTATTCGACCCAGTGTGTCACCCTGGGGAGCACCTGTGCTATTCGTCAAGAAGAAAGATGGAAGCATGCGGCTGTGTATCGACTACTGCGAGTTGAATAAGCTAACAATCAAGAATCGATACCAGTTGCCGCATATTGACGACCTTGTTGATAAGCTACAAGGAGCAAGAGTTTTCTCCAAGATTGATCTTAGGTCGGGATACCACCAACTGAAGATCAAGAGCGGTGACATCCATAAAATGGCATTCCGAACTCGATACGGACATTATGAATTTTTAGTGTTGTCGATCGGACTAACCAACGCCCCAGCAGCGTTCATGGATATGATGAATAGAGTATTCCATGACGTACTGGATAAGTTCATCATAGTGTTTATTGACGACATCCTGGTGTACTCTAAGAATGAGGAGGAGCACGCGCAATATCTTACATTCGTGTTGCAGCGGCTGCGGGAACATCGATTCTATGCCAAGTTCAGTAAGTGTGAATTTTGGCTCAACCAAATTGGTTTCCTGGGGCATATTTTCACCAAGGACGGCATCAAGGTAGACCCCGAAAAGGTGGAAGCAGTTCTCAAATGGGAAACTCCAAAGAATGCCATGGAGATTCGAAGTTTCTTGGGATTGGCCGGTTATTACCGTCGATTTATTGAGAATTTCTCACTCATTTCGGCGCCCATGATAAAACTTACAAGGAAGGGTGCCAAGTTTGAGTGGAATGAAGCGTGCAAGAAAAGCTTCCAGGAATTGAAGAACCGTTTAGTGTCAACTCCAATTCTGACCATTCTAGACGAAACAGGAGGAATGGTGGTATAAACGGACGCATCTAGAACAGGCTTACATGGCATCCTGATGTAGAGAGGTAAAGTAGTCGCATATGCCTCCAGGCAATTAAAAGAACACGAGAAGAACTACCCCACTCATGACCTAGAATTGGCAGTGGTAGTCTTCACATTGAAAATATGGCGACTCTACCTATACGGTGAAAAGAGTGAAATCTTCAACGATCATAAGAGCTTGAAGTATTTCTTCACCCAAAAGGAGCTTAACATGAGACAGAGACGGTGGTTAGAATTGGTAAAAGATTATGATTGTGAAATCCAGTATCACCCTGGCAGGGCCAATGTTGTGGCAGATGCATTAAGCAGAAAATCTCAAACTGTGTCTCTCGCATCTTTGGTCATAAGTGAGCAATTAATAGAGGAAGCTCAAAAATTTGATTTGGAGCTTGTGATCGAAGAAGTGGCTATGCAATTAGCAGCAATGGATCTACAGCTGTTGATACGAGAAGAAATAATTGTGAAACAACCATTGGATCTTGAGCTGGCCAAAATAATTTGGGAAATTCAACAAGGTGTCCACAAGGACCCGGACTTTTCCTTGGCCCAAGATGGAGCATTGAAGTTTCGGGATAGATTGTGTGTGCCTAAGGATTTTGATGTCCAAGATCGAATTCTTAAAGAGGCGCACAACTCACCCTATACTATCCACCCCGGAAGTACAAAGATGTATAGAGACTTGAAGAAATATTACTGGTGGATTGGAATGAAGCAGACCATAGCAATCTACGTGTCTAAGTGCCTCACTTATCAACAAATAAAGGCGGAAAGACACCAACTGTATGGTCTCTTGTAACCACTTCCCATACCTGAGTGGAAGTGGGAAAGAATCACTATGGATTTCGTGACAAATCTGCCCAACACCAGGAAGGGCATGAATGCAATTTGGGTGATCGTAGACGGACTGACAAAGGCAGCTCACTTCATACCGATTAAAATAAGTTATCCGATGGAGAAGCTTGCCCAGATCTACATTGACAACATAGTCCGATTACATGGCGTGCTGTCGCGATTGTGTCCGACAGAGATCCTCGATTTACTTCAAGGTTTTGGAGAAGTTTACAAAAGGCATTGGGATCTCAATTGAATCTTAGTACAGTTTTCCATCCGCAGACGGATGGACAATCAGAAAGAACCATTCAAACTCTGGACGACATGCTCCGAGCCTGTGTTTTGGAAATGAATGACAGTTGGGATGCTCACATACCATTGGTGGAATTTGCATATAATAACAGTTACCACTCCACCATTGGCATGGCACCGTTTGAAGCACTCTATGGTAAGAAGTGTCGAACTTCGATCTATTGGGATGCAGTAGGTGAGCGAAAATATCTCGGACCCAAAATGATTCAAGCGACCTGTGACAAGGTGGATGTCATAAGAGAGAAGATTAAGGCAGCTCAGTCGAGATAGAAGAGTTATGCAGATAATCGAAGGAAGGATATTGAATTTGAGATCCGAGTAAAAGTATTTCTTGGAGTGTCCAACCAAAGGACTGCTGCGCTTCAACAAGAAAGGCAAGTTGAGCCCAAGATTTATTGGTCCATATGAAATTCTAAATAGAGTGGGCCCCGTAGCATACAGGCTGACTCTACCACCATCTTTATCAGGCGTCCACGATGTTTTTCATGTGTCAGTGCTACGAAAGTACTTAAACAATCCGACGCATGTATTATCAGCTAAACCTGAACAGTTGGACATGGATATGACTTATGAAGAGCCCCCCATGAAGATATTGGACAGAAAGGAGCATAACCTCCAAAACTGCACCGTCGCTTTCATGAAGGTTTGTTGGGGAAATAACCCAGTGGAAGAAGCTTCATGGGAGCGTGAGGAAGAAATGAAGGAGAAGTATCCTCAACTCTTTGGATTACTAGGTAAGAAAATTTCGAGGACAAAATTTTTGTAAGGTGGGGAGAAATGTCAAATCCTGCCTCCTGACTAGCTAGAATCTGACTGAAGTGCAGTAACCCCTGGCCAGGCCACCAAGATCACTGTGGAGCATCACTCCACTTAATGAGATCAATGAAAATGCTTTGAACAAGTTTCCCTATATACCTGTTAGAAGATGGATAGCAGACCCCTGCACTTGCACAGCTCACAAACTGATGTATGACTTGGATCCCAGGTAATCTCTCTCCTCCCTAAAATGGTGAGACCCACCTCTGAAAAATCATGTAAAAACCCATGGTGGGCATGTGGGGACAATACCCTTACCTAGGGTCAAACCCCTGTGCAATCCCCCTTTGAATTCATGTTGCTGGAATTCACTGGGCCTTGGCACTGGGCAATGTGGCAACGCCCAGAGACATCGCCCAGTGGCTGTTTTTACACATTTTTAATTATTAAAAATGTGGGGACCACCGCACTTGAACATGGACACCCTCCAGTGGTAGAGGGGACTCTAAGGGACCACCTCATATCACTGGTTCATTGCGGTCCCCACCAGAGAGCCCAGAACTTAATAGAATGAGTTCCAAAAATCAGTTTTTAAAAGAGGGACTGAAGGCAAATAGGCCTTAGTTGGCCTTGGCTTGTAAATAGGAGGCCTTGGGCTCATTTTAGAGCCCTTGGCAGAATCTGAATCCAAAAGAAAGAAGAGAGAGAAAGGAGAGGAAGAAGAGAAGGAAGAAAGGAGAAGAAGGAGAAGGAGCTGCAGCAGCCCATCTCAGGCTGATCCGAGCTCACCTATAGTAGTATTCAGGTAAAGAAACACCCCATACCTGCTGTACCTGTTCTTTCTCTGTTCTTGCTGTGCTTTGCAACTCTGGGCAGCCCAGACAAGCTACGGTTTGCCTAGTCTGGCTCCAGATTTGCCATGCATGCATAGAGCATGGGAGATCTATGAATTTTATCACTTTTCATTAGGCATTTGTGCTGCTGCCATGGTCGAAACCTGGTTGTGCCCATCTGCACTGCCAGATGGCCTATTGGCCAGTGTTTTTGGAACCCTAGGAGTTGGCTAAGGCTGTACAGCTCTAACTCTAGATGGGTACAACCTCAAGCCCTCTTGAATCAGGTATTTTCAGCCATGTACAAGGCTGGAACTGAAATCCAAGCCTAGCCAAATCCCTGTGCACTATTCATCTAGGTTTCTTGGGCAGCCACAGTCAGTCTGACTGGAACCCTGATGATGAAATTGATTGGACCATGAGATAGACCACCACATGAGCTACCCAGATCCCTAAACATGCAGAGGATCAAGTGTGGGCCCAGCCCTGTAGGTCCCACTTTGGAAACTCAGCCCAAGGTCGATTTTGTAGGCATTGGGCAATGCATTGGGCGATGCAGCAAGGCCCAGTGATGGAATCTTTCAGAAATGAAGGGGCAGATCTGTATTTTCCTATTGGCCTTCATCCCTGGACACTGTGGGATGTGAGAAATGAAAAAAATGCCCTTCCCTCACATCTGTCCATAAATGAAAAATATTTTGGAACCCTAAGTGGGCCCTGCATGTGACTGTGCACTGCTGTGTTTGATTCTACATCACTGACGTAAAGTGGACAGCAGTGTAATTATGTCATAGACTATTGTGGGACCATGTTCTGACCTAGTGGCAGGTACTGGTATTACAAATGACCAATTTACCCCTATGCCTTAGCCTTGGCCCATGCACCGAAACATGACCTAAGGCCCGGTGTAAGGCTCAGTGATTCCAAGAGTGAACGAATTGAACTCCGGGTCAACCCAGTAAGATTAGGGTAACCCTAGGACTTCTAATGATAGACTGATAACTTAACATGACAACTTGTGATTTACATCTAGGACTTGATCCTGTGCGCAAGGACAATAACCAGACAACTGCTGGGACTGAATTTGTGATTGAGTACCTCGAGCCAAGTACTAGTGGGTGAATAATATTATAGTATGTGCAAATGTAATTATGATCTGATGCTGGCTATTAATAATTGAATCATGAATGCTGTGTTATTTACTTACATAATCACTGCATAATGTCTGTTGTTGATCAACATTGTGAATTCTATATGATGGATGTGATTGCTAGACTAGATGCTGTACTCGGCTTAGAAATGGGGCCTGTGGTAGCCCGTATTATGGGGTACAGTTGACACCGCTGGACTCATACGATGCCATATAGACATGGGGCTAGAGTTTCATCACTTGTGCCATGAACCCTTACCACCAGGGGTTGAGGTGCTGGATGCCTGTGGGGACAATTATCCGGGAGTGAAAAAAAAGAAAAATAAAAGACAACCAGAATGGTGCATAAATAAAAGAACACTGGAATGGTGCATGAGGGAAGAAACGGTTGTCCCCCTGGATAAGCACAGAGGGCTGGTTGGGCCGACCTTTGTGAACGAATGCGAGGGCTGACTAGTCTTCTCCGACAACTCAATGGGTGTACCCCGGGAAGGGGTTTGAAGCCCGCCCCAGGGATACATGTATTGGGGATTGTAGGGGCAAGACCAGACTTAGTTGTATTGCTAGGTGGCTAATAATAAAGAATTTGGACTTGCATATCATGTAGATCATATGAACTGTGATTGTGATTGCATGTGCATGCATGATTGATGTTATTTGCTCATGAGCTCGGTGGGGCTCATACTCTGTTATATGTTATTTCTTCTTAGATGATCCTGCAGGTGGATGCCGCTGTGGCATGGTGGGCTATCTCGAGGAGGAGAGTTTTGGTTGTTATGACGATGTTGGTGTGGACCCTGACGGAGGTCATACCGATTCTGCGTACGTTTTCAGTGGTTGTTGATGAAGACCATTGAAGCGTGCATGTGATTTTTTGATTGGGGACTCCTTTTGAGTTTTCTGGAGTATCCCCGTTCTGACTTGGTTGTGTAGTTTTTATTTGGTTTTTCTTTTGGGGCTGAGAATGCTCGCCCAGTATATATTTTCGTATGTGTTTTTAGCTTTTGTTTCTTTGTTGTGGGTTGTGTGTGCTCGGGAGATGTATCAAACAAGACTTATTATGTATATATTATCATCTTTTTCCCGTATCGCTATGGTGCCTTTTTACTTTTAAATTATAGATGTCTTGCATTACTCAGATCTTACTTGTGGTTAAGATGTGGATATGGTTCCATGATTGTAAGCACTGCTTCTAGATCCGTGGGATTTGGCGGATTGCCGTTACGCAATTCGGGTCACCTACCCAATCCTCCTAGGGGGTGGTTTAGGGTGTGACAACCGGCACTCATGATTAATCAAGGAAGACCCTTATAACCTTAGAGTTGATGTAATGATGCCATAAATCCTTCATTATTCGATGTTTTTTAAAGGTCAAGTTTGAATCATCACATAGCAACAAACAAAAATGTCCTAATTGAGAATTTCTCGGCAGTCTATCCTTTGCTAATATAGAGTGCCTTTCATTGTGGGATAATCAGAGCTCTATCGTTGACGTCCTATACTAATTAGTGTATCATTCTTCGAAGGATAATCGAGGTAACATTCTTTGATACGCTAATCTAGATATATATGTCGCTTTTGATGAGGGACTATCTAGGGACGGATAGAGCTCTTTTCCATGATAGACAATCAACATTAGGAAGGATATACCACTCAGAATCTCGCTTATAGCCCTAAGCAGACTATGTTGGTTTGTGGCATATCCTAGTCGCATATGGTCTAATTTCCTACATGATGCATGCAATAGGTAGGCTAATAGGATAGAACAATGTCACCCTTGACAGAACCGATATACCTATCAGTTTATTCGAGTCATAGGTATGTGGTCCTTTTGATATACCTAGGGAATAGGTCATCCGATCTTAGAGTAGTCAACCTAGTGCCCTTTTTGGGTAGCGAAAGTACCCCACAGCACACTAGTGAATACCCTCATCGGTGATTCTAAACCCGTAAAGTATCAAGGGTTGTGGTTTCGCCACGAATTACCCATGACTACACATGGGGTCCAACGACTAACCATGGGGCTAAATATGTTCCCATGACGTGTGTGTGTGCATGATAGTGGTGCAGGAAGCGGCCGTCATCCAATCTCAGGGTACTTAGTATGATGTGCCCTACCTTTCCGGGGGTAGAGGCACAATATGGAGTACCCTCGTCATTTGATTTCACTTCGAACACGATGCATGATGCAGTTAATACAATAAAATGGGTTAGCCAAACATATTATGAATCAAATAATGCTTAAGGGAGAAAATTCTTACATTCAACGGTAGCATCTAGTATTGAAAGCTTGACCATCAATCCCCAATGGAGTTGCCACTGTGAGGATCCATTCCTGCCGCGCTACGCCGTGACGTGTAGGGTATTATACTCCTCAATGGAGAGAAGGAGTCTATGTGTCAATTAACGGGGGATGGGGGTTACACTATTCATGTGAAATGGAGTCCCCATCTAGGATTAGGGCCTAGGACCCAATTGGTGTAGCCCTGAGAAGGGCTACAAAATCCTATTTGGTCTGGTCAGAAATTCAGGTTAAGTGGTCAGGTTACGAGAGTGGGAAGCTATTAGGCACCCATCTCGCTTGGGTAAACCAGTCTTTCTACTAGATGCTTGTTTTCGAATATTCTCTCTTTATGAATGTCCTATACCCACATGCATGGCTAAATAATGATGCACAAACTATTTAAATAAACTAAACTATGTTATACTAACTACTATGTACACAACACAAGAATACTTAAGAGTCTACATTGTGCCAAAATTAAAGGTTAACGATAGAAATGTATACATGTATGCTAAATTAATGAGATTATGAAAAATACAAGATTCAGAGCGTCCCCCAGCTTAGGTGTAGACAAATGACTGACTTTGTCCTCTGTCGGATAGAGTAACGGCTCTCGGGAACCAAATCGGAACAACTTCAATAGGGTATGGGCGTCATGAGAATTTGGGAGTCGAATACTCGATTCTTAGACAAAATGGCTATACAATGAGGATTTTCTGAGGATTGGGCAAAATAGGGTTGAAGAAGCCGAGTTCAAATAATCCAGACTTCGGACAAGGGGGCAAGGCTTGAAAGCTCGGAAACGGGTTGGGGGAAGGCCCCTGAATAAGGGAAATGGGAAAAAAAGGCAAAAATTGGGCTCTGAGGGGCTCCCCTCTCCCAAAAACTTTGATGGTGCAAATGAGGGGGGGGGGAAGGGGGCTATTTATAGGCAAAAATGGGCTCCTTAATGCTGCATGGTGGGGTCGCACCAATCTGTTGTGCCACGTGGCAGGGCCGTGCCTGTTTGCGGTGCCGTGGGGATGTGCTACTGCGCTAGACTATCGTGTTTCCTTCTACAGTACACGCTTTGTGGGGGCTCTGGTTTCTGGGATTTTCCTCCCATCTAACTCTTCATGAAATTTGGTAGCGGACCACCATGGTCGGGGAAGGTGAGTAGTACCTCCTTCAGCATTTGGTAAAAGGGTTGTGTAAATCGTCTTTTAGGTATTTGGGGGTGATATGGCTCATGTGCGGGAGTAAGGGTCCTTGCGGGAGACTTTGTCAGTCATGCATGTCCAATTGTCGTCATCGCCAAGGGTGGTGACAAAATTCAGCGTCTACACCCACCTTAACCGATTAAGTCGATCTTTCTAATATATGCTATATTGCAAATATTCTCCGATAACAACTTACCCTATACTAACATGCATGGCTAATTCATGATACATTAACTATTTAAGAGGAGAGAAAATATATTATCCTAAATACTATGTACATTAAACGGATTAACTTGAGAGTCTACATTGTGCCAAAATAAAGAAAAGGTAAGAATATATACCTGTACGTAAAATCGATGAGGTCACACTCAGGTGGAAACAAATGATTGACTTATCCTTCTTCAGATAGAGGAATGGCTTGTAAAGGTTAGGTTGGATGCTCAGAATTTAGGCAGAGTAATGTCATCACGAAGGATTTGGAGCCAAATGCTCGATCTTTGGACAAAATTGCAACATCGGTGAAGATTCGTAGGCCTTTTTCTTCAATCGTCGAAAATAACAACGGCTATATGGGGCTCATGGACTTTATAAAAGCAAAATGTTACATTAGTCAGATTTGAGTGACCCAAACTATGGAAAGGGTAACGAGACTAAGGATTTCAATGTTGGGGATGGGGTAGACCCCAGGACAAGCGAAACAGGGCTTCAGACACTGAAAAAGGTGAAATAGAGCCTTGGAGGCACCCTTCCCGAGAGAAGTGGATTATTGTAAATGAGGGAGGGGACCCCTATTTATAGGGGTCCAGGGGTCAGGGGCGCTGTGGTCAAATTTATATTACTGAGGCGTCATGGCTATAGCACCTCAGTAGTTGTAGACACCTCATTTTGTCTTTCCCCCAGAGGTTTCCCGTAACAATGATGAGCACCCTCCAAGGCCTAGAGCCGATGTATCTATGGATATAGTTTCGGTGAGCACTGCCTGAATCTATATACCGATTGTCCATTCCCCTTACCGAAGCCCAAACTAAAGCCTCCAAACCCTCCAACAATCCCTAGAAGGCTAACCCTGACCCAGACCTCTTGGAATCAGCTTGGCCCAGCTCAAAACCTGCCCCAAATAGCCCATTTAATGCTTGTCAACATTGGAATCCAAATCGACACTCAAAGGCCCTGCGTCGACACTAAACACACCTTCCATCGACATCGAGCCATACCCCCTCACTGTCGAATAGAACATCTCCACTATCTAACCTGACTCAACATTCAGACAATAACAATTGACACCCGAACACCAACCCTCGATGTCAAGTGTTGTTTATCAACAGCCACTTGATGTCAAACTCACCTCACTTCGATGTCAACTCGGGCTATTTCAATGTAGAATCTCTACAAATCCTAGAAGCCCAAATTGGCCATTTTTTACTCCGATTTTGATTCCTTTCGGACCAAGCCTATTTTTGGCACATTGGATCTCAATCTTGGGTCCCTTAGGCCCCAAGAAACCCTACCTAAGACCATAAAACACCTGCCCCCCATTCTATTGGCCCTTACCTTGACTTTACATCCATCGTCGATGCAAAGACAGCCATCTTGGACTATCTAAATTAACCTTGGCATCCTTACATGAATTTAGGAGTGCACACACCCCTTTACATCTAGAAATACACCCCCTCACGTTGAGGAGGGTTACATGAACCTTACATGCACTTCATATGAGTTTGCTTAGTCCCTAGTCCAATTACCCATTGTTTAGAGCTTACTTACCCCATACTTAACTCCCCCATTCAAGAGCTTTGAATCTCTAGCCTTTGGCCCTTCATTTGGCCTCAGCCTATTGCCATCCCCACATCTTGTTTGTTGAAATCCCCCACTTAAATTCAAAGATCCAAGTCTGAAGACATCCATCCAGTAATCTCAGCATACTAACAAAGTATTCGCATAGAAAGAGATAAGAGAAGCCATCACAAGCGGCGATACTTGCTCAACGTACGAATCTCCTGAGTTACAAAAGGGAAACTTTCACACCTCCGATTTGATCTCCTTCCACCAGGTAGGTTCTCTTTCATTTTTTAGCTTTCTTTAATTTACATGTTTTTCACTTTCTATTTCATTTTGCATCTCCGGAGGAGAGTGATCCCATCTTCTTAGATGGTGATCACACGTAATGTTATGCTTTCTCATCACTTTCTGTTGTATCTTGCTTCCATGCATGCATCTTTCCATGATCTTCATCCCCTGTAGTCTAAGACTCCCCCATGCATATACATTGAGTTATCATCTCTATTTTCATATTCTTCTCTTATCCTTGATTAGATTAGAGTCAATCATGCTTAGGTCCCAAAGGTCTTGGAGTGTCAAGCCTGCCCCTAACTGACTGAAAATTTTGGATAAAGGACAGGGACTTCTGACCAATCACCCAAACACATTGTGGAGCATCACTCTAGTAGTTGAACCTCCAAGGATGTCCTCCTACATACCTGCTAGAAGATGGATTGCATACCCTTGCAGTTGCACTGCCCACAGCATGATGTACTGCATAAACCCTAGGTAATCTCTCTCCTATCCATAAATATGTGGCCCATACCTGTACAGATGCGTATTAAACCCTGGGTGAGGTGTTGGTGCAAAGCCCAAGTCCTAGGCCAAGCACCTATGCAAGCATAGAGCGTATACAACATTGCTATATTCTCTGGGTGATGCACTGGGCGATTGGCCCAATCACCCAGTGAATCGCCCAGAATGGCTGAATTGCATATCTTGGACTCCAGACATGTGGGGAGCACCCATACAGACCATGGACACCCTCTAGGGATAGATGGGAATTTTAGGAACCATTACCTACCCCTGGTATCATGTGGACCCCACCTGAGCTACCAGAATGGCTAAGAATCTACTAGAAAAATGCTTTCGAAGGAGGGGCTGGCAACAAACAGGCCTTAGTCATGGCTGGCCTATGAATAGGCGGTGCCCACCCAAAAATAGAATGCTACTACTATTCAAATCGTGGAGAGAAAAGAAAGGAGAGAAAGAGAAAAAGAAAAGAGAGAAAGGAAGAAGAAGAGAAGGAGAAGAAGTGGAAAGGAGGAGGATCATCGCACCGCCGCATCCAGCCCCTATCCATGTAGCAAATCCATCTTAGGTAATGAACCTTAGTACTATGAGCTGTCGCCTTCTATATATCTCTCGTGGATCCCCGCTTCCGAGAATGTACTAGGCGATTGGCCCAATCACCCAATGAATCGTCCAGAGATTAATTTTGGACTGTATTGCCATCCAATCTTTGTGAGCCTTCACCAATGGGCTATACACAGTGTATGGAGGTGGTAAATGACCAAAATACCCCTCTTCACATCTGTTTGGTAATATCCATACCTTGGGTACCCAATTGAGCCCCATAAGGCCTCATAACCATGCCAGGGTTGGTCCAGCTAAACTGCTGACCTGGGAACTGTTTTGAATGCCTATCAGCACATGTACAACTGACTACACTACTGTGAACCAAATCAAACCCTATTCCACATCTCTTGATGATGCACCGGGACATGGACCTGAAAGCCAAGTGTAAGGCCTGGAGAATTCCAAGTGACACCAGACTGAACACTGAGTCCCACCAGTGATCCTAGACCAACACTAGGTTATACAGAATAGCTTTGAATAGTAATTAACACATTTCTGATTTATTAAATTAGGAAGTGATCCCGTGCTCGAGGTGCATAGCCAGACATCGGCCGGGACTGAACCAATAACTGAACCAGTAGGACCAGATCAAGGTGAGTGAAATTTTACTGTGTATGTAGATGTAACATAACTAATATGATGAAATGAATTATAACATAATGATATTGTGTTGTATACTTATTTCATCAAATCTTAAAATCTGGAAACAACAATGTGTTGACTGCTGGAATCTGTGAATGAGCATTGTATGATGTATGTGATTTGTTAGACTAGATGCTGTAGCCAGCTTGGAAATGAGGCCTGTGGTAGCCCATAGAATGGGATGCGGTTGACACCACCCGACTCATACGATGCCATATAGACATATTGGGCTAGAGTTTCATCACCCGTGCTACGCACCCATGCTAACAACGGTTAAGGTGTTGGATGCCTGTGAGAGTGGTCATATGAATGAGAAAAGAAAAGAAAAGAAAAGAAAGAAATGTTATTGCACCAAAAAGGTGATTATGGGCTATAAGCCAGAGAAAAGAAAAGTGATAAAAATGATGGATGCCTCACAGGTTAATCCTAGAGGGCTGGTCGGGCTGACCTTGGTGACTGATGCGGGTGCTGATTGGTACTCTTGGACAACTCAATGGGTGTATCGTGGGAAAGGTTAAAAGTCCGCACTAGGGATACATATATTGGGGATTGTAGTAGCACTAACCTGCCTTAGTTGTGATGTTAGGTGGCTAATAAATAAAATGAACTGCACCTCATGCAGGACTCATATGGTTGTGATTCCATATGCATGCATGGTGATGTATTTCATTCACGGGCTCGATGAAGCTCACACTTTGTTATATATGTTTTTCTGTGAGATGATCCTACAAGTGGATGCCACTGTGGCGGGGAGACTTATCACTCGGAGGCGAGCTATGGTGGTTATGATTGTATTGGTATGGACCTAGATGGAGGTCATACCGATGGTGTAAGTGTTTTCTGTGACGACTGAGGATGACCCGTGAAGGGTGTTGCTACTGACTTTGTTTTGTCTTGGGGACTCCTTTTGTTTTTGTCAGAGTTTTTTGATGAGCACATTTATGTGTGAAATTTTAGGGCATAAATTATACATTTTACCACATTGGACAGAATTACTTGATGCTTTCTTGTGCTTTTTAGGGTTTAGGTGAATTCTTGTGAAAATGAAGGAGATGATGCTAAGGAGATGTTTTTAATCTTTTTTAGAACTGTAAATGGATGCATAGCCCATCGAGTCAGCTTCGCAATAGTTCAAACGGCACTTAATTCCGAGTTGAAACGAAGAAGTTATGACCGTTTTTGTAACGACGCGTGAAAATGGTCTGCAGGGGTTTATTTATAATTATTGACAGTCGGATGGAGATAAAGTGAAGCAAAAGTTCATATTTTAGGGGCCTTAACGCAATTATTAGAAGTTATATTTCTTGTACCCGAAAGATTCTATTTGGAGGGCTCTGGACAGTCCAACTTCAACTTGAGATATCTTGGGCTTCCGAACTCCAAATTGGATGAAATTTGGCTCTATTTTGGGTGATTTTTCGTAAGGAACACAATGGTGAGGCCTATATAAGCACCCCATGCTCCACGGTTTCTGAAAGACAGAATGGGTATTTTATTTATTCTTGAAGGAATCCTAGTCATCACCCTTACTCTCTCTCTCCTCCAACTTCTCAAGGGCACTTCTAGAATTCTACTTGGGATAGATTTATATTTTCTCATCTATGGAAGGTTGAAAAATCAAAGATGCTTTGATTTTATTGCTTGGAGAAGATATCTACAAAGAAAAGGAAGCACTTGTTAGAATTGAAAGTTTATTTTTCTAGAAATAGAAGGTCTATGTAAACAATCTTCTCTTCTTCTTCTTTCTATTTTTTTCTTTTTTCTTAGGATTCAAGGCATTGTAAAAGAGGAAAGAGAAGAGAATATTCTCTTTTCTTAGGGAATATTTCTCCTACACTTCCATCTTCTCTCTTCTCCTCTCTTCCACCTATAAATACCCCCTACCTCTCTTGTAAAAATTGGCTCATTCACTTAGTGAAATTTCTTCTCTTCTTCTCCTTCTAATTTGTGATTTTTTGCTTTTCTAAGTTCTAGTTTGCTTTTATGATTTTTAGTTAATGGTTATAATAGGTTTAGTTTATGCTTTAATTTCAATTTAAGTCTTCAATTGGGTTGTAATTTCTTAATTCTAGTTTAGGTTTTAAGCCTTCTAGTCTAAGTTCTTAAGTTGATGACAAGACTTGAAGATTTAGAAGAGGAGGCCATGGTAAGTTTATGCAAGTATTCAAGCTTTTCATTTACATTCATGCAAGCACATCCAGGTTTTACTATGTAAACTCTCAATCTCATTCTCCATCTCCTCTATCTCTCTCTATCTTCTTCTTCTTCCCCCTCTATTTCTTTTATTTTAATTTTATATGGTTGTGGTTTATGGATGCATTTTTATTCCCTTAGTTCTTTTTATGTGGTTAGTATGTGTGGCTGCATTTTTATTCCTTTCAATTCGCTTTAGTTTGATAGGTTAGATGCTCATGTGTTAGGACGCCGATTTAATCCCTTAATTTTGTTAGATGCTTATAAGTTAGGATGCATTGATTTTCGTTAATTTAATTAGTTTAATTAGTTTAATTTAACACTTTAATTTGGTTCACTTTGCATTACTTTTAAGTTAGTTAAATAGAGTGGCGTATATCTCCTCGTGTTCGACCCGTAGCTACGATTGACCCATACGCTTGCGGTATTATTTTAACTCAAACAAGTTTTTGGCGCCGTTGCCGGGGAGATTATTGTCCATTTTATTTATCTGATTTTTAAGTAGTTCGAAGTGTTTTAGTTTATTATTTTCTCTTCTTTTTTTTTGAAAAAAAAAAAATCAGTTTTTGAAAACCTCTTCTTGTTTCTCTTCTGTTTCAAATAGTGTGCGCCCAATCTAAAGTCCTTCATATGCTTCAACCCTCCATCTTTTGGTGTCCCTCATAGGATTAAGTTACCTATGACGCTACATCTTGACTTGGTTGGGTGGATTGACATGTGACTTATCTTTGGAGGTGACCACTCTTGATAACAGGAAAGCGACATAGTGAGAGTGTTGGAAACATAAACGTATAGTAGACCTCCATTCTACATCAGAATCCATATTGGAGTCGCATGTAGGTGGCTATAGAAGACTATATGGGTTCCCTTGCTGTCAACCTATATGGCATCCTTACAACTTTTGAACCATTGTTTCGATTTTTGAGGGATAGAGATGCACTATCTACCTTGGGGTCCCTCTTGTTTCTAGTTTTTTTTTTTTTTTAAGTGTTTTATTTTTCTTTAATTTTTCTAAAGGAGACCTCATATCTATTTAGGTGGCTAAGGTGTGGACTCGTGATTCAAGTAATCGTCTTATTAGAAGACCACCTTCTCTACCACCTTTGACCATGGATGACCAACAACCCAAGACTCTTAAGGATAGGTTTTACCCCACCAGGGCCGCACAGCCCTCATGCATTAGTCTGCCTGTTGTTATAGGGAATAACTATGAACTCAAGACCAACTTCATCAGCATGCTACCCCATTTTCATGGGATGGCTAATGAGGATGCATATCTCTTCCTTAGGGAATTTGAGGAGGTCTGTGTTCTAATTAAGGTCCAGAATTTGACTGATGATGCAGTTAGGCTTAGGTTTATACCCTTTGCCCTGAAAGACCAGGGCAAGAAGTGGCTCTATGGAATGCCAACAAACTCCATTAATACATGGGATGAGTTCACCATTGTTTTTTTGAGAAAATTCTTCCCTCTTCACAAGACCAATAAGCTTAAAAGTGACATCTTCCAGTTCAGGCAGAAACCACATGAGTCCTTTTCTAAGTTCATGGAAAGATTCAAGGACCTCCTCTTAGAATGCCCTCACCATGGTTTTAACTTGTGGCAGCTATGCCAAATTATTTATGAGGGTATTGATTATCAGACCAAGCAACTTATAGAGTCTATGTGTCCAGTAGGCTTTACTTCTTTTTCTGAGGAGAATGATGCATGGACATTCTTAACCAACTTGGCTGATAAGACTAGGGAATGGGAATCTTCCCAAGAGGTTGAAAGGACCACTAAGGGGTATCTCATTGAGGGTATGCTAGTCAAGGAGGCCAAACTTGATAGCCTCATAAAACGGTTGGAGTCCATAGTTCTTAAAGAGTCTATACCAGTTAATCCGGTCAACCAGGTCAACCATGTGTCGGTATACAGTTGGTGCCAAACCCCTGGACACCTTTCTGAGGAATACCCTAACACCTTGGTGGGCAATTCCAGCACTGAGAATGTAAGTGCTCTTTACCAAAATAACCCATATAGCAATACTTACAATCCAGGATGGAGAAATCACCCTAATTTCTTATGGAATCAAGGGAACCAAGTAGGCCCATCCAACTTTAACCATCAAGGCCAGGTTGGTGCCCAAAGGACCAACTATGCACCACAAAACCAAGGAATGTTTCCTAATCCCTTTCCCCCTCGTCCTCATCCAGGACCTTCTATTAATTCTACTAGGCCTCCTCTCCTTGCACCTTATCAACAACCCCCAGGGTTTACCAATATAGGAGAGGCAACAAGACTGAATGAGATGGACAACAAGATAGCTCTTCTCATGACAAGCCATAATAACATGGAAAAACAACTCACCCAGCTTGTCACAATCCTGCATGAGAGGGAAACAGGAAAGTTACCTAGCCAGCCTGAGCCAAATCCTAGGCATCAGGTTCATATTCAGCAAGGTACCCAAGCTCCTCTAACCAAAGTTGCACAAGGCCAACAGCACCAAGGGCCCTCCAGACAGATAAATGTTGTTTATGCTTTAAGGAGTGGCCATGAGTATCAACAGGCTAGTGCACCTCAGTGTTTATCATCTCATACTCCTGTTGACTCTCCCCCTTCTGAAGAGGCCATTGAAGTGCCTACTGTTTCAGGTTCGTCTAATGAACCTAAAAATATACCAGATGATTTGGTTGAGGAAACCAAAGAGGATTCTGTTGAGGAAGTTAAAAAGACCAACCCTAAAAGAATTTATACCCCACCTGCCCCTTTCCCAAATAGGTTGGTTAGCAAGAAGTCTCCTTCTATGGAGAAGATATTGGATGTGTTCAAACAGGTTCAGGTGAATATCCCCTTGTTGGATGTTATTGCCCAGATCCCCGCTTATGCTAAAGTCCTCAAAGACTTATGCACCCAAAAGCGGACCACCAATGTGCCCAAAAAGGCATTCTTGGCTGCTAACATTAGTTCTCTAATCTCACAGCCAGTAGCAGCCAAGCATAAGGATTCGGGAAGCCCCACCATCTCTTGCACTATAGGCCATACTACTATTGATCATGCCTTATTGTACCTTGGTGCAAGTGTGAACCTCTTACCCTTTCATGTCTACCAACAACTGGGATTGGGAGAACTGAAACCGACCAAAATTACTCTTCAACTTGCAGATCGGTTGGTTAAAGTTCCTAAGGGAATGATTGAGGATGTCCTGTTGAAGGTTGGAGAATTTATTTTTCCTGTAGATTTTATTGTTTTAGATACCCAACCCACTGCCAACTTCAAGGACCAAATCCCAATCATATTGAGTAGACCATTCCTAGCTACCAGTAATGCTTTAATCAATTGCAGGAATGGTCTCATGAAATTATCTTTTGGTAATACTTCTGTTGACTTCAATGTGTTTAGGTTGGGCAAGCAGCCTGACATGGATGAAGAGGTGCATATGCTTCAAGGATTTCCTGATGATATTGATTCGTTCTTTGAGATTGATTTTGATTCGGGATTTCAAGAATGTATGCAAGAATTGGAGGGTGTTGATGATACTCCCTTATCTGAGGTCTGGAGCATCCAACTACCTTTGGAGCCCCTTGGACCCCTATCTACTTCCATTCCCAAATCCTCTATTATTGAGCCCCCTACATTAGAGTTGAAGGCATTGCCCTCCAACCTCAAGTATGTCTTCTTAGGACATGATCATACTCTTCCTGTTATTATTGCTTTTGATTTGACTTCTATTCAGGAAGAAGAGTTGATTAAGCTTCTAAAGGACAATAAGGAAGCCATAGGTTGGATCATGTCTGACATCAAAGGTATTAGCCCCTCCATTGTTCAACATCATATACATCTGATGGAGAGTTCCAAACCTTCTAGGGAACCCCAAAGGAGGGCTAATCCTGTGATGAAAGAGGCAATCAAGAAAGAGATCCTAAAATGCTTGGATCATGGCATCATTTATCTTATTTCTGATAGCCAATGGATGAGTCTTGTGCAGGTTGTGCCTAAGAAAGGAGGAGTCACTGTAGTTGAGAATGCTAATAATGAGTTGATTCCAACCCATATCCAAATGGGATGGAGAGTGTGCATTGACTATAGGAAATTGAATGTGGCAGCTTGGAAGGACCACTTTCCCTTCCCTTTTATTGATCAGATGTTAGAGAGACTAGCTGGCCATGAATATTATTATTTTCTTAATGGTTATGCAGGCTATAAACAAATTCCTATTGCTCTAGAGGACCAACACAAGACCACTTTCACATGCCCTTATGGAACCTTTGCTTACCGGCGTATGCCTTTTGGGCTTTGCAATGCCCCTGCTACATTCCAAAGGTGCATGATGAGTATCTTTTCTGATATGGTAGAGCACTTCCTAGAGGTGTTTATGGATGATTTTTCTATTCACGGCTCTACTCTTTCTAATTGCTTGCATCATCTCTCTTTGGTTCTTAAAAGATGCATAGAAAAGAACTTGGTCCTGAATTGGGAGAAGTGCCACTTCATGGTAAAGCAAGGTATAGTTCTTGGTCACATTGTGTCCAAAGAAGGGATCAAGGTTGATAGATCTAAGGTGGACCTTATTTCCAATTTACAACCACCCAAGAGTGTGAAGGACATTAGATCTTTTCTTGGCCATGCAGGTTTTTACAGGAGATTCATCAAGGACTTTAGCCAGATAGCTAGACCTCTCACCTCTCTTTTGGCAAAGGACTACCCATTTGATTTCTCTTCTGAGTGTCATGATAGTTTTGAGCAATTGAAAAGAGCGTTGACTTCAGCCCCCATTATTCAAGCTCCAATTTGGACAGTTTCATTTGAACTTATGTGTGATGCCTCTGATTTTGCTATAGGGGCTGTTCTTGGGCAAAGAATCAATAAATTGCCCCATGTGATTTATTATGCAAGTAGGACTCTTAATGATGCATAGCTTAATTATACCACCACTGAGAAAGAATTTTTTGCTGTTGTGTTTGCTTTAGAGAAGTTTAGGCCCTACTTGGTTGGATCACATGTGATTGTTTATATTGACCATGCAGCTATCAAATATCTTGTGCAGAAGAAAAATGCCAAGGCTTACCTCATTAGGTGGGTCCTTTTGTTACAAGAATTTGATCTTGAAATTAGGGATAAGAAAGGGTGTGAAAATTTGGTTGCGGACCATCTATCCGCTGCCTAATTCCTTGATCGTTGATTCTTATCAATGAGAATTTTCCCGATGAGTATCGATGGCGAGTGTCTAGTGAACCTTGGTTTCTTGACATTGTTAATTATCGGTTCGGTGTGACACCTACACATTGGTCCACCCAAGATAAGAATCGTTTCTTTTCACAAATTAAGTATTTCTTTTGGGATGATCCTTATCTTTTTAAAACCTGCCCGGATCAAGTAATCCGGAGATGTGTCCCTGATCATGAGCAACAATCTATCTTATCTTTTTGCCATGATCAGGCTTGTGGAGGCCATTTTGGGCCTAATAAGACTGCGACCAAAGTTTTACAGGTGGATTTTATTGGCCTAGTCCGTTTAAAGACGCTTTACTTATTGCAGTTCATGTTCTTCATGCCAATCCTTAGGTCGTCTTACTAAGAGAAATATGATGCCCCTCAACCCAATTCTGGTGGTTGAGGTGTTTGATGTATGGGGTATTGATTTCATGGGGCCTTTCCCTAACTCTTTTGGTAACCTGTACATATTACTTGCTATGGACTATGTGTCCAAATGGATTGAGGCAGTTGCTTGTAAGACCAATGACCACAAGGTGGTTGTGAAATTTCTAAAGGAGAACATCTTCTCTCGTTTTGGTACTCCCCGAGCTCTCATTAGTGATCGGGGCAAGCATTTTTGTAATCGGCCTTTTGAGGCCCTCATGAAAAAGTATGGTGTCGTCCATAAGTTGGCCACACCCTACCATCCCCAGACTAGTGGCCAGGTTGAGGTTTCAAATAGGCAGATCAAGCAAATTCTTGAGAAAATCATCAACCCGAACCGCAAGGATTGGTCTAACCGATTGGTAGATGCATTGTGGGCCCATAGGACAGCCTTCAAGACCGATCTTGTTCAATCTCCGTACTGTCTGGTGTATGGAAAGACATGTCACTTACCTGCAGAGATTGAGCACAAGGCCTTTTGGGCTATCAAGAAACTTAACTTTGACCTACGCACTGCAGGTACCCATAGGAAACTCTAACTATCTGAGTTGGAAGAGCTTAGGAATGAGGCATATGAGAATGCCCGAATTTACAAGGAAAAAACCAAGGCTTTCCATGATAGGCACATTTTGAGAAAATCTTTTGAGGTAGGCCAGAATATTTTATTGTACGATTCTTGTTTGCATATCTTTCCAGGTAAGCTGCGTTCTAGATGGGATGGCCCCTATATTGTTCAAAAAGTTTATCCTCATGGGGCTGTTGAAGTCCTCAATCCAAGTACAGGAGCTACTTTCAAGGTCAATGGCCAAAGATTGAAGCCGTACATAGAGATGCCTACTCCAGTTGACGAAGAGGTCATGAATCTCCATGAGCCTCTTTACCTTGACCCCTGATATCCTGGTATGTATCCCCTCCCTTGTCCTTATTCTTTCTTTTCTGCATGCATTGAGGACACTGCATGAATTAAGTGTGGGGGGGTGTGTTGGACTTTAATTGTGAATTTTGTGAATTTTGATTGTGGCGATAGTTTTTGGGTATGTGCATAAGTCTCTTCGATTACAAAGCGAGAGAAAGAGGGAATTAGGTATCCTAGCATGCGAAATAATAAAAAATCCCTTTTCAAGGATGGTAGTTGGTTTGTATCCGGTGATGGGGATTGAGTTTGAAAATATGAGTGTTATTTCATTTGATGGCTAGATTCCTCTATGTGTTTTATGGACCCTTTGATCTTTTGGCTAGTAGTTGAGACCAATTTGTTTGTGGCAAGGCAAGACATGAAAGTGGAAGTGAATGAAAAAAAGAAAAAGAAAAAAAAACAAGGAATAGAAAAGAAAGTGGAATTCCTTGGGACTAGACAGGGCATTGTGCCTCATGAAGTAGGGTGACTTGATTGAAATTCCTTGGAAGGAAACTCAAAAAAAAAAAAAAAACTCTTGCATCAATGTCTCAATATCTTATGGATATATGCAAAAATCGAAGCTACTAAGTATTTGGGTGTCTAGTGTATGCTCCACCATGTCATTCAGAGAACAGTAGTGGAGTAGAAATAGAGTTTGTGGTTGAGAAAGAAAAAAACTTTTGCCTTAATGCCTGAAAAAAAAAAAAGAAGTATGGTCAACAATACTCAATGCCTAAGTCTTTGGTTCCATCGATGCTATGGGGGGTTTACTTGAAGGTGAGTAGTGTTCAAAAAATATGAGGTGATCCCTTGAACTGGATGCATTCTTGTTACTTGAATTGATGTGGGGTGATAAAATTCAAGTGTGGGGGAACCTTTGGCTCCTTGATCTTTAGTTGAACACTTTTTGGGATTATGTGCACTGTCCTACTTATGCTATGATTAAAATTTACAGCATTCATTTACAATTGAATTTTGGGTGTATATTCACTGCAAACACCCACGAGACACAACTCTAACACCCACGAGACACAACTCGTCCACTAGGGGTAACCTAGGGGTTCAAAGGCTTGTTGCACATGCTAAGTGCAACCGTGATTCCTACGAAAGTGAGTTAGGATTTTCTGCATTCTAGGTTAGTTTTTGTTTTTGCTTTACTTGAGGACAAGTAACGTTCAAGTGTGGGGGAATCTGATGAGCACATTTATGTGTGAAATTTTAGGGCATAAATTATACATTTTACCACATTGGACAGAGTTACTCGGTGCTTTCTTGTGCTTTTCAGGGTTTAGGTGAATTCTTGTGAAAATGAAGGAGATGATGCTAAGGAGATGTTTTTAAGCTCTTTAGAAGTGTAAATGGATGCATAGCCCATCGAGTCAGCTTCGCAATAGTTCAAACGGCACTTAATTCCGAGTTGAAACGAAGAAGTTATGGCCGTTTCCGTAACGACGCGTGAAAATGGTCTACAGGGGTTTATTTATAATTATTGACAGTCGAATGGGGATAAAGTGAAGCAAAAGTTCAGATTTCAGGGGCCTTAATGCAATTATTAGAAGTTATATTTCTTGTACCCGAAAGATTCCATTTGGAGGGCTCTGGACAGTCCAACTTCAACTTGAGATATCTTGGGCTCCCGAACTCCAAATTGGACGAAATTTGGCTCTATTTTGGGTGATTTTTTACAAGGAACACAATGGTGAGGCCTATATAAGCATCCCATGCTCCACGTTTTCTGAAGGACAGAATGGGTACTTTATTTATTCTTGAAGGAATCCTAGTCATCACCCTTACTCTCTCTCTCCTCCAACTTCTCAAGGGCACTTCTGAAATTCTACTTGGGATAGATTTATATTTTCTCATCTATGGAAGGTTGAAAAATCAAAGATGCTTTGATTTTATTGCTTGGAAAAGATATCTACAAAGAAAAGGAAGCACTTGTTAGAATTTGAAGTTTATTTTTCTAGAAATAGAAGGTCTATGTAAACAATCTTCTCTTCTTCTTCTTTCTATTTTTTTCTTTTTTCTTAGGATTCAAGGCATTGTAAAAGAGGAAAGAGAAGAGAATATTCTCTTTTCTTAGGGAATATTTCTCCTACACTTCCATCTTCTCTCTTCTCCTCTCTTCCACCTATAAATACCCCCTACCTCTCTTGTAAAAATTGGCTCATTCACTTAGTGAAATTTCTTCTCTTCTTCTCCTTCTAATTTGTGATTTTTTGCTTTTCTAAGTTCTAGTTTGCTTTTATGATTTTTAGTTAATGGTTATAATAGGTTTAGTTTATGCTTTAATTTCAATTTAAGTCTTCAATTGGATTGTAATTTCTTAATTCTAGTTTAGGTTTTAAGCCTTCTAGTCTAAGTTCTTAAGTTGATGACAAGACTTGAAGATTTAGAAGAGGAGGCCATGGTAAGTTTATGCAAGTATTCAAGCTTTTCATTTACATTCATGCAAGTACATCCAGGTTTTACTATCTAAACTCTCAATCTCATTCTCCATCTCCTCTATCTCTCTCTATCTTCTTCTTCTTCCCCCTCTATTTCTTTTATTTTAATTTTATATGGTTGTGGTTTATGGATGCATTTTTATTCTCTTATTTCTTTTTATGTGATTAGTATGTGTGGCTGCATTTTTATTCCTTTCAATTCGCTTTAGTTTGATAGGTTAGATGCTCATGTGTTAGGACGCTGATTTAATCCCTTAATTTTGTTAGATGCTTATGAGTTAGGATGCATTGATTTTCGTTAATTTAATTAGTTTAATTTAACACTTTAATTTGGTTCACTTTGCATTACTTTTAAGTTAGTTAAATAGAGTGGCGTATATCTCCTCCTGTTCGACCCGTAGCTACGATTGACCCGTACGCTTGCGGTATTATTTTAACTCAAACATTTTTCCTCGTTTACTTTTCAGCTTTCTTTCTTTTTGGGGCTCGGGTTACCCTGCTCTGTATATATTTCTTTTGTTTAAAAGTTGCATATGGTAGAGATAGGTACTACAGTTTTCTTTGTGAGAGTGAGAGAGGGAATGAAGAAACATAGTACTATATATATTTTCATTTCCTGTACTGCTACTTTTTTTAAATATTTTAATGTAATTATAGCTTTCCGTAGCACTCTGAGTTTTACATGATGTATTATGGTGGATGTGTGTCTATGAATGGATTAACTGCTTCTAGATCCGTGGGATTTGGCGGATTACAGTTGTGCACCGGGTGGTTTGGGGTGTGACAGTGGTATCAGAGCTTCTTTCTACATTCACAGACAATAGAATAGGGATAATAAATTGCAAGAAAATAAAACATATAATAATTAAAAGTTATAGGGGGCGAATGTAAATAAAAAATAGAACACACTTAAAACATTAATAAAGGATATGTTGTGGCAGAAGCTGCTACATAAAGTTCAAATGGAAGTACTACTTCAAAATTAAATCTGCAGAGAATTAAACAAAAAAAAAAACTACATAATCCATGATAAGAAAAAAAAAAACTACATCAAGTCAGGCTGGAAGTTAAGGGACTAAATCTTAGGATGTAAGCTGGTGCTGGGAGGCTACTCCTGGGGAGGTATGTCGCTTGGCGGAGGCTGAGTCTGTTGGGAGTCAACACAATAGTAGGAGTCCCAGAAGTCTAGGCGCTGCTCAACAGAACCCACTCTCCCCTCTAAGGAAGTGAAGCCCTGATCCATCCGCATCGACATCTAAGTCAGCTGGGTGCGGAGACCTCGAAACTTTGCCAACATATCAAACTATCCATAAGACTCTGGCACCTGAGAACTAGTATCACCAGTCGGCTCGTAGGTGGCAGATCTATAAACTGTGCACCAGTGCCCTCTGGATCACCCTCCTACTCACCCAACTCTGCCCTCTCTGCTGCCTCTTGCTCCATCTCCTCCTCAAACTCGGGATCGCTCTCGGGCTCCCCCTGCATCTTCATCTTCTGGATCGAGGTCTTGCTGATGGGTTTAGACCTGTCACCATCTTCATACTCTCCAGCTAGTGGAACCCCAAAATACTGGAACACAAGAGTTAGGAACTTCCCATAGGGCAGGTTCCCATCAGATGGGTTCTGTGCATGATAAAGCATCACCTGCATCAGTAAATATGGGAGGTTGATCACTACACCCCCCTTGCTAGCCCCCAGTAGACAATATGTGATATATGCCCAGAGCATAGAGATACCACCCCGGTTTTCGCCCTTCGGATAAATGTTATAGGAAATGCACCTGCTGATGATCCTAGCTATAGGCTTGCAATCAACCTCAGACTTTGGAACCCCATCTGTCCTAGTCAATGCTCTGAAGACCGTCGTCCTGGTCTTCAGAGAAAACATATCAAAAATATCTACTCGAGGCTTGTAATAACACCTATCGCCTGTGTCGGGCAGTCCCAGGATCTTTACTAAGATGGCAGTGGTGAACTTCATATCTACTCCCTTCACCCTGCTCTCCAGACCAAACCCTTGCACCCCAGAGGCTGGGACAAGGTTGCAGTAAAAGTACCAAACCAAGTTCGGGTAGCATGGTTGTGTGGATGACAACATCGATGCCCAGCCTATGGCATTAAACTTGGCATATAGCCCATATTGTTGGAAGTCACCAACTTGCACCACCCTTCCATTCACTATGTTCTTAGATTTGAACTTTGCCCAGTCTTGCGAATGTTCGTACCTAGAAAACCAAAAGTGGTCGAACTCTGGTTCCTCGGACGAGGAATCATATCCTAGTGATGTAGTGGGTACTGTCGATGGCGAAGAAGGCGTAGGATCAGACCGCAGACGCTTACGGGTCACTGCCTACCTCGTTGTACTATGTCTACCACTTATGGACATGGTGCTGCAAGCAAGAAAGGAAAAATAAAAATGAATTAGGGCTAAAAATCAGAAATTCCAAACAAAAAGAAAGGAAAATGTGGACAGTAGTCCAAAAAGGAACAAAAAGTGAAGAAATCATACCCTTGAGTCACGTGGATGTGTGGAAGACTCGTGAAGACACGTGGATTTGGTGTGGAATCAGTCAAGAAAGCCTTTGAAGTTCTGCCTTAGGGGTTTGGAACACTTAGGATAGAAAATGGTTTGAATATGTGAACTCTCGGACTGTTATAGCCTGTGCCCCAATTCTTTGGGCAATGCACTAGGCGATGGAGCCAAATGCCCAGAGAATCACCTAGAGAATGGATTTTCAGCAGATTTTGGATTATTCACTTGTGGGCTTATAGTGTCTTCATTAAAATAGCATGATTAACACAACTACAGCATTTGAATGATTATGTGAATAAAAAAACATAATATAATATAATAATAATAAATAATAAACAAAAGTAAACATTAATGAAATAAATAAAGCAATAGTGGGAAAATCACATAGGTATAAACTAATAAGATGAGGAAGCAAGTGATTTGAGGGAATAAATTTTCTTTTTAGATGGCTTATTTTGAGTATAATTTCTACATTTAAATATTATATGTTTATATACGTGTATGTATGAACCATTGTGTGAGGAATGCTAAGCAAAACTCAAACATAGATATATAGGCATATGGTGTTGTGTGGTTGCAAGGACATGGAACTTAGGCATTACTTGGATCTTGAGCCTGCAAGTAGGCCACACTCTACCCATAGCCTAGCCTAACTAAACCCAATAGGTTCCAGAGTAAAATGAATACTCCAAGCACTACACCTATTCTTACCTAGGAAGTGAGTGAACCCAATAGATTACTGTAACACTGTGTGCATCCTCGAGCTAACCTATTTAACTTTTTGTCCATGATTGTTTTATTTACCTATAGTGCTGCACTTGATTTTAAGTTAAGTAGCCATAGTGCCCTAATACTTAGAAATTCTCCATGGTAGGACCTGACTGTGTTGTTCGGGCTTGGAGACACTAGTAACATGCTCTACATTAGACGACTGAGGAAGAGACTAGCTTGGATACGAGAGATATAGTCCTAGGCTGAGAACCAACTGATTGTCTTCACTGGCCCATGACAGGGCATTAAAGTTCAGAGATAGATTATGCATGCCTGACGACTATGATGTACAAGACCGAATTCTTAAGGAGGCACATAACTCACCCTATTCAATCCACCCAGAAGCATAAAGATGTACAAGGATCTGAAGAAGTACTATTGGTGGATTGGAATGAAGCAAACCATAGCCATATACGTGTCTGAATGCCTCACCTGTCAGCAAATAAAGATGGAAAGACACCGATCATATGGATTATTGTAGCCACTCCTTATTCCCGAGTGGAAGTGGGAAAGAATTACCATGGATTTCGTAACCAATCGACCCAACACCAGGAAAGGGATGAATGTAATCTGCGTGATTGTGGACGGACTGAAGAAAGTGGCTCACTTCATTCCCATTAGAATAAACTATTCGATGGAAAAGCTCACCCAACTATACATCGAGAATATAGTTCACCTATATGGCGTGCCTGTCAGCATTGTATCCGACAGGGATTCCCGATTCACCTCAAGATTTTGGAAGAGTCTACAATAGGCACTGGGATCTCAACTAAATCTCAGCACGACTTTCCATCCTCAGATGGACGAATAGTTTGAAAGAACAATTCAGACTTTAAAGGATATGCTCAGAACCTGCATATTGAAAATGAACGATAGTTGGGATGCCCACATACCCTTGGTGGAATTTGCATACAACAATAGCTACAACTCCACCATTAACATGGCACCATATGAAGCTCATTATGGTCGAAAGTGCCGGACTCCGTTGTATTGGGATGAAGTCAGAGAATGGAAGTATCTTGGGCCCGAAATGATACAGGCAACCTGTGAGAAGGTAAATATCATCAGAGAAAAGATTAAAGTGGCCCAATCAAGGCAGCAGAGTTATACCGACAATTGGAGGAAGAATATAGAATTTGGGATCGGAGAGAAGGTATTCCTCTGAGTGTCTCCAACGAAGGGATTGCTATGCTTCAACAAGAAGGGCAAACTGAGCCCAAGATTTATTGGTCCTTACAAAGTCCTCAATAGAGTGGGACCCGTAGCATATCGACTGGCATTACCACCATCCTTACAAGGCGTGGTGTTTTCCATGTGTCAATGCTAAGGAAGTACATCAACAACTCGGCACATGTACTCTCAGCTGAACTTGAACAACTGGATGCAGATATGACCTATAAAGAACAGCCTATGGAAATATTAGACAAAAAGGAACATAACCTCTATAATCGGACAGTCGCAATCGTCAAGGTTCGGTGGGGAAATTGTCCCATAGAGGAAGCATCGTGGGAACGCGAAGAGGAAATGTGAGAGATGTATCCTCAACTATTTGAGCTACAATGTAAGCCAATTCGAGGATGAGATTTTTGTAAGGTGGGGAGAAATGTCAAGCCTGCCACTAACTGACTGGAAATTTTGGATGAAGGACAGGGATGACCAATCACCCAAACACACTGTGGAGCATCATTCTAGTAGTTGAATCTCCGAGGATGTCCTCCTACATACCTGTCGAAAAATGGATTGCAGACCCATGCAGTTGCACTACCCACAACATGATGCACTACATAAACCCCAGGTAATCTCTCTCTCCTATCTATAAATATGGGACCCACACCTGTACAGATGTGTATTAAACCTTGGGTGAGGTGTGCCAAGCACCTGTGCAAGCACAGAGCTTGTACAACATTGCTGTATTCTTTGGGTGATGCACTGGGCGATTGCCCCAATCACCCAGTGAATCGCCCAGAGTGGCTGAATTGTATATTTTGGACTCCAGACATGTGGGGACCACCCATACAGACCATGAACACCATCTAGGGGTAGATGGGAATTTTAGGAACCATTACCTACCTCTGGTACCATGTGGACCCCACCTGAGCTGCTAGAATGGCTTAAAATTTAGTAGAAAAATGCATTTTAGAAGGAGGGGTTGGCAGCCAAATAGGCCTTAGTCATGGCTGGCTTATAAATAGGCAGGCCCCAGGCCAAAAATAGAATGCTCCTACTGTTTAAATCATGGAGATAAAAGAAAGGAGAGAAAGAGAGGAAGAAAAGAGAGAAAGGAAGAAGAAGAGAAGGAGAAGAAGTGGAAAGGGAGGAGGATCACTGCACTGCTGCATCCAGCCCCTATCCATGTAGCAAATCCATCTCAGGTAATGAACCTTAGCACTTTGAGCTGCTGCCTTCTATATATCTATATGGATCCCTGCTCTAAAATGGTGTTTCTGGCTAAGGAAAGCCAAGAACACCTGGGGCCTGCCTTGGGATGTCTCAAATCTAACATGCAAACCTATTGCATGTAAGATCTGAGCATATTTAGTATGAATTCATTGTTGTTTTACTACCTAAGACTAAAACCAATCTCTGTGCCAGACTGCACTGCCTAGTTGCACCCAGAACAGGCAGTCTGGGCGTGGATCCTTACATGCAAGTTGATCCTTGCTGGGATTTGGGTATAAATAGCTCCCCACCATGAATCTATATGTAAAACTACCTTTGCATGCAGTCCAAACCATGGCTCTGAGCTGGAACACAGCTTGGGTTGCTGTTCTCTAAGCTGTCTGGATAGCTCCTGGGTTCCAGATGGATGAACCAAGCCATGAACCATTGGAACCATTGCATTCCCCTCCAAATGTGGCCCATAATCATCCCACATGCATTCCAGATCAACCCCATGGCTGCCCATGTAGCAAAATCCAAGAAACCAGGCCTATTTTTGTCTCAAATAGGCTCTGGGCGATTGGCCCAATCACCCAGTGAATCGCCTAGAGATAAATTTTGGATTGTATTGTTTTCCAATCTTTGTGGGCCTTCACCAATGGGCTATACACAGTATGTGGAGTTGGTAAATGACCAAGATACCCCTCTTCACATCTGTTTGGTAATATCCATATCTTGGGTACCCAAGTGGGCCCCACAGGGCCTAGTAACCATGCCAGGGTTGGTCCAGCTGAACTGCTGACTTGGGAACTGTTTTGAATGACTATCAAGACCATGTACAACTAACTATACTGCTGTGAACCAAATCAAACCCTATTCCACATCTCTAGATGATGGTAATATCCATATCTTGGGTACCCAAGTGGGCCCCACAGGGCCTAGTAACCATGCCAGGGTTGGTCCAGCTGAATTGCTGACTTGGGAACTGTTTTGAATGACTATCAAGACCATGTACAACTAACTATACTACTGTGAACCAAATCAAACCCTATTCCACATCTCTGGATGATGCATCGGGATATGGACCCAAAAGCCCAATGCAAGGCCCAGAGAATTCCAAGTAACACCGGACTGAACACCGAGTCAGACCAATGATCCTAGACCAACACTAGGTTATACAGAACAGCTTTGAATACTAATTAACACATTTTTGATTTATTAAATTAGGAATTGATCTCGTGCTCGAGGTGCATAGTCAGACACCGGCCGGGACAGAACCAATAACTGAACCAGTAGGACAAGACCAAGGTGAGTGAAATTTCACCGTGTATGTAGATGTAACATAACTAATATGCTGAAATGAGTTATAACATAATGATATTGTGCTATATATTTATTTCATCAACTCTTAAAATTTGGAAACAACAATGTGTTGACTGCTGGAATCTATGAATGAGCATTGTATGATGTATGCAATTTGTTAGACTAGATGCTGTAGCCAACTTGGAAATGAGGCCTGTGATAGCCCGTAGAATGGGATGCGATTGAGATGCCATATAGACATATTGGGCTAGAGTTTCATCACCTGTGCTACGCACCCTTGCCAATAGGGGTTATGGTGTTGGATGCCTGTGAGAGTGGCCATATGAATGAGAAAAGAAAAGAAAGAAATGCTATTGCACCAAAAAGGTGATTATGGGCTATAAGCCAGAGAAAAGAAAAGTGATAAAAAGGATGGATGCCTCACAGGTTAATCCCAGAGGTCTGGTCGGGCTGACCTTGGTGACTAATGCGGGAGCTGACTGGTCCTCTCCAACAACTTAACGGGTGTATTGCGGGAAGGGGTTAAAAGCCCACACCACGGATACATGTATTGGGGATTGTAGTAGCACTAACCTGCCTTAGTTATGATGTTAAGTGGCTAATAAATAAAATGAACTGCACATCATGTAGAACTCATATGGTTGTGATTGCATGTGCATGCATGGTGATGTATTTCATTCACGGGCTCGATGGAGCTCACACTCTATTATATATGTTTTTCTATTAGATGATCCTATAGGTGGATGTCACTGTGGCGGGGAGACTTATCACCCAGAGGCGAGCTATGGTGGTTATGATTGTATTGGTATGGACCCGGACAGAGGTCATACCGATGGTGCGAGTGTTTTCTGTGACTGCTGAGGATGACCCGTGAAGGGTGTTGCTGCTGACTCTTTTTGTCTTGGGGACTCCTTTTATTTTTATCGACATTTTTCCCCGTTTACTTTTTAGCTTTCTTTCTTTTTGGGGCTCGAGTTACCCTGCCCTATATATATTTCTTTTGTTTAAAAGTTGTATATGGTAGAGATAGGTACTACTATTTTCTTTGTGGGTGTGAGAGAGGGAATGAACAAACATAGTACTGTATATATTTTCATTTCTTGTACTACTACTCTTTTTAAATGTTTTAATGTAATTATTACTTTCCGCAGCATTCTGAGTTTTACATGATGTATTATGGTGGATGTGTATCTGTGAATGGATTAACTACTTCTAGATGCGTGGGATTTGGCAGATTATAGTCGTACAATTCGGGTCACTTACCTAATCCTCCCAGGGGGTGGTTTGGGGTGTGACCTGGAGACCTTTATTTTATTTCCATATACTAACCCTTGCCTTGTAGCCAAACTTACGGTTATGTGTTTCTCCACCTTCTCTGTATTTTATTTTCTTACAGTTGTCTTTCATTTTACATTCCCCCAAACCATTTTATACCATTATCTATGCCTAGCAATAGGAATACCGGCAAGCCCGGGCAGACTGGGGCGCCCCAGACCTAACTTGTCCCGTACCTAGACCAATGGACCAATTGTCCCCATGGGGCAACATGAGAGTCCTTACATTTATAATTTTTTAGGTCCTAGACCGTCCTCTAGGTGGCAACTCCCTACATTCATTTCACCTTTCTCTTTCCCCCCAAAGAGGGATGAGGTGAAGGGCACGTGGCGATCCCCTGCCATGACCATTTGTCCTCACAGTAGTCCAAATCTTTGGTTCATGGCTCCACGCAGTAGATGCTTGGCCTAGGCCCTATACCCGGGATTCCCTAGCTAGGGGGATTTTGATTCTTTGGAAAGGTTTCAAGGTCTTGGGGGGTCTTCGAGAGACATCATCAATCATCTGTGTGTTATTTTCATCATCGTGAATGCAGTGTATACATAATTCTATGTCATACATAAATGAATGAAAGCAATGGCATAAGCATATGTATAGATGAGGTGTATGATATTATATCATGGAATTGTATTACTGTGTAGAATGGTGAGATTGTTTTGGAGTACTTCTTACTCACTGGGCTGTTGTAGCCCACACCTTGTGGAACTTTCTTTTACAGAGGCTTCAGAGTTGAAAGGTAACGAGTTTGCCTGATGAGGAGCAGACAGAGGAGAATTTAGTTCTACTTATATGCGGATTTTATGAGTCTTTGTTTTACCTTTGTAAATTTGTTATTAGAGGAAACTTGTAAAGAATAATGATTTCACATACTAAAACCATTAGGGAAAGGAAAAAAAGAAAAAGGGATCACAGGAAAATATGTCATTGAATTGGTTTAAGTCTTTCGCTTGATATGACTCTGGATTTTATAAATGTTAAGGTTATATATATATAGGTGTGTGTGTGTGTTATGCGTCATGACTTTTATATTATTTATTGGTTATCTCTTGAATTAAAATTTATGGTCCTAAGGTCTCCACACTCTCTTTCCCTTATCCCAGGATTGTGGCGTGACAGGGAATGTGATCTTCGGTTGATGCACCTCCTCAAGTTGGAGAGTTGCGACAGCGAAGCTTCAATTTGTCATGAATTCATTGAAAATGGGCAGTGGAGAGACCTTTGGCAAAAATGTCTGTGAGTTGATCCTTTGTTAACATTGAGTTCGTGCTTGGAAACCTTATCGCAAACAAAATGAAGGTCAATTTCCATGTGTTCGCTACAAGCGTGGAAGACAGGGTTTGCAGATAGGTATGTAGCGCCAATATTGCTGCACCAGAGGATTGGAATGTAGGGAAATGGGATGCTAAGTCCAAGAAAAATAGGAATTTCAACCAAGTGAGTTTGGGAAACGCATCAACAAGTGCTTTGTACTCTGACGCGGTGGATGATCGGGCCACTGTCTTCTGTTTCTTGGAAGCTGAGGAGAGTAGATTGGGACCCATAAAAATGGCATACCCGCTTGTAGCTTTGCGATCATCAAAGTTACCCGCCCAATCCACTTCAGAGAATGCTTGGAGATGAATATCAGGGGAGTTTTCAATAAAGAGGCCATGAGACTATGTGTGTTTCAGGTACCGGAGTATTCTTTATACAAGAGACCAGTGATCCTCAAACTCATTGTGCATAAATTGACAAGCCTGATTGACTAAAAATGCCACATCAAGGCGAGTCAAGGTGATATACTAGAGGGCACCCACAATGCTTGGGTACTGGGTGGGGTCAGTGAGGGGAACACCCCCTAAGGCCAATGCTTTCATGGTAGTGGCATGGATGTAAGCACAGGCTTGCAGTCCTTCATACCAACTTGCTATAGTAAATCAAATATATACTTGGACTGATAGATAATGATGCCATTATATTGGGGAATGACTTCAATGCCTAAAAAGAAACTGAGAGGGCCCAAGTCTTTAATAGAGAATGTAACGTCCAACTATTCAAGAATAAATTGCACATGATTGGGTATGTTGCTAGTAACCAGAATATCGTCGACAAGGACGAGTACATAGGATGTGATGGGACCCTGGTTGAAGATGAACAATTAAAGGTTAGTTTGGGATGATAAAAAATCTGAGTCAGTGAGGAATTGAGATAACTGGTGGAACCAGGCACGAGATGCTTATTTGAGTCCATACAGTGATTTGTGTAGGCACCAAACATGATCTGATTTGGTGGCATCTCAAACCCTGAGGGTTGGATCATGTATACCTCTTCAGTCAGAACATCGTGCAAGAATGCATTGTCGACATCGAGTTGGTGGATTGGCCAGCCATTCAAGACGACAATGGAAAGCACAGTCTGGATGGTGGTGGGTTTAACTATGGGACTGAAGATGTTCATGTAGTTCTAAGTTCTATTGCTGATGGAATCCTTTGGCGACAAGGCGTACCTTGTACCATTCCAAGGTGTCATATGCCTTCCTTTTAATTAGATAAATCCTCTTGCAGCCTACCACATTCTTATAGGGTAGTTGGAGCACTAAATATCAAGTGTTGTTTGATAAGAGAGCATTGAACTCGGTTTCCATGGTGTTGCATCACTCAAGAACCTTGTTTGCTTGTGAAAAAACAAGTTGGTTCAGTAATGGGGGAGTTTGGGAAATGTGAGCTTGCGGGTTTGTTTTAGAGCGAGGGAAGAGGTTCATGAGATGAGTGCTATTTGGAAGTGTGTGGGTGGTTGAGTGGGGAGAGGGTGGAAGTGACACCCCAGTTGACATGGGGTTGGGGAATGTGTGGGAGGGAGGAGGGGACTGTACAAGTCTAGAAAGAAATTGGTTTTGACGAGAGGGGATGAGAGAGGGGAAGAGGAAGGAAGTTGAGGGGAGGGAGAGGCAGACAGTGAGGGTGGAGGGGGAGGTGCAATAAGAGATGAGGGGCCATGATTGGAAATGGTAATGGGGAGGGAGGAGAAATGGAGTTAGGAGCTACAACCCATTGGAGGGAGGGAGCAAGGGGAGAAGTGCATGGAGGACCAAGGAGAGACTGAGAGAAGAAGGGAAAGATGGTCATAAATATAGTTTGTGTCCATGTCCAAGCAACGATATCTAGTGTGGGAAGGGCTATACCCAAGGAAAACACACGGTTTGGAGCGAAAGTCCATTTTGTGATTATTATAAGGACACAACAGAGAAAAACATGAGCACCTAAAGACTTTGAGGAAGTTGTACTCAAGTGGTGAATGATGCACTAGTTGATATGGAGAGATATTACCACTAACTCGGGATGGCTTTTGGTTGATCAAATATACGACAGTCTTAAACGCATAATGCCAGTAATGGGTGGGATAGAACTTTGAGCTTGAAGGTGAAGCCGGTTCAACAATGTATTGATGATGGCATTCAACACTACCTTGTTGTTCATGAGTATAGGGATAAGCGAGTGTATGGTGGATACCAATGGATGTAAATGGACGACGAAGGGTGCGGAATTCGCCTCCCTAATCTGTTTGGATTGAAATTATCTTATAAGATAATTGTCATTCCATAAGAGATTGAAAAGATTTGAATGTGGCAAAGACATCATATTTATGCATTAAAGAATAAAACCAAATGAATTTAGTGTTTGTCATCAATTAAAATGACAAAATATCAATGCCCATTGGATGAAACAATAGGGGAAGGTCCCCACACATCACTAAAAGGAAAGCACTTCAAGAAGAAGAGATTGGTAAATTAAGTTTCCTGGCCTTGTCCAGCTGGAAGGCAGTACATAACAAGTGAAAATGTGTAGAAGAGGCAGGTTAATGATGGTTGCGTAGCATGAGATGAAGGACTTGTTTAAGGAGGTGGCCTAGATGATGATGCCAGCCATTAAGAGAAGTTCGTTCAGCTATGTGAGCAAATGGAGATGAAGGTGCCATTATAAGGATGTAAAGGCTGTTGTTACTCAAGCCAAACGGTGGAGTATTGTTGGTTGTCAGATCCTTGTAAGAAAATACATTAAATGAAATTCAAAGAAGACATTATTGTCTTGAGCAAATCTTTGAACAGATAAAAGGGGTTTTGTAAGGGAGGAGATACACAATACATTAGACAAATGAAAGGAGTTGGGGTGGGGGGAGAGATGGAGGATAGACTAGTGTGGGTGATGGGGAGCCCCTTACCATTGCCAACTTGAAGGTGTTATGATCCATTGTAGGTGTCATAGGATGAGAGAGATTGGAGGTCCAGAGTGACAAGGTGAGTGGCACCCATGTCTGCATACCAAGTGAGGGTAGCATAGGGTGCGGGTAGGGGTTGGGTGGAAGGGATGCAAGTGCGTGGGGAAACGGGTGGGGGTTGGGGTAAGGAAGGGGTGTGTGATGTAGCCCGATGGAGGTGGGGGATATGCAGGACGGGTAATAAGGGTAGGGATGTTTGGGTTCCTATAGAATCATGTTCTCACCAGATGATTGGTACGATAGTAGATAGTGCAGAATAGTCCATGACTAGTGCAGCCATCACAGCCACGTCCCCCTCGTCCACACCCCCCAGTTTGAAGTTGTAGCAGAGGAGGACAGGTGGGGGTAGTGGGCTGATTGAGATGCACTAAAGGCTGTGTAGTGGAGGTGGGGGAGTCATTGAATGACAACTTGTTAATGGAGTTGTTGTTCAAGAAATCCTAACTTAACAGAAGCCCATGAAGCTCAGTGTAGGAGATGGGATCTTGATGAGTAAGTAGAGACGGAATGATAGCCATGAAATCCGAGCGAAGAGAATGGATACATGGAGGTGGAAGTAGGCCGAAGAAAGAGGCTTACCGATGTAAGAGTAAAATATCATGGGCAGCAAGTATAAGACTAGAAATACTATAAACAAATAGTAAATACACGACTTATCTGATTGGTATTGTAGATAGTATCGCACCGCATCAACAATACACGTCCTCTTGTGTAACCCAAACAATAAATTGTAGAGTTGAGTCGCATCAAACGATGCTCTCCTTAAGGTTTTTAGATGCCCCAATTCTGCAATCTGGGTTGACCATGCATCTATACCCCCAAGATAAAACAACTCTCTAATCACATAGGTTGCAGTTCCAAATGTGATTACAAAGGGCGTCCAAAGGCTATATTCACTAATTCATCGACACTGACAGACTACGGTGGGGAAGAAAAAAATGTATTTCAAAAACAATTGTTAGAGAATGAGCAAGCCCTCCTCTCTTTATATAGGAGAGGAAGAGACACCACTAAGGGTTCTCTCCAAGAGATATGTCCCAACTCATGTCTTTTCCCATAAGGCTTGTTTGTTAGGCACTCAAACAAGTCGTCCAATAGGCACCTATTGGCTATTTAGGTGTCTATTAGGAAAGCACTCAACCCTCCAACAAAATTGTATTTTGAATCTTTAATTTTAAAATAATTAAAAATCCAACAATCCCCCACAGATTCAAAATACCGATAAAACAAAACACTGAATTAGTGAATATATTAAACATAGTAGGACACATCGTTGCGAGTGTCTTTCGGACTTGAATCTACACTAGGTCTGATGAACTTCACTACAGAGTACGGGTGAAGTCAGACTTCTTGAACCTTTCCTCATTGGCGTAGCCGGCAAGCTCACCGTCCATATACTACCAGTCGACCTTACGTGACTTAACCCGTTCATGAAAAATTGGACATTTTTTTTTAAAAAAAAACCAGCCTTGTCCCCTATCTCGGTCTAATGGATGTTTAAAGAGTTCGCCTTTAAAACTCTTATCGGTAGGCGATCATACCTCCTACATCCACTAAGGTCAGCTAGTGTGCACCACAGTTAACACACCCCCACATTTTGTAGGATTTAACTTGATTAAGAGTATCTAACTCATCCTCATTTCATTGTGGTGGTACTACTTTCCCATGTAATTAGAATGAGTAAATTTTAGTAGTACTAGTCAGGTCATCCGGTGACTTCGTTTGCACCCTTTGAACCTAATTCAGGAGTTAAATCTCTTCACATAGGTTGGGTGTCCATCACATGACCTATGACATAGGCTTTAAACTCATTCCTTAAATGTATACCAAAATAATGGTCAGAGGCTATGTAATAGTATTAGTCATTCTTGTCCCAACTATATTGAGCTGATACCGCTACTTTCCTTAGCCTCACCAGATATATGTAATTAAGACATATTAGTCTTGATTTCTCTATTGACCATCCCCTTTGTATTTCATGACACAATTTGGCTTTGGTCATCACCATATATCTATCATTTATATTTATAGCCTTATGGCTCCAGATCTGGCTTTCTTACGAAATCATAAAAATAAAACCATGGTGGAACCTATAACTTAGGCTTATATTACCGATTCCATGAATCACAACTTAGGCTTATATTACTGATTCCATGAATCACCCCCACCAACACATGTTTTTCCATGCTACCTTTGAACCAAGGTAACTTTCCAAATATTTACATAACTGAATCTAAACAAATCTATTAGATTCAATTTTCAAGTAGAGATTATCACTCTACTTGGCTTTATATATCTTTTCAAAGAGACTCAACATGTATATATACACATTCTCATAATAACCCCCACATATAGGGTTTATCACATTCAGAGATATAAGCCAATACAATATGAGAATGTCCTTGTGAGAAAACTGTGACCCCCACACTTCTCTACTAATTTGCCCATGCAACTTTACTTGCATATCAAATATAGCATAGCATTCAAATAAAACTCATGCTCCCAAGCAAATATATATATAAATCCATGCACAAATACTGATAAAATAAGCATTCGACCAATATGTATCAAACAATGCCATTTGTCTCAAAGGACAACCGACCAAGCCAACCAATTTGGTCACACGGCTTTATTAGCCAATAAATAGATAATTTGGATCAAACCAAATCAAAAACCAAACAAATAGATATGGCTGCATTGGGCATATCGGATTACGATTGGACCCAATAACATCTCTCATACTCATTATACGTACCACAAAATTTAAAAGATACTAAACATTTCTTTCACCTTCTAAAATTCAAACGAAAATAGAAGAGAGAATAGTGCAGTAGTGGGTAGTCCCTCGGGAACACAAGGATTGGTACACGAACTGATCCAAACGAGATACAAACAGTCATCAACTATCACCCTCAATGGCCACAAAAGATATGTATTGCTGCTGTAAACATTCCCTGTGAGAGGAATCTTAAATACTACGATGGATAGTGAAATCATAAGGAGAACTACTGCCCAAACTTTCAATGACATCATTTGGGACAGAAAACATTAACTACAGTAGCTACTCCCAAATACTCGGTGCAAACCAGAGATGTGTATCTCGCATCCTCTCCCGCTATTGTTTCAAGAGGTTTCTAACTCATATCCCTTCACCTCAACCATCGTTGCGGGTGGCTACTTTTCCTTGCCCCTGCCACAAATTCCAACGGACCACACCTTTTTGGTGCATCAAATACAACCTTTTCCTCACCCCCTCTTGAGAAGAAAACCGTTGTCCCTTGGATGGTTGACCCCGAAATATGAAATAATCCGATACCCAAAAACAAGTCACATGTCAAAGAGTAATAGATCAAGATAATCATATGCACCGCTTGACAAACGATGGGACTGATTCATAAAACATATGATAATAAACGAAACAAGGCTTCCTGGCTTTTAATCAATCCGTAATAAACCAGAAACACAATGAAACTACGAGAACTATTTATTAAAAAGGTATGATGGTTCAGATAAGACAAACAAAGCTCTTTGTTTAAAGATGAATGCATGAAGTAATAAACAAACATATGCATACATACAATCATGCAACTTGAGTGAACCATCATGACTATCCACCAAACAACATGACTACTAATATGATATGATCTTTGTATCCGGTTTGTATAAACCAACAGCCAGATGCTATTCATGCAAACTAACATGTAAATGCCACTTGTACATTCAAATCAATTCATGGAACTGTAATGCATCTAAGAGGCACATCGATTGGGTTGGCAACCAAAGATCATTCTTAATGCTGCCGCCATCTCTAGCCCTGAAAATTCACTGGTTTCCCAAGTTTTCTAACTTGGACGGCCATGCACGGACCCATACGGCTGTAGCAGCCTTTAATGGCTTCAAGGTTTCTTATTTTCTAAAAATGTTAATGGAGAAATCAGTCCTTTCCAGCCATGAATTCATCTTCATGGATTACTCCATGCAACACAAAACAAAAAACCCAATGCAACGTTCTTCAAACGGTAAAAACCATGCACCCTTTTGAATGGGTGGCTGCAATCTGTCCTTCAACTGTTGAGCATATTATAATAAGGTAGACATCTATATCTTTACCCACTTACTCTTAGACAAGAAACAAGCCAGCACCCTCTTTCTTTTGAGTACCCTCCACAAACCAGTGCTTTCAACCGCCGCACCCTCTTTGTGAACAATCAAATTTCACAAATACATGTGTTTTGATTTCCGTGTTCAGTGTATATAATAGAGACTCACATAGGAAACCAGAATTGCAAGTAATCAAGCAATTCTACAGTCTTATATTATTTAAAAACCTTAAGATTGTAAGAGTAAAATATCATGGGCAGCAAGTATAAGACTAGAAATACTATAAACAAATAGTAAATACATGACTTATCTGATTGGTATGGCAAATAGTATCGCACCGCATCAACAATACACGTCCTCTTGTGTAACCCGAACAATAAATGGTAGAGTTGAGTCACATCAAACGATGCTTTCCTTAAGGTTTTTAGATGTCCCAATTCTGCAATCTGGGTTGACCATGCATCTATACCCCCAAGATAAAACAACTCTCTAATCACATAGGTTGCAGTTCCAAATGTGATTACAAAGGGCATCCAAAGGCTATATTCACTAATTCATCGACACTGACCGACTAAGGTGGGGAAGAAAAAAATGTATTTCAAAAACAATTGTTAAAGAATGAGCAAGACCTCCTCTCTTTATATAGGAGAGGAAGAGACACCACTAAGGATCTCTCCAAGAGATATGTCCCAACTCATGTCTTTTCCCATAAGGTTTGTTTGTTAGGCACTCAAACAAGTCTTCCAATAGGTACCTATTGGCTATTTAGGTGTCTATTAGGAAAGCACTCAACCCTCCAACAAAACTGTATTTTGAATCTTTAATTTTAAAACAATTAAAAATCCAACAACCAATGGCGACCAATTCATCAACAATCGATTTTTCATGTTGGAGGAACTAGGTAATTTTGCTTCTTCTTGCATAGATAATTTTTGGAAAGCCATGTGCAACGAGAGTAGCCGAGTGTTGGAGGTGGAACCAAAGGTACCCTGAAGGGCATCCCACAGGTCCATATTGGTGGTCTTCCCGATCACAATAGTTATAGTGTCTTCGGAAGGATGTGATCAACAAACTCATGATGATGTTATCTTGCTTCAGCCAGGCGCGGGAAGCAACCTGATCAGATGGACATAGACTGGTTCCATCAACGAAGCCATACAAATCTTGACCACAAACGTAGGGGGTGATTTGGGTGCACCAGAAAATGTAGTTCTTTGGTGATAATTTGGTTGAGAGAAAATGGTGTGCTGTCAAGAGAGGAGCAGTTGCAGGGGCAGGCACGACGGAGGCAGGCGCCACCAGAGTGGAGAGGGTCTGAGAGAGATCGGCAGCCATGGTGAATAATCTTGTAGGAGATGGAGAAAAATTAAAAATGGAGGAGGTTGGTGGAGTGCTTGGCTCTTGATACCATGTTAACAATGGTAGAGAAGGGATATTTGGATTAGTCCAATCCACAAGATAAATGGACCTTGTATTATATAGATTTCAATGTGACAAGAGGCTCAAGAATCCTACTGGAAAGGAAACTCCAGCAATTACATCAAGAACATGGAAAACAAAATATTGAAAAGATGGTACCAATACTGGCAAACATAGTAACCGAATATCATGATTCCTTCTAGGCTGGGAATGTAAATATGTAATCTTTGGTTGATAATTACCAGTTAGCATTTTGAGCTGACCTGACCCAACTAATGTTAATAGTCTTTGAAGTCGTTGCTTCAAAAAACAAAAACAAAAATCTCTCTGAAGTCTTAATTGAACCTCAACCCAACCAACCCCACAAACTCAAATGTCAATGTGTAACATCATTGGTCAATGGAGCCAATTCCTTTTAAATGGTTCATATGAACGAGCACATAATTTGTATTTATAACATGTATCTTCTTGTTTGAAGTAACTAGAATCTGGAGTACCAGTCTCCTTTCCTGACCTTCATGAAGTTGAGTTGTTTTGCAAAACTAAGAAAATTCTATCACGTTATAGAAAAAATCTTTTTTGATTTCCTTTTCATTGTATATTCTAATCCATCCAAAGTAATTGGTAACTTATTGCATCAAATCTTTCCTCTATATTTAGTGATCATGGAAGAAGAAAAAAGTCTGTCTTTTAAACCATAGTTATGGCATACAAGAATGAAGAAAAGGCCAACAAAATCCTCTAGGTTGACAAAATTGCTGGTTCATCTACGAGTCATTATAGGATTAAACTATGGGTTAATTTCCTGGATCAACAAGATAAGAAAAGGAATTACAAAATAAGTCAGGTACAAGACAAAGTAAAGTGTAAAATAAAGTCAAATCTACTTGTTTTGTAATTAATTTCTTCCAATAACGTGTGATAATTTAGAATTGATTTCCAAGTCTCATAAGATGTGATAGATGACTTATAGTGGTGTTTGCATTGTTGTAGCAAAAATTCTATACCCCAGATTTATCATACCTCTAAAATAAAATAAAAAGTATATGCCTTAAGAACTTGAAGGTTTAGATTTTATCAGATTGCCTTAGGTTTCTAGCTGTCTTAGGATGTAGCTTGATTCGGCTGTAGGGATAGGCCTTTGTTTTGTTGAAAAGCTTTTTCCTTATATCTTTTATTCTTTTTTCCTTGTTTTTTCCCTCTTTCATTGGAGGTGGGGGGGGGGGGTTCTGGGCTTCGTTGAATATATTTTTCATTCACCAAAAAAAAAAAAAAAAAGAACATGGAAGGTACAACTTGTGAAGGACAATGCACCATTGCATGAATTATACATGTACAGAAAGTATAACACACATTGTATATTGTTCTTTCCAAGTTGTAGGCAGTATGATCTCATCAAAAACAAAGCTTGGCAGTATAGAAGTCCATTGTTCTCTTACATTTTATTTAGCAATTATGAACATTTCTTCTATCCATCTAAAAAATTTAATGACCCTAGGGCATGGCTAAAGTTTGGAGCCTTATGTTTTTCAAGTGCTGACAATCACACACACAAGTCAGATTTTCAGAAGCCATTGAAATGAACAAGAAAGAAAACAAATATTCTGAAATCCCAATTACAAATATTGTTCCTCTGTCCTACTTGCAAAGCATAAATGCATTTTTTCAAGTATCAGTCTTAATAACTTTCAATGTATTTCCTTGATTTGATTTCTCTCAATAGAGAGTATATATACAATACAAGAGATAAGATCCTAGCTAACCTAAACTAGGAAGGGATTACAATCAATTATTGTGTTTACATATACAAGGGATTGTGTTACACAAGGTAAAATTCTATGATCACATGTGGGGATCTATTATCACATGTGATTAACTGAGAAAGGAAAGGTATATCGGTCGATATCTCTCAATACACCCCCTCAAGGTGGAGAATCGGTGGGCCAAATCTTCAGCTTGTCCCTTAAGAAAGTAAAGCGCATCGAAGCAAGTGGTTTAGTGAGTGTATTTCAGAGCTGATCGTGGCTGGAGATAAACTGAACCCGCAGTTGCCGTTTGGACACATGATCACAAACAAAGTGGAAGTCGATTTCCACGTGCTTGGTACGTGCATGAAACACAGGATTAGCGGACAAGTAGGTGGCACCAATATTGTTGCACCACAAGATCGGTGGACCAGCCAATGGGTAACCAAGTTCATGCATGAGGTTCTCCAACCAGACTAGTTCAGCCAATGCATTTGCCAGGGCTTTGTACTCGGCCTCGGTGGATGAGCGTGCCACAGACCTTTGTTTTCTAGAGGTCCAAGAGATCAGGTTGGGCCCAAGAAAAATTGCAAATCCCCCTGTGGACTTACAGTCTGTACTGTCACTAGCCCAATCAACGTCAGAGAAGGCTTGAAGGGAGCGAATAGGAGAACGCTAAATGAGAAGTCCATGGGACTGTGTACTTCAAAGATAACGAAGGATCCATTTAACAAGTTGCCAGTGATCCTCTATTGGAGCGTGCATAAATTGACATGCCTTGTTGACCAAAAAATTGACATCTTGTCTAGTGAGAGTTACATATTGAAGAGCACCAACGACAGATCGATACTTAGTAGGATCAGACATGAGAGCACCCCTTGAATCGGATGGTTTGACTGATGTGGCCATAGGAGTTTTGACTGGTTTGCAGTCAACCATTTCTGTGCGCTTCAATAAATCAGAAATGTACTAAGATTGGGTCAAGACCAGCCCACGAGAATGCTTAACTACTTCAATCCCAGGAAAAAATTCAGAGGACCAAGGTCTTTGACAGAGAACTCTCCAGAAAGTTGATGCATAAGAGAAGCAATAATGGCAGTGTCACTGCCTGTTATGATGATGTCATCAACGTAAATGAGAATGCAGCAAGCGTGTCGGCCTGTGTGTCTAATAAACAGAGAAGTATCTGTCTTGGACCCATGAAAACCAAGACTACAGAGAAAGGTAGACAGGCGGGCAAACTAGGCACCGAGTGCCTATTTCAATCCATAGAGAGACTTATACAGATTGCAAACCGAATGGGGATGAGATGCATCGACAAATCCTGGAGGCTGAGTCATGTAGACTTCCTCAGTTAGGACACCATGTAGAAAGGCATTGCTAACATCAAGTTGTTGGATAGACCACCCTTGGGACACAGCTATGGAGGGAACCAGACGGATCGTAGTGGGCTTGATGACTGGGCTAAAGGTTTCGCCATAATCAAGCCTGTGCTGCTGATGAAACCCTTTTGCAACTAACAGCGCCTTGTAGCGCTCAAGAGACCCATTTGCTTTCCTTTTGATACAATACACCCATTTGCGGCCAATAACATTCATATTGGGTGTCCGTGGAACAAGGGACCATGTCCCGTTCTGAAGTAGAGCATTAAATTCCTCCATCATTACAACCTGCCATTCCTGAATTTTATTTGCCTACAAAAAACAAGGTGGTTCAGTAGTAACAGTTACTGCATTTAAAGCATGTGGCCTGGACCATAGGTGCATGGGATGGGACGGTTGGGTGGCAGCCAATTGGGGAAAGGTGTTGGGTGGGTAGAGTTCATGTAGGGGACCGGTTTTAAGATGTGGGGAGTCTAGGGAAGGGCCATCTAGAGGAAGTATGGGTAGAGGGCTGGGTTCGGCTGGTGTAGGTGCAACCAAAGGTGAATCGGTTGTAGGGGTGGGTACCCCCCACTAGTGATAATGGTGCTGGAAATTGCACCGCTGGTAATGGCATGGGCATAGGAATTGAGGGAACCCGAATTGGGGTAGAGGCCCATGGAGAGGAGATAATGGGTGTGGAAGGTGGTGGTCCTAAAATGGAGATAGAGAAGGGGAAGGATTCTTCATCAAACCTAACATGGCATGCAATAACAATGCGGTTCAGTGAGAGATTAAGACAACAATACCCAAAATGAGAGGGCTGTAGCCTAGGAACACACACTAGGATGAGCGATAATCCATCTTATGTTTATTAAAGGGTCGCAAAAAGGGAAAACAGAGGCAGCTAAAAACCTTAAGAAAGGAATAATCCGGACTGCGATGAAAAACCAATTGATAAGGAGAAACTCCAAGAGAAACCGATGTAGGCATGCGATTAATCAAATAAATAGCCGTGTCGAATGCAAAATGCCAGTACTGTTGAGGAACTGACCCATGAGCTAAAAGGGAAAGTCCTGTCTCAACAATGTGTCTATGACATCGTTCAACAGAACCCTGCTGATCATGAGTGTGGGGTGCAGAAATACGATGAGAAATTCCAATTTTGAAAAATAAGTGGATAAAGTTCGGTATTCACCACCCCAATCAGTTTGAATAGATTTAATTTTGCGACCAAATAAGCGTTCAACAAGGGCTTGAAACTTAAGAAAAACATCAAAAACATCAGATTTACGAATAAGAGGATAAAACCCAATAAACTTATTGTTATCGTCCACAAACATTACATAAAAATGATGTCCATCAATAGAAATAGTAGGGGAGGGACCCCAAACATCATTAAAAATAAGATCTAATGGAAATAAACTCCTATGATGCGTAGTAGGCAAAGACAAAGGCTTTGCCTAACTGGCAAGCCTTACAAATACTACTAAGACAAGAAGACTAAGATGGTAAATTATTTATTTTCAATATATGACGGAGAAGTTGCTCATGTGGGTGTCCTAGGCGACGATGCCAAATATTAAGAGAGCTACGAACAACATGATGGGCAGTGGGAGAACGCAAGGGGTGAAGCTCGCAGAGACCACCTTTACTCGGTCCGAAAAGAAGGGTTGACTTGGTGACCTGATCCTTCACAAGAAAGTGAGAAGGGTGAAACTCAAAAAACACATTATTATCACGAGTGAACTTTTGAACAGAGAGAAGAGATTTAGAGATAGATGGAACATGTAACACATTATGTAAAGAAAATAAATGAGAAGAGTTAGAAGGCAAAGAAGAGGATTCAATATGAGTGATGGGTAAGCCCTTACCATTACCAACATGCAATTGGTCCTGACCGTTATATTCATCATAATGTGATAGAGACTGTAGATCAAGTGTTACGTGAAGGCTAGCATCAGTGTTAGGGTACCAAGGGAGAGGGGAGGGCGGCGATGGGTTAGGCAAAAGTGGTGGGTTGGGGTGATGGTAGGAGGATGGTTGGGCTGCATAGGCCGTGTGTGTGGGATAGGTGTAGTGGGCAGCAGATATGGTAGGAGAAGGGTAAGGAAGTTGATTAGGAGGTGCATAAGTAGGTTGTTGACGATAATAGCACCGATCTATTGAATGATTTGTTCGCCGGCAAATAGAACACCAGAAATGACCAGGTTGTTGATTTGGGAAGCCTCGACCACGACCACCACGTTGAGGAGATGGTGAGCCCTTAAGGCCAAGGGAGGAGGAACGTTGAACATTGTTCGCAGACGGGGAGGATCCACTTGATGTAGTATCGGTCACTGTAAGTTTGTTGAGAGTGGTGCCATGGAGAAACTCATGACTTAACAACATTGCATGAAGATCATCATAGGATATTGGATCGATCCTTGTCAATAGGGAGGAGACCATAGCCTGGAACTCAAGCTTGAGGCCTTTGTAGATATGCAGGTTGAAGGTGCTAGGCCGAAGAGTGTGACCAACTGCATTTAATTCGGCAGCAATAGACTTGGCACACTGCAAAAATTGGGATACAGGTTCATCAGGTTTTTGTTGAATCTCTTGTAATGCCATTGTAAGAGACATGATATGGCTTTCAGAAGGAGAAGAAAATGCAGTGGAGAGAGTCTGCCATATTTCTTAACTAGTGCGCTTTCCAAGGATGAGTGGAAAGACCTCTTCAGAGAGAGAGGCGATGAGAAAACTTCTTATCATAGAGTCCTGGCGTCGCCAGGTAGCAGCCGCAATAGCTTCAGTTGGACATGGGATGGTGCCATCTAAATAACCAAATAAGTCCTGCCCATTGAGAAAGGGCTCAATCTGAGTTTGCCACAAGAGGAAGTTTTTTGATGTAAGCTTAATGGAAATATAGTGATGTGCATTGTGAAGGAAGGGAGCAGAACCGGTGGTGAGGGAGGGAGAGTTCTCAATCATGGAGAGGGGGCTAGATGTGCCATCCCCCATGAAGAAGAAGAAGATAGAAAAAAAGAAAGGGGAGAGGAGAACTTGTTGGAGTTTTAGAAGGCTCTTGATACCATAATAACTTTCAATGTATTTCCTTGATTTGATTTCTCTCAATAGAGAGTATATATACAATACAAGAGATAAGATCCTAGCTAACCTAAACTAGGAAGGGATTACAATCAAATATTGTGTTTACATATACAAGGGATTGTGTTACATAAGGTAAGATTCTATGATCACATGTGGGGATCTATTATCACATGTGATTAACTGAGAAAGGAAAGGTATATCGGTCGATATCTCTCAATAAGTCTAAACTAAGGACTATATGAAAGCCAAATTCAACTGATAAGTATAGAATCTGCATCATTGCGGAACCCGTACTGATGGATTGTCGTTGTCCACAACACAGCTGTTGATATTGAAGTCAGGATCCATTACTTGTCCACAAATTTCTCGCTGCAAACAAAGACAAATATTTCAAAATGGTACCAGCTTAATTTATATTCATAATACACAAAGATCATTTTCGGAATGACGTGAGCATTAGAGACTTGCCTGATTAGGTGATTGACCTACTGGCATGAACAATATATCATTAAGATAACCGTCATCAAATGATGGGGCAAATGAGAAGTTTCCGCATGAGGAATTGTTTTTCATTAACTCAAAAAAGCTATTAACTTCTTCTCCAACCTCAATGTCATCTTTTTGTTGTTGTAGCGGTGGAGATGGCGGTGGTGAAAACAAAGGCAGTTGTTGAATTGCATTAATGAGGATTGGTGAAACTGGATTAGCACTTGCCGATCCACTTGAAGAAATTGATCCCTGAAGCACCAACTCACCATGAGGAGCTAACCCTTGAGGCATTAAACCAGTAGAAGAAGCTAACCCTTGAGAAGCATAATCAGAATGAGATGAAGTGAATCCAGGAATAAGAGGAGATTTCCGAGGATCTACTAGAGGCCTTTTCCCATTTTGGATCTCGTCCATCCTACTGTAGCCACAATTGGTACCATTTGAAGGCCCACAACCAATGGGCAACTGGTTGAATCCAGAGAGCTTTGCAGTGCTATTCATTTGAATGCCAGCCAAACCATTATTGGTGTCGCTAAAGCTTGGAGTCTGGTTAAGATTGTTGAAGGATGATGTGTTTCTGACATTTTGAATGTTGTCACTAGGCAAGCTAGTTGTGTTGAAGCCATGATCAAGTGAGCCACAAGCAAAGTGCTCTGTTCTTGCATGAGGTCTCTGCTGGATCATCGGTAATGAGTCTGCATCGCTTGCAAGAGTAGTTAGATTATCACCACATAATGATGATCCTGCTCTAATGTTAGGTGATTCCGTTTGGGAAGCTGAGTAAGTACCATCATTTCGTTGATTAACAGACGATATCATGTCAAGCAAAGGTTCCTTCAGTTTTTTTTGGTTTCTTTGTAGAAGGGAATTGCCATCTCTTAGTTGAGAGGTGGAGCACCTTTTAAGTCCTGGTTGAAAAAATTTGTGTGCATGTTGTTGCTTGGTGAAACAAGAAAATACTTGTTCGAGTAATGGAGAAGGATGTCTCGTTGCAAAACGTGATTTAAAAGCTACATGTCTCAATGACTTAAGAATACCTGGTTTACTCAATCGGCTTGCTTCCATGATTCGTTTAAAAAATATTCGATATTTCTGCACCATAGATAAATAGAAAAAAAATCACTAATTCATATTATACATAGAAAGCTTCACAGATATATGCAATGGACATGATTTTAAACAGATCAAATTCCAAGTTAAGATGTTTTATATTTTTTCTTGCTTCTTTAAATTTAAGGAGCATTTTGCTTTAAAAAAAAAACAAAATGTTTAAAGAGTATATAATCCCTATTTTAATATGTTGGAGAAAGTACTCTAATCAAAATGATGTCATATTGCTATGTAATAATAGTATACAAGTTTACTAACATGACACTATATTACTCAATTAAAACATTAATATGATATAATTATTATTAGGGTTTTTTCTAAAGGACAAGGTGGGAATTGAATCCCAAAAACTCTCTTTCTCTCTCTCTCTCTTTCTCTGACACACGCACAAAATTATTTTGATGTTACATAAGGAATTTTGCAACTGAAATAGCAATGAGGGTATACCTGTAAATGACTGGCAACATGTTCTTTAGTTAATCCAGGGGTATTCATTACCTCAATTATTTTGGTTGGAGCAGCCCCTTGAAAAGAAAAATATTACCCCAAAAAAAAAGGTCAGTGAAAACAAATCGAAAAGCAATTTGACATACAAAAATGAGTGAGATGCTTTGAACTCTTAAGAAAGAAATTTCTTACTATCAAGGCCTATTTGGTTGATGGCATACAAGAATTTCTTGTGAAGCTCAGTATTCCAAACCACCCTTGACATCTTTTGTGTAACATTATCTTCTTTGTTTCCCCCCTCGTTTTGATTCTTCTTTTTGGAAGATTTTTTCCTCGATTCTTGCCTTGAATTGCTTTCATTAATGGAGGATGCACACTCAGTATCTCCCTTCGATACCCTTTCAGGTGTTGGTAATTCTGAATCAGTACCTATTTGTTCAATTATCATTCTTTCATTGTGTTTCTTCAAGTATACATATTGCCAAAGGTTACTGAGATCACTTTTAGTTAAAGGTTTTGTAAGATAAAATGAAGCACCACTTTCCAAACATCTTGATGCAACGACCTCTTTATCACTGGAAGACATCACTGTATTAGAAAGTTAGATCTTAGTCCTTAAATTAAAATAAATATATAAATAATTAGTGTAAGTAGAGGATGACCATAAGGGAAAAGAACTTACTAACAACAGGTATCTTAAATTCAACCTCAGCGCGCTCAAGGAGGACAATTCCATCCATCTCAGGCATGTGAAGATCAGTTAGAACGATATCAAATCCTCCTCGTCTTTTCCGAAGAATAGCCAAACCATCAGATGCACAATTAATAAGGACAACTAAAAATGGGAACACAATGTGACGTCTGTAAGGAGGGAGTTCACAAGGATTTAAATAGCCATTAACTGTTTCAACTAAGAGAAGCACTATCTGTATCATTTCTGATATTGCTTAACTATTTTCAAAACTTAATGAGCAGATTTGTAAGTGTTCTTCTTGGCAGCTCCTTTTAGCTACCTTGAGATGAAAACTTTGCAATTAACATGAAACAATGGAAAAACAATACATGAAAGTAAAACTTCATATGCATAAAACCTCTATCTTCCAAAAGCGCACCTGCATATATGCTATTCTTTCCTTTCCTTTCCTTTTTTTTTTTTGGGGGGGGGGGGGGGGGGATAGATGAAAGGCTACCATGTAATATCTACATAAATAATTTTAAAAAATCCACAAGTACCCAAAAGCATAACATTCCCCAATTAGACCTACTACAGAAACATAAACATACTGTTAAAATAATGCTACTCTATAAGCCTAGGGCATTTGCATCTTAGATTCACAAAGAACAATGGGGACAAAGGAGAGAAAAAAAAAAAACATAGAGGAGGAGGTGTTTATGTCTTTCAAAATAAAATAGAGGTGCGAAAGCATAGAACACAACTTTGATCACCTTCCACTTAGGGGTGTCAACCCGAGCTTGCCCTCAACCCTAGCCCAACCCTAGGGTCCTTAACCTAAACCCAAGCCCAGCCTGACCCTGCTAGGGCCTAACAAATCCTCGGCCCAGCCCTGATTAGCCCTGTGTATATATATGATTCTTGATAAAATCTAAAAATCAAAATGCAAAATAGAGATCCACAAGCAAGAATCTTAACTTGGAGATGAAGGATTGTAAAAAGAAAATCAGATCAGAATATATGACGTAAACCACCGATTTACGCCGGAAGGCCTTGAGATCAGACATTCTGAGATTAAGCTTTGATTAGATCTATGATCTTGAGACTGTGATGATCAATCTCAAGGATTTGTAGAGAGGATTTCATCCTTCTCTTCAAAAAGAATATGATCCCTCTTGGTGATTGGGGAAGAGAGATTGAAAAGGACCAGAGACGCAGACTGCCGAAAAATGAAGAACTCCTGATTCCTCTTTCCAATCATGAACCCTTTCTCTTTCCTCTTGAAAAGGATGAATTTGATCAGGACTTTAGAAGATGGAAATCGTCCATGATTGCATGAAATTCACAGTTCTGAAACCAGATTTAACAAGACACCTTTCTAAAATCAAAGCTCATCGTGATGAATTAGAGGCGATCCAAAGATCATGAAGAAAAAAGAAAGAAGACTCCTCACAGGTTGTAGCAAACCCAGCCCGACCCTGTCCGGGCTCAGGGCAGGTTTGGGCTGGCTGGGATATTTTGACACCCCTACTTCCACTATTACCTCCCACAATGAAATAGAAAGAGATATGTCAAATGGGCCTAGTACTATCTGTAAACCATATACTAGAAAACTAATCCAAACACTTTGTTAGCAAAAAAAAAAAAAAAAAAAAAAACATGAAAACTTCATGGAATACCTTCATGTTGGAGTGCCTTTAGCATTACTTCAACAATCTGAAGACATGTTGCATCATCATCCACAGCCAAAACTTGTAAACCAATACTAATGGGTTTAGTGCTACTTGATTGGGTTATCAAGGCTCTTTGATCATCCATGTTTGAACTTGAGAGCTACAAGGCTGTGGTGAGGAAGATATCCCTAAACAGACAATGGGGAAGAAATAGGAAGAAGACAATACAACACACAGACTACAAAACTTTTAGAGAGAGTGAGGGAAAGAACGCAAACGAGGCTTTTATAGAGAGAGGGGAGGAGAGAGAGTATGACTTTTAGGGGAGAGAGAGAGCACATGGTTTTGTTTGCCTGTTTTAAAATTTAATGTCTTGGATTTTTTGACAAAAGGAGAGAGAGAGAGAGCGCACATGGTTTTGTTTGCCTGTTTTATAATTTTATGTCTTGGATTTTTTGACAAAAGGAGAGAGAGAGAGCGCACATGGTTTTGTTTTCCTGTTTTATAATTTAATGTCTTGGATTTTTTGACAAAAGTTACAATTTCTAAGAAGATTCTAGCAAACACAAAATATTGAAAACTTGTGCAAAGGCATGCATAGTATCCTAAATTTTACGATGTTATTAATGGGAAAAAAAACTTGACAATTTTAATTTTAGAAGGTTGGAATATCTTTTATGCCCTAAATATTTTTTAGAGATCAGAAAAAATATATTAATGAAACAAAAAGGTAAAAAAGATATACAGGATTAACGTCTAGGCATCCCTAGTGACCAAATGGTCAAGGATTTGAGTCTGGAAACAGCTTCTCCGCGAAAGCAGTGGTAAGGCTGCATACATTAAGACCCTCCCCAAACCCCACAGTGGCGGAAGCCTCGTGCACTTGGTACGGCCTTTTCATCCCTAGACGATAACAAAGAGGGAAAAGCAAACCTACAGGTTGAAACCCCACCTTCAGCATTGCCATCAGCAAGAAAGAACCAACCCTAGAAAAGAAAACAAACTATCTACAGAATCTAAATAAATTATGCCCTTAATTTATTTCCTTTCTTAGTCATGTTCTTAATCTTGAAAAGTGGTTTACTACTTGGAACAATTATTCAGTTCTAATACAACTACCTTTTCATTGTTAACTTTGTAAGTAAACTAAATCAGATATTGTTGGTTATGATTACATTGATTAGATTGTACTTAGTTCATTTAGTGGTAAACTGTTTGTAGTTGTTAAATTGTGTGTATCTCGATTGAGGGTCCATGGGTATCCATGGACGTTCATACTATGGGAAGATGGGAGTATAAGTTTTGGTTTAGTCTACAGTAGTCTAGATTTTCTTTCCTATTGTAACTATCAACTGAGAATTTCTCTCACCGTGTGAAGTATTCATGGGCTGGCATGTTTGCTACCATTTCACCTAAAAGCCCAAACTATTTGGGAAGAGTAATGCCAATGTATGCTCCAAAACTCCCCCGCACGTGCAAGCCAAGATCCCATAGTCCTTGCACGTGGAGCCCATGTGGCACCAAGGGAGAAGAAATGTAAGGAAAACTCTTCTGATGCACTTCCTAGGAGTCGAACACTTGATCTCCCTACTCTGATACCATGTCGAGTCAAGACTATTTGATTGCATTAATTTTGGAATTGAGATTACAATTGAATATATAGACTACAATAGAATCCTATATTGATAGGAACTCTATCATAAATAAAAGGAAAGAATCCTAGATAGGATTGTATATAAGGTGATTGACACAACTTAAGAAAGTAGATATTGTATGCAATGCCAGCCCATGAACATTTCACGTTGTGAGAGAGATACTCTCGGTTGATAGTAACTAGGTATTAGTTTAGGTGTTAGTTTCCTATTATGTTTATGTTCAAGAGTTTACATTGGATTATGTAATTTTCCGCAGTTATTATTATAAATAATCAGGATGTGATGATAGTAAAGTCTATCGCACCACCATTCTTCTTCCACCTCTCGGTTTCTCCCATCTCTCTCTTCTCACTTCTTCTTTGGTTGTGGTTTCTCAAGTTCTTCAATAATTACATGGTATTAGAGCTCTATCATTAATCAATCTTAACTATTGTTTCTGGTTTTAAAGTCTAAAAAGGTTCTTCATTCGAGGGTTGCAGCAACCTATGCTGCTTGATACTTATCTTAGGCCCCAGTTTTTTTATTTTTATTTTTTTTTATGGACAGAGAAAATGCATTAAACTAAGAGAACAAAAGGTCTGCCTACAATGTTTGTTCATAAAATAACCCTTCATCTTCCTACTTCTAGATTTGGATGCTAAACCATGGGCTAGGCTAATAAACTGTCTATCTTTTTTTTTATAACAAATATGGTATCTTAATAAGCTATCTATCCATCTTCTCAATACACACAATGTTCAAACAACTCAAAGAAAAATGCACATAAAAAAGGACTGAAAAATGTTCCTATGGCCAGTGATTTCTTTCCGACTTCGTTAACTATTTCACCATCTCTATCGAATTTTTCCATAGCTCTAAACGTTTGTATCCCATTGAAATGGCTCCATTGATGCCCTATTCGATCCCTCTTGCCTTATTTTTTTGTGTTCTTCCTACATATTCCTGCATATTCATAATCCATGTATGCTGTGAAAAATGTGATTCTTAGAAATAATAATGGTTGCCCATCCAGCCTCCTTTGAGCTTGGGCCATAACTACTGTCGGTAATAATGATAGGACGATCATGGGTAGAGAGACTAAGATAAAATTGGAGAGGGGTTGGATTGGGTTGGGATTGGGGTTGAGCTGGAGTAGGATATAGAGGACAAGGTGATCGATAAATGGAGATCCTATGCCCAATGGCCAATTAGGTTGAATGAATGATGGGGATTAGGGGTAACGTTTCTAAAAATCAGATTGTTTCTCAAGTTCCAGAGGAATTACACTATGACTGATGCAATACTAAGAATCGGTGATTTATCCAATTTGGTGATCCTTGGGTTGGAGATGAAATTTTTAATTAAAATTAAAAGTTGAAATCGTGCAGGTGTTCGTTTAGAAAAATTATAGGAAAGAAAGATGTGCCAGTCAGTTTCCACTTTGGAATTGCAAAGCCTACAAGTATTATCAACATTCAAAAAGGTCTTCAGCTTTGAAAAGTAAGGGAGTCCATCCTTCAGGATCTTCCAAACGAAAGGTTTGAACTTGGGGTGGATCTTGAGGTTCCAAATGGATTTCCAAACCTATCTATCGTACATACTAAAGGCGAGGAAAGAGACAAGTTAAATACGATGCAGCAGCTTTGGTCGTCAGGATACCACATTTGGTAGACGGAATGAAAAGTTGATCATTTTGGAGGTTAATGCTAAAAGGAAGACTAACACTTACATCTGCAAAAAGTTTGGGAAAGATATTAGAAATCAAATTCCGGTTCCATTCCCTGTTGATCAAAAGATCTTCTACTTTGCAATAAAGTGGGTGAGGGATAACCGATTGAGGAAGATAGAAGCCTTCCAGATTAGACATCCAAGGATCCTTCCAAATGTTGATGGATCGGCCATTACCGACCTTCCAACAAAAGAGATTATGTAAATCAAGAAAATAGTCTTAAAACCATTCCAAAACCAAGATCCTTTGTTCCAGATTACATCCTTGTCAAGGATAGAATGTGATGAAAATATTTAGCTTGAAGGATCCAAACCAAAGGCAATGCGGTTGAGTGAGTAAGCGCCATCCAAGTTTGAGGAGAAATGCTTTGTTATCTTAGGCCCTAGTTGATGATTATGATGATAAACTAGAGCCCCTTCTTCCTATGAATTACGTCTGTATTCAAATTCCTGCAAATTGAAGCTTGCAGCAAAGTCTTTTCATGGCAGTACTCATGTTTTTTTCTTATCATATTTGAGATCTGATCTTATATTACATCCAGCCACAAGTTAAGTTCTAGTTTTGGGGTATGATAGGCCTGTATGCAAAGGATCTTTGGCAGTGATTTCAAGCCAGTCCCAAATTTAATGGGTGCTATTTATCTTCTCCAAATAACCTGACAGTGTAGGCATCGCAAGTGCGATCGCAACGAAAGCTTAAACAAGATCACAATATTGATGGGAGAAGTTATTCAATAACAGAACGAAGCAGGGATAGATTATTACCTAAGTCTCACAAGTGCAAGACCTCCAATCGATGATAGCCCTTTCTCGATCGTTCCACGCACCACACAAGCTTTGCGTTCCCACGGTCAAGCTGTGTATCTCCTCCATACTTCCAAGAGTACAAAGTATGGACTATCTCTAAGATCAAACACTAAGAGAGGGGAAGGAGAAAATGGTTTTGGAGGGAGAGGGAGAGCTCCATGTTTTGGGTGCCTTGTGCATTCCTTGTGTGTGATTTTGCAAACCCAAAATTAAATATGAATTGCCCCTCACTTCATCCCAAATTGGTAGCTCACATAGGCAAAGCATATTGAGTTTCCTAATGGGACTCAATTGCTAGCCTATCTAATCTTTTCCCTTAAGGAAAGATATGCATTGCTAGGAGAATCCAATCTTGGGTGGAATATCCAATATTCCCCCATTGGCTTTCCTTTTCTAACAATCTCCTCCATCCTACTGTAAGATCTAATCTTACAAGAGGATCATGAAAAGGAAACCATGATCATCCGTTACAGCGTAAATGAATGGAACTGAAAGGGAAGGGGTAGGATCGCAATGGGATTCCACTCAGCTTCTAAGAAATGCAACATCGAAGATGCTAAGCAGATGTAATAACCTACGCCCAAGGTAAGTAGTTAAAATACACATCAGTCCTCCATAATACAATGTTGCATGGCTCAATATAAGCATGTGTGCGAGACTGTCAATCCTCAATGAACCGATATTCCGATCGAGAGATTCAATTACATTGATTGGACCTAGAGAAAACATTTCAAATAAAATGTTTAGGAAAATAGATAATGTTTTATATATATAACTAAAAACATTTCCAAAAACATTTTTAAGATGCTACCGGATCCAGATTTGTGTCCAATCCTGTATAAAATACTCTCCTCAACATACTCCCAACGTATGGGTTGTGGGTTCCATGTTGGACATCTCTTTCGAATGCAGTCAGACATTGAGAATCCAGCGCACCGATATATAATCAGAGAAAGACATCAACCATTGGTACACCAAAACTCTCAACATATGAATGCATGGATAAGGACCCCTCAGGTCAAGGGAGCAATCGTGAACTTCTCAAGTGATCCAGTCCAATGTACACACCAATTGTATACTCACATTTGTGTCTTGGAAAAATAATCATCCTAAGCACGCACAATGTGACTACCATGCCGAATGGGATGTCTAGTCCCATCCCCAGTGGTGAACAGTTTTAGGTATGAATACCTAAGGACAATAACTGAGCTCAATAACTGATCATGCTAATCAAAATCAAAGTTTATTAATTCAAACAGGAGTTTTTGTACATCAGTGCCAGTCACCCATGGACCTCACCCCCATATTCCCAACATGTTTCTCAAAAACACTAGGAGGCAATGCCTTAGTCATGGGGTCAGATAGGTTATCTGTAGTGTCAACCTTAGCTATGGCTACATCACCATGCTGAATAATCTCACGAATCAAGTGATATTTTTACTCCACATGCTTGTTTTGCTGATGAGCTCTAGGTTCCTTCTCTTGTGCTATAGCTCCCCTGTTGTCACATAACAATTGTATGGGTTGCTCCACTAGCTCAGGGACCACCCCTAGGTCTATCAAGAATTTCTTGAGCTAGACACCTTCCTTGGCTGCTTCACTAGCTGCCAAGTACTCAGCTTCTGTCGTGGAATCAACTGTTGACTTCTGTTTGGCACTCCTCCAAATCACTGCACCCCCACCAATCACAAAAACCATCCCAGAGGTAGACTTTCTGTCATCCTTATCAGTTTGGAAATCCGAATCCATATATCCAACCACTGACAACTGATCACAACCATATACAAGGAAGTAATCTTTGGTCCTCCTTAGATACTTGAGGATCCCCTTGACATCTGTCCAGTGTTCTTGTCCTGGATTGGATTGATATCGACTCACAATCCCTATAACATGATAAATATCTGGCCTGGTACACAACATGGTGTACATCAGACTTCCTACTGCCGAAGCATAAGGAACTCTCTTCATAGTCTCAATTTTCTCAGGAGTTTGAGGACATTGTGACTTGGATAAACCGATTCCATGTCTGAGAGGCTCATTACCTCTCTTCGAATCCTGCATGTTGAACCTCTCAAGCACTTTATCAATGTAAGTGGATTGTGACAATCCCAACATCCTCTTCTTGCGATCTCTCACAAGCTTAATTCCTTGGATGTAGCTTGCTTCACCCAGATCTTTCATTGAGAATGTTTTGGATAATCACATTTTTACAGATGAAAGTAGCTCCACATTATTCCCAGTGAGCAGTACATCATCCACATATAGGACAAGGAAACAGACGGCACCCCCACAAATTTTCTTATACACACATGGCTCATCAATGTTTTATTTAAACTCAAATTCCTTGATAGTTGGATCAAAATGGATGTTCCATGATCTGGAAGCTTGTTTTAATCCATAAATAGACCTCAACAACCTGTATACCTTATTTTCCTCCCATGGGGAGACAAAACCCTCTGGCTGATTCATGTATATAACCTCATCAAGATAACCGTTAAGAGGTCTGTACATCCATCTATCAGATCTCATAATCATGGTATGTAACAATCGACAATAGAATCCGAATGGATTTAATCATCACTACAAGTGAGAAGGTTTCATCATAGTCAACACCGTCTTTCTGAGTGTACCCCTTCGCCACAAGCCTTGCCTTGAAACGTTCCACCATTCCATCCACACCTCTCTTTCTCTTGTAGATCCATTTACAACCAATGGGTTTTACCCCTTCTAGTAGATCTTCAAGAGTCCAGACATGGTTAGAATCCATGGAATCTATTTCACTGTGCATAGCTTCCTGCCATTTCACCGAGTCAACATCCTTAAGAGCCTCAGCGTAAGTATAAGGATCTGTGTCTGAACAATCAGACACCATGTGGAATTCTTCCACCTTTTGATCCTCCTCAATGAGAAGGTTCAAACGGGTTGGTGGTCTGAAGGACCTCCCACTCCTCCTAGGCTCTTGAGGTTGTTGCTCAACTGTGGGTACGTCAACTGGAATTTCTATCGGTGCAAAAGGCACTTGGTCATCAGTTACTTCTTTAATGACCACCGGATCTGATCTAGGTGAGATCATGTCAGCCTCAAGAAATGTCGCATGCTTACTAACTATGACTATCTGATTGACAGGGTCATAGAATTATAGCCTATTGTAGTCCTAAGGTATCCCAAGAAATAGCACCTATTTGTTCGGGATTCCAACTTATCTGTCTGTTGTTTCCTTACATGTGCTATACAACTCCACACCTCAAGATGTTGAAGATTGGGCTTATGCCGATACCACAACTCAAAAGGTGATTTGGTCATAGACTTTGTTGGTACCCTGTTCAGTATATAAATGGCAGTTTCCAGTGCGAAATCGCAAAAACTCAATGGCAGTTTCGAATAACTCAACATGGACCGAACCATGTCCAATAAGGTTCAGTTCCTCCTTTCTGAAACTTGTTCCTGGGGCAGTCAACTGGGTTATGATCTCAGCTTCTTTCAGATAGTCCCTGAACTCATCTGATAAGTATTCTCCTCCTCGATCAGATCGGAGGCACTTAATGCAATTACCCAACTATTTTTCAACCTCTGCTCAGAATTCTTTGAATTTATTAAAGGTTTCCAACTTGCGGTGCATCAAGTAAATATAACCATAATGAGAGTAGTCATCAGTGAAGGTCACAAAGTATTCGTAACCATACCTCGCCTGAACATTAATGGGTTCACACACATCAGAGTGTATCAATTCTAACACAACTTTGGCTCTTCTTCCCTTGTTAGAGAAAGGTTTCTTGGTCATCTTTCCTTGTAGACACGACTCACAAGTTGGATAAGGTTTTACCTTCAATGATTCCAAAGGCCCATCCTTCACCAACCTGTTTATCCTTTCTACTCCACTATGACCTAACCTCAAGTGCCAAAGACATGTTGAATTATCTTGGGTTGATTTTCTTTTCAAAGAATTATTGGAGATCTAATTTACCTCTAGTACCAGTTTTAAGAGATATAATCCGTTATCCAGTAGGCCAGAAGCAATAAATGAATTATTAAGTCGAATAGTTAACTTATTACCAAAAAAGAAAGTGTAACCATCCAAAACAAGCCTACTAACAGAAATAATGTTCCTCCTGAAATTAGGAACATAAAAACAATCTCTCAAAATTAAAGTACTATTATCAAAAACTAAAGTAAAATCTCTAATAGCCTCAGCAACGGCCTCAGCACCCGTACCCGTTCGCAAACGAACTTCATCCTTACTTAGTCTTCTTATGAGCTTGAACCCCTGCAACAAGTTGCAAATATGGGCGGTAGACCCCGAGTCCACCAACCATATGTTAGTAGGTTCCTCTGACAAATTAAACTCATAAAGGACCAAGGTTTCAGAAATACCTTCTTCCTATTTCTCCTGCTTCTTTTTCTTAGCAGCCAGGAAAGCACGACATTCCTTATTCCAATGTCCGTCCTTCTTACAATAGAAACAAGTCCCCTTGCTCTTATTCTTTTGAATTCCCTTGTTGCCAACCTTAGGGTTTTTTCCCTTGTCAGCCTTCTTCTTCTTCTTCTTCTTGCCCTTGGACTTTGAGGAAGAAGACTTGTTCCCTGTAGTCAAGATCTCCACTTTCTACTTCTTGGATGCAGCTTCCACTTCTTGCAACATGTTGCCCAGCTCTGCGGGTTCCATAGAAAGTTTATTCATGTTATAATTAACAATAAACAATCCATAGATCTCCTGAGGCAAAGAGTAGAAGATGACATCCGTCTTATAATTCAGCTTGAAGGACGTCCCAAGGTTCTCCAGTTCCTGGAACAAGTTCCGCATTATCATGACATGGTCAATAACCAGAGTACCTTGAGCCATCTTCATGCGATGGAGGAGTGTCACTAGTTGATGATGGGCATGTCTTGCTTCTCTCCTATACATCTCCTTCAACTGCTCCATCATGTCCTTGGTCAAGTACAAATCCTTGACCGAATTAGCGATGGTCTTCTCTAAAGAACTCAACACGAGGAGTTTTGCCTTAGAGTTTTTCTGTCCAAACAACTCATAGGCCGGCTTAGAATCAGGGTTCTCCTCATTAGGGAATTCAGGCTCTTCTTCATCCAGGACAGACATTAGACCTTCTGCAGACAGGAGTAACTTGATGTTCCTCCTCCAGTCAACATAGTTTGGGTCGATTAAAATATGATCTTTGATAAGGGCGGCATAGTTCATTTGGGTTGAAATTTTTAAAATCTATATGATGTACAAAAATTAATAATTAGCATGATCTACAACCATTGAAATAATGAGGTAAGAACAATCAATGGTCAATCACACCCTAAGCATCTCTCTAGCTTATAGGGCATGAATTGGAAACCATCAACCCTCATGCTCTCGACTTAGCCTATCAGAGTTCATCATTCGCATCTTGGTTGGGTGGACTTTTCTGTCCGTCACTTAGGCTTTCAATGTAATTTGGCCACCTGAGTGTCATGCCCATTCCTATCGGCTAACACACACTCAAGTCAAGTGTTTACCCTTAATTTTGGAGGGAACTATGATGTTTGTGGATTAATGCCTATTATCATAGTACATATACCACTGATCACAGTCTCTACCTATCACATGTGAGATGAGTGCAGACAATTTCACTAATTCACCTAAATATTATCCTATCGGCATCTATAAGGGTGGATCAATGAAAATTCTACACTCTCTAACTAAGGGAGGCCATGAGAATCCCACCAATCAGGGTTTCCCTAATCACACTTGTACTAAAAATGAGGAAAAACAGGAATGCATATCAACCACAAACATACATCCAATGTATAAACACAATAGCACATTCATCCAAGGAAAACTATAAACATATAAACACCAATGGTTATGGGATAGCATCTTTAATCAACATGAGTTCATAACCAAGACAAACTCACTTTGATTAAAAGATGGATGGGAGAAATCATAGCCTCATATGTTACTCCCACACATGGCGAAATTAGTGTGATAATGCATATGTAGCTAACTATTACTGGGAAATTCCAAAATTGTAATAAAATTAGACACTCCAAGTGAGCAAGTCCATCCTTCAATCTTCTCCCCAACGAACCGACAAGATCCTTGATCCATGATCCACGATCCACGATCCATGATCCACGATGGTCTCCAAGTGATTACAATGAATAAATTTAAACTTATTCCAAAAATATTACAATTCTTTCCAAATAATTAAAATTACATAACAAGAAACCAATCCACCAAAATTGGACTGCCTGGAGGATAAAAAGAAAATTACATGTAAAATCACATCCATGCCATGCCTAGCACACACATACATCTAATGCTTGTAATTTTTAAATCCCATAACCATGGTCATCATTACATATATGATGTTAAAAAATTAATATTCTAATATTTTATGTGAAAATTGCCTAAAAACAAATAAAAACATCATTCCATGACAATCCAAGTCATTATGATCATGTGCATCCAATGCATCTATCATGCAACCATTACCATGACAACTTATGTTATAATGGTTATGCGCATTACATGACCATTACCATGACAATCCAATGTCACTATGATCATTTACATCACATAGCCATTACCATGACAACTTATGACATGAAGCTCAGAATTATGGGTATATTCATCTTCCACCTTTACTTTGCAACTTTGCCTTGTCTTCATCTACTATATTTGTACCTACTAAGTATCAGGAAGCTTTATAGCATTCTGATTGGAAACATGTTATGGATGTTGAGATGGATGCTCTATTGGATCGTTGGACTTGGGCTCTTACGGATTAACCCTCCAGAAAGAAGCTTAGATGGTGTTGTTGGGTATACACAGTTAAATCTCCTCCTGATGGTTCTGTTGAGTGCCTAAAAGCTTGATTGGTTGTAAAAGACTTTACTCAGACTTATGATGTTAATTATTTTCAGACTTTCTCTCTTGACGCAGTACAAAGATGGGTGGGCTAGATATCATTCTAGCATAAATGACCCTCAAATCCACAACGTAGAAGATAAGGATGAAACTAGCAAATTTTAATAGATTTCAAGATGAAGATTACAAATCCTAAAGAGAACTTATATAATAGGTCAAAGTACAATTTGAAATTCAAAAAATATGCCTAAATTCAAAATTCAAAAATTGCACCAAAATTCAAAAATAAAAATTGCGCCCAAACTTTGAAGCCCTAGACGGCCTAAAAAACGAAGTGTTTTTTGAGGGAATCCCTTGGTTGCATAGGGCTTTGCTTGGTCCATTTACAATCATTACGCATCATTTTCAAAAAGATATTTTAATGGCGAATCGGATGATAAATGACAGTTACGCCGTCCAAAAATTAGACCTGGGAGTTTTAGTATTTTCTGTCAGATTGGGTCACTTTCTGTCGATCCAGAGAATCCAGGAACTGGGCTGATACTTCCTCTACATCAGTCCCTCCCACTTATGAAGAACTCACCCTTAAGTTATTATTTGAATAAAGTGGTGCCGGTGGAAAATACTGATGCAAGTCTGCCACGTTGAAGCACTTTGAAATATCCATGTCAGGAGGAAGGTCTACTATGTTGGCACTATCATTAATCTTGTGCAGAATCTTATAGGGTCCATACTTCTTAGGCTTCAACTTGTTGTATGTGCCAACTGGAAACCACTCCTTTCGCAACAAAACCATGACCATGTCTCCCTCCTGAAAAACTTTAGTCCTCTGATTTAGATCAACAGCTGCCTTGTATTTGGCATTGGACTCTTACAATCTATCTTGAACCTGTTCTTGGACAGAACGAACTTGTTCAGCCATGCGTTCTACAGCCGAGCTATAACCATAAAGTTTAGGCAGTTGGGTCAAATCTAGAACATGAAAGGGAACTTTTCGATACACCACTAAAAAAGAGGACATCCCAGTAGACCCATGGACAGCACTGTTGAAGGCAAATTCTGCTTGGGCTAGAGCATTGTCCCACTGTTTGGGTTTGTCTCCACAGATACTACGAATAAGGTTTCCCAAAGTCCTATTCATGACCTCAGTTTGCCCATCAATTTGTGGATGAGCAGTAGTGCTGTATCTTAGACTTTTCCATAACCTTCTCCATAGGGTGCTTCAAAAAACTGAGAGGAACTTAGAGTCACGATCAGATACAATCATGGTACAAAATTTCACGATATATCAACGAAATATCGGTAAATTTTGGATATTTCGAGTGGACCGAGACGAAATGGAGTACCAAAATGAAAAAGGTAAATATTTCATCAATATCTCGTGATATTTTGACAATATTTCGTGGCCTCACGAGATATTGTCGAAATAATGGTTTTTGACTTAAAGTGTCACTTGACACCTGCATATAATTCAAAATTTCGCAGGTCTCAGTCGAAATATCAACCGAGACCTGCTATAAGGTGAAGTTTTGTTCATTTTTCTTCTTCTTCCACTCTTCCAAGCCATTGTCCAAGACTCCAAGGATTGTTCAAGTTCTTTTTTGATGGATTGTCATCGAAAACATGTCGGAGGCTCATCTAAGCACAGCCTCCAAGCATTTTATCATAGCAATTATTATTAGCACTTGTGACTTGTGAGTCTTATGAGTCTTGCACTCTTGTAAATTGTAAGTTGTGATTTGTGAACTTTTGACTTTGTGTATTGCCTATTAAAGTATTGAGCTATTGAGTATTGAGTCATTGACTATTATGGAGTTTATGAGAATATGATTTATGAATTATGTCTTATGAGTTTTAATTAGTATGTTTGAATTTCCTTTATGTCTTTGAATGCCTAATCAATGTGTATTTAACTATTTATACATTAGGGTCGGCGATCATATACTGTCAATCAAGGGTGCAAGCCCAAAACACCACTTTGAGTTCATTTTTTTGAAATATGAAGGTTTAAATGTGTTTATTTAGCTTAAATAAGGGTGTCCATGAAGTATCAGGCCTAGATATGGCAAAAAATCCACCGAGATGGACTGCCAAAATATTGCAGAAATAATGCAATATTTCTGAAAATTTTTGGAATATTTCGGATATCTCGGTAGGCCCGAGATACCGATACATCACAAAATCTTAAACCTTGGATACAATAGAAGTCGGTACCCCATACAGTCGCACAATCTCTTGGAAGAACAATTTAGCCATATGTACTGCATCTGAGGTTTTTTGACAAGGAATGAAGTGTACCATCTTCAAGAATCTATCAACCACAACAAACACTGAAACAACAACATGCTGGGTCCGTGGGAGACCTAGCACAAAATCCATTCTGAGATCTTCCCAAATATCCTTTGGTGTCGGCAGCAGCACATATAGTCCTATGTTCTGACCTTAGCCCTTTGCAACCTGACACACTAGACAGCTTCTCACAATAGTTGCCCCGTCCTTTTTGAACTGGAGCCAATAACACCGCCCCATGACACTTAACACCGTCTTATCTAGTCCCAAGTGTCCACTCAGCCCACCCCTGTGGAGGTCTCGAATCAACTTTTCATGCAGAGTCAGCAGAAGGACCTAGTACAGTTGGTATTAGAAATACTATTTAATTTATCAGAGATGATAGGTGAATCATTATGGTCCCTATACTCTGATGTTCCCATGGAAGAGATAGCAGGCTCTACAACAGAGGATGGTGAAGCAATAGCAGCAATAGGAACAACAGAAGAATGGGTCATCCGTCGGATGCAAAGTTGATTTCCCTTGAACAAATAGTCATCCAATATGTGGAAGTCTTCTGCAAGTTGTCGTTGTAGACATTTTCTCCAAAATTTAGCGAAGTATGTATCACCTCCTTCATACAACTCCTTAATGCATTTGAACCCAACAATCTCACTACTTAATGTAATAAAAAGAGTTGACCTCCTACTTAATGCGTCTGCGACTCTGTTGGTAGCTCTAGACTTATGTTTAATCACATAAGCAAATTGCTCAAGGAAAGGATTCCCACGTGGCATGCATCTTGTTAATGTGTTTTTGACTCCTGAAGTATTTGAGGGATTGATGGTCTGAGTATATCATAAACTATTTGGCAATTAGATAACTCTCCCAAGTTTTTAGGGTGCGAAATACTGCATATAACTCCTACTCATAGGTGGACCACTTCCTCCGAGCTTCATTCAGCTTCTCACCATGGAATGTTATGGGTCGGCCTTCCTAGGATAGGACAGCATCAATCCCTACCCCACAAGCATCACATTCTAGTTCAAACACCTTCTCAAAATTGGGTAGAACTAGAATTGGTGCAGATGTCAGCTTATCTTTAATCACAATGGAAGCTCTGGGTGGCCTTGTCACTCCACTGAAACTTTCTTTTCTTGGTTTAATCTGTGATTGGGGTTACAATGTTGTAGAAATTTCTGATGAATCGGCAATAAAAGGTTGCCAATCCATGGAAACTGTGAACCTCAATGACGGTAGTAGGAGTTGGCCATTCTCTGATGGCACGCACCTCTCCTCATTGACATGGATTCCTTCAGAACTGATCACAAACTCTAGGACGACGAGGCAATTTGTCATGAAATTGCACTTTTTTAGGTTAATGAATAGCATGTCATTTCTCAACACTGTCAGTACTTGCCGTAGATGGCTCATGTGGTCAACCTTAGTTAATTATCTCTCAAAATGTCATCAAAATAAGCCACCATAAACTTCCCCAAAAAAGGTTTTAGTACTTGATTCATCACTCGCATGAAGGTATTGGGTGCATTGGATAGTCCAAATGACATCACCAACCACTTGTACAGACCCTCCTTGGTTTTGAATGTTGTCTTCCACTCATCTTTAGCCTTGATGCAGATTTGATGGTACCTACTACGTAGGTCTATCTTTGAGAACACATGGGAACCTCCCAATTGATCTAGCATATCATCCAATCGAGGGATCGAGAACCGGTATCTGATGGTTATTTTGTTGATAGCCTGACTGTCTACACACATCCTCCATGTTTCGTCTTTCCTTGGGGTCATCAAGGCGGGAACAGTGGTAGGGACTCATGCTCTCTCAAATGTGCCTCTTTTGCAGCAATTCTTCAATCTTTCCTTTATAACCTTACTCTCCTTTGGGTTCAACCGGTATTGTGGCAAGTTTGGTAGACTAGTACATGGGATTAGGTTAATGTGGTGCTGGATGTCTCTCATAGGGGTAGCTCCTCAAGTAATTTGTCGGTGGTAACTGCATGAAACTCCTCCAATAGTGGTTGCACTACAACTGGGACATCTATTGTCTGGGCTTCCTCCCCTTTTACGACAAGGGTGAATGCCATGCTAGCTCGCTTTATATCTGCAAATAATTAACTACAACAAGAAGAGATAGAAAACAATACCTTCCTTTCCACTACAGCCTATAGGAGGAGCGTTGGGTCGATCTACCTTGCCTTCGTTTTGGTAAAATGGCAATCTTCTTCGTGTTCCACCAGAAGCTATAGACATTTGCCTTGCCCTTATGGGTGGCATCCGCAACGTATTTCCAGGGCCTACTATGTAATAGGTCACAAGCATCCTATAGCACATATAACACTATCGCAATATGACTTGCCAATATAAAGAGGAGCTCAACAAATTTCTGTTACCTTAAGGATTGGCCCCTTCTTAATCCAATCAATTTGATAAGGAGAGGGTGTGGCTCTATAGGTAATTGTAAGTGCTTGACTAGCGCCTTCGAGATGATGTTTTCACAGCTCCCACTGTCAATGATGAGGCTGCACACCTTCTGATTCATGGAGTACTTGGAATGACATATTTGGTGGCATTGGGAAGGTTCAGCCAGTTTAGGCACCAGTAATACCTTTTGCACAACACAAGAGACAGGGTCGCCTTCCTCCTCTGCGAACTCAGTAACCTCCAGTTCGTCTTCCTCAGGACTCTCTTCTAGGTCTCCTTCGTGCTTTGCTAGAGCTACTGGTCATTGCTTGGGACACACATTGGAGCACTGCCCTGGATCACTGCGCCTGTGGCACTTGAACTCAGCTCCTTTTCCTCTAGTGCTTGCTCTAGTTGTTGGGATGCTATTGAAACTGCCATAGATGGAACTTTGGTTAGGGTTAGGAGTAAAATACCTTGCAAGAGCACCAGGTGGTTGCTTCTCAATGTTGGGTGAGGGTTGTGAAGGCTCAATAGGGAACCTGTGCCTAGACTGCTTTGTTGATAGTCGCTCTGCCTTCAAAGCCATGTTGTGAGCCTCACTCACTGAAACACATTCTGCAAGCCTATGTGATCCTGTATTGAGTATTTTAGCCCAATGACGTATCGGGCTGCCTGTTGCTCCTCTATCTCTAAAACACCAGAACGAGAGGTTAATCGGAGAAACTCTTCTGTGTAAGCGGCCATTGATCGAGCACCTTGGAGGCAGTTTTGATACTGTTAGAATAAGCACTGTTGGTAGACTGGGGGCAAAAGTCTATCCTGCAAAAATTGCTTCATCCAACATCAAGTTTGGATATTTCCTCTTCCTTGTCTCTGGCGAGAGATTTGAAGCTGATCCCACCAGGCAATAGCTCCTCCTCGCAACCAGTAGCACAATCTTAACTTGTCTCTCTTTGGCTACGTTCATCGTATCGAAGAACTTCTCAGCTTCGTACATCCAGTTAAGGAAGGCTTCGATGTCTAGGTTTCCAGAAAATTAGGAACTTCATCCTTGAGGTGATAGTTGTTAGTGTTTCGATGTTGTGCACCAACTCCATACGTTGTGAAGCCTCCATCTTCTTCCTCTAAATTATTGTCTTCATTATTAGTATTGCTATCTAGGCAAAAGATCAGAAAAATGGTTAGGTCGCACCTGCTGGAACCACTTAGTACGATTATCCCTCTCGTTTTTGCTATCTTTAGGAATATGATGGCCAGTGGGTCAGCAATGGTGATAGCCCTCAACACGATTATTCCCACCTCCTTCCTGATTTCTATTGAGCCCTAGGTCGGCGATGGCTTCACGGATCTGTCAAAACTTGTTTACCTTGGCTTGCTGCTGAGCTTCGAGTGCTACTCAGAGGGCGTAAACTCCCCGCTCGATTCCATTTAGAGGAGTCCTCTCCATCATTAGATTTGCCAGGTCGTTGAAAAGCTTTGATACCACTTGACACAATAGAAAGATGGGTGGGCTACATATCATTCTAGCACAAATGACCCTCGAATCCACAAGGTAGAAGGTAAGGACGAAACTGGCAAATTTCAATAGATTTCAAGATGAAGATTACAAACCCTAAAGACACCTTATATAATAGGTCAAAGTACAATTCAAAATTAAAAAAAATGTGCCTAAATTCAAAATTCAAAAATTTCACCAAAATTCAAAATTCAAAAATTGCACTCAAACATTGAAGCCCAGACGACCAAGAAACAAAGGGTTTTTTTAGCAGATCCCTTGGCTGAATAGGGCTATACCTAATTCACCAGTAGTTCATTGCACATCATTTCTGAAAAGATATTTTAATGGCGATTCGGACGACAATTACAAAGTTACCTCGTTCGAAAGTTGGCCCTGGGAGTTTTAGTATTTTCTGTCAAAAGGGGTCACTTTCTGTCGATCTAGAGATTCCAGGAACTAGGCTGATACTTCCTCTACATCAGTCCCTCCCACTTGTGAAGAACTCACCCTTGAGTTATTATTTAAATAAAGTGGTGCCGGTGGAAAATACTCATGCAAGTCTGCCATGTTGAAGCTCTTCGAAATGTCCATTTCAGGTGGAAGGTCTACTATGTTAGCACTATCATTAATCATGTTCAGAATCTTATAGGGTCCATACTTCTTGGGCTTCAACTTGTTGTACGTGCCAACTGGAAACCACCCCTTCTGCAAGAAAACCATGACCATGTCTCCCTCCTAAAAAACTTTAGTCCTTTGATGTTGATCAACAGTTGCTTTGTATTTGGCATTGGAATCTTCCAATCTATCTCGAACATGTTCTTGGACAGAATGAACTTGTTCAACCATGCGTTCTGCAACTGAGCTTGAACCAGGAAGTTTAGGCAGTTGAGCCAAATCCAGAGCATGAAAGGGAACTTTTCAATACATCACTGAAAAAGAGGACATCCCAATAGACCCATGGACAACACTGTTGAAGGAATATTCTACTTGGGCTAGAGCATTGTCCCATTGTTTGGGTTTGTCTCCACAGATACTACGAATGAGGTTTCCCAAAGTCCTGTTCACGACCTCAGTCTGCCCATCAGTGTGTGGATGAGTAGTAGTGCTGTACTTTAGAGTTTTCCTAAATCATCTCCTTAGGGTGGTCCAAAAAACTGAGAGGGACTTAGAGTTACAATCAGACACAATAGAAGTCGGTACGCCATACAGTCGCACAATCTCTTGGAAGAACAATTAAGCCATATATACTGCATCTGAAGTTTTTTGACAAGGAATAAAGTGCACCATCTTCAAGAAACTATCAACCACAACAAACACTAAAACAACACCACGTTGGGTCCGTGGGAGACCTAGCACAAAATCCATACTAAGATCTTCCAAAATATCCTTTGGTGTCGGCAGCAGCATATACAGCCCTATTTTCTGATCTTGGCCCTTTGCAACCTGACACACTGGATAGCTTCTCACAATAGTTGCCCCGTCCTTTTTGAACTAGGGCCAATAATACCTCTCTGTGACACTTAACACCATCTTATTTCATCCCAAGTGTCCACTCAGCCCACCCCCATGGAGGTCTCAGATCAACTTTTCATGCAGGGTCATCCGTGGGATGCAGAGCTGATTTCCCTTGAACAAATAGTCGTCCAATACATGGAAGTCTCCTGCACATTGTCATTATAGACATTTTCTCCAAACTTCATCAAAGTATTCATCTCCTTCATACATCTTCTTAATGCATTTGAACCCAACAATCTGACTGCTTAATGTGATCAGAAGAGTTGACCTCCTACTTAATGCGTCAGCGACTCTGCTGGTAGCTTCGGACTTATGTTTTAACCATATAAGCAAATTACTTGAGGAAGTATTCCCACATGGCATGCATCTTGTTAATGTGCTTTTGACTCCTGAAGTATTTGAGGGATTGATGGTCCGAGTATATCAGAAATTCTTTGACAATTAGATAACTCTCCCAAGTTTTCAGGGCGCGAAATACTGCATACCTACTAAGTATCATGAAGCTTTATAACATCCTAGTTGGAAACGTGCTATACATGTTGAGATGGATGCTCTATTTGATCGTTGGACTTGGAATTTTACGGACTAACCCTCTAGAAAGGAGCTTGTATGGTGTCACTGGGTATACACAGTTAAATATCTTCTGAATGGTTATGTTGAGCGCCTCAAAGCTCTATTGGTTGCAAAAGACTTTACTCAAACTTATGGTGTTAATTATTTTGAGACTCTCTAGTAGTGCATCTTAATGTTGTATGAGTTCTAATTTCCTTGGCAGTGAATCTTGATTGGCTACTATTTCACCTAGATATCAAGAATGTATTTTTGTATGGTGATCTTGACAAAGAGGTTTATATGGAGCAACCTCCTGGGTATGTTGCTCATGGGGAGAATGCATCCAAGGTATCTATTAATAGGAATAAAACTAAAGCTGAATGCGTGGATGTCTAAGGCAGACCCCAAACAATATATTTACAATGAATAAAAAATATTACATGGACAGAATTGTTCCTATCAAAGCCGACATGACTGTACATATCATAAAAGAAGTAAAAATCCAGAATACCCCCACAGTATTCTGGCCCATACAATCCAACACTCCCCCTCAAGTTAGAGCATACATGTCATGCATGCCCAACTTGACTAAGATAGGAAGAAACACTTTGCCACTTAGTCCCTTAGTGAATACATTGGCTAATTGATCAGCAGACTTCACAAAGGGAACATAGATGAGTCTGGCTTCGAGCTTCTCCTTGATGAAATGTCGGTCAACCTCTACATGCTGGACAGGATTATGAGCAATGTTAATGGCTGCTTTATTATCACAATAGCATCATGGGAAGATGGACAGTAATACCAATATCCTGCAACAATCCTCTAAGCCACAAAAGTTCACAGATTCCATGTGCCATGGCAAGGAACTCTGCTTCAGCACTGGACCTTGCCACAACATTCTGCTTCTTGCTACGCCATGTGATAAGGTTTCCACCTACAAAGGAATAATAGCCAAAAATGGATTTTCTATCAGTAGAGCCAGCCCAATCGACATCAATATAAGCTTCAACCTTTAGATGACCATTGGGAGATAAAAGGATTCCTTTTCCTGGAGCAGACTTCAAATATCATAAAATACGAAGGACTGCCTCCATATGAGAGAAATAAGAATCCTGCATAAACTGGCTCATCACTTACAACAATGGCTATGTCTGGTCATGTGTGGGAGAGGTAAATTAGTTTGCCCACTAATCGATGATAACAACCTTTGTCAACAGGTTCACCCTCTTTCTCTTTAAGTCATGTAGTAGCTTCCATAGGAGTATCTGAAGGATGACAACCTAGCAACCTAGTCTCCGTCAACAGATCTAGGATATATTTTCTTTGAGAAAGAAAAATACCCTTTGAAGATTGAGTAACCTCTATCCCTCGAAAGTATTTTAGAGTACTCAGATCCTTTACTTCAAACTCACGGCCAAGGAAGTGCTTCAATTTCTTGATAGCATCACCATCATTACCACTGACCACAATATCATCTACATAGACTATGAGAATAGTTACGTTGTCACCAACTCACCTGATGAACAGAGTATGATCAGCATTGCTTTGCTTATATCCTTCTGAAATCATAGCCTTGTGAAATCTACCGAATCAAGCTCTAGGTGACTGCTTCAACCCATAGAGAGCATGCTTCAATTTACAGACCCTGTCCCTGGTCTTATCATCAAAGAAGCCTGGTGAAATATCCATATATACCTCTTCCTCAAGCTCCCCATAGAGGAAGGCATTCTTTACATCCAAATGCTAAAGATTCCATTCAAGGTTTACAGCATAGGACAATAACACCCTTACAATGTTGAGTTTCGCCTTTAGTGCGAAGATCTCCTGATAGTCAACTCCATAAGTTTAAGTGAAGCCCTTTACAATCAGATGTGCCTTATATCGATCCACTATCCCATATGCCTTCTATTTGACCACAAACACCCATTTACATCCAATTAGTTTTTTCCCTGGAGGAAGAGCTACAAGATCACATATTATTTTCGTGCGGTGCTCTCATTTCTGCCAACATTCTTGCCTTTCACTTTCCATCTATAGATGATTCCTGCCAATTTTTAGGAATGGAAATAGAAGAAAGAGAAGATACAAATGCATGAAAAGGAGAAAGAGAGCTATAAGAAACAAGACGAGATATGGGATACAAAGTGCAAGTCCTAATACCTTTGCGATGAACAATAGGTAGGTCAGAAGAAGAGGGCTTACCAGGAGAGGAAGGATCTAGATCTTGAGCTGGCAACTGGATGGGTATTGATGCTACAGTGGATTGAAGTTGCCCCCTTTTGGTGTCACCCCTTTTATAGCTAATCATATTGGAGTTGTCAATCCTCTTCTGAAATTCACCAATAGTTCTCTGGGCTAGAGTCAGTTCCCCCTGAATAGGAACATCAACAACACTGTTTTCCATGGTCTCCCCCTGTAAAGGATTCCCTTTGGATGAGGGGGGAACAGCCAGAGGAGGGTGGGCTGCAGCCATAAGAGGCTGTACAGTAACTGTAGGGGGTTGGACAGCAGGCGTAGGGGTTAGAAGAGAAGGAACCTCAAAGGACAACACATCTTCACTAGAACTCTCCCCCTGAAGAGGTGGTGAAGAATAATAGGAAAAGTTCTCATGAAAAATAAGATCCATACTAACCAAAGTATGGAGGGAAGGGGGATGGTAATACTTATAACCCTTCTGGGTTGGAGAATAACCAAAGAAAATAAAACGTAACCCCTTAGGTTCAAGTTTGCCTAGAGATTTTGTATATCTAGCATAACACACACAACCAAACACTTTGGGAGTGACAACAAAGGAGGAATTCCCCATTAAAACTTTAGCTGGACTACGGGAGTCAAGAACCCAAAAAGGTAACATATTGATGAGATAGGCAGCAGTGAGGACAGCATCTCCCCAATATTGAGATGGGACATGTCTAGTAAGCATCAAAGCTGTGGCTACCTCTAACAAGTGGTGGTTTTTTCTTTCGGCCACACCATTTTGGGCAGGGGTATCGACACAACTAGTCTGGTGAACAATACCATGGTCAGCTAGATATTTTTGAAATTGAGATTCTTTATACTTGGTTCCATTATCACTTCTCAATATTTTGAGAGTAGCCTGGAACTAAGTTTGGACCATTGTATGAAAATGCTAAAAACATTCAAAAACATGATCTTTTGTGTGTAAAAGATACACCCACGTGTTTCTAGAATGAAAGTCAATAAAAGAAACAAATCAACGATGACTAGAAAGAGATGTTTTACAACTAGAACCCAAACATCATAATGCACCAATTGGAGGCAAGAAGAACTCCTTTTATTTGATAAAGAATAAGTTGAACGTGTCTGTTTGGCCAGAACACAAGCCTCACAAAAAAAGTCATCCTTTTTACATTGGGTGACCAAACTAGGAAATAAATGTGCTAAAATTCTTAATGGAGGGTGACCTAACCTAGAGTGCCATTGGTAAAGTTCAAAAGAGACCAAGGAGTTCTGGTGTAGCAGAGAAGGTAATGGTGGTGGAGAGGGATGACCATCTTCAAGCAGGAACAATCCACCGTGTACTTTACCCAATCCAATCGTCGTCCCAGAGTCCAGATCCTAAAAACCACAATGGGAAGAAAAAAAAGTTACTTTGCAATTAAGATCATGAGTAATACTACTAATGAAAAAAAGGTTAGTAGTAAAATTAGGAATATATAAAATAGAGGACAAAGGAAGAGAGGAAGTGCAGTTGATGATTCTTTTTCTAGATATGGAAGAAAGGGAGCCATCAGCTACTTTGACCTTATCTTTTCCAGAAGTGGGAGAATAACGATGGAATAGGCTAGAGGAACCGATCATGTGATCTATAGCTCCAAAATCTATGATCCAAGGACGGGAAGCTACAGAAGCACAATGACCACCAAATAGAATACCTGACCGGGCAAAGTGTGAACTTGAAGGAGCGAAAGAGTTGGCAGTAGCAGCGGATGTAGTAGAGGCAGCAGCAGCGGAAGTCCTTAGTACACGGAGGAATGCTTATAGATCATCTTGGGATAGACCAATGTCAGTAGCAGGGGTTGTGGTAACAGACTCAGTATGATTAACTTTGTTCTTTGGCTTTTTCTTGGCAGCCCTCTTAGCTTCAAAGTCAGCTGGTTTCCCATGAAGTTTTCAACACTTCTCTTTGGTGTGGTAAGGTTTGTGATAGTGCTCACAAACAATAGTGCCAATAGTAGAATCATCAGGAGGGGTGCCAACAAGTGCAAGAGTAGCCGGGGCAGTAGTCTAGAGGGCTGATCTATTAGTAATAGGAGAATGCAACATAGCAGCCCTGCGGTTTTTCTCAAAGGAAACCAAAGCATAGGACTGTTCAAGTATGGGAAAAGATTTATGGTCTAACACCTGAACCCAAATCTGGTCATACTCCACATTCAAACCTGCCAAAAAATCATAAACTCTGATCTTGTCCACATGCTTCTTGTATGAAGTAATGTCAGCAGCTGTAGTAGGGTGATAATCAGAGAAGAGGACCAATTGCTGCCAAAGGCTGTGCAAAGTAGCATAATATTTGGAGACAGTTAATTCTCCCTGAGTAGTATGAAGAACCTTCTTCCGGAGTTCATATACCTGAGCATCATTGCCAAGCTGCCTGTAAGTCTCCTTGCAAGCAGCCCAAATCTGAGAGGCTATATCAAGGAGAAGAAACCCATGCACAAGGTCTATAGTCATGGAACCAATGAGGTAGGACATGAGTACTCCATTGTTTGCAAGCCATCTATCTTGAGCACCACCAGTCTTAGTTGGCATAACACTAGTGCGATTAATATGGCCAGTAAGGCCACAACCAATAATAGCAAAGGAAGCAGACCAAGACCAAAGCAAATAATTAGAACCATCCAGTTTGATTGGATTAGGAGGAAAGGTATGATAATCTAATTTACCTTGGCCATCACCAACAGAAGTAGTAGTCGAAGTAATTGAATCACCCATAATTACAGTAGAGAAACCCAAATCGCAGAGAGGGGCTGTGGTGAGGAAAAAGCTAGTAAAAACTCCAAGAAAAGTACCACAAATTGAGGGAGAGACTTCTTTATATGCAGCAATAAGTGTCCCAAAAAATCAGCAGCCTCTAGATCGATTTTTGTAGGGTTTTGGAAAAAACCCTGATTTGGTGAGATCGATGTAGGGGAGAAAGCAAACAAAAACTCAGCAAAGGGGCTGAAATTTGGATCAAGTTATCTTCTAATGGTACTGGATCACTTCGCCAAAGATCAGCTTCAATGGAAATCCAAAACCCCCAGATCAATAATTGTCAGGGTTTTGAGAAAACCTTGATGTTGGGAAGGATCGATCTGAGGAAACCTTCAAAGAATGGAGATAGGAACTTGGAAAAATTAGCTGCAGGTCTTAATCTTCAATAAGGAAGATTGATTTTTTATTGGGAGATGAAATCAATCCAAAAAAACTTGAAGCTTCAAATATCGCAGGCGGGGAGGCTGGTTCCTTTCGAGCAGATTTTTTTTTATTAGATGAGGTGATGGAGGGCAACAACTGGATCTAGTGATCACCTTATTACTGCTGCCCTATGGGAGAATGGAGAACAAAAGAGAGGATAAGAGAAGTAGGAGAGAAGGACAAAAAGTGAAGAAGAAGAAATGAGATCGAGAATGGGGCTATGAAGAACCCTAGTTCGAAACCTGCTCTGATACCATGTTAACAGGAATAAAACTAGAGCTGAATGCTTGGATGTCTAAGGCAGACCCCAAGCAATATATTTATAATGAATAGAAAATATTACATGGACAGAATTGTCCCTATCAAAACCGACATGGTTGTACATATCATAAAAGAAGTAAAAAGTCCAGAACACCCCCTGTGGGGATATTCTGGCCCATACAATCCAACAATATCTCTTCTTCATAGGCTACATATGAGCTGAAACAGTGTCCACGTGCCTGGATCGATAAGTTTAGTAAAGTAATTGGGGGATATGGGTTCACTTAGTGCTTCTCTAATCACTCTGTATTTGTACATTATTAGGGTGACAAAGTTGTGATCCTAGTTGTGTATGTTGATGACATCATAATTCCAGAAAATGAATTTCTAGCATTGAAGAAGTCAAGGCATATCTCCATTAGCATTTTCAGACGAAGGACTTAGGAGTACACAAGTATTTTCTGGTTATTGAAGTTGTTCGTTGCAAGAAGGACATCAGTTTGTCTCAAGGGAAATACGTTGTGGACCTTCTACCTGAAACTGGTATGTTAGGCTGTAAGCTTGTATGGATCCCAATTTGAAACTTGGGGTGAGTGTCAGAAAAGACTTTGAGGATTAACATCAAAGAAGACTCGGTAGCATATGTCCTGATTGTCACTTGTCTAGATATTTCCTTTGTTGCTGGGGCCATCAGTCAATTTACGGAGAGTCCTAAACATGCTCAATGGGATGCTGCCTGTTGCATTCTGAGGTATCTTATAGGTGCTTCTGGCAAGGTCTTTCATTTATCATCATCATGGTCATGTTGATGTTATGGGTTATTTTGATGTTGATTGGGCTAGAGTAGTCAATAATCATCGATCGACAACTGGATATTGTACATTTGTTGGCAAAGTTTCAAGGCAGCAAGGCGACCAAGGCGTCAGAGAGGGTCTAAAAGTAAGGCAACACAAACAAGGCGGACTAAGGAGTCCAAGGCACCTAAAGCGACCAAGGAGCCTGGATGCCTAGACGTCGCTAAGTAAGAAGGAGACTACTGTGGCTAGGTCGAGGGAAAAGGCTGAGTATAGAGTTATTGCTCATACTATGGCATAATTGATGTGGTTGAAGTCTCTCCCACAAAAATTGGGTTTCATAGTTCCTAAACCAATGAAAATGCATTATGATAATCAAGCTGCAATTTATATTGCTAGCATTCCAGTTTTTCATAAGAAGACCAAGCATATTAAAGTCCATTGTCACTTTGAGTGGAATGAAGTTATGCAAACGATAATTTCAACTCCTTTTGTCAACTCCAATCAACTTATACATATGTTCACAAAGATACTGTTTTGACCTGCATTTCTTAATGGTTGTTCCAAGTTGGGTATGAGATATATATATACTCCAGCTTGGGGAGGAGTGTTAGATTGTGTGTATCTCAGTTGGGGGTCCAAGGGTGTCCATAGACCTCCATACTATGGGAATATAGAAGTATAAGTTTGGATTTACTCTACAGTAGACCAGATTTTCTTTCCTATTGTAAATAGGTATTAGTTTAGGTGTAAGTTTCCTATTATGTTTATATTTGAGTTTCCATTAGACTATGTAATCTTCAATAGTTATTATTTTAAATAATCAGGTTGTGACAATAATAGAGATATCTTCAATCGCACTTCTTCCACCTCTCGATTTTTCCTATCTCTCTCTCTTCTCACTTCTTCAATGGTTCTGTTTTCTCAAGTTCTTAAATAATTATAGAGGTAATGGCTCTCACTAAACTAGTTTATTTGTTGTTTGGGAGCCATAATCGAGGGTCTAAACCATAGATCTTCCAATTTGCTATGTTTCTAAGTGTTTCTTTGCATTATTTATATTTGAACATTCTTATTAATTGAAAATTTAAAATAAGAAATTGTCGATACAATGTGAACTGACAACCAGTTAGCAGAAGCTGCCTAGAATGTCTGACTGTTGTTGCTTAGGATGTGATGCATTTTGGACAACCAGTTTTCCACGTTAGCTGCCTTGTCAAACATGACATCTATTGATCATGGATGCTTTGGAATTTCCTCATTTTAACCCATTTTAACCCTACAAATTAAAATATTATAATGATTCACTTCGGGTTGTGTTACTTTATCTTCTCTTTCTCATTTTAACCCTACAAAGTGGTTGTTTAGGAATAAACTCGATGAGGATGAAACCATCACAAGAAACAGGCAAGATTGGTTGCTCAAGGCTATAACCAACAAAAAGGCATAGACTTACATCACATGGACCCAAATAGGGCCTACCTAGGAGTTAAATCAAGGGCCTTATACTGCATCAATTTCTCTCGAATCTTCCTGTTAGAAACCAGAATCTGAATATACAAGTCAAGAGGAGAAGGAGAGAGAATGTTGTAATGTAATGGGTATAAGGGAAATTTAGTCTATAAGGGTATTATGGTCATTGTATCCATTCAAGAATGTTCTTCCTCCTATTATAAATAAAGAGGATGTGGGCATATTGTTCACAAGCCAGTATTCATGAAATTCCACATGGTATCAGAGCGAGAATCCATCTGGGAATCCTGGAGTTGATTTTTTTAGTTTTTTTTTCTCCCCTCTCTCTCGTGATCGAGACCTAGCCCCACCATGTTCCATCGCCAGCCACCCACCTTTTGCCTTCCCTTCCACCTTCCACCACCCTCCCATCTTCCGCCTCCTAACCACCTTCGGCCACTACCCAGCCTTACTGCCTCCCTCCCCTACCCTTTTCCACCCCCCCTTTCGTCTTTCGCTGAAGGGTTTCTCCGCCTCTTCCTGCTACCGCCACCTTATTTCACCCTTGGTGGTGAGTTGACTCCCACCAAGGGGTGGTTCAGATCTATATGATTTAAACCCCTCTTCTGGATTTTTTTTTATCCCTTCCCGATGATTTATTGTTTGAGTTCTTCCAACCAGCCACCATGCCAGGAGATTTCGACATTACCACTGCCTCCTCTAGACACGAAGGCACGACTCATCGTGATTTCCTTCCGTTCCAAACCAGCTCCATTTAATTGAATGGTAGCAATTACTTACTGTGGTCTAGCTCCTGCCTCTTCACTATCGGTTCCCATGGTCTCTCTGGTTATATTACAGGAATGGTAACCAAACCAATTGATGCTAGTTTTGCACAAGACATGTCATGCCCCCATCCCAATAAAGGGTATTTTACATGAAAAGGGATTACTAGGATGACAGGTGTCATCCCAATACTACCAGGATGACAGACGTAGTGTCCCAAGCCACAGTCTATCCAATTATCAAGGCATGATAATATCAGGGAACGTAAACCAAATGGAATAAATCGTTCCAATTATAGAGATTGAGATTAGCAGAAGTGTAAATCATTTTGAATCATATAAATATAGAGCATCGGTTCTCTAATGATAGCATATAATATAGTTACAAAATCTTGTATCCATCAGTAATTTCCGTACATATACACATGAAGTTCATACATGAATGAAGATGAATACAGAAATAAATAATTAAATCATGCCACAAGGACACCATCCTTGGGTGTACATCGACATCCAAGTCCAAGCCACTGGTTCTGCTTGATTCGCAACCATAGGTGCCCATCAAGAGATTACCTACATATCAACTAAAAAGAGGTTGCGCAACGGGGTTAGTTCCACAAGCTAGTGAGAGAGCAAAGGGGAATGCCCATACACGCAAACACACAATTTCGAACAGTTTATGATGCATGCAAATGTTAGATTCATTTTCCACCTAGCACACAAATTCTAAGTCAAGTGTATGCTACTGTGATAACTCGGGAGACACTGTGGGTCACTTAACTTATTTCCACAATGAAACCTCAGTTATCACGAGGGAGCCTACGCTAGTAGAAACCATCAGACCACCCAGTGACAAACCCCAATAGCCATCACTACTCCTGACCTGGCCTCTCTCCCCCACAGGCAACAGGTGCTCAGACTATCCAACACATAAACCCCTGTTGGTAAGGGTCGTAGCATAAGGGAACAAGAATCTTAATCATAAATATACTACATGCAAGTCCTATCATCCCGAGAGGTATTCCGAGTGCATCAACGTCCCATTTCATCTAGTACCCGGGTACCAGCACGGCATGGCGCATACAGGACAGGATGACATTCAACATATTTTATAATCATTTCTAGGGTTTTGGTACTGATACACCTGGCACTGTGACCCAATACATTAATGAGAACATTATCACATCACATTCGTAACAGTTCACAATCAAGTTAAATAATGCAATGCACAAGATGCTTATAATTCATATAATAACATGACAATGATTGCTTAATAGATATTTAAGCCCAAACAAATCACCCAAACCCACTCATCGAACTCGGGTATCACCCGACGTGGTTGACATGAATCTCACTGGTGCACCTTCTATCCATCGAGTTGGGTAGCCTAAAAAGGCAAGAGCAAACGTCAAAAGATGTATAGAGGGGTCCTATGTCATGCCTCCAATTAAAGTTGAGTTTCAACCAAGACAGCACGGACGGAAGCAATAGGGTGAGTCCGTCCTTGACTCCATTCAGGCTAAAAGGTCAAAACACGAGGGACGGATCCATGAATGAAATTTCCACCTGGATCTAATCCTACATCCGTCCAAACCCTGAGACGTACCCGAGAGCGAACGAAACCACAGATGGAACCTCTTCATGAATCCATCCCTGCATCCATTCGGTCCCTAAGACATTCCCGAGAGGGAAAGGAACCACGGATGGAGGCAACAGAGTAAATCCGTCCCCGCATCCGTTTGGTCCCTAAGACATGCCCGAGAGGGAATGGAACCATAGACGGAGGCAACAGAGTAAATCCGCCCTTGCATCTGTTCGGTTCAACTACCAGAATACAATAGATGGACTTATGGATAGAACCACGACGGTGACTCTATTCGTACTTTTGTTGAAGTTCTTTCCAAGATTTCTTAAGGTTTTCTCCTCCATCTTGGAACTTGGAGTTCACAAGGCCCTCCAGGTCATGGAGGGGAGGCTTAGGCCTTCGTAGGGTCACTAGAACCTAGGCCTACCTCATAGATCCAAGATCATCCAAGGATCTAACTCCTATTTTGGTCCAACATAGGGTTTGGGGTTTGAAAACTGAGGGATTAGCAACTGAAGCTGCAAGGTAACTGGTAGAAGCTTTCAATAAAGCTTGGTCTTCACTATTAAAGTCTCATTTAAGGGCTAAGCCTCACCTTGAGTCCCAAATGGAACCCTAGGTTAGCATAACCCTAAGGAACCTACTCAACTCAAGAGTGTAGATAGAGAAGAGGGAGGTACCAAGAGATAGGACATACCTTGGTGAGTGGACCTCCAATCCTAGCCCTAGCCAGCCTTGAAGATCCACCTCCTCCTTTCTCCTTCTTCCCTTTTTCTTCTTTTCTTTAATCCTTGTCCGGACAGCAAGAGGAGGGAAGGTAGGGCAACCAAACCCCTTTGGCATGCCTTCCATCTTCTTCCTTTCCTCTCCCATTCCTCTTCCTTACTTTTTCTTCTCCTCCACGGTTTTGGCTTGGAGGGGGAGAGATGGGAGAATATGAGGCTAAGCCCTATCTTTTAAGGACCAAAAGAGGCCTTAGGGCTTGTTTGCCTAAGTGTCCCTAAGACTAAGGATGGTCTTTTAGGTTTAAATGGGCCTTAAGGCCTGCTTGGCTAGGGTCACAACCTATTAAGTCTAATTGGTTAGGACACTTTTGGCTTAGCCTAAGATCCTACAAGGGCATATTAGTTTAAGGGCTTGTTTGGTTCAAGCTAAATAGAAGAACCTATTATTCATTTAAGTTAAGTCTTGTGGTCCTACCTTCATGGTGCAACTATCCAAAAGAATGTAAGAGTGGCAGTCCATCTTGTCCGAGGATCCAGTCATGGTGTCCGGGGAATGGGGACTTGGGTCCCATATGAAAATACATCAAAAGAGCAAGAAATAATATGGACGGATCCACGAACGGAACTAGTCTGGAGAGTCCATTCGTGACTCCATTGCTGCTGTCAGGGCCCAAACCTCAAGGAAAGTTGCGGGGCTTTGACCCGTACTTTCAGGACTTCGAGGGGATACTTTTAATAGAATTTAAGGTTCAAGGTCACAGGTGTTGACCATTACCATCGTGGCATTATCCGTTAGTAAAAGTCTAAATTGACCAGGGGTATTAGGATGTATTTCGGGTGCGGGTGTAATAGGACAAGTGGGTGACTTCTAATTTTCTTGTCATGTCCTACTTTGTGAACTCCATGGAACAAGAAATTGTCAGGCATTATCTTTTTCATGATAGAGCTACAAATATTTGGAAAATGGCAAAGGATACTTACTCTAAGATCAGCAATGTTGTTGCCCGATATGAGCTTCGCCAGAAAATTCCCAGTATTATTCCAACTTGTGTACCATGTGGCAACAACTGGCTTTTTATGGGACTTATACTAATAGTTGTGATGTGGATACTACAGCTTTTCAGAAATGGGAAGAGGGGTTGCATGTTTTTTATTTTCTTACTAGTCTCAACATTGAGTTTAATCAGATCCGGGCATCCATGCTCAATCGAGGTCCTCTTCCCTCTCTTGAACAAGCATATTCTCTTGTTGCTACTGAAGATGATCAACGAACAGCGATGATTCACCCAGTCACCCAGGAAAGTTCTACTCTTCTCTTTGGCTCTCAGTTTGCTGCCTGAGGGAATTCTGCTCATAGTCCTGGGACTGATAGTATGAGCAATGATCGTCCTCCGGTCAAGTGTGATTACTGTGGTAGGGAACGTCATACCAAGGACCGCTATTGGAAACTTTATGGGCGCTCTACAGATACCCAGGGATGTGGTTCCAACCGATTTGCCTGGACAAACCAAGCCATCTCTGATGATCACTTCTCTGATTAGACCGGTCCCAGGATGAGATGTAGCACCTTCGCACTTTGATGACCAGGCTGGAGACTAATGCTTCCACTGCTTCTTCTACGGATGCCTCTGCCATTTCCTTTCCCAAAAATTCCGGTTCCGATATTTCTTTTAGTGGTAATTGTTCCTCTGTCCATTCCACCTCTTGGGTAATTGACTATGGTGCAACAGATCACATAACAGGTTCTCCTTATAATTTTTAAATTATTCTCCTTTACCTGGTAACTCCAAAGTTCATGTTGCTAATGGTTCCCTTTCTCCCATCTCTGGAAAAGGGACTATGCAGTGTTTGCCTCTATGCGTATTTCATCTGTTTTACATGTCCCACAATTTTCTACTAATCTCTTGTCTATTTGTAGGCTTACCCGAGACTTGAAATGCAAAGTAAACCTTCTCACTACTTGTTTCAGGACTTGGACACGGGTCGTACGATTGGTAGTGGTAAGGTGGTCACTGGTCTCTATGTGATTGACGGTCCCTCTTCTGCACATTTTCCTTCTCACAGATCTACCCCTAGCACTTCAGATTCTGCCCTTGCTGCACTCAATAAATGGCATCGTCATCTTGGCCATTCATCTCTTAGCATGTTATCTATTTTATTTCCTTCGTTGATTAAAAGTTGTAATCCAAACAATTTTACTTGTGATTCTTGCACCTTCGCTAAGCAAACTAGAGCTATTTATCCTATCTCTGATAAAAGAAATTTGGTTCCTTTTCTTCTGATTCATACGAATGTGTGGGGCCCTACCCGGTGTGTGTCAACTTTTGGGTTTCGTTGGTTTGTTACTTTCATTGATTGCTTTAGTCGAACCACATGGGTTTACTTGATGAATCAGAAAAGTGATGTATTTACTTGCTTCCAATTATTTCATAAAATGGTTCAACATCAATTCGATGCCCGAGTGAAGATTGTGCGCATTGACAATGGGAAGGAATACACGGACAGCCACCTTTGCACTTACTTTGTCTCTCATGGGATCATCCATCAGATCTCGTGTGTTGGCACACCAGCCCAAAATGGTGTTGCTAAGTGAACGAACCGCCATCTCTTAGAGGTTGCTCGCTCTCTCATGTTTACTATGAGTGTCCCTCCATGTTTTTGGGGAGAGATGTTCTTGCTGCCTCTTATCTCATTAATCGCCTACCTACTCGGGTCTTGGATGTTCGCTGCCCCCTTGAAGTCCTTTTGGGAAATTCCTCCTTTGTTGTCCCTCCAAAGGTGTTTGGGTGTGTTGTTTTTGCCCGCAATCATCATCATATTGGTAAGCTTGATCCTCGAGGCCTACCGGGTGTATCCTTGGGGTATTCCACCACTCAGAAGGTGTTAACAGATTCAGAATTAGAATTAGGCTTGGATGATCAAAGACTAACCCCCAAGCAATGTATTTATAATAATAAAGAAGAATTACATGGATAGAATTGTCCCTCATATGACCAACTCAATATAAAGAAAAAATAAAAGGGAAAAAGACCAGAATACCTCCCACGGTATTTTGTCCCTATACAACCAACACTCCCCCTCAAGTTGGCGCATATATATCACACATGCCCAACTTGACTTTAACAAGACAGAAAACTTTGCTACTCAACCCTTTAGTGAACACATCTGCTAACTGGTCAACAGACTTCACCAAGGGAATACAGATGAGACCAGCTTCAACTTCTCCTTAATGAAATGTCGGTCAACCTCAACATGCTTGGTACGACCATGCTGGATAGGGTTATGAATGATGCTAATGGCAGCCGTATTGTCACAATACAATATCATGGGAAGGTGGACAGCAATACCAATGTCTTGTAACAACCCTTTAAGCCATAACAATTTCCAAATTCCGTGTGCCATGGCATGGAATTCAGCTTTAGCACTGGACCTTGCCACAACATTGTGCTTTTTGCTATGCCACGTGACAAGATTCCCACCCACAAAGGAGAAATAACCAGAGATAGATTTCCTGTCTGTAGAACCAGCCCAATCAGCATCAATGTAAGCCTCAACTTTTAGATGACCATTGGGAGATAAAAGTATCCCTTTTCTAGGAGCAGACTTCAAATATCAAAGAATCCGGATAACTGCCTCCATATGAGAGGAATAAGGATCATGCAGAAATTAGATCACTAGACTAACTGCAACAGCTATATCTGGTCGTGTATGAGAGAGGTAGATTGGCTTGCCAGCCAATCACTGATAGCGACGTTTGTCAACTGGTTCACCTTCTTTCTCCTTAAGCCTTGTAGTAGCTTTCATAGGAGTGTTTATGGGATGACACCCCAACATTCCTATTTCGGATAGTAGATCTAAAATATATTTCCTTTGAGAAAGGAAGGTGCCCTTTGAAGATCGAGCAACCTCTATCCCTAGAAAATATTTTAGAGTTCTCAGATCCTTTATTTCAAACTCACGGCCAAGAAAGTGCTTCAATTTCTTGATCTCATCACAATCATTGTCGGTTACCACAATATCATCAATATAGACTATGAGAATAGTTACCTTACCACCAACTCGTTTGATGAACAGTGTATGATCAACATTGCTTTGCTTATATCCCATTGAAACCATAGCCTTGTGAAATTTGCCAAACCAAGCTTTAGGTGACTGCTTCAACCCATAAAGGGCACACTTCAGTTTACAGATCTTTCCCTTGGTCTTATCATCAGAGAAGCCTGGTGGAATATCCATATATATCTCTTCCTCTAGCTCTCCATGGAGGAAGGCATTCTTCACATCCAACTGCTAAAGATCCCATCCAAGATTTACCGCACAGGACAATAACACTCTTATAGTATTGAGTTTAGCCACTGGTACAAAGGTCTCCTGATAATCAACTCCATAAATCTGGGTAAAGCCCTTTGCAACCAGGCGGGCCTTATGTCGATCCACAGTCCTATCAACTTTTGGTTTGACCACAAATACCCATTTACATCACATTGGTCATTTCCCTGGAGGAAGAGCTATAAGATCCCAAGTATTATTTTTTTTTCAATGCTCTTATTTCTTCCAACATTGTTGCCTTCCACTTTCCATCTGTATAAGCTTCTTGCCAAGTTTTAGGAATACAAACAGAAGTAAGAGAGGACATAAATGCATGAAAGGATGGAGAAAGAGAACCATAAGAAACAAAGCGAGAAATGGGATGCTGAGTGCAAGTCCTAGTACCTTTGCGATGGGCAATAGGTAGGTCGGAAGAAGAAATCTTACCAGGAGAAGTAGGGTTTGAATCCAAGGTCGGCAACTGGATTGGTACTAGTGCTGCAGTGGATTGATGTTGCCTTTTTCTGGAACATCCTTTATGATAGGTTAAAATGTTGGAACCGTCAATCCTCTTCTAAAATTTAACAATGGTTCTCTGAATTGGAGTCAACTTCCCTTGAGCAGGAGCTCCACCATCACTATTTTCCATAGTCTCCCCCTGTATAGGATTACCGAAAGGTGATAGGGCTATAGCCAAAGGTGATGGGACAGCAGCCAAAGGTGATGGTGGGGCAGCAACCAAAGATGATGGGGCTACAGCCATAGGTGATGGGATATCAAGAATAGTAGGTTCAAATGAAGGTAAACACATCTTCACTAGAACTCTCCCCCTGAAGAGGTGGTGAAGAATAATAAGAAAGACCTTCATGGAAGGTAACATCCATACTGACTAGGGTACAACGGGAAGGGGGATGATAACACTTATAACCCTTTTGGGTTGGGGAATAACTCAAAAAAATACACCACAATCCATGGGGTTCAAGTTTGCCAAGGGACCTAGCATCCCTAGCATAACACACATAGCCAAACACCTTGGGTGAAACCACAAAGGAGGAATTCCCAAATAAAACCTCAGCCGGACTATGGGAGTCAAGGATCCTAGTGGGCAATCTATTAATGAGATAGGCTACAGTGAGAACAGCATCTCCCCAATATTGGGAGGGAACATGTCAAGCGAACATTAATGCTCTGGCCATTTCTAGTAAGTGATAGTTCTTCCTTTCAGCCACACCATTTTGGGCTGAGGTATCAACACAACTAGTCTGGTGAAGAATTCCATGGTCAGCAAGATATTTTTAAAAGCGACCCTCTTTATACTCGGTTCCATTGTCACTTCTCAAAACTTTGAGAGTGCCCTGGAATTGAGTCTGGATCATCTTATGGAAATGCTGAAACTAGGAAAAGACCTCACTTTTCGTGTGCATAAGGTATATCCATGTGTTTCTAGAGTGACAATCTATAAATGACACAAACCAACGATGTCCAGAAATTGAAGTCTTACAACTAGGGCCTTAAACGTCAGAATGAACCACATGGAAAAGGGAAGAACTTATTTTATTAGAACTAGAATAAATTGAACGTGTCGGTTTGGCCAGTACACACGCCTCACAATAGAAATCATCTTTATTACAACCCTTGACTAAGGCTAGAAACAAATGAGACAAAGTTCCCAATGGGGGATGACCTAATCTAGAGTGCCATTGGTAAAGTTTAGACGAGACCAATGAATTTTGATGAAATAGAGAAGGTGAGTTTGGTGGAGAAGGACGACCATCATCAAGCAGGTACAATCCACCTTGCACTTTACCACATCCAATCGTCTGTCCTATCACCAGATCCTAAAAAATACAGTGAGAAGGGAAAAAGGTTACTTTGCAATTAAGGTCACGAGTAATACTACTAATGAAAAGAAGATTAGTAGTAAAATTAGGAATGTGTAAAACTGAAGATAAGGTAAGGGAAGAGGTGGAGTATGGATCCTTTTCCAAAAATGGAGGAAAGGGAGCCATTAGCTACCCTGACTTTATCCTTCCCTTAAGTGGGAGAATAACGATGAAAAAGACTAAAAGATCTAGCCATGTGGTATGTAGCACCAAAATCTATGATCCAAGGATGGGATGCTACAGAAGCACAATGACCACCAAATGGGATACCTGACCTATCAAAATATGAACCTAAAGGAGCAGAGGAATTGGTAGTAGCTGATGTAGTAGAAGCAACAGCAGCAGTAGCAGAAGTCTTTAGCATACATAGGAAAGCCTGTAGATCTTCCTGGGATAAACCAAGGTCAGTAGCAGGGGCTATAGTAACAGTCTTAGTGTGATGGGCCTTGTTCTTTGGTTTTTTCTTGGTTGCCCTTTTGGCTTCAAAGTAGGCTGGTTTCCCATGAAGCTTCCAACATTTGTCCTTGGTATGGTAGGGCTTGTGACAGTGCTCACAAGTAACAGGTCAGTAGTAGAAGTACTAAGAGAGGTTTCCAACAGGTGCAGGAGTAGCTGGGGTAGCAGCCTGGAAGGCTGATCTATCAATAATAGGAGGATGTAACATGGCAGCCCTACGATTTTCTTCAGAGGAGACCAAGGCATAGGACTATTCAAGTGTGGGAAAAGGAGAATCGCCCAACACTTGAACATGAATCTAGTCATACTCTACATTCAACCCAGCCAAAAAATCATAGACCCTGATCTTGTTCACATGCTTCTTATATGCAGTAGTGTAGACAACTATAGTAGGGTGGAAATCAGAAAAGTGGTCCAATTGTTGCCAAAGACTGCGCAGAGTGACATAGTATTTGGCCACGGATAACTTGCCCTGAGTGGTATGAAGAATCTTCTTCCAGAGTTCATAAACTTAGACATCATTGCCAAGCTACCCGTATGTTTCTTTACAAGAGGATCATATCTGAAAGGTTGTGTCAAGAAGAAGAAACCCATTGGCAGGGTCTGAAGTCATAGAACCAATCAGGTATGACATGAGAACTCCGTTATTGGCAAGCCATTGACTTTGAAGCAGAACTGGTGTAGTCGCCATCACACTAGAACCATCAATATGGCTTATAAGGCCATGGCCAGCAATGGCAAAGGCTGCAGATCGAGACCATAGCAAGTAGTTGGACCCATCCAGTTTGATGGGATAAGGAGGAAAATTGAGGTATTCAGTTTTGCCAGTAGCATCTTGATCAGAAGTAGCAGTGGAAGTGGTGGAGTCACCTATAAGTGCAGCAGAGAAAGCTAAATCGCAGAGAGGGACTATTGTGAAGAGAAACCCAACAAATACTTCAAGAGAATGGCTAGAAATTGGTAGAGAGACCTTTGGTATGTTAATAATAGGTGTCTCCAAAAATCATCAGCAATAGAGACTCAAATCCCCTAGATCAATTTTTTCAGGGTTTTAAAAAAACCATGCTTATGTTGAGATTGATGTAGGGAGAGAAGCCTTAAAAAAAACACTGGATTGAGCTGAAACTTGGCTCGAGTGTGGTTCTAGAAGGGCCCGAACACTCCTCCAAATATCAGCACCAGCAGAGAACAACAGCTCCTAGATTAATATTTGTTAGGGTTTTGAGAAAACCCTGTGTTTGGCAAAAAAAATTGATCTAAGAGGTCTTCAAAGTAGATCTAAGATAGGAACTTCTCCAAAAAAGGGCCTGTTGTAGTTCTTGATCTTCAATAAGGGAGAATGGTTCCATGTAATTGAGGTAGAATCAATCCAAATATTTGAAGCTTCAAATATCGCAACCAGGGTGGTGTAGTCTATCGAACATAATTATTTAACCATGGAATGAGGTACGGAAGGGCAGCAATTGGATCTATAGATCACCTGTCACACCCTGGTCCTGACTAGCTGGAATTTTGATTGAAGGACAGGAACCCCAGACCAACCAACCAGGAATACTGTGGAGTATCACTCGAGTGACTTGTATTAATGAGGAAACCCTGTGCATGTCTTCCTATATACTTATCACAAGGTGGATAGCAGACCCCTGCAGTTGCACAGCTCATAGCATGATGTATGACCTCGACTCCAGGTAACCTCTCACCTCCCCATAACTGTGGGACCCACCTCTGGAAAAGTGTGTAAAAACCTCTAAATGGCATGTGGAGACAATGCCGTAACCAAGGGTCAAACCCCTATGTAAGCCCCACTGAGTTTCAGCCTTGCTGGAATTTCTGGGCGATGGCACTAGGCAATGGAGACAAGGCCCAGAGACATTGCCCAGTGTGTAAAATAGCTGATTAAATTAATTTTAAATTATGGGGACCACCCATAATGGACATAGGCACCCTCCATGGATAGAGGGGAGTCTAAGGGACTACCTCATACCCTAGGTTCACTGTGGACCCCACCTGAGAGCCCAGAGTGGCTGTAAATGTAGTTAAAGATGCATTTTGAGAAAGGACCTTAATAACCAAACAGACCTTAATGGGGGCTGGGCCTATAAATAGATGAGCCTTAGTCTCATTTTGAGCTTTACACACTACTCATTTTGTGAGAGAGAAAGGAAGAGAAAGAAGAGAGGAAGAAGAAGGAGGAAAGGAAGGAAGGAAGGGGGGGAGCTGCTCTCACACCTGGGCCTTGATTTTTGTGGCACCCAAGCTCTGCTTAGGTATACATCTCCATGCCTATACCTACTGCCTCCTTCTTATCCTTGTGTTTTGCTTGTGTTTCAGCTCTCTGGCAACCCAGAATAGCTGGGAAATTTATGGATGGCTCTAGATCTGCCATGCATGCATAGAGCATGGGAGATCTGAGATTTTTAGTTAATTTTATAAGTCTGATATGCTATTCTTGGAGCCAAAATCTGGCTGTGCGTACCTGCACTGCCAGATGCTCAGTTGCTTGGCTGTTTGGAACCCTAGATGCAAGCCCTGGCTGTATAGGACCAAGACCTAGGTGGAAGCAGCCCTAGAACACCATTTTACATCTGTTTCCAGCCTTGCATGTGACCAAAATCCAGATCTACAACTAGAGAAAACCCTATGATACTATTCACTGGGCTGTCTTGGCAGCCTCTGGCAGCCAAGTGGTGGGTCCAGTAGAGAATCCACATGGACCATGATGAAGATCACCCCAGGGGTCACCTTATGCCCTAACATGAATGGGGTGATGATTTGATCACTTCCCATGATCTGTAACCTAGGGATCTCAGCCCATTGTCGATTTGAAGACTCTGGGCGACGCACCCAATGCCCAGAGACATTGCCCAGTGAATGGAAGTTGGCAGAATTGCTAACCTGGCTTAGGGAACCTCACCCAGTGGCCATGGTACTATGTGGGAAGGTGGAAAATGACCTAAAAGCCCCTCTCCACATCTGTCCCTATGCAGGTTTGGCTTGGGAACCCAAGTGGGCCCCACCAGTGATGGAAACCCTGCCTGTACTTGGTTCTGCAACACTGACACGCTATGGGCAGCACAGTAAGCCCATTATGACCTAGGGTCAGGTACAATTATTAAGAATGACCATTTTACCCCTAGACCACCATCTCTGGATGATGCACCGGGACATAGGCCCAAGGCCTAGTGCAAGGCCCAGAGAATTCCAAGTGAAAACCAACTGAACACCAGGTCAACCCAGTGAGCTAGGTTAACCTTAGGACTACCAGAGACAGATTGGAAACTTCATATGACAATTTCTGATTTACATCTAGGATTTGATCCCGCACTTGAGGTTTACAACCAAACTGCTGTTGGAAATGATATTGCGATCGAGTTCCTAAAACCAAACCCGGGTGAGTGAAATATTATCATATATGTACATGTAACTGTGATGCTATGCCGACAATTAAATTCAAATTATAAATGTTGTGTTATTTAAATTCTGTTCAATTATTCAAACTATTACACATTGATTTTCTGTTGATCAACACTATGAATTTTATCTGATGATTGTGAATGTTAGATTAGATGTCGTAGTCGGCTTGGAAATGAGGCCTGTGGTAGCCCGTAGTATGGGATGCGGTTGACACCACCTGACTCATACGATGCCATATAGACATGGGGTTAGAGTTTCATTACCCATGCTATGCACCCTTGCCAACAGGGGTTAAGGTGTTGGATGCCTGTGAGGGTGACTATATGTGTATATGAGAAAAGAAAAGAAATGAAAAGAAATGAAATGTGTTTGCACCAAAATGGTGATTACAAGCTATATGCGGGGCTTATGCCACAGAAAAGAAAAGAGAAAGGAAATGGATTGCCCTATAGGTTAATCACAGAGGGCTGGTCGGGCTGACCTTGGTGAACGAAGGTGGGAGCTGACTGGTCCTCTCCGACAACTCAATGGGTGTATCGCTGGATGGGGTAACGAAGCCCATACCAGGGATACATGTATTGGGGATTGTAGTAGCACTAACCTGACTTAGTTGTAATGTTAGGTGCCTAATAAATAATCTGGACTTGCATATCATGTAGGATCATGTGGATTGTGGTTACACGTGCATGCATGATGATATGTTTTGCTCACGAGCTCAAAGGGCTCACACTCTGTTATATATTGTTTTCTTTAGATGATCTTGCAGATTGATGCCGCTGTGGCATGGAGGCTTATTACGAGGAGGAGAGCCCTGGTTATTATGATGATATTGGTGTGGATCCCGACGGAGGTCATGCCGATGATGCGTGCATTCTTGGTGGTCATTGATGAAGACCGTTGAAGAGTGCACTTGATGCTTTTTGTCTTGGGGACTCCTTTTTGTTTTTGTTAGGAGTTTATCCCCGTTTTGCTTGAGGTTCTGTTGTAGTTTTCTTACTTTCTTTTGGGGTTGAGTTATCTCACCCTGTATATATATGTATGTATTTCTTCCTTTCTTTTAGCTTTTGTCAGCTTAGTTTCTCGTTGTGGGTTGTATCTAGGTGGGAATATTTCAGAACACTTTGTATATATATATATATATCACCATCATTCCCATATTGCTACGCTTTCCCTTTTGTTATTGAAATTGTAGATATCTGTTGCACTCTGATCTTACCTGTAGTAATGTGATGAATATGGATCTGTGAATGTAATAACTACTTCTAGATCCGTGGGATTTGGCGGGTTGCCGTTACGCAATTCGGGTCACCTACCTAATCCTCCCAGGGGTGGTTTGGGGTGTGACAGAGCTTGGTATCAGAGCATGAGGCTCTTCTTATATTCACAAAATGTAGATTAGGGTTAACATGCTGCCAACACTAAAACAAGTAATAATTAAAAGCTACAGGGGAGGTAAATGCAATTAAGTAAAAGATGCATAATTTCCATTAAAATAAAGACAACTGTGGCTGAGCCACTACATAAGATTGATTGAAAGCATTACTTCAATAATTACATAAGTTGACAAAAAAGAAAAAAAAAACCAAAACTAGATACATCCCGAACAAAGAAAAGAACATAAGCATAAAGAAAAAAAAAAGATAAGTCGAGACCACATAGCATAGACACCGGTGCTAGTCAGAAGAATTACTCTGGTGGGGGTAAGTCGCTCGAAGGAGGCTGAGACTGGTGTGAGTCAACATGATAGAATCTGTCCCAAAAGTCCAAGCGCTACTCAACAGATCCTACCCTACTCTCCAATGATGTGAAGCCCTGATCCATCCTAGTCGCCATGTCAAAAAGCTGGGTACTGAGGCCCTGGAAATGTGACTTCATTTGCGCCCACCCAGAAGGCCCTGGAACCTGAGAACTGGTGGCACCCGTCGCCTCATAAGAAGGTAAGTCTGTAAACTGTGTGCCAACACCCTCAAAGTTGCCCTGACCCACATCCTGCACATCAACATCTTGCTCCTCTCTATGCTCGCCCTGGATGTCATCCTGCACCTCCTCATCATGATCATCGAAGCCCTGCCCCTCAACACCCTGCATCTCTATCTGCTCCTCATCCTCTAGTGGATCCTCTCCCTGTACCTTCATCTTCAGTATCGAGGTCTTATCAATAGGCCTGGATCTATTCTTCTCCATTTACTCTCCCACCAAAGGAACCTCAAAATGCTGAAAGACTAAGGTAAGGAACTTCCCATATGGAAGGTTCCCATCACCAGGGTTCTATGCATGATATAACATGGCCTGAAGTAGCAAATAAGGGAGGTTTATAACTGGACCTCCTCTACCCGCTCCCAGAAGGCAATAGGTGATGTAGGCTCTCAGCATAGATATGCTGCCTCTGTTCCTGCCCTTCGGGTAGATGTTGTAGGACACACATCAACTAATCACTCGAGCACTAGGCTTGTAGGAAGCCTTAGACTTGGGTGTACTCTCAGACCCAGTCAGTGCTTTGAAGACCATTCTCCTAGTCTCCAAAGAAAACATCTCAGAAATGTCCATCCTAGGCTTATAGTAACACCTCTCTCCAGTATTGGGCAGCCCCAATATCCCTGCTAGTGAGGCAGTGGTCAAACTGATATCCACTCCCGTCACTCTACTCATCAATCCAAACTCTTGTGCCCCAGATGACACCAAGTTGCAGTAGAAGTACCAAACCAAGTTGGGATAACAAGGCTCGGTAGGTGTCAACATAGAAGCCCAACCTAGGGCATTGAACCTAGCAAAGAGACTATATTGGTGGAAGTCATCCACCTGAACAACCCGACCATTTACAATTTTGAGGGATTTAAAATTCTTCCAATCCCTAAAATGCTTGTACCTAGAGAAGAGGAACCGGTCAAACTCAGGCTCCTCCAAAAAAGAATCATCCCTAGGTGAAAAGGGAGGTACTGTGGATGATGATGATGAAGAATGATCACTCTCCACTCGTAGCCTCTTCTGGGCTACTGATTTCCTAGCCGTACGGTGGCTAGTGGACATTTTGCTGCAAGAAGAGAAGAAAAAGAAATAGTTAGGGCATAGAAATCTAACAAAAATCCTAGCTAAACAAGATGGAATAAAAGGAAACCTATTCTAGCAAAAATGACCGAGGAACCTTACCTAGGCATGTGTGGATTCGCAAAGAACTCGAAGAAATGTGAGGATTTGGTGTGGGAATAGTCACACTACCCTCCAAGGACTCTCTCCAAGTGTTTAGAGAAGTTTAGAAGAAGTTAGGATTGAAATGGGCCCCTCTCGGACTCATATACCTGCGCCCCGATTCTTTGGACGATGGCACTGGGCGATGCATCCAACGCCCAGAGACATCGCCCAGTGAATGTATTTTGCTGGTTTTGAGTTATAACACATGGGAACTTGGATTTCACTTATAGTAGCTTTGTTGAACATAAAAATAAAGATTTTTACTAATGTTTAAAAAATATATATATATAAATAAATAGTTAATTAAACTAATTAATTAAACAAACACAATTTTTATGGAATCAAGGGAATACAACTTCTACTTGGGGATCTTAGTAAAACATGTAGGGAATTGAAAATCCTTCTTTATATGTTTAATATAAGTACCTAAAATATATAAATATATATCTATATACTTATGAGAATTGGTGTGTGTAAAATATTTAGTTATTGTGTGTTTGATATTGTGATGTATGAACTGAGTGGAGTGCTGTTATGCAAAACCGAACATAGATATGTAGGTATGTTGTAATACGTATTTATTACCTGTAGCGTAGGTCTTACCCTATCCAAAGAATAGGTCAGCCAAGAATAGGATTTAATAGGTCGTCTAGCCAATCAAAACACTTAGACGCTAAGGCACCTCGAGCCAACCCAAGTATATTTTTAATTGATTTTTAGTTATGTAAATTCCAGTAGGCATGTACTTAATTCTTATAATTAAGTATAACCTGATGCTTAGAACCATTTTCTATGACAGGACCCATTAGCTCAGCCAAGGCTGGAGACCCCAGCACCTTACAGTATATTAGATACTTGAGGAGGAGATTGATTAGAATACGTGAAGTATGAGCACGTGCCGAGAACCAACTAATAGTTTATTTAGCCCTAGCAGACGTTAGCGAGCCTGTGGATCGAGCCATCTACCTATACTTAGCAGATGAAGTTAGAAGCGACATAGCCTACCTCTACGTGCAGAACGTTATTACCAGTTGGAAGTAACTGAGGCTTGCCCGTTAGACCAAGTAAATAATTAAAAGCCTTTTATTTAGAAATTTGAAATCTCTCATATAGTGTCATGCATAGCATACTAATACATAAAATATTTAAGAAGAGAAACAAAATAAAAAAATACAAAAAAAAAAAACATCTCATAATAAACCAAGACAACATATCTAACAATCCACCTTACTGGTGCGACTCATGACATTCACTGGAACTATGGACTAGGTTTGTACCTGTACTAGCTAGGAAATAATTGTTGACCTCGATGAGCGATATTGGAATATTGAACATGCTCCTCTTTTCAGAGAAGCCACAATGGTCAACACAAGAAGAAGTTTTCGTGGTGGTCGCAGAGGGAAACAACCTCGTGTTACACCGGAGGTTGAACTGCCAAATGGGATTGAGGCTCAAAATTCTGAAGCATCGGCTACTTCGTCAGAGGCACTAGCGGCTGCACAAGCCACTGCTGCAGCACCTCAGCTAAATGTGGCAGCCGGTGACGTAACTGCATTCATGACGACTATGATGCGGACCATACAACAACAATAAGAAATGCTTGGTCAGATGTCTACACAGTTTGCAACCATGATGCATAAACGTGCGGCACCACCACCACCACCACCCAACTGGCCGTACTATTTCCACCACCTATGCCTCAACACTTAGTGGAGAACTCTACCGCCAAGGTTCTGGAGAGATTTAAGAAACTCCAACCGCCTGCATTTTCCAAAATAACCTCTGAGGCAATGCAGTCGGAATGGTGGATTAGTGCCCTAGAGAAGGCATTTGAAGTACTAGAGTGCGGATGCACAGAAGTTGATATGTGCAGGTTATCAGTTGTAGAATGAAGCCGAAACATGGTGGAAAGCTACTAAGCCTAACTTGGAAGCTGCTCACTCGAACCCCACGTGGGACCAATTCAAAGAAGTTTTCTTCAAGAACTACTTCCCAGAGAGTTTCAGGGACAGAAAGGAAGTTGAATTCATCGCATTGGTGCAAGGAACCAAGTCAGTATTGGATTACCAACAGCGATTTGAAGACTTGTTCCATTTTGCTCCAGAGCACCTGAAAGGGGAAGTTAGTAAGGCCAAGAAATTCGAGAAGCTAGGGACTTAAGACAAAGATCGGATCAGTATTGTCAATTATGGACATTCAGGATTATGCTCAGATGGTCGACAAGGTGAAGATAATGGAAGATAGATTTAAAGAAAAGGAGAAAGAGAAGGCTACGATGTCGCTTGGGTTGAACAAAAGGCCAAATAATATTCAGACATTTGGGTGGCCAAATAAAGTTTATCGAGGAACAAGTTCAAGCCCTAATCCGACTTCGTATCGTAGGTCGAACGTGGGTCAGAACCCTTTTCGCCCCATATTCAATCGACCTGCTCAACTAGCTACGAGTCAAGCAACAATAGTAGCTTCACCAGCCCGACCAGCAACAAGTCAAGTGAGCCAAGCCTCAACACCTACTGTTCTACCCTATAAGTGCTATGTGTGCAATAAGGAAGGACACATGGCTAGAGATTGCAGATTGCGAGGGTATAGCAACAACTTGCAAAATAGCCCTACGCTAGACCTTTTTAGCCACGGGACAATCGGACGCGAGGAAAGGTGTTTGCAATGACGAATGAAGAAGCTAAGGTGAACCCCGATATATTGATAGGTAAGTTTGCTGAACACTACTAAATTATAGGGAATAATTGGCTTACTTTATGTAACCTAAACTACCTACAAACCCTAGGTACCCTGAATGTCTCAACCATACCTGCACGAGTGTTATTTGACTCAGGCGCAACCCACTTTCGTTTCTACCACTTTTACGAGTAGAATGAAAGAACAATCGTGAGACATCGGGCATGAACTAGTAGTCAGCACACCAACGGATAGTGTCGTGAGCTTGAAGAAGGTTTACGACCCTTGCCAAATTGAGATCTACGGGAGGAATCTAACCGCACGATTGATAAAGATGGATATAAAGGATTTTGACGTAATACTAGGCATGGATTGGTTGTCCGCCTATGGTGCAAACGTCTTGTGGGTGGAGAAGAAGATTGTATTTAAAATGGACAATGGGTCAATCCTCACCTATCAAAGTGAACCAAGAAAGAAACCCAGAAGGATGACCTTATCAGCTCTCCCAGCGCTAAAGCTGCTTGATGATGGATGCCAAGGCTATTTAGCCACTGTGATAGACATGGAGGTGAAGATAAAACCTTTGGAAGAGCTTGAGGTCATCAGAGAATTTCCTGATGTTTTTCCAGAAGATCTGACGTAACTACCGCCTAACCGCGACATAGAGTTTGCGATTGATCTAATTCCTGGTGCAGCACCAGTATCCAAGGCACCATATCGGATAGCGCCAATCGAACTAAAGGAGTTGCAGGTTCAACTTCAAGACCTACTGAAGAAGGGATTCATACAACCCAGCGTATCACCCTGGGGAGCACCCGTGTTGTTTGTTAAGAAGAAGGATGGTAGTATGTGGCTGTGTATCGACTACCGTGAGTTAAACAAGTTGACTATCAAGAATCGGTATCCATTGCCACGTATCGATGAGCTATCTGATCAGTTACAAGGAGCAAGAGTTTTCTCCAAAATCAATCTTAGGTCAGGATACCATCAATTGAAGATCAAGAGCGGTGATATTCACAAGACGGCGTTCCGAACTTGATACGAACATTACGAATTCCTGGTTTTATCATTCAGATTAACCAATGCCCCGGCAGCATTCATGGACATGATGAATAGAGTGTTCCATGATGTGTTGGATAAGTTCGTCATTGTATTTATTGATGACATTCTGGTGTACTCCAAGAATGAGGAAGAACACGCTCGACACCTTACCTTCGTGTTGTAGCGGTTGTGAGAGCACCAACTTTACGCCAAGTTCAGTAAATGTGAATTTTGGCTACACCAAATTGGATTCTTGGGACACATCGTTACTGAAGACGGCATTAAAGTGGATCCAAGAAAGGTGAAAGCGATTCTCGAATGGGAAACCCCAAAGAGTGCCACTGAGATCCGAAGTTTCTTAGGATTGACCGGATACTACCGACGGTTTATTGAGAATTTCTCATGGATTTTGGCACCCATGATAAAGCTTACAAAGAAGGGAGCCAAATTTGAATGGAATGAAGCGTGAGAGAAAAGTTTTCAGGAATTAAGATATCGATTGGTGATAGCTCCAATCTTGACCATTCCGGATGGCACTGGAGGAATGGTGATATATATTGACGCATCTAGGATAGGATTAGGTGGCGTCCTGATGCGGAAAGGTAAAGTAGTTGCCTATGCCTCTAGGTAATTAAAGGAACACGAGAAGAACTACCCCACTCATGACTTAGAGTTGGCAGCGGTGGTCTTCGCGTTAAAGATATGGAGGCATTACCTATATGGTGAAAAGAGTGAAATCTTCAGTGATCATAAAAGCCTAAAGTATTTCTTCACCCAGAAAGAGTTGAACATGAGACAGAGGTAGTGGTTAGAACTGGTAAAAGATTATGACTGTGAAACCCAGTACCACCCCGGAAAGGCCAACGTTGTAGCAGATGCATTAAGTAGAAAATCTCAGACTGCATTTCTCGCTTCCTTAGCTGTAAGTGAGCAGTTGATAGAAGAAGCTCGAAAGTTTGATCTAGAACTCGTGATCGAAGGAATGGCTATGCAATTAGCAGCCATGGATCTACAGCCGTTGATACGAGAGGAGATAATTGCGAAGCAACCATTGGACCCCGAGCTAACCAAGATCATTTGGCAAGTACAACAAGGTGTCCATAAGGACCCAGACTTTTCTTTGGCCCAAGATGGTGCATTGAAGTTTTGAGACAGATTGTGTGTGCTTGATGATTATGATGTCCAAGACCGAATTCTCAAAGAGGCGCACAACTCACCCTACACAATCCACCCCGGAAGTACAAAGATGTACAAGGATTTAAAGAAGTATTACTGGTGGATGGGAATGAAAGAAACCATAGCAATATATATGTCCAAGTGCCTCACCTGTCAACAGATAAACGCAGAGAGACACCGACCGTATGGGTTATTACAGCCACTCCCTATACCTGAGTGGAAGTGGGAAAGGATCACTATGGATTTCGTGACAAATCTGCCCAGCACCAGGAAGGGCATGAATGTAATTTGGGTGATTGTAGACGGACTGACAAAGGTAGCTCACTTCATACCAATCAAGATAAGTTACTCTATGGACAAGCTTGCCCAATTATATATAGAGAATATAGTCTGCTTACACGGCGTGCCTGTTAGTATTGTGTCTGACAGAGATCCTCGGTTTACCTCAAGGTTTTGGAGGAGTTTACAAAAGGCATTGGGGTCTCAGCTGAATCTTAGTATAGCTTTCCATCCGCAGACGGACGGACAGTCGAAAAGAACTATACAGACTCTGGAGGATATGCTCCGGGCTTGCGTTTTGGAAATGAACAATAGTTGGGATGCTCACATACCTCTGGTGGAATTTTATTACAATAATAGTTATCACTCCACTATTGGCATGGCACCATTCGAAGCTCTATATGGATGAAAATGTCAAACTCCATTATATTGGGATGGAGTTGGTGAACAAAAATATCTCGGACCTGAGATGATACAAGCGACCTGCAACAAGGTGGATGTTATAAGAGAAAAGATCAAGGCGGCCCAATCAAGACAGAAAAGTTTTGCGGATAATCGAAGGAAGGACATTGAATTTGAGGTCGGAGAAAAAGTATTCCTTCGAGTGTCTCCAACTAAGGGATTGCTACGTTTCAACAAGAAGGGCAAGTTGAGCCCGAAATTCATTGGTCCTTATGAGATACTCAATAAAGTGGGACCCGTAGCATACCGACTGGCACTACCACCATCTTTGTCAGGCATCCATGATGTTTTCCATGTGTCAATGCTGAGGAAGTACATTAACAACCCGACACATGTACTATCAACTGAACCTGAACAGTTGGATGTGGATATGACCTATGAAGAGCAACCTACAGAGATATTGGATAGAAAAGAGCATAACCCCCATAACCGCACCATCGCTTTAGTGAAGGTTTGTTGGGAAAACAACCCGGTGGAAGAAGCTTCATGGGAACGAGAAGAAGAAATGAAAGAGAGATATCCTCAACTCTTTGAATTGCAAGGTAAGCAAATTTCGAGGATGAAATTTTTATAAGGTGGGGAGAAATGTCAAACCCAGCTCTTGACTGGCTAGAATTTTGATTGAACGACAGGAACCCCTGACTAGGCAACCAAGAACACTGTGGAGTATCACTCCAGTGACTTGGATTAATGAGGAAACCTTGTGCATATCTTCCTATATACCTGTCAGAAGGTGGATAGCAGACCCTTGCAGCTGCACAGCTCATAGCATGATGTATGGCCTGGACTCCAGGTAATCTCTCTCCTCCCCATAACTGTGGGACCCACATCTGGGAAAGTGTGTAAAAACCTCTAAATGGCATGTGGGGTCAATGCCCTAACCAAGGGTCAAACCCCTGTGCAAGCCCCACTGAGTTTCAACCTTGCTGGAATCTCTGGGCGATGCAGACATGGCCCAGAGACATTGCCCAGTGTGTAAAACAGCTGATTAAATTTATTTTAAATTATGGGGACCACCCATAATGGACATGGGCACCCTCCATAGATAAAGGGGAGTCCGAGGGACCACCTCATACCCTAGGTTCACTGTGGACCCCACCTGAGAGCCCAAACTGGCTGTGAATGTAGTTAAAAAAACATTTTGAGAAAGGGCCTTAACATCCAAATAGACCCTAATGGGGGTTGGGCCTATAAATGGATGAGCCTTAGGCTCATTTTGAGATTTAGACACTGCTCATTTCGTGGGAGAGAAAGGAAGAGAAAGAAGAGAGAAAGAAGAGAGGAAGAAGAAGGAAGAAAGGAAGGAAGGAAGGGGGGGGAGCTGCTCTCACACCTGGGCCCTGATTTTTGTGGCACCCAAGCTTTGCTCAGGTATACATCTCCATGCCTATACCTGCTGCCTCCATCTTATCCTTGTGTTTTGCTTGTGTTTCAGCTCTCTGGCAACCCAGAATAGCTGGGAAATTCTATGGATGGCTCCAGATCTGCCATGCAAGCATAAAGCATGGGAGATCTGAGATTTTTAGTTAATTTCATAAGTCTGATATGCTATTCTTGGAGCCAAAATCTGGCTGTGCATAGCTGCACTGCCAGATGCTCAGTTGCTTGGCTGTTTGGAACTGGAGAAAACCCTGTGACACTATTTACTGGGCTGTCTGGGCAACCTCTGGCAGCCAAGTGGTGGGCCCAGTAGAGAATCCACATGGACCATGATGAATACCACCCTAGGGGTCACCTTATGCCCTAACATGCATGGGGTGATGATTTGATCACTGCCCATGATCTGCAACCTAGGGATCTCAGCCCATTGTCAATTTGAAGACTCTGGGCAATGCACCCAACTCCCAGAGACATCGCCCAGTGAATGGAAGTTGGCAGAATTGCTGACCTGGCTTAGGGAACCTCACCCAATGGCCATGGTACTGTGTGGGAAGGTGGAAAATGACCTAAAAGCCCCTCTCCACATCTGTCCCTATGAAGGTTTGACTTGGGAACCCAATTGGGCCCCGCAGGTGATAGAAACCCTGCCTGTGCTTGGTTCTACAGCACTGACAGGCTGTGGGCAGCATAGTAAGTCCATTATGACCTAGGGTCAGGTACAATTACTGAGAATAACCATTTTACCCCTAGACCACCATCTATGGATGGTGCACCGGGACATAGGCCCAAGGCCCAGTGCAAGGCCTAGAGAATTCCAAGTGAAAACCAACTGAACACTAGGTCAACCCAATGAGCTTAGGTTAACCCTAGGACTACCAGAGATATATTGGAAACTTAATATGACAATTTTTGATTTACATCTAGGATTTGATGTGCTCGAGGTCTACAACCAGACTGCTATTGGAACTGAATTTACGACCGAGTTCCTAGAACCAAACACAGGTGAGTGAAATATTATCATATATGTACATGTAACTGTGATGCTATGCCGGCAATTAAATTCAAATTATAAATGCGGTGTTATTTAAATTCTATTCAATTATTCAAACTATTACACATTGATTGTCTATTGATCAACACTATGAATTTTATCTGATGATTGTGAATGTTAGATTAGATGCCGTAGTCGGCTTGAAAATGAGGCCTGTGGTAGCCCGTAGTATAGGATGTGGTTGACACCACCTGACTCATACGATGCCATATAGACATGGGGTTAGAGTTTCATCAACCATGCTATGCACCCTTGCCAACAAGGGTTAAGGTGTTGGATGCCTGTGAGGGTGACCATATGTGTTTATGAGAAAAGAAAAGAAATGAAAAGAAATGAAATGTGTTTGCACCGGAATGGTGGTTACGAGCTATATGCCGGGCTTTAAGTCACAGAAAAGAGAAGAGAAAGGAAATGGATTTCCCTACAGGTTAATCACAGAGGGCTGGTCAGGCTGACCTTGGTGAACGAATGTGGGAGCTGACTAGTCCTCTCCGACAACTCAATGGGTGTATCACGGGAAGGGGTAACCAAGCCCGCACAAGGGGTACATGTATTGGGGATTGTAATAGCACTGACCTGACTTAGTTGTAATGTTAGGTGGCTAATAAATAATCTGGACTTGCATATCATTTAGGATCATGTGGATTGTGGTTGCACGTGCATGCATGATGATATGTTTTGCTCACGAGCTCAGTGGGGCTCACACTCTGTTATATATTGTTTTCTTTAGATGATCTTGCAGATCGATGCCGTTGTGGCATGGAGGCTCATTACGAGTAGGAGAGCCCTGGTTATTATGATGATATTGGTGTGGACCTCGACGGAGGTCATGCCAATAATGCGTGCATTCTCAGTGGTCATTGATGAAGACCATTGAAGAGTGCACTTGATGCTTTTTGTCTTGGGGACTCCTTTTTATTTTTGTTAGGAGTTTATCCCCATTTTGCTTGAGGTTCTGTTGTAGTTTTCTTACTTTTATTTGGGGTTGGGTTATCTCACCCTGTATATATATGTATGTATTTCTTCCTTTCTTTTAGCTTTTGTCAGCTTATTTTCTCGTTGTGGGTTGTATCTGGGTGGGAATGTTTTAGAACACTTTGTATATATATATATATATATATATATATATATATATATATATATATATATATATATATATATATATATATATATATATATATATATATATATCACCATCATTCCCGTATCACTATGCTTTCCCTTTTGTTTTTGAAATTATAGATATCTACTGCACTCTGATCTTACCTGTAGTAATGTGATGAATGTGGATCTGTGAATGTAATAACTGCTTCTAGATCCGTGGGATTTGGCGGATTGCTGTTATACAATTTGGGTCACCTACCTAATCCTCCTAGAGGGTGGTTTGGGGTGTGACATCACCTCATCAGTGCTTCCTTACTGAAGAATAGAAAGCAAAAGAAGAAAAGAGACAAGAGAAGACGAGATCGAGAGAGAGAGAGAGAAGGGAAAGAAGAAACTGAAATTAGAAGGTAGGAGACTCTAATTCGAAACCTACTCTGATGCCATGTTAACAGATCCAAAATTAGAGTTAGGCTTGGATGATCAAAGACTGACCCCTAAGCAATGTATTTATAATAATAAAAAAGAATTACATGGATAGAATTGTCCCTCATATGATCTACTCAATATAAAGCAAAAATAAAAGGGAAAAAGACCAAAAAAAAACCCCATTGTATTCTGTCCCTATACAACCAACAGAAGGGCTATAAGTGCTACCATCGCCCCCCCACGATGGATGTTCATTACTATGGATGTTGTCTTTCATGAATTTGAGGCCTATTTTTCACCTACTACACCTCTTCAAGAGGAGTCTAGGAGTGAAGATGTGTCTCCTCTCATTGAGCCATTGGAAGTTAAGATTCCCATTGTTGAAGAACCATTTCCAGAAATAGAACTTCAAGAAGGGATCATTGGGTAGGAACAGGAACAACCTCTAATACAAGGACAATTTGAGCAGCCTATTGTTCAAGGGGAGACTGAAAAATATCCTTACTTCAATGAAACATTCGCCAAAGGAACATGGCATAAAAAGACTACCACCACTGAACCGTCTCCACCTGTACTACCTGCTCCAAGTTCTACTCAACCTGCTCCAAGCTCTACTCCTAGTAAGCCTATCTATGATCCTAGTCTTGATTTACCTATTGTTATTAGGAAACCTAAACGAAGTTGTACTCAACATCCCATCTCTATCTTTGTGTCTTATGACTCTCTATCCCCTTCCTTTCAAGCATTTGTTTCCTCTCTATCCTCTGTTTCCATTCCTAACTTTTGGCAGGAGGCTGTTGCCGAACAGAAGTGGAAAGAAGCAATGAATGAGGAGATGGGTGCACTAGGAAAGAATAAGACCTGGGAATTGACATCTCTTCCACCTGGAAAAAAACTGGTTGGCTGCAAATGGGTCTTTGCCATCAACCATAAGGCAGATGGGTCTGTTGAAAGGTACAAGACCAGATTAGTTGCAAAAGGGTTTAACCAAACCCACGACATTGATTACCAAGAAACATTCGCCCCAATTGCGAAGATGAACACAGTTAGAATGATAATATCTTGTGTTGTTAACCAAGGTTGGGAACTTCAGCAACTAGATGTAAAGAATGTCTTCCTCCATGGTGATCTAGAAGAGGAAGTTTACATGGAAATTCCACCTAGGTTTACTACTTCAAAGACCGAGGGAAAAGTTTGTCATATGAAGAAAGCAATGTATGGCTTGAAGCAGCCACCAAGAGGTTGGTTTGAGAGATTTCACAAAGCTATGGTGTCAAATGGCTAAAAGCAGAGTAATGCAGATCATACTTTATTTATAAAGAAAGTAGGGCAGCATACCACAGTGTTGATTGTCTATGTTGATGACATTGTGATCACTGGGAGTGATACTAAAGAAATGAAGAGGTTGAAAAGGTACCTAGGAATTGAGTTTGAAGTGAAGGATCTAGGGAGACTTAGATATTTCTTAGGAATTGAGGTTGTCCATTCAGCTCCTGGCATCTCTTTGTCCCAAGGATAATATACTCTTGATCAACTAAGTGAAATGGGAATGCTAGGATGTAAACCTGCAGACACACCACTGGAACCTAATCATCTAAAGAGTAAGGAAGGAGATCCAGTTAATAAAGGTAGCTACTAGAGATTAGTTGGTTGCCTAATATACTTGTCTCATACCCGACATGATATAGCACTTACCGTGAGCTTGGTCAGTCAATATGTCAAATCCTACCCCTGACTAATTGGAATCTTGACTGAAGGACAAGAACTCCAGACATGGTCTCCAAGAACACTGTGGAGTATCACTCCAATGATTGAAATTGATGAAGAAACCTCGTGTGGATCATCCTATAGACCTGTTAGTAGATGGATCACTGACCCTTGCAGCTGCACAGCTCATAGCATAATGTACTGCCTGGACTCCAGGTAATCTCTCTCCTCTTCACAACTGTGGGACCCACCCCTAGAAATGTGTGTAAAAGACCCTATATGACATGTGGGGACAAGGCCCTGACCATGAGTCAAACCCCTGTGCAAGCCCACTGAGATCCAGCCTTGTTGAAATCTCTGGACGATGCAGACATCACCCAGAGACATCGCCCAAAGTGCAAAATAGCATAATTAATTGATTTTAAATTATGCGGACCACCCATAATGGACATGGGCACCCTCCATTGGTTGAGGGGAGTCTGAGGGACCACCTCATACCCTTGGTTCACTGTGGACCCCACCAGTGTACTCAGAATGACTGAGAATGCAGTCAAAAATGCATTCTGGAAAAGGGCCTTATCAGCCAAACAGACCCTAGTATGGGATGGGCCTATAAGTAGTAGTGCCATGGGTTCATTTAAACCCTTGGCTGCTGTTCAAATCGTGGGGAAGGGAGAAGAAAGAAAAGAGAGGAAAAGAGAGAAAGAAGAAAGAAGAAGAGGGAAGGCAGCCTTGCATCCAAGGCTTAGATTCGTGTCTTCTTAGACCTGTGTAGGTATAAATAACACTGCTCATACCTGCTGCTGCCATTGATTCATATGCTTTGTTAAGTTTTCTATTCTCTGGAAGCCCAGAACAGCTAGGAACTACCAGGTTCTACCTCAGATCTGCTATGCAAACCTGATGCATGGAAGATCTGAGTGATTTTAGGTGTTTTCCATACCTGGTTCATAGATCTGAAATCGAAACTACACTGTGCATGGTTGCACTGCCCAGTTGCACTGTTAAATGGTTGTTTGGAACCCTGAATGCAAGCCCTGGCTGCATGGGACCTAGCCCTAGGTGGTAGCAGCCTTGGATTATTATTTTACACCTAAATCCAACTTTGCAGGTAGCTAAAATTAAGTTCTATAACTGAAGAAATTCATGGTTACTATTTATAAGGCTGTCTGGGCAGCCTCTGGCAGCCAAGTGGTGGGCCCAGTTGAAAATCCACTTGGACCAGAGTGAAGATCACCCCAGGGGGTAGGTAATACCCTAACATGCATGAGGAGAAGTTTTGGTCACTGCCCATGGGTAGCAACCTTGGAAACTCAGCCATATTTCATTTTTGAAATCTCTGGGTGATGCAGACAACGCCCAGAGACATCGCCCAGTGAATGGAATTTGACAGTTTTGTTGTTCTAACTTGGGGGACCTCACCCATTGGCCATGTAACTGTATGGGAAGATGGAAAATGACCTAAATGCCCTTGCTCATGTCTGTTCATAGGAATAAATGCTTGGGAACCCAGGTGGGCCCCGCAGGACTTGAAAACCCTGCCTATGATTGGTCTTGGAGTACTGTCAAGTTGGGGATAGCACTGTAAGCCTAATATGACATAGGGTCAGGTACTAATACCATAAATGACCATTTTACCCCTAGGCCACCATCTCTGGATGATACACCGGGACATAGGCCTAAGGCTTAGTGTAAGGCCCAGAGAATTTCAAGTGAAGACAAATTACACACCGGGTCAACCCAGTGAGCTTAGATCAACCCTAGGACCTCCAGAAATAGGGTAAAATATTAAAATGACAAATTCTGATTTATATCTAGGATTTGATCCCGCGCTCGAGGCCTACAGCTAGAATGCAGCCGGAACTGAATTTACAATTCTGTTCTTAGAACCAGACCCAGGTGAGTGAAGTATTATCATATATGCATGTGTAATTGTAATGCTATGCCGACAATTAAATTCTTGAATTATAAATGTTGTGTTACTTAAATTCTGTTCAATTACTCAAATTACTACTCAATGATTGTCTATTGATCAACACTGTGATTCTTATCTGATGATTGTGAATGTTAGACTAGATGCCGTAGTCGGCTTGGAAATGAGGCCGGTGGTAGCCCGTAGTATGGGATATAGTTGACACCGCCAGACTCATAAGATGCCATATAGACATGGGGCTAGAGTTTCATCACCCGTGCTATGCACCCTTGCCAATAGGGGTTTAGGTATTCGATAACTATGAGTGTCACACCCCTATCCCGACAAGGGATAGAATACAATATCAGGGTATGATTGAGATGACACGCGTCATCCCACCTCACCGCCGGGATCTCGTGCGATGGCCAACTCACGTCATAAACCAATATTACAATACAATAATATTAGAGTGCGAAAGACAAAGGAATATTACATTCGAGATAGGTCGAGTTTGCGAAGCGTAAAAGAAATAACTATAAGATGTTCATTGGCTAATGATAATAAGTAACATAGTTACAAAATTCCTATGACCATCAAGTAGCTACCAAAAAGGTAAAACATAAAAGTTTGTACAAAACACAATGCTCAAAAATAATAAAACGGAACGATCCCAAGTAACAGTATAGCCCGTAGGCACAATCATCATGGGCAACCATCGCCATGATCCTTAGTCACCGTCTCTAGCTCCACAGATATCATCGCATCCAAAACTAAAAAGAATGTGTACACGGGGTTAGCTCCACCGAGCTAGTGAGAGAGAAAAGGGGATGCACACTCACACAATCACAAATAGTCCATGGTGCATGCTATTATTAATTCATTTACCACCTAACACACAATGCTAAGTCAATGGGTATATGCTACTGCAATAACTCGGGAAGACATTGTGGATCCTTCCATTCTCACCACAATGCAACCTCAATTATTACTATGGAGCCCGCGCGGTCGTAGTCATCACCACCCGGAGCGGACCCGATAACCATTACTACCCCGGCCGGCCTCTCTAACTCTCCACAGCAGCGGGTGCTCGGCTACCCAACACCTAAACCCCTGTTGGTAAGGGTCGTAGCATAGGGAACTAAGCCTAACCACAGATATACTACATGAATCCTATCGTGTTGAGAGGTACATTCGGGTGTGTCAACGTCCCATTCCATCTAACACCGGTACCAGCACAACACGGCGCATACGAGGCAAGAATGAGATGCAATATACAATTCCACGTAATCACGGGGTTCCGGTGCAGTACTTCCGGCACCGTAACCCAACACAAATCCATATCATCCAAATCATCATCATCGAATAAGAATAAATGCAAATATGCAATCATGCTTGAATGATAATGTCACAATATAATTCATAAATGCATGAATAAGCAATAGTAAGCAAGCTCAAACAGTCACCCAAACCCACTCACCAATTACTTCAAATGGAGTTTGTATAAGCGCAACGATTCCCGCTCAAAATCACCCCATTGCACATATGTTGGCGCCTATGGAAGTGAATAAGAGTGTGAGAGAGTGTAGGGGAGGCCTCATAGAGAAACCCCACCATTTACATAAGTTATAAGCCTTAAAAACTGCATCGGAGGCAAGGTCGGACTCAGCAGGCCTGCCTCCGACCTTGCCTCCGACCTTCCTTGCGAGGCTCGGGACACATCGGAGGCAAACATCGGACTCACGCAGATCTTGCCTCCGATGCAACCCAAGTGTGATTTCAAGGTCTTTAAAAGCCCGGGGTTGTCCCATTTGGTTCTCTAAGCCTCAAGGACTAGGGAGGGGTGTCTTGGAGTCTATTTGGGTCTTAGAAACACCCAACATTCAAAGATTTAAGGGGTTTAAAGGATCAAAAGCTCAAAAATCCAGATTTGGGGTTTTCTTTGGTGGTTGAAGCTTTAGAATCAAATAGATTCAGCAAGAGGTCAAAATAGAGGTCTTTATAGGATTGTAATGAAAATGGGATAGCATCCTACAAGGGAAAACTACACATGGCTCGAGCTAACCCTTTGGGTTTCCAAAAAGAAATCCCCATCTTGGGGCTGCAACCAACGAACCACCCAAGCTCAAGCGAGCAAGGGGAAGAGAGAAAAATGGGGGAAAAGGGCACTTGGCTTACCTGGTTTGAGGTACACACGAGGTGCCCTCTTTAAAGCTCCAAACCCAAGCCAGCGTTTCCTTCTTCTTCTTCCCTTCCTTCTCCTCCTCTCTTCAAAGCTCTCCTCTCCTTTCACGATTAGGTTAGGAAAGAGAAAGAAAAAGAAAGACTAAGGAATAGTCTTACCCCTCTCTCTCATATAGACTTCACATTTATTGGCCTATTTGGATAAGGCCTCATAAGTGTAACCTAGGGTCTATTTGGGTAGGGTCAAACATGGCAGGGCACCAATAGCACCTTAGCCACGGGATCTCACCCACAAGGGTCCTTGTTAGCGCATTGGATGCGGGGTCGGAGGCAGCCGTAACCTTGCCTCCGATGCGAGTAGGAAGGTGGTTCCCACCATAAGAGGTCAGGGCCTTTGGACCACACTTCGAGGGCTTTGAGAGGCGTAAGCACACAACAAAATTTGGTCAACTACTTACCCCCGACATGTCAAGGTGCAACCTCCGTGGTCCCGACTAGTTTCCACGGGCAACCTCGTACTATGGTCAATATAGTGGGTTTGACCACCAGTGAGAACAACTCACCGGCATACGTGGCAGTGATAACTACACGTCACGGGGAAGAATTAATAATTAATTATACTCTCGGGGTGCGGGTATAACAATGAGGACTACCGTAAAACCCTAGAGTCATTTATGTCGGGAAGCCTTAGCACAACTGGGATGCCCAGGGCAGATTTGCAGGGAAGCCTTGGGCTAAAAGCTTGGGAAGCACCGAAAGGTGAATTTTTGGCAGAATGCCACATATGATGATTATGCACCGATTCGAGTGATTTGATATTCAGTCGGTTACCTCACAGGAGTTAATCCAGAGGATCGATCGGGCTGACCTGGGTAGGGAGATGCTGGAGCCGGCTGATCTTCTCTGACAACTTAATGGGTGTATCGTAGGAAGGGGTAACCAAACCCGCACCAGGGATACATGTATTGGGGATTGTAGTAGCACTAACCTGACTTAGCTGTAATGTTAGGTATCTAATAATTAATCTAGACTTGCATATCATGTAGGATCATGTGGATTGTGGTTGCATGTGCATTCATGATGATATGTTTCGCTCACGAGCTCAGTGGGGCTCACACTCTGTTATATATGTTTTTCTTTTAGATGATTCTGCAGGTGGATGCCGCTGTGGCATGGAGGCTCATTACGAGGAGGAGAGCCCTGGTTATTATGATGATATTGGTGTGGACCCCGACGAAGGTCGTGCCAATGAGGCGTGCATTCTCGGTGGTCATTGATGAAGACCGTTGAGGAGTGTGCTTTATGCTTTTTATCTTGGAGACTCCTTTTTGTTTTTGTTAGGAGTTTATCCCTGTCTTGCTTGTGGTGTAGTTTTAGTTTCTTTTTCTTTTTGGGGTTGAGTTGTTTCACCCTGTATATATATATATATATGTATTTCGTTCTTTTAGCTTTTATCAGCTTTGTTTCTCTTTGTGGGTTGTATCTGGGTGAGAATGGTTCAGAACACTTTGTATATGTATATATCACCCTCATTCCCATATTGCTACGCTTTCTCTTTGTTTATTATAATTGTAGTTCATCTGCAGCACTCTGATCTTGCTTATGGTAAAGTGATGAATTTGGGACTGTGAATGTAATAACTGCTTCTAGATCCGTGGGATTTGGCGGATTGCTGTTATGCAATTCGGGTCACCTACCTAATCCTCCCAGGGGGGTTTGGGGTGTGACAGAGCTTGGTATCAGAGCCTGAGGCTCTTCTTACATTCATGGGATGCAGACTAGGTCTAATAAGTTATCAACTTTAAAACACATAACCAAGTAAAAGCTACAAGGGAGGTAGAAGTAATTAAAAGTCAAATATGCAATATTTCCATTAAATCAAAAGATAATTGTGGCCGAGCCACTACATAAGCTTTAACTGATAGTACTACTTCTAGATATTCACATAAGCTAACAAAAAAAAAACTACATGTATTTCAAAAAATAAAAATAAAAATACATAAGCTATAAAAAAAATAAGTCTAAACCACGTAGCAGAAACATCAATGCTGGCTGAAAGGAACTACTCCGGTGGAGGCAAGTTGCTCGGTGGAGGATAAGGTTGGTGAGAGTCAACACGGTAGAATTTGTCCCAAAAGTCCAAGCACTGCTCTATAGATACTACCCTGCTCTCCAAGGATGAGAAGCCCCGATCCATCCTGGTCGACATGTCAGAAAGCTGAGTGCTGAGACCCTGGAACTGTGACATCACCTGTGCCTACGCAGATGGCTCTGGCACGTGCGAGCTAGTAGCACCCGTCGCTCCATAAGCAGGTAAATCTATGAACTGTGTGCCAACACCCTCAAAGTCACCCTGCTCCTCGCCCTGAATGTCTCCCTAGATGTCACCCTGCATCTCCTCACCATGCTCATCACCACCCTGCATCTCACCCAGCTCCTCATCTCTCTGCTGCTCATCATCCTACCCCATCATCTACTCATCCTCCTGTGGATCACCCCCTGGTACCTTCATCTTCAGTATCAAGGTCTTATCAATGGGCCTGGATCTATCGCTCTCCACATACTCACCCGTCAAAGGAACCTCGAAGTGTCGAAAGACTAAGGTAAGGAACTTCCCATATGGAATATTCCCATCAAATGGGTTTTGTGCATGATATAACATGACCTAAAGAAATAGGTATGGGAGGTTTATGACTGAACCTCCTCTACCCACTCCCAATAGGCAGTAAGTGATATAAGCTCTCATCATAGAAATGCTACCCTTATTACCGCCCTTGGGGTAGATGTTGTAGGTCACACACCTACTAATAACTCGAGCACTAGGCTTGTAGGAAGCCTCTGATTTGGGTGTGCTCTCAGACCCAGTTAATGCCTTGAAGACCATCCTCCTGGTCTCCAATGAAAACATCTCAGAAATGTCAACACGGGGCTTGTAGTAATACCTCTCCCCAGTGTTAGGTAGTCCCAATATCCCTGCTAATGAGGCAGTGGTCAACCTAATATTCAATCCTTATACTCTACTCTCCAACCCAAACTCTTGTACCCCAGATGGCACCAAATTGCAGTAGAAGTACCGAACCAAGTTGGGATAACAAGGTTCAGTAGGAGTTAACATAGAGGCCCAACCTAAAGTGTTGAACCTAGTAAATAGGCTATACTGATGGAAGTCATCCACCTGGACCACCCGACCATTGACTATCTTAAGGGACTTAAACTTGTCCCAGTCCTTGAAATGCTCATACCTAGAGAAGAGAAATAGGTCAAATTCGGGCTCCTCTGATGATGAATCATCCCTAGGAGAAGAGGGAGGCATCGTAGATAATGATGATGATGAGTTCTCACTCGTAACCCGAAGCCTCTTCTGGGGTACGGACTTCCTAGCTGTGCGATGACTTGTAGACATTAGGCTGCAAAAAGAAAAGAAAAAAAAAGGGGTTAGGGTTATGGGAAAGATGATAAAACCTTAGTTAAAATAAGGAGAAACCAAGAAAAGATCTAAAGTAGTAATCATAACCAAGAACCTTACCTAAGCTTGCGTGGATTTGCAAATAGTCCAAGGAAATGCTAGGATTTGGTGTGGAAATGGTCACACTACCCTCCAAAGAGCTGCCCTAGGTGTTTAGAGAAGTTTAGGACAAGAATGGTGTAAAATGGGCCCCTCTTGGACTGTTATACCTGCACCTCGATTCTCTGGGCGATGCATCCAATGCCCAGAGACATCGTCCAATGATTATTTCTCTGTTGTTTTTGTGTTTTAACACATGAAAACTTAAGTATTACCTAAAATAACCTCAATGGGCATGGGAATATAAATTTTCATAAAATAATCATAAGGGGTATAAGAAAAAATATAATAATAATAATTAATCAAATTAATTAATTTAAATAAGCACAATTATATCAAATAGTCTAGTTAAAGGAAAATGACCCTTACTGGTTTATTCTTAGTAAAACACACAGAAACGGGAACTCCTTACTTTTATGTTTAAATCAAGTATCTAATAATAGAAATATATATATATATATATATATTTGTAAGAATTAATGTGTGTGTAAATAATTAGGACTATGTGCTTAATACTATGTTGTATGAACTTAGTGGTGTGATGCAATGCAAATCCGAACATAGATATGTAGGTATGTTTTAATACATAATTATGATGTGTAATGAGCATAGATCTTACCATACCCACAGTCTAGGTTAGCCAAGATTAGGATCTAATAGGTTGTCTAGTCAAACGGAGCCTTTAGACGCTAAGGTACCTCGAGCCAACCCAATGATGTTCTTATTATTTATAGTCATTTAAATTCCAGTAGACATGTACTTAATTCCATTAATTAAGTATAACCTGATGCTTAGAACCATTTTCTATGACAGGACCCATTACCTCAGCCAAGGCTGGAGACCCCAGCATCATGATCTATATTAGACAACTACGAGAGAGACTGAGACGGATACGATTAGTACTACCCTGATCCGAGAACTGGTTGGACTTTTATCTAGCCCTTGCTGCTATTAGTGGACCAGGGGAACAAGATTTCTATCTGTCCTTAGCCGAGGAAGTTAGAGCTAACATAGAGTACCTGCTTACGATGGAATTGTGACCGGAAGGAAGCTGGAATTGCTTGCCTGTTGGACCAGGTAAAAAATTAAAAGACTTTTATTTAAAAATTTGAAGTCTCTCATATAGTGTCATGCATAGCATATCTTTACATAAAATGTTTAGGGAAGATAACATAATAAATGAAAGAAACACCTCATAACGAACAAAGAAGCTATATCTAACAAAATACCTTACTAGTGCGACGTATGAAATTCACTAGAACTATGGACTAGGTTAGTACCTGTACTAACTAGGAATTAATTGTTGACCTCGATGAGCAATATTGGAATATTGAACATGCTCCTCTTTCCAGGGAAGCAGCAATGGTCAACACAAGAAGAAGTTCTTGTGGTGGTCGTAAAGGAAAACAACCTCGTGTTATACCGGAGGTTGAATTGCCAAATGGGACTGAGACTCAAAATTCTGAAGCATCGGCTACTTCGTCAGAGGCTCCAGCGACTGCACAAGCCACTACTGTAGCAGGTCAGCCAAATGTGGTAGCCAACGATGTAACTGCATTCATGACTACGGACCATGCAACAACAACAAGAATTACTTGGTCAGATGTCTACACAGTTTGCAACCATGATGCATGAACGTGCGGCACCACCACCACCACCCAACCGGCCCATACTATTTCCACCACCTGTGCCTCAACACTTAGTAAAAAACTCTATCGCCAAGGTCATGGAGAGATTCAAGAAACTCCAACCGTCTATGTTTTCCAAAATAACTTTCGAGGCAATGCAGTCGGAATGGTGGATTAGTGCCCTAGAGAAGGCATTTGAAGTACTTGAGTGCACGGATGCACAGAAGCTGATATATGTGGGTTATCAGTTACAGAATGAAGCTGAAGCTTGGTGGAAGGCTACTAGGCCCAATTTGAAAGCCACTCACCCGAATCCCACGTGGGAGCAATTTAATGAAGTTTTCTTCAAGAACTACTTCCCAGAGAGTTTCAGGGATAGGAAAAAAGCTGAGTTCACATCACTTGTGCAAGGGACCAAGTCAGTGTTGGATTACCAATAACGGTTTGAAGACCTGGTCCATTTTTCTCCAGAGCACCTGAAAGGGGAAGTTAGTAAGGGAAAGAAGTTTGAGAAGGGACTCAAAATTGAGATTGGATTAGTATTGTCAATCATGGACATCCGGGACTATGCTCAGATGGTCGACAAGGCAACGATGATGGAAGATAGATTTAAGGAGAAAGAGAAAAAGAAGGCTATAACGTCACCTAGGTTGAACAAAAGACCAAATAATTTTCAAACCTTTAGGTGGCCAAACAAAGCTTGTCGAGGAACAAGTTCCAGCCCTAATCCGACTCCGTATCGTAGGCCGAACATGGGTCAGAACCCTTTTCGCCCCACTTTCAATTGACCTGCTCAACCAGCTACGAGTCAAGCGACAATAGCAGCTTCGCCAGCCCGACCAGCTACAAGTCAAGTGAGCCAAGCCTCAACACCTACTATTCCACCCTATAAGTGTTACCTGTGCCACAAGGAAGGGCACATGGCTAAGGAATGTAGATCGCATGGGTATGGCAATAACTCACCGAATTAGCCCTATGCTAGACCTTTTCAACCACGGGACAATCGGATGCGAGGAAAGGTGTTCGTAATGACAAATGAAGAAGCTGAGGCAAACCCTAATGTACTGACAAGTAAGATTGCTAAACACTACTAAATTATAGGGAATAACTGGTTTACTTCATGTAACCTAAATTATATAGAAACCCTAGGTACCCTGAGTGTCTCAACCATACCTGCACGAGTATTATTCGACTCGGGCACATCCCACTCTTTTGTTTCTACCAATTTTGCAAGTAGGATGAAAGATCAACTGAGAGACATCGGGCACGAGTTAGTAGTCAGCACACCGGCTGGAAGTGTTGTGAGTTTGAAAGAGGCATACGACCCCTGCCAGATTAATATTTGTAGGAAGAATCTAACCGCAAGGTTGATAAAGTTTGATATGAAGGATTTTGACATAATATTAGGCAAGGATTGGTTGTCCACCTATGGTGCAAACGTCATGTGTGCGGAGAAGAAGATAGTGTTTAAATTAGAAGGATAACCTTATCTACCCTCCAGGCATGAAGGCTGATAGACCAAGGATGTCAAGGCTTTTTGGCCATTGTGATAGACACGGAGGCGAAGATAAAACCCTTGGAGGAACTTACATTGTTAGAGAATTTTCTAATGTTTTTCCAGAAGATCTGACATAGCTACCACCTGACCGCGACATAGAGTTCGCGATTGATCAAGTTCCTGGTGTAGCACCGGTATCCAAGGCACCCTATCAGATGGCGCCAATCGTACTGAAGGAATTGTAGGTTCAACTTCAAGACCTGCTGAAGAAGGGATTTATACGACCCAGTGTATCACCCTGGGGTGCACCCGTGCTGTTCGTGAAAAAGAAGGATGGTAGCATGCGACTGTGTATCGATTACCATGAGTTAAATAAGTTGACCATTAAGAATCGATATCCGTTGTCGTGCATCGATGAACTATTTGATCAACTATAAGGAGCAAGAGTTTTCTCCAAAATCGATCTTAGGTCGGGATACCATCAATTGAAGATCAAGAGCGGTGATATTCACAAAATGGCATTCCGAACTTGATACGAACATTACGAATTCCTGGTTTTGTCGTTCGGATTAACCAATGCCCCAGCAACGTTCATGGACATGATGAACTGGGTATTCCATGACTTGTTGGATAAGTTCGTCATTGTGTGTATTGACAACATTTTGGTGTACTCCAAGAGTGAAGAAGAACATGCTCGACACCTTACTTTTGTGTTACAGCGGTTACGAGAACAACAACTTTATGCCAAGTTTAGTAAGTGTGAATTTTGGCTTCACCAGATTGGATTCTTGGGACACATCGTCACTGAGGACGACATTAAAGTAGACCTAGGAAAGGTGAAAGCAGTTCTTAAGTGGGAGACTCCGAAGAGTGCCACTGAGATCCAAAGTTTCTTAGGATTGGCCGGATATTACCGACGGTTTATTGAGAATTTCTCGTGGATTTCGGCACCCATGACAAAACTTACAAAGAAGGGTGCCAAATTTGAATGGAATGAAGCATGTGAGAAAAATTTTCAGGAATTGAGAAACCGATTGGTGACAGCTCCAGTCTTGTCCATTCCGGATGACACCGGAGGAATGGTAGTATATACTGATGCATCCAGAACAGGATTGGGTGGCATCCTAATGCAGAAAGGTAACGTAGTCGCCTACACCTCTAGACAATTGAAGGAACATGAAAAGAACTACCCTACTCATGATTTAGAATTGGCAGTAGTAGTTTTCGCGTTAAAGATATGGCGGCACTACCTATACGGTGAGAAGAGTGAAATCTTCAGGGATTACAAAAGTCTGAAGTATTTCTTCACCCAGAAGGAGCTGAATATGAGATAGAGGTGGTGGTTAGAACTGGTAAAAGATTACGACTATGAAATCCAGTACCACCCTAGTAAGGTCAACGTTGTTGCTGATCAGTTAAGCAGAAAATCTCAGACAACATCTCTCGCTTCCTTGGTTGTAAGTGAACAGTTATATGAAGAAGCTTGGAAGCTTGATCTAGAACTCATGAAGGAACGGCTATACAATTAGCAGCTATGGATCTACAGCCGTCGATACGAGAGGAGATAATTGCGAAGCAACCATTGGACCTCGAGCTGGCCAAGATTATTTGGGAAGTACAACAAGGAGTCCATAAGGACCTAGATTTTTCATTAGCTCAAGATGGCGCACTGAAGTTTCGAGATAGGTTATGCATGCCTGACAATTATGATGTCCAAGACTGAATCCTTAAAGAGGCGCAACAACAATCCACCCAGGAAGTACGAAGATGTATAAGGACTTGAAGAAATACTACTGGTGGATGTGAATGAAAGAGACCATAGCAATATATGTGTCCAAGTGCCTTACCTGTCAACAGATAAAAGCAGAGAGACATCGACCGTATGGATTATTGCAGCCACTTCCTATACCTGAATGGAAGTGGGAAAGAATCACTATGGATATTGTGATAAATTTGCCCAACACCAGAAAGGGTATAAACGTAATTTGGGTGATCGTAGACGGATTGACAAAGGCAGGTCACTTCATACCAATCAAGATAAGTTACTCTATGGAGAAGCTTGCCCAGCTATATATAGAAAATATAGTCCACTTACACGGCGTGCCTATCAGTATTGTGTCTGACAGAGATCCTTGATTTACCTCAAGGTTTTGGAGAAGTTTACAAAAGGCATTGGGATCTCAACTGAATCTTAGTACAGCTTTCCATCCGCAGACGGATGGACAGTCAAAAAGAACTATTCAAACTCTGGAGGATATGCTCTAAGCCTGTGTTTTGGAAATAAACAATAGATGGGATGCCCACATACCCTTGGTGGAATTTGCATACAATAACAGTTATCACTCCACCATTGGCATGGCACCATTCGAAGCGCTCTATGGCCGAAAATGCCGGACTCCGTTATATTGGGATGAAGTTGGCGAACGAAAATATCTCGGGCCATAGATGATACAAGCAACCTGTGACAAGGTGGATGTCATAAGGGAGAAGATCAAGGCAGCCCAGTCAAGACAAAAAGGTTATGCGGATAATCGAAGGAAAGATATTGAATTTGAAGTTGGGGACAAAATATTCCTCCGAGTGTTTCCTACGAAGGGATTGTTACGTTTCAATAAGAAAGGCAAGTTGAACCCAAGATTCATCGGTCCTTATGAAATTCTTAATAAGGTGGGACCCGTAGCATACCGACTGGTGTTGCCACCATCTTTGTTGGGCATCCACGATGTTTTCCATGTGTCAATGCTAAGAAAGTATATCAACAACCCGACACATGTACTATCAACTGAACCTGAACAGTTAGACATGGATATGACCTACAAAGAACAGCCCACGGAGATATTGGGCAGAAAGGAGCACAATCTCCATAATTGCACGGTCGCCTTCTTAAAGGTTCGATGGGTAAACAATCCCATAGAAGAAGCTTCATGGGAACGTGAAGAAGAAATGAAGGAAAAGTATCCCCGACTGTTCGAGTTGCAAGGTAAGCAAATTTTGAGGACAAAATTTTTGTAAGGTGGGGAGAAATGTCAAACCCTGCCCCTGACTGACTGGAATCTTGACTGAAGGACAGGAACTCCAGACATGGTCTCCAAGAACACTGTGGAGTATCACTCCAGTGATTGAAATTGATGAAGAAACCTTGTGTGGATCATCCTATAAACCTGTCAGTAGATGGATCACTGACCCTTGCAGCTGCACAGCTCATAGCATAATGTACTGCTTGGACTCCAAGTAATCTCTCTCCTCTTCCCAACTGTGATACCCACCCCTGGAAATGTGTGTAAAAGACCCTATATAACATGTGGGGACAAGGCCCTGACCATGGGTCAAACCCCTGTGCAAGCCCACTGAGATTCTGCCTTGCTGAAATCTCTGGGTGATGCACTGGGCGATGCAGACATCACCCAAAGACATCACCCAGAGTGTAAAACAGCATAATTAATTGATTTTAAATTATGGGGACCACCCATATCGGGCATGGGCACCCTCCATAGGTTAAGGGGAGTCTGAGGGACCACCTCATACCTTTGGTTCACTGTGGACCCCACCAGTGTACCCAGAATGACTGAGAATGCAGTCAAAAATGCATTCTAGAAAGGGCCTTATCAGCCAAACAAACCCTAGTATGGGCTAGGCCTATAAATAGCAGTGCCATGGGTTCATTTAAACCCTTGGCTAGTGTTCAAATCATGGGGTAGGGAGAAGAAAGAAAAGAGAGGAAAAGAGAGAAAGAAGAAGAAGGAAAGAGAAGAAAGAAGAAGAGGGAAGGCAGCCTTGCATCCAAGGCTCAGATTTGTGTCTTCTCAGACCTATGTAGGTATAAATAACACTGCCCATACCTGCTGTTGCCATTGATTCATATGCTTTGTTAAGTTTTCTGCTCTCTGGCAGCCTAGAACAGCTGGGAACTGCCAGGTTCTACCTCAGATCTGCCATGCAAACCTAATGCATGGAAGATCTGAGTGATTTTAGGTGTTTTCCATACCTGGTTCATAGATTTGAAACCGAAACTACACTGCGCATGGTTGCACTGCCCAGTTGCATTGTTAACTAGTTGTTTGGAACCCTGAATGCAAGCCCTGGCTGCATGGGACCAAGCCCTAGGTGGTAGCAGCCTTGGATTGTTATTTTCCACCTAAATCCAACTTTGCATGTAGCTAAAATTAAGTTTTATAACTAAATAAATTCATGGTTACTATTCACTAGGTTGTCTGGAAAGCCTCTGGCAGCCAAGTGGTGGGCCTAGTTGAAAATCCACTTGGACCAAAGTGAAGATCACCCCAGCAGGTACCTAATACCCTAACATGTATGGGGAGAAGGTTTGGTCACTGCCCATTGCCAGCAACCTTGGAAACTCAGCCAGATTTCGTTTTTGAAATCTCTGGGCGATGCAGACAATGCCAAGAGACATCGCCCAATGAATGGAATTTGACAGTTTTGCTATTCTGACTTAGGGGACCTCACCCATTGGCCATGTAACTGTATGGGAAGATGGAAAATGACTTAAATGCCCTTTCCCATGTCTGTTCATAGGAATAAATGCTTAGGAACCCAAGTGGGCCCCGTAGGACTTGGAAACCCTACCTATGATTGGTCCTACAGTACTGTCAAGTTAGGGACAACATTGTAAGCCTAATATGACCTAAGGTCAGGTACTAATACCATAAATGACCATTTTACCCCTAGGACACCATCTCTGGATGATGCACCGGGATATAGGCCTAAGGCCTAGTGCATGGCCCAGAGAATTCTAAGTGAAGACAAATTACACACCGAGTCAACCCAGTGAGCTTAGATCAGCCCTAGGGCCTCCAGAAACTGGTTAAAATATTAAAATGACAAATTCTGATTTATATCTAGGATTTGATCCCGCGCTCGAGGCCTACAGCTAGACTGCAGCTAGAACTGAATTTGCAACTGAGTTCTTAGAACCAGACCCAGGTGAGTGAAGTATTATCATATATGCATGTGTAACTATAATGCTATGCCGACAATTCAATTCTTGAATTATAAATGCTGTGTTACTTAAATTCTGTTCAATTACTCAAATTACTACTCAATGATTGTTTGTTGATCAACACTGTGATTCTTATCTGATGATTATGATTGTTAGACTAGATGCCGCAGTCAGCTTGGAAATGAGGCCGGTGGTAGCCCGTAGTATGGGATACGGTTGACACCGCCCAACTCATATGATGCCATATAGACATGGTGCTAGAGTTTCATCACCCGTGCTACGCACCCTTGCCAACAGGGGTTCAGGTGTTAGATAACGGTGAGGACTACCGTAAAACCCTAGAGGCGTTTACGTCGGGAAGCCTCAACACAGCTGGGATGCCCCAGGGCAGATTTGTCTGGAAGCCTAGGGCTAAAAGCTTGGGAAGCACCGAAAGGTGAATTTTTTACGAAATGCCACATATGATGATTATGCACTGATTTGAGTGATTTGATATTGAGTCGGTTACCTCACAGGAGTTAATCCAGAGGATCGGTCGGGCTGACCTAGGTAGAGAGATGCTGGAGCCGACTGATCTTCTCCGATAACTCAATGGGTGTATCGCGGAAAGGGGTAACCAAGCCCGCACCAGGGATACATGTATTGGGGATTGTAGTAGCACTAACCTGACTTAGCTGTAATGTTAGGTGGCTAATAATTAATCTGGACTTGCATATCATATAGGATCATGTGGATTGTGGTTGCATGTGCATTCATGATGATATGTTTCGCTCACGAGCTCAGCGGGGCTCACACTCTGTTATATATGTTTTTCTTTTAGATGATTCTGCAGGTGGATGCCGCTGTGGCATGGAGGCTCATTACGGGGAGGAGAGCCCTGGTTATTATGATGATATTGGTGTGGACCCCGACGAAGGTCGTGCCGATGATGCGTGCATTCTCGGTGGTCATTGATGAAGACCGTTGAGGAGTGTGCTTGATGCTTTTTGTCTTGGGGACTCCTTTTTGTTTTTGTTAGGATTTTATCCCTGTCTTGCTTGTGGTGCAGTTTTAGTTTCTTTTTCTTTTTGGGGTTGAGTTGTTTCACCCTGTATATATATATATATATATATATATATATATATATATATATATATATATATATATATATATATATATGTATGTATTTCTTTCTTTTAGCTTTTGTCAGCTTTGTTTCTCTTTGTGGGTTGTATCTGGGCGAGAATGGTTCAGAACACTTTGTATATGTATATATCACCCTCATTCCCATATTGCTACACTTTCTCTTTGTTTATTATAATTGTAGTTTATCTGCAGCACTCTGATCTTGCTTATGGTAAAGTGATGAATGTGGGACCGTGAATGTAATAACTGCTTCTAGATCCGTGGGATTTGGCAGATTGTTGTTATGCAATTCGGGTCACCTACCTAATCTTCCCAGGGGGTGGTTTTGACACAGTACATGCATGATCCTCACTCTTCTCATTTGGAGGCTGCTTATAGAATTTTGAGATACTTGAAGTCTTCCCCTAGAAAGGGAATTTTATATTCTCCTCACAGCCATACTTGAGTAGAAGCATATACGGATTTTGATTGGGCTGGTTGCCTTGACGACAGGGGGTCTACATTAGGGTATTGTATCTTTGTTGGAGGTAACTTAGTCACTTGGAGGAGCAAGAAGCAGTTTGTTGTTGCTCGATCAAGTGCTGAAGATGAATTTAGGGCTATGGCACATGGAGTTTGTGAGTTACTATGGTTACAGGGTCTCCTATAAGACCTATACATTCTAATAACTCTTCCCATGCATCTATACTGTGATAGTAAATCTGCCATTAGTATTGCCCACAACCCAGTCCAACATGACCGAACCAAGCATGTGGAGGTTGATAGGTACTTCATCAAGGAGAAAATGGAGCAGGGAGTTGTGTGTGTCCCGTTTGTTCAGTCCAGTGATCAGCTAGCAGATGTTCTCACTAAAAGTCTTTGTCATAAGTCTTCTTCTTCTATAATTAGCAAGTTGGGCATGCTTGATATATATTCACCAACTTGAGGGGGAGTGTTGTAATGTAATGGATACAAGGGTAATTTAGTCTATAAAAGGTAGAGCAAAATCGATACAGGTAGGGTTTTAGAGTACCATCACTAATGAAGAATGAGGGGCTGGCCACTAAAAAAAAAGAATGTAATAACATCAGTAATTGTAGAAGAACAACCATTGGCAACCTTGGATCAATCAGCAACAACCAAGAAGGGAAGAAAAAGCCAACATCGATCTCAAGTTCAAACCCTGAAACTCCTTATCGATTTTGCAAGGAGAAGAACCAACACTGAAGATACTTAAATCTTTGAATTACTAATAGTCACCACAAAATAAAATTACACAATAAGAGCACTCCTATTCATCATACAAGGAGGCTTAACACAGAATCATGAGCAGCAATAGGTGGCTGCACACCACAAACCTTAGAGTAAGGAGACAATCAACAAAGGAGATGAAAGGAAGCCCTTGAATAGTTTACCATAGCTCTAATACCATGTTAGAAACCAGAATCGGATAAACAAGTCAAGAGGAGAAGAAGAAGAGAAGAGATTTGTTTCATGTTTCTTCTTTGAAGGAAATACATCTATTTATAGATGGTTTATCATAACCATCTACAAGCAAAGTCACCCAACACCCACCTACATTTGACAATGAAGGCAGCCTCCCAATTAAGGCTGCCTCCCTTTGTTGACAATGGAGGAGGCTAAATATTACCCCTAACAATACCCTAGAATTACAAGTAAGGACAGATAAAAACATTACATATAAACCCAGAAAATCCAAAATGTAGGACAAAAATACCCCTAGACTTTCAACACTTCCCACAGTGGAATAGGGGAAAGTATTATATATGCACCAAAAATAACAATGACAGGAGATATCCATTATATATGACTGAGATATGCAACAATTTGTAAACTTGATGGACCATAATGCATGACATAATGTTTTGGTTCTGACGTTCGAGGTTGTTGTCATTTTTATGTAATAGAGAATCATGTCTGTAGAAGAAATAAAGCAACAAAAGGGAAAGGAAAATTAAAAAGAAAGAGAAGATAGTATGAAAAGGCATTGGCATAAGATTGCATTGCTTGCTTATGTTGGCATCACATCCCACACCCCAAACCACCCCTTGGGAGGATTAGGTAAGTGACCCGGATTGCGTAATGACAACCCGCCAAATCCCACGGATCTAGAAGCAGTTAATACACTCATGACACACATCCATAGCATTACCATAAGTAAAATCAAAGTACTGCAGATAATCTACATTTATAAAGGAAGAAAGAAGAAAATGTAGCGATACAGAAAATGATTGTGATATATACATAAGTAAGTTTGTTCATTTCCCCCATACAACCCATAGACTGAACAGTAAGATCTAACATATACATAAGCGAAAATAAAAGTAAATATGTACAGAGCGAGATAACTCAACCCCAAAAGAAGAAAACTAACAACTAGAAGCAAGAATGCGGATAAACTCTTGACAAAGTCAAAAAGGAGTCCCCAAGATAAAAAGCATCAAGAGCACCCTTCACGGGTCATCTTCAGTAACCGCTGAAAATGCTCGCATCAACGGCACGAACTCCGTCAGGTCTATACCAATATCACCATAACCACCATGGCTCTCCTTTGCGAAATGAGCCTTCACGCCACAGTGGCATCCACCTGTACAATCATCTAATAGAAAAACATATATAATAGAGTATGAGCCCCACTGAGCCCATGAGTAGAACATATCATCATGCATGCATATGCAACCACATTCCACATGATCCTACATGATATGTAGGTCCAGTTATTTATTAGCCACCTATCAATACAGCTAAGACAGGTTAGTGCTATTACAATCCCCAATACATGTATCCCTGGTGAGGGCTTTTACCCCTTCCCGCGATACACCCATTGAGTTGTCGGAGAGGACCAGTCAGCTCCAGCATACCTACCCTTGGTCAGCCCGACCAGCCCTCTGTGATTAATCTTGTGAGGTAACCGCCTTTTGTATTATAATTCATCTTTTTAGTGCTTCCCAAGCATATTGCTTGAGGATATACTTTGTTTGGCTTATAGCCGTAATTCACCTTTTCGGTGCTTCCCAAGCATATTGCTCGAGGCTTCCCAGCATATTGCTCGAGGCATCCCAACATATTGTTGAGGCTTCTCGGCGTATTCGCCCAAGGTTTTACAGTAGTCCTCACAGGCATCCAACACCTTAACCCCTGTTGGCAAGGGTGCATAGTACGGGTGATGAAACTCTAACCCCATGGCTATATGGCATCGTATGAGTCGGGCGGTGTCAACCGTATCCCATTCTATGGGCTACCACAGGCCTCATTTCCAAGTCGGCTACGGCATCTAGTCTAGCATTCATATTCAGCATGAAATATTCAAGCAGAGTTGATCAACAGTCACACAGTGTGTAATAGTCATGAGATTTGCATTTTATTATGTAACACAGCATTATCATTATAGAAAATTAATTTCAGCATATTATTATGTTACATGTACATACACGATAACATTGCACTCACCTCAGTCTGGTTCTATAAGTTCAGTTGCTATTTCAGTTCCGGCTGCAATCTGGCAGTGCACCCCGAGCGCGATGTCAAACCCTAGAGTATAAATAAAAAATATGTCATTTAATATTCCAAACTTTTTTTGGATGTCCTAGTGTTGATCTGGACTCACTGGTTTGACTCGATACACAATCGGACATCACTTGGAATTCTCTGGGCCTTGCACTGGGCTTTAGGCCTATGTCCCAGTGCATCACCCAGAGAATACAGCAAAGCTGTTCACTTTGGGCATGCACAGGGGTTTGACCCAAGGTTGGGGCCTTACACCTATACCTAGCCCAGGGCTTTTTGCACCTATTTTTAGGTGTGGGACCCACATTCATAGAGAGGAGAGAGAATACCTGGAGTCCAAGCAGTACATTATGCTATGGGCAGTGCAACTGTAAGGATCTGCAATCCATCTTCTAACAGGTATGTAGGAGGACATCTTCGGGGGTTCTCCATGGAATTCAATCATTAGGGTGATGCTCCATAATGTGTTGGGATGCCATGCCCGGGGTTCCTATCCTTCATTCAAATTCCTAGCCAATCAGGGGCGGGTTTGACATTTCTCCCCACCTTACAAAAATTTTGTCCTCGAAATTTGCTTACCTTGTAATTCAAATAGTTGGGGGATACCTATCCTACATTTCCTCTTCGCGTTCCCACGATGCTTCCTCCGTGGGACTGTTTCCCCATCGAACCTTAACGAATGTGATTGTGCGGTCAGGTTCTTCCCACAAATTTCTACCTGACAGGGGTTGTAGACTTCCTTTAAGCTCACGGCACTGCCCGTTGGCGTGCTGACTACTAAATCATGCCCGATGCCCCCTGGTTGGTCAATCATCCTACTCGCAAAGGTAGTAGAAATGAAGGAGTGGGATGCGGCCGAGTCAAAAAGTACTCGCGCGGGAATGGTTGAGATATCCAGGGTACCTAGGGTTTGTATAAAATTTAGGTTTCACATCCCAGCAAGGTGTGTTTTATTTGCTTATTTATTCTGTTCTTGCTCTTTTTATTTGTTTTATGTCATGTTATGCATGATATTATCTTGAATTTTAAATTTTCAAATAATAACCTTTCTAATTATGTACCTGTGCCTAGCAGGCAAGTCTCTGTAACTGCCAACTGGTGATGACAGTCCGCACGTAAAGATAGGCTATGTCACCTCTAACCTCGTCTACTAGGGATAGGTAAACGGCTCGACCCAAGGGACCACTAGTGTCTGCAAGGGCTAAGTAAACTACCAACTAGTTCTCAGCATGGGCTTGTATCTCACGTATCTGGATCAGCTTCCTCCATGTTGCTGGAGTCTCCAAGCCCGAACAACACAACAGGGTCCTACCGTGAAGAGGTTCTAAGTATCAGGCCACTATGGTTACTTAATTAGAAGAATTAGGTATAGCACTATAGGAAATTAAGTAATCATAAGTAGGAGAAATAAATGGGTTGGCTCGAGGCATCTTAGTACCTACGGGGTTCAATTTTGACTTGGCAGCCTAATAGGTTCCTGTTTCTAGTTGAACTAGGTTGTGGGTATGGTGAGATCCACGCTCCCTAAAATCCCATAAATACATAATACAACATACCTATATACCTATGTTCAAGTTTGCATAGCATCACTCCACCACGGTTCATACACACATGGCAATAGGCACATAATATTTAATATTAAAGGCACTCTCTATTTATTTATAGATATATGCATTTTTACTTATTCTCAAGCATCTACATAAAAGAGAGAAAATCCTAAAACTTTTATGCCCTTTTATTTCACCTTGACAGCCCACAAGCATCGTCTTGTTTATCAAAAAGTGTGTCATTATTTAAATATTTTTTTATTTAAAATTTTATTATAAATATATATTTTTTTTTTATGTCCACATATTTGTTTAATTTGTGTTTTTATGTTTATTGTGCCATTTCTAGGTGAAACTCACAAGTTCATAAGCTTCTATGTAATAACAGCAAAATGTCATTCTGTGGGCGTTGTCTCTAGGCGTTAGACACATCGCCCAGAGAATCGGGGCCCAGTTTATAAAAGTCCGAGACAAGTCCTTTTCATTTCATTTGTTCTCCACAACTTCCTAAACACCTAGGGCAAAGCTCCAAGGCCTAGTGTGACTTCTTTCACACCAAATCCACCCATTTTCACGGGTCCCCCGCGATCCTACATGATCTAGGGTAAGTTCCTTTACGTTTTTCTCTTGTTTTGGATCATTTTCCATGGTTTTCTTGTATTGGCTTGGGTTTTACTGATTTTTCTTGCCCTAACTTCTTTTATTCTTTCCTTTTTGCAGCACCATGTCCACTAGACATAGTACGACGAGGAAATCCATAGCACGTAAGAGGCTGCGGTCCAATTCTAAGCATTCCTCGTCCTCTTCTGTGCCACCTACCTCATCGGGAGAGGATTCTTCCTCTGATGAGCCAGTTTTCGACTGGTTCTTGTTTACTAGGTATAAGCACTCCAAAGACTAGGTCAAGTTCAGTTCTAAGAGCATAGTGAATGGAAGATTGGTGAAGGTGGATGACTTCCACCAATACAGTCTGTATTCTAGGTTTAATATCCTAGGTTGGGCATCCATGTTGTCGCCCATCGAGCCTTGTTACCCGAACTTGGTTCGGTATTTCTACTGTAACCTAGTGCCGTCTGGGGCACAGGAGTTTGGGTTGGAGAGTAGAGTAAAGGGTGTGGACATTAAACTTACCACCGCCACCTTGGCAGAGATCCTTGGGCTGCCTAACTCAGGCGAGAGATGTTACTACAAGCCCAGGGTGGATATCTCAGATATGTTTTCCTTGGAGACTAGGAGGAGGGTCTTCAAGGCATTAACTAGTTCGGAGAGGGTTCCTAAGTCTAAGGCTGACTATAAGCCTACTGCACAGATCATCAGTAGATGTATTTCATATAACATCTACCCGAAAGGCGGGAATAGGGGGAGTATTTCTATGTTGAGAGCCTACATCACCTACTGCCTATTGGGAGCGGGCAAGGGGGGTCCAGTTATCAACCTCCCATATCTACTTCTACAGGCCATGTTGTACCATGCACAGAACCCTTCTGATGGGAACCTACCGTATGGGAAGTTCCTAACCTTGGTGTTCTAACATTATGATGTTCCCCTGGATGGTGAGTATATGGATAGGGACAGGATTAAACCCATTAGTAAGACCTGGATCCTAAAGATGAAGGTGCCAGGGGAGCCAGGGAGTGATCCAAAGGAGGGAGATCAGATGGAGCAGGGACAGGAGCAGGGAATTGACCTAGAGGAGCAGGGCGACTTAGAGGGGATTGGAGCACAGTTCACTGACTTACCCACATATGAGGCGACCGGTGCCACTAGTTCACAGGTGCCAGAGTCCTATGGGTAGTCTAACATGATGTCGCAGTTCCAGGGCCTCCGCACCCAGCTCACTGACATGTCTACTAGGATGGATCGGGGCTTCTCGTCCCTAGAGAGTAGAGTAGGTTCCGTAGAGCATCGCTTGGACTTTTGGGATACTTACTATCGTGTTGACTTACGATAGACTCAGCCTCCACCGAGCGACTTACCTCCACCAGAGTAGTATTTTAGCTTGAGCTTCTTTATGTTTAGCCTGACTTGATCTGATGTAGTTCTGACTTTTATCTTCTTTTTTTTTTTTTAATCCAAAACCTATGTACTAGCTTTTTTTTTGTCAACTTATGTAATTTGGAAGTAGTACTTCCAATCAAACTTTAAGTAGTGGCTCGGCCACAGTTAATCTTTTACATTAATGTAATTATGCTTTCTGTCTTTTATTTTCATTTACCTCCCCTGTAGCTTTTACTTTATAGCATGTTTTATTATTGGTAGCTTATTATTCCTATTCTACCATCAGTGAATGTAAAAAGAGCCTCATGCTCTGATACCACTCTGTCACACCCCAAACCACCCCTTGGGAGGATTAGGTAAGTGAACCGGATTGCGTAACGGTAACCTGCCAAATCGCACGGATCTAGAAGCAGTTAATACACTCATAGACACGCATCTATAGCATTACCACAAGTAAAATCAGAGTGCTGCAGATAATCTACATTTATAAAGGAAGAAAGAAGAAAACGTAGCAATACGGGAAATGATTGTGATATATACATAAGTAAGTTTGTTCATTTCCCCCATACAACCTATAGAATGAACAATAAGATCTAACATATACATAAGCGAAAATAAAAGTAAATATGTACAGGGCGAGATAACTCAACCCCAGAAGAAGAAAACTAACAACTAGAAGCAAGAACGGGGACAAACTCCTGGCAAAGTGAAAAAGGAACCCCCAAGACAAAAAGCATCAAGAGCACCCTTCACGGGTCATCTTCAGTAACCACTGAGAACGCTTGCATCAATGGCACGACCTCCATCGGGTCCATACCAATATCACCATAACCACCATGGCTCTCCTCTGCGAAATGAGCCTTCACGCCATAGTGGCATCCACCTGTACAATCATCTAATAGAAAAACATATATAATAGAGTGTGAGCCCCACTGAGCCCGTGAGTAAAACATATCATCATGCATGCATATGCAACCACATTCCACATGATCCTACATGATATGCAGGTCCAATTATTTATTAGCCACCTATCAATACAGCTAAGGCAGGTTAGTGCTACTATAATCCCCAATACATGTATCCCTGGTGCGGGCTTTTACCCCTTCCCGTGATACACCCATTGAGTTATCGGGGATGACCAATCAGCTCCAGCATACCTACCCTTGGTTAGCCCGACCAGCCCTCTGAGATTAACCCTGTGAGGTAACCGTCTTTTGTATTATAATTCACCTTTTTGGTGCTTCCCAAGCATATTGCTCGAGGATATACTTTGTTTGGCTTATAGCCATAATTCACCTTTTCGGTGCTTCCCAAGCATATTGCTCGAGGCTTCCCGGCATATTACCTGAGGCATCTCAGCATATTGCTGAGGCTTCTTGGCGTATCCGCCCATGGTCTTACGATAGTCCTCATAGGCATCCAACACCTTAACCATTGTTGGCAAGGGTACGTAGCACGGGTGATGAAACTCTAACCCCATGTCTATATAGCATTGTATGAGTCGGCCGGTGTCAACCGTATCCCATTCTACAAGCTGCCACAGGCCTCATTTCAAACCCGGCTACGGCATCTAATCTAGCATTCATATTTAGCATGAAATATTCAATCAAAGTTGATCAACAGTCACACAGTGTGTAATAGTCATGAGATTTGCATTTGATTATGTAACACAACATTATCATTATGCAAAATTAATTTCAGCATATTATTATGTTACACGCACATACACGATAACATTTCACTCACCTCAGTCTGGTTCTACAAGTTCAGTTGCTATTTCAGTTCTGGCTATAGTCTGGAAATGCACCCCGAGCGTGAGGTCAAACCCTTAAGTATAAATCAAAAATATGTCATTTAAAATTCCAAACTATTTTTGGATGTCCTAGTGTTGATCTGGACTCACTAGTTTGACTCAGTGCACAATCAGACATCACTTGGAATTCTCTGGGCCTTGCATTGGGCTTTAGGCCAATGTCCCGGTGCATCATCCGGAGAATGTGGTCTAGGGTCAGAATGGTAATTCACCACTGTAGTACATGGTTCTAGGTCACAACAGTCTTACAACACTGTCCCCAAGTCAGCAGTGCTACAGGACCAACACAGACAGGGTTTCCAAGCCCTACTGGGCCCACTTGGGTACCCAAAGTGTTCATAATTATGGATAGATGTGAGGAGGGGTATTTTGGTCATTTACACCTCCACACACTATTTACAGTCCATATGTGGAGGTCCCAAACTCAGGTCTGTAATATCAACCATTTTAATTCTCTGGGTGATGTGTGCATCGCCCAGTGCTATCACCCAGAGCCTATATAGAACTTGAACAGTCTCCAATTCCAAGGTTTTGCACCATATGTAGTGCCTTGATCAATCCCCCATGCATGTTAGGTCATTATGGACCTCATGGGGTGTGGTTTGCAGTGGTCCACTCGGATCTTGACCTGGGCCCACCACTTGGCAGCCAGGAGCTACCCAGACAGCCCAATAAATAGTAACCCAGCAGAGCTCCAGCTACAGGCCATGGATTTGGCTGCATGCAAGGGCAGATTTACATATATAATCATGGTAGTAGGCTGCCCCTACCAAGATCCAGGCAAGGGCTAGCCTGTATGCACAGATCCAAGCCCAAACTGCCAGATCTGGGTGCAATAAGGCAGTGCAGCCTGGCACAGGGACTGATTTCAATCTCTAGTATAAAACAGCAGCAAAAACACCTAAATAATCCTCAGATCTTCCATGCAACATGTTTGCATGTTGGATCTGAGGCAGCTCATGGCAGCCCTCAGCTGTTCTGGGCTATCCATGGCCATAAACTTATCTAAACAATAGAGATCTAAGGAGAATAACAGTAAACCACTAAGGCAGCAGGTAGGGGCATGGCTTTTATACCTGAACTGGTCTATGGAGGCTGCTGGAGCTTGAGTTTGGAGGCAGGGGAAGCTTCCCCTCTTCTCTCTTCTTCTTTTCCTTCCTTTCTTCTTCCTCTCCTTCTCTTTCTCTCTGTTCCCTCTTCTCTTCTCTCCTATGGTTTCAGCAGGGAACTAGAGCTCTAAATGAACTACGGGTCCTCTATTTATAGGCTAGCCCTCTACTAAGGCCTATTTGTCTGCTTAGGCCCATTTCAAGAATGTATTTTTAGACTGATTCTCAGTCATTTTGGGTACTCTGGTGGGGTCCACAGGGGTCTAAGGGTATGAGGTGGTTCCCTAGACTCCCTCCAACTTGTGGAGGGTGCCCATGGCTAGTATGGGTTGTCGCCACACATCTACAGATTAAAATACTAAATTTTCCCACTCTAGGTGACGTGTGCATCGCCCAGTGCATCACCCAGAGAATACAGCAAAGCTGTTTCACTTTGAGCTTGCATAGGGGTTTGACCCAGGGTTAGGGCCTTACACCTACACCTACCCCAGGGCCTTTTGCACCTATTTTCAGGTGTTGGACCCACATTCATGGAGAGGAGAGAGAATACCTGGAGTCCAAGCAGTACATTATGCTATGGGTATTGCAACTGCAAGGATCTGCAATCCATCTTCTGACAGGTATGTAGGAGGACATCCTCGGGGGTTCTCCATGGAATTCAATCACTGGGGTGATGCTCCATAATGTGTTGGGATGCCATGCCAAGGGTTCCTATCCTTCATTCAAATTCCCAGCCAGTCAAGGGTAGGTTTGACACTGCATAGTTTTGAATTTTTATCAGTAGAAATTTTTAGGTGAATGAAACAACAAACTAGCCTTATCCCAGCTTAATGGGGTTGGCTACATGGATCCTAACAAAACAAGGCAGGGAAAACTGAGGTCTAAACAAAAAAGGGGAATGAAGAGACGGGAAAGGAGGGATGGGAAATGAGATGAGAAATGAATAATGGAAAATGACAAATGAAAGATGAAAGTAAAAAGAAAGAGGCACAACCTAGCAAGTCAGGAGAATCTCAGCTAAATGGAGTCTGCTACATGGATCCTTACCCTTTAATAGATTCTATCTGAGGTCATACTTGCAACAAGACCTAGACTATGCATGTCCTTCCTCACTACTTCTATGGTCATTTTAGGCCTGCCCCTAGCTCTTTTAGCTCCTTCAATCGGGATCATATCAATCTTCCTTATTGGGACGTCCTTAAGCCTTCATTAAACATGACCATACCACCTCAAACGACTCTCTCGGAGCTTGTCATTGATCGGGGCAACTCCCAAGTTAACTGTAATACATTCATTCATTTATCTTTCCTAGTTCTTCCGCACATCCTCATCTTTGCTACACATAGCTTCTCAATATGACACTTCTTAACTACCCAACATTCTACCCCATACATCATCGTAGGTCATAAAACAATCCTATATAACTTTCCTTTAAGCTTTAAAGGATACATCAGTCACACAGCACTCCGGACACATCTCTCCACTTCATCCAACCCACTTTAAATCTCTGTGAAACATCATCCTCTATGTCACCTTCTTTATTTATGATTGACACCAAAAATCTAAAATAGTTACTTTGCGGTATCTCTCTTTCCTTAATTCGCACCATGTCGGTATCCATCATAGTATGGCTAAAATTACACGTCATATACTCTGTCTTCATTCTACTAATATTGAAGCCTCTTGTTTCCAAGGTTGATCTCCATAGCTCTAACTTAGTGTTAATCCCTGCTTTTGTTTCATCCACCAAAACGATATCATCAACAAAGAGCATACACCATCGGTCCCTGCAAACGAATTGGGGCTTGTGGAAATAGTAAGCCATGGTGAATAGTCATTCAGTTGAGAAGCATTGATGGGTGTGTGAGTAGCATATGGGAAAACCGATTCTATGAAATTTACATGGCGAGCAATGTACATTCGGTTTGATGAGAGATCAAGACATCTATAGCCCATATGATTAAGACTATAACCTAAAAACACACAAGGGGAGGATCGAAAAGAAAATTTAGTTTTGTTATAATGACGAAGCAAAGGATAGGCAGCACATCCAAAAACCTTAAGAAATTTATAATCAGGTTTTGTCCCAATTAATTTTTTAAAGATGAAATATTTTTGAAAACTAGTGTTGGTAAACTATTAATAAAAAATACAACTGTTTCGAAAGAGTAGTGCCAAAATTTCAAGGGAAGGGAGGCATGTGCCAAAAGAGTGAGGCCATTGTCAACAATATGATGTATTTTATGCTCTGCAGCCCCATTTTGCTCATGCATATGGGGGTAGGAAACACGATGTACTATACCATATTTAGTCAATATTGTATTCAATTTTCTATATTCCCCGACCCAATCAAATTGAAATGCTTTAATGGATTTTGAGAACTAACGTTCTACCATAGTTTAAAATTGGAGAAATATAGAAGGAATATCAGAACGATTAGAAATAATATAAAGCCATGTAAATTTAGAGAAGTCATCAATAAAAAGCACAGAATAAAGATGATGAGTAGAAAAAATGGGAGCTGGTCCCCATACATCACTAAATATTAATTCCAAAGGTTGAGTACTAATACTGCCAGTTTGTGGTAAGTAAAACTTATGTGACTTTCCCATAAAATATGAAGAACAAGTACTTGAGATTTTGGAAGAGCAAGGTTATGTATGAGACCGAATGGTACTGCGAACAATACGATTATTGGGATGGCCTAAATGGGCATGCCATACATCAATGGATACATTGTTGGCTTCTTTGAGTGGAGGTGAATAAAGACTGGTGAGGCAGTACAATCCATCTTTAAGGGACCCTTGGAGTAGCGGTGCCTTCGTTACCTGGTCCTTCACAACAAAATGATAGGGGTGAAATTCAAAGAAGCAAGAATTATCCTTTGTAAAGTGATGAACAGACAAGATTTTTAGTGATGGCAAGGACATGAAGATTAGAGAAATGAAAATTCTTACTAGAAGGGGAACTAAATGTGGAAGAGCCAACACTGGTGATAGGTAAACTCATCCCATTGCCGACTCAGAGTTTATCATTACCAGAGTAACAAGAAGACTGCTAAAGCAGTGAGAGATCTGGTGTAATATGGTTGGTTGCTGCTGTATCAGGGTACCAATCTTTCACTAATGGAGCTGGAAGAAGACTGGCCATGTTTGCTGCAGGTTGTTGTGTTGACGTGGAGGAAGTGGAGTAATGAAAATAGTACCTATTGGCATTATAGTTATACTTGCCACAGATTTGATAATGGTCCCTCCTCTTGTTGCACTACCCCTGATGATGAGTCACCTGATTTACATTGCTATTTTGCAAGGTTTGAAAACCCTATTGTGGAGTAGGTAGCAGCCCTTGCTGAGATGAAGGTAATGGTGAAGGGGGCTACTAGTCTGCACCCTTTGCTGGACCTGTTGAAGCATGTGAAAGATTTGCGTCAAGAATGGTCTGAGCTATTTTGAAATGCAGCTCGTGGCTAATCAGCAACCTATGAAGCTCATGAAAAGGAGTTGGTTCAGTTTTGATAGCAAGAGCAGCTATCACTTCTTTAAAATCTTCACCTAAATTGCGAAATACAATCGCATTTAGTTCTGCACTTGAGATGGGTTTATTTGCATAAGAGAGTTGATCGCAGATGTACTTTATTTCACGCAAATATGTGGAGACATGTTTCTCGCCCTTGGAGGTATTCTATAGTTGCATGTGAAGTTGGAGAATGCTAGTATGAGAGAGAGCTCCAAATGCAGTCTGGAGTGCAGCCCAAACTTCAGTTGCTGCTATGAGACCTACCACGTATGGTAGTACTTCAGGCGTGAGAGAAGCTAGGAGCCAACTCATAACTAGTTGCTCCTTCCTTATCCAATCGGCATGTGCTGGATTAGCAACAAGAGTTACAGAAGTGGTGGAGGAGGGATCAAAGGTTGCAGCAGTGCCTTCAGATGTTGGAGTTGCAAACTCCTCTGGAAGAATGAAGGCCGGTGGAGTTGTCGTGGTTCCATCAACAAAACAAAGAAGAGCATAGCTGTGCAGTAAAGGGAAAAACAGAGTTTTTCATAAGAGATAGTTATCGGTGGATAACTTCAAGGTAATGTGATGCTGAAAATTGGGAATAGGAAAGTGAGGAAGAGATGCAACAGAAGAGGAACTCATAGTGGAGGAGATCTGTTGTACACCAGAATATCATGAGGGTATTTTAGTCATTTTGATGTTTTATGTTTATTATTATGTACTGCCTAGTTATGTCGGCTATGGCAAGATCATTATTGTCACTAAGGTGTATTTTTTCAAATTATAAATATATGGTTTGGCTGATCACATTGATCATTCAAGCATTCTCAGCTTTGTTAAGATGGTATCAGAGCTAACTTCTCTAATATAGCTTTTCAAAACCTCCCCCCTCCATCGTTTTTTCTCTTCCACCCTTCTCTATCGATTTTTTTCTCTCTTTCTTCTTCCTCCTTCCTTGGTTCTCTCCATCCTTCAATGGTAGCACTAATGAGGTGATCCCATTATGATCTAGTTGCTACCCTCCATCCCACCTCACCATATATATGATCTAGTTCACGATAGCTGCTGTTTTTCCTATTTTCTGTGATTTTTGGACTGCTCCTATTTTTTGGAAATCAACCCTATCGACTTGGGAGGTTGATTGTTCACCTTTGGAGCACTATTGGTAGGCCTTTGGACAACATCTATCACAACCATATCATCAGATACTGAAGCTTTTCAAGTTCCAGCCCCCTTTTCCCCTACATCGATCTCAATTGTCAGGGTTTTTCAAAACCCTGACACTATATCGATCTTAGGGTTTGGGCTGCCTATTTGGGGAGATATTTTAAGGGAAGATTCCCTTGTCATATTGGTACACTTGACCTGCTTTTCAGCCACATCTGCCGTATATTTTTTAAGATCTGATTTTTTTAATTTTTTGGATCAATCCTTACCTGGCTGAATCATGGGTGACTCCGAGATTACTACTACTACTTCTGGAGGAGATGGTCAAACTAGGACTGACTTTCTTCCATATGCTGCTACCATTAAGCTTGATGGTATGAACTATTTAATATGGGCCAGATCTCTCACCTTGACCTTGGCTGGTAGAGGACTTACTGGCCATCTTACTGGCACCACTAAACAGCCCACTGAGGATGGTGCTGCTCGTACTAAATGGGCTGCCAATGATGCTATGGTAATGTCCTTTGTTCTAAATTCTATGCACTGACCTCTCTAGTCAGTATCTCCTCCTTGACATTGCTACACAGATATGGACTGCTGTCGAAGGAACCTATGGTCGATTAGGTAGTGGTGCTTAGGTTTATGAGATCAAGAAAACACTCCCACCAAAAAAGTCCTTCACCGCCACCCAGACATCGTAACAAATCACTTCCCAACAGGCTATAAAGAAATGCCCTGAGAAACCATTCGGGCCTGGGGCACTATCGCAAGACAGTAAAAACACCGTAAATTTCACCTTCTCAAGAGAAGGCGGGACCAACAAAGACATATTGTCCTCCTTCGTCACAACCTAAGGGATAAAAGAGAGCAGCTCCTCATCCACAACACAACCCTGAGTAGCAAATATCTCAGAAAAATGATTTACAATGACCGCCTGCACCCCCTCCTGACAAGTGACCCAGGAGCCATCACTAGATCTGATTCTGTGGATCTCCCCCTGCTTTCTACGAACATTGACCATAGAGTGGAAAATTTTGGTGTTCCTGCCCCCTTCTTTCAACCAGGAGATTCTGGACTTTTGCTTCTAGAATATCTCCTCCTGTAACAAAACCCCCTCCAGGACTTTCTTGGCCTCCTCAAGGGCCTCACAAGCCTGAGGGCCAGCATTCTGGTCAGTGGCCACCTCTGCCCTATTGACCGCATCTTCTGCATCCCTAACCTTTTGGTTGACATTACCAAACACCTCCTTATTCCAAGTATGAAGAGAGCCCCTCAGGCATTTCAGCTTCAAAACAAAACCACGAGAGGAGAGCCATCAACTAGAACCCCCCACTAACTCTTGATGAACTCTTGAAAACTCGAGTGGTGTAGCCACATTTGCTGGAATTTGAAGCCATAGAAGGACCGGATCCTAGAAGTAGAGTATGAAAGCCATAGAGGCGCATGATCGGAGCACACCCTGCTCAAGTGAGACACCTCACACTTAGAAAACACTGACATCCAAGCCGAGTTAACCAAAAAGCGATCGAGCCAAGCCAGTACCCTGCTCGCACCTCCCTGGTTATTAGACCACGTGAACATGTTTGCCCACGTAACCCACATCAATGAGGCCAGCCGTACTGACAAAGTCTCCAAATTCATCCATTGACATCGAGCAGGCAGTCCTCCCGCTAACCTTCTCATGAGGCACCAGAATGGCATTAAAATCACCTCCAACTGCCCAAGGAAGGCCAGATGTAACAGAAAGCTGAGCAAGAGCATCCCACAACACTCTTCTCTCCACCATTGAGCATAAACCATGAACAAAAGTGACAAGGAAACTCACAAAGCTGGCCACCAGGCAGTCCAAAGTAACAAACTACCCATTCTCCACTACAAATTGGACTTGCATCGAAGCCCTCCAGAAAATCCAGATCCTCTCTGTAAGATGCACATAATCCATTCCAATCCTCCTCTGAATCGATCGTACCTTTGAAGGTTGTGCTTTTGGTTTAGCAATGGGTACAATGTCTGCATTGTGCAGATTGATTAAGGCCTTCAAGCACCTAGAAGTAGGCTTATTCCCAACCCCTCTGGCATTCCAAAAAAGATAGTTCATGAGGGGGTTGTAGCATGTTAGCCGGCCAGTCCCATGGACCTTGTTATGCGTCGCTGGCCTCCGCCATGCATTACCGAATACCCTTCTTCTTTTTCACTTTCTTGTAGCCCAATAGTTCCCACCGAGCACCACTTGGCAAGCGTCTTTGCTTTCACAAATGCCTTTTGTAAACCTTGGCAATGTTGTCCATGACCCGCTGGCCCCCCCTCCACCATATGGAGGTCCAGCGAAGCAACAACAGTCCCCTCACTAACCTTCTGAAGATTCCAACAAACCCTCCCCCTAAGAGAAGCCTAGAAGGCCTTGAAACTCTCCAGCAGAGCAACCTGATCCACTTTAGCCACTTGCACCTCATCCACATGTGTGTCATCCTTACCACTGAGCACCCCCGACCTCCCTTCAAAGTAAGGCCGAGAGTCCACATCCACAGACCGAGAGCACCTGCCCTTAAACCTAGTAGCCACACCACAAGCCACCTGCGATAGAAAAGCAACTGGAAAGCCATCCGAACTGGCAAAAGCTGAAGCCGGATCATTCTCAGGAACCAAAACATCCCTGACACCGAGACCCCCTCCGCTGTTCCCAAAGAAAGGAGAAGAAGAAGAAGGGGCCTCAACAAAATGGGAACCAGTCGTCACCCCTTCACAAATTCCAAGTCAATCTACAAACTCCTCATTGACCACCACCAGGCGAAGCTACAGAGGCACCTGACATTCTGGATCCATGGCCTTTCCAGCTCCAGTAGGGGCTATCAACCCCTATGTCGGAACCCCACCGGGGAGTTCACCCTCCTTTAAGACCTACTCTGACATTCCATAGGCAGCCGTGACATTGCAAGGCTACGCCAAGCCTAAGACACTATCCTCTACCTCACCCTGCACACAATCAATAGGCCTTGCATCAACCCTTCGAGCAGTAAGCCTCCAACGACTTCCCCTTCCCACCAGGCTACGGCCAACGCCACACCTAGCAGTAGGGGGACCACCTCGTGAGGAACCCTCACCCATGGGAATGAAGACCCCCTCTCTATCCCGAGAGCCAGCATCCTCAATCGCCGTAGCCCTCATGTGTAGAAGCCCCTGGACCGGCACCGCCTCCCCTGCAACACCACCATTTGCTCCATTCTTGCCCCTCTGCACTTTTCTGCAGGCCTCTTTCGCGTGCCTAAGCTTTGAACAATTTACACAATACAACAGCAGGCCTTCGTAAAGAATCTTCTGGTGGAAACCATCTACCCCACACCCTATCCACACCCTCGAGGGAAGGGACACTCGCAAGTTAACCTCAACACAAACCCTGGCTACCACTATGCAAGTGCAATTGGCGGTAGCACTGTCGATCTTCAAGACCCTCCCAACTGCTCTGATAATAGAGACCAAGAAATTTCCTTGGTAGAAATTCATTGGAAGCCCTAGCAAAGAAATCCAGATGGGCTTAAAAGGCGACTCCCACCCTGAGACAAAGCCGGAAGTCCACTTCATAAATCGTAAGACATCCCTTTGGTAGATAAGGCACCTAAAGGGATTATTTTATTGAAAAAAAGCTTGGGGTTGGGTCATATATGTATTGGGACTTTGATCACATGGGTTTAATTTGTAATTGGCCAATTTAATGGGCCTAAAATAAGGGTAGAAAGTAGGAAATTTGGATTTACTCAATGGTTTAGTTAGAACCATGTTTTGAGTCTGTTTTCTTTATTATTTCACTTTCCTAATCAATTCAAGTTACCTTACTAGTTGAGGATAGGGTTAGGACTTTCCCTTTTAATGTCGAAGTCTATTTTTGAGTCTTCGATATAAGTTTGTAAGGGATGCCAGCATTGTACACGAATTTGATAAATGAAATATTGGTTTGAGCCTTTGTGAAAATCTTAAGATAGGATGGGTGAGATGCCCAGGCTGAGATAGCCAACCCCAGCTTTCCTCGTTCCCTTCCCCCCATCCCCTTCCGTTGGTTTTTGAATCCAAACCCTAATTTTATTCAAATCGAGTTCAAGAGTGCTACAAGCTTTTGGGATTTTTTTCAACTGATTGTCACATCGATTTCTTGAAGATTACTACATCAAAATCATTGCTGCTAGTGTACATCGACATCATCCAAATCAGTAGGAGCAATCCAAACATCCTCGATATAGAAGAATCTAGGGTTTTCTCAAAAACCTAAGTACTACTCGATCTCTGTTTCTCTCTATTCTGATCGGCTTCTCTTTATTCAGGAGATTATTTATTCTTGATTGCTACTTCAACTGGTTACAAAATTGTGGGCTTTATTTGTTACTCCAACCAAGGAAATTGTTCCCTCATTTGAGTTCTCATTGTTCTCTTGGTTCCCTCATATGATTTCTTGTTTATTGGAGGGTTTTCTATTTGATCCTGCCTGCGGTTAGACCTATTCAGGTTCTAGTCTTACACTACACATTAATGTAGAACTATAAATGTCTCTGATCTTAATAAGCACTGAGGCTTTATCAATGAAGCAAGGTTACATACTTCTTTATTCTAATAACATTAAATAGTTAACCATAAATGAATTTTTTGCGAGTGATCAAGAAAGCAACTTAATATAAAAATGCAACATCAACTGAAGAAGATTTACAAAATATAACAATAGTACCTGGTAAAAGAGTTGGCAATTGCAGTGGATTGATCCACACTTTCAAACCGCTCTCTTACATGGTTCTGCAATGTGTGGGTCCTACAACTTATAAAAATTCTTGTCATAAACAAAATTGAGGAAAAGAAATATGTGATGGACCTCAAAACTATATTCAAATATATATGAGAGGGAGAATGAGTACTCCTATACCTGGTTTTTGTGTCATTTGAAGTATGACTAGCTTGAAACTTAGGGTGGGCCTTGGTGCAATGGTAAGGTTGCTCCATTGTGACCAAGTGGTCACGGGTTTGAGTCTAGAAATAGCCTCCCTGCGAAAGCGAGGGTAAAGTTGTGTACATTATGACCCTCTCAAGAACCTGTAGTGGCTGGAGCCTCATGCATTGGGTACACCATTTTTTAAGCATGTCTAGCACCACAAATTATTATAGATAATTGAGTCCACAAACCTTTTCAATTGCAAAACAATTACACCAGCATTTGAAAGAACACTGATTAAGGAACCAGTCCCATGTCCTATTTCTAAGATTAAACTATTTCTATGAAATCTCCAAGTGTCACATTGGCGGGCATTCACAAGCTGTTCGTTAATGGAAGAATTGAACATATAATGTTGTAGTTACATATCATAATTGCCATCAGAGGAACAGAAGGATGATTGACATTCTATTAAGCCAAATCCATTAAAATCTAGCATTAGATTAGAACACAATTAACTCAAAGGATAGTTTAATAACATTTCCCTTTTTGGTGTTCTGTTGGTAATTCCTCAGAATTTAAACCACAAAAATTCGTAGAATCTCAATAACACTAGTCCATAATATGTTTGCTGAAAACCGCCGCTGAACACTCGGCAATTTCCACAACCCAAACACCTAATTAATTTCCAATTCACTCTGGGGGGTGTTCAAAGTTCTTAATGGCCATGAACATTGCCACTATAAAATGCAAAGCAACAAAACAGTATTAACGAAGAGAATTGGGTTAGGGTTTCAACCTCTAGGAAGCCATAAGGTATAATAAAGTATGGATGTGTTGCGTCAAGAAATTGTCCGATGGTCCCTTCGAGTGCCGTAACCTGCAAAAGGACCTGGGTGACAAAGGAGAACCGGTGTGGTTCCGACCTAGGACTCTCCGATGCCTAAGTTAGATCTCTCTGAGCAAATAGATGAATAGTTAGAATTCAAGATGGGTTGATGGAGTAGAGTATCTTCGCATTTATAGTGGAGTGTGGCAATGTAGAGAGTCCCAGTTGATGACGAGTAGTCCTCGTAGTCAATAGAGTTCTTAGGTAGTAGGATTCTTCCTTGGTTGGTTGTCTCCCTATGGGAGGTAGAGTCCCAGTAGGGTGGATGTTCCTGGTAGTTGGATAGGATCCTTGGTGCTTGAGTCCATCTGAGACTATGTGGCTGGTAGGCGGCGGCCTAGTGCCTATTAGATGATGTATATCTTGTTGATTATTGATGGCGGTGGTAGTAGCCTATAGTACCTCAACTTGAATCTTGGTGGCGGTCGCGCCTACTAGTCCACGCCCAAATTTAATCCGTGCCTCAACCTGGTCCGGGCCCGAGTCCGCACCAGAGGTCCGCACCCGAGGTCTGCGTTTGAGGTTTGCACCTAGTCCGCGATCGAGGTCTGCACCAGAGTCCACACTCGAGGTCCGTGCCTAAGGTCTACATTCGAGTCCGTGCCCGAGGTTCATGCCCGAGTCCGCGCCTAAGGTCTACGCCCAAGGTCTACACTAGAGTCCGCGCCGTTGCACTAGTCCACGGAGTCGCTTAGGTCCTCACTCTGTCGTTTGTACTGAGCTGGCTCATCGTCGGGTTTGGGATGGCCTTCCCCCTTGGGTCGGGACATGTGGCGGCTCCCGATTGGCTGGTGTGATTTTGGGTTTATCATTTGCCCCGACTCTCTTGGATCGGAGTGTCCAAGGGAGTAGCCTTTTCATTTTTGTATCAATAAGGGGTTCACAGTAAATAAATTCTTCTCAGAGGGTGTACCTGCGAATCCTTTAGTGAAGTGGCAAAGGTGGTGGGTTCAAACCCCTCCTATTACACCATTTTGTCTTTTTCCCCATTTTTTCCTTTTCTCTTTGGTTATATCTGTTTGCTTCTCTCTTCACTCTTCACTCTTCACTCTTCACTCTTCACTTTTCACCTTTCACTTTCCCTCATCTCTCTTTTGCCTTTTTTGCTTTTTACTTTTTAAGACCTCTTTGCTTTTGCCTTAAGCTTTAGTTACTATTCCTTGTGCCCCCCAAGTGTTTGTTCTTGGGTCATAGTGAACAGTATAGCCTCTTTCTTGCCTTCTTGTTTTCTTCTAGTCTCTTCTTCTCTTGGCCATTAGCCTTTGGTTTGCTTGGTGGCTTGCCTAGCCTTACCCTTCCATCTTGATCACGCCTTTGTGCTCACACCCATTTGCCTTACGGCCTTGTGCCCCTCTCTCATGCCTCGGTCTCACGTAGGTTGTTCGTGCCTTGATCTCACGCCTGTCGCTCATGCCTCGATCTCTCGTACCTGTCTGTGCCTTCTGGTCCGGGCCTTCTAGGCCGCGCTTGAGGTCCTCGCCCAAACTGTTCCACGCCTGGGTCCACGCTTATGGCCGTGCCTGCTGGTCCGCGCCTACCGGTCCGTGCCTGGGGTCCGCTCCTATAGTCTGCACCTGATCCGCTCCTAAGTTCGCACCTGCTGGTCAACACTCGAGCCAGTGCCTGAGGTCCACGCTTGCTGGTCCACCCCGAGTCTGTGCCTGTTGGTCCTCACTTGTGGTCACGCCTGCTGGTCCTTGCCTACTGGTCCGCGCCTGGGGTCCTCGCCCATGGTCCGCACCTGATCCGCACCCGAGTCTGCGCCTGCTGGTCTGCGCCGGAGTCCACGCCTGAGGTCTGCACCCGAGGTCTGTGCCTGAGGTTCGCGTCCAAACTGGTTCACACCCTGATCTGGTTCGCTCCTATTGGCTCCATGCCCTTTGGCGGTTGCGTCCATTTTCTCTTAGAATAAAAAATTTTTGCCTTCTTTCCTTTCTTTTTTTTTATGGCACCCTTCCTTATGAGTTTGCTTGTTTGTCCTTGTAGCTCGCCTTCCACTCTCTTGGGCCAGCAGCTTGACGTTGGTAGTACTGCCTAAGTAAGTAGTCTTCCTTGTCATTGTCCATGACATCTAGCGAATCTGACTCCGCCACTGTTATGGTTGGGTCCTCAGATGGGCCTTCTTCAGGGTCGTCTTCTTTTGTAGATACCCTTCCCCCATTGCCTTCTCCCAGAGCTATTGTCAGTGGTGAGGAGGAGGGAGCCTCCGGTGACTTTGGCCTAGCAGGGGTCCTAGTACTTCTAGGGTGGCACCCATTGTCGCTAACCCTGCTAGTAGGTTGGCCCAGATTTCTAGCATTATGATCGCTTTGGACCTGGCGTCCCTTCGCTAGGAGTTTCACATACCTTCTGAGGTTGTTCTTCGTGTCCCTGGGCCCGATGATGGTTCCTTCTCTCATCGGGTGGACGAGATTTGTCTTTACCAAGTGTTTTTCGCCTATGGCCTTCGCTTCCCCATTTCTCACTTTGTCGAGTTGGTCTTAGACCACTGGCACCTTACCCCCGGGCAGGTAGTGCCTAACTCCTAGAGGGTCATCTTGGGCAACTATGTATTCTTTGCCCGGATGGGGCGTGCCGCCACCGTTCCCCTGCTCTCGCACTTCTATTCGTTAAAGAAGGGGGATGGTGGGTGTTATCATTTTTCCCATCGTATCCTCAAGGGGCCCTTTGCCGATTTTGAGTTCCTAGAGGGGATCACCAATTTGGTGAAGTATTGGATGGATCGATTCTTCTTTACTATGGTCCCCCGATGTTCACTGCGGACCACCTGGGAGGTTATTGACCTCAAGAGCGTGAACCGTTCTCTTGAGTTGAGCGACTTTGAGAGCGGTGTTTGGGACGTGATCCATTCGACGTTCGAGATTTGGACTCGGAGGCCTTCCTATATCTTTGGAAGCTGAGTCTTGGTAAGATCTTCATCCTTGTACTTGGACTTGGTATTTGCACCTAGATTCTTGTTTATCTACTGCTGACTTATTTCTTGTTCTAATTTGTTGTTGTTGTTCAGTGGATCTACGACCGGACATTAGCATCTTTCGTGCCAACTCGTGGAGAAGGGTAGTTCAGAGGGATGCGGCTCAGGCCGCACATCCCGCGGATGATTCTTCTACTGGGGTAGGAGACCCTGGCACTTCTTTGGCCCCTACCCCTCCTACTACTATGGTTGTGGTTGTGGTTGTGGGTGCCAAGCAGAAGGGGGGTCCAGATCCTCCTGGTACTATGAGGACTTCCCCGCAGGTTAGGTTTCCACGACCGACTCCTGCTACTGCGTCCGGTGTTTCTATTCCACCCTCCTCCAGAGGTAAGGGGTGGCTGCTTCTTCGAGTACTGCTGCGCTGCCAGCTTCATCATCTCTGATCCTTCCTTAGGACATCCAGGAGGGTACTTTCTTGTCCGGCAGCGGTGTATCACGGGAGTGGCTGGATAAGGGCCAGCTCCTCACTGAGTATCTGGCTCTACAGGAGATGAGCCACTCAGAGTTACTACGGTCCTTGCACGAGGACCTTGCTTCGGTAAGTGGTACTTTCTGATTCCTGCTACTTGCTACTTTGTTGTTGCTTTGTACCTTGTACTTTAGAGGCTTCCTAACAATCACTTTGGTTGCAGGTCCAGCACCGCACTACGAAGGTGATACTTCGCCTACAGCGCTTTGCTTTCTAGGAGATCCAGTAGGCTCGTATGCTGCGGGGTTTGGAGAGGGACCTTCAAGAGAAGAGGTCTGCTCGAGAGGAGAGTGTCGCCCGACAGAGGAGGATGTCCGAGGAGATTGGTGCCATATCTTCCAGGATGTTGGCCTTGGAGGCCAAGAGCTTAGCCGCGACTGCTAGGGTCCGTGCCTTAGAGGAGGAGCTACGGACAGTGAGGCAAGCGGTAGCAGAGTTCCAAAAATCTTTGGCGATCAAGAAGCTATTATTCTATGAGTATAACCAGGAGATATATGATGCGGGGATCCAGGACCTGGCAACCTATGTCCTTGAGGAAACTCCGGATTATGACTTCTCTTGGTTTCTAGGCTTCGTGGCACTGATTCCTGTAGCTGCCATGGTAGCCAACGTTCCTTCGAGGGAGGGTGCTGTCCTGCCTAAGGAGGACACTGCTCTTCCCGAGGAGGGCGCTATTCGCCCCTCCGAGGCTGATATGGCTTCTCCTCTAGAGGAGGACGTGACTCCCCCAGTAGATGCTCCTTGACTTCATATGTGTATTTTCTTTGCATGTTGAACCTTGGGATTCTGAACTTGGTCTGTATTTATTATTGTTTCCTACTCTTAATATCCGTAGTTAAATTCTCGCCTTTCCTGCATATCGTTCATTGTTGTTTGTGCATATGGCCGATAGGGCCTTGGTAGTCACTCAACTTTGGTGGCCTTGAGCCTTGATAGTTCTTGAGCCTTGATGGTTCTTGGACTTTGGTGGTCCATAGACCTTGGTGGCATTGCGCCTTGGTGGTACATGGACCTTGGTGGCCTTGCACCTTGGTGGTCCATGGACCATGGTGGCATTGCGCCTTAGTTGTCCATGGACCTTGGTGGCCTTGTGCCTTGGTGGTCCATGGACTTTGGTGGCCTTGTGCCTTGGTGGTCCATGGACCTTGGTGGCATTACGCCTTGGTGGTCCGTGGACCTTGGTGGCATTGTGCCTTGGTGGTCCATGGACTTTGGTGGCCTTGTGCCTTGATGGTCCGTGGACCTTGGTGCTTGAAAATGTTGAAGTAGATGACAACAGTAGACGGATGTAGCCCAGAACAAACTATTTACTTCAAACTTCAAAAAAATTTCAAATCATCTTTGAAAACAGAATACTACTACCGTAATGTAAACTACTGCAAACTACTGCGGCTAAAGACCGGCTATAGCTACTCTACTCTACTGGTAGTACTGCTTCAGGTGTTCTGAGTTCCAGGTACAATCTATCTTCTTACCCCCCAGAGTTTTCAAACAGTAGGTCCCTGGGCATATCTGCCTGGAAACTATGTAAGGTCCTTCCCAGTTGGCTGACAGCTTCCCTTCCTTCCGTGGCTGTGATGCACTAGCCCACCTTAGAACTAGGTCTCCCTGGTGGAAGAGTCTTTCTCCGACCCTGACATTGTAGTACTTGGTTGTTCATTGCTGGTATGCCACGTTCCTTAAGAGTGCTTTCTCTCGAACCTCGTCTAGGAAGTCCAAGTTTTTTGGTAGCCCGTCGTCGTAGGTGTGTTCGTTGAAGTGCAGGACTCTGTGGGACATGGCAAGGACTTCTACTAGTGCTAATGCTTCTGTGCCATATGCTAGGCGGAATGGACTTTCTCCTGTGAGCATCCTTACTGTGGTTCGGTATGCTGACAAGACACTTGGTAGTTCCTTAACCCACTTTCCCTTAGCTCCCTCTAGCCTCTTCTTGACTCCTTCTAGCAATGTTCTGTTCGTCATCTCCACCTGACCATTGGCCTATGGGTAGGCCATAGAGACAGGCCGATAGTCAATATTGTAGAGTTGGCAGAAAGCCTTGAACTTTGGGTTGTTGAACTGCTTCCCATTGTCCGAGACCAGGATCCTTGGTACCCCAAACCTATAGATGATGTTGTCACAGACGAACTTCTCCATTTCGTTCTCTATTATTTTTGCTAGCGGCTTAGCCTCGACCCATTTGGTAAAGTAGTCGATGATGACTACCAGGTACTTTCGGTTCCCGGACGCCGCCGTGAAGTCACCTAGGATGTCCATCCCCCATATGGCAAATGGAATGGGGTTGAGGATGGATGTCAATTTGGTGGTGGTAGATGGGGTACTGGGGCAAACAATTGACATTGCTCGCAAGTCTTGGCATACTGTATGGCTTCTTCTTGCAACCATGGCCAGTAGAACCCCTGGCGGAGGACTTTGTAAGCTAGCGCTCACCCTCCCATGTGACTTCCGCATATCCCCTCATGGACCTCTACCTGGGCGTACTTGGCTCCCTTGGGTCCTAGGTACCTAAGTAGTGGTGTAGTGACCCCTCTCTTATATAGTACCCCATCCACGACCATGTACTTTGCAGCTCTCATCCTTATCTTCATTGCCTCGACCTTGTCCCCTGGTAGGACGTCATGTTATAGGTAGTTGAGTATAGGGTCCATCCAGCTTGGCCCCTCTTCAATCTCATTTACCTACTTCTCCTGGTACGTTGGCTCATGCAGTATTTCAACATAGACAGCACTGGCCAAGTTTAGGAGCTCGTCATTTGTTAGCCTGGATAGGGCATCGGCTGTGGCATTCTCGATCCTAAGAACCCAAACCATCTCAAACTCCCCGATCATTTCTTGAGCACGTGCTAAGTATGATGCCATTCGATCGACCTTTGCCTCATACTCTCCATTCACCTGATTCACTACGAGTTGGGAGTCACTCCGGATGGCTAGGTGGGTGACTTGGATGGCCTTGGCCACCTGGAGTCCAGCTAGTAGTGCCTCGTACTCTGCTTCATTGTTGGATGCCTGGAAGGTGAACCGAAGAGCATATTGGATTCAAAAACCCTCAGGGCTGGTGAGTATGAAGCCAGCCCCGCTTCCTACTGCATTACTCGAACCATCCACAAACATCTCCCATGAGCCACGGTCATGCTCCTCTGACTCCTCTACTTCTAGCTCGATCTCAAATAGGGTGCATTCAGCGACAAAGTCCACCAAAGCCTAGCCTTTGATGGCCGTCCGAGGTTGGAATCCGATGTCATACTCACTCAACTCTACCGCCCAGGCTATCAACCATCTAGAGACGTCTGGTTTGTGCAGTACCTTCTTCAGTGGTAGGTTGGTGAGTACTACGACCGTGTGGGCTTAGAAGTATGATCGTAGCTTCCTTACCGCGATCACCAGTGTGTAAGCTACCTTCTCAATTCTTGTGTACCTTATCTCCATGTCTGTCAGGACATGGCTGACATAGTAGATGGGTCTCTGTACTTTACCCTCCTCCTTCAGGAGTACGGCGCTTACCACGACCGAGGTGGCAGCCAAGTAGAGTTGCAACTCCTCATTGGGCTCTGGTCGCCCCAGTAGTGGTGGGTTCTCTAGGTATTCCTTCATCTCCTTGAACGTCCTTTGGCACTCCTTTGTCCATGCAAAGTCTTTAGGACTTCGGAGGTTCTTCAAAGTCTTGAAGAATGGTAGGCACTTGTCTCCTGACCATGACACGAACCTTGAAAGGGCCATGACCCTTCCATTTAACCTTTGAACTTCCCTGATCGTCCTGGGTGGTGCCATCTCCTGGATGGCCTTGATCTTTGGTGGGTTGGCTTTTATTCCACGTACCGAGACCATGAATCCCAGGAACTTCCCTTATGTTACACCGAAGGCGCACTTTGCAGGGTTCAGTCTCATCTAATTCCTTCTAAGTACCGTGAATGCTTCCTCCAGGTCGGTCAGGTTTTGATGGGCTTTGACGCTTTTTACAAGCATATAATCCACGTACACTGTTTGAGTTAAAATAATACCGCAAGCGTACGGCTCAATCGTAGCTATGAGTCGAACACGAGGAGATATACGCCACTCTATTTAACTAACTTTAAAGTAATGCAAAGTGAACCAAATTAAAGTGTTAAATTAAACTAATTAAACTAATGAAAATTAATGCGTCCTAAATCATAAGCATCTAACCTATCAAACTAACGCAAATTGAAAGGAATAAAATTGCAGCCACACTTTACAACCACATAAAAAAAAATAAAAGAAAGAGAGGGAGAAGAAGAAGAAGAGAAAAAGAGATAGAAGGAAGGGAGAATGAGTTTCAGAGTTAGAGAGTAAACCTGTTGTTGAAGAGCCTGGCTTCCTCTTCTAAATCTCCAAGTCTTGTCATCAACTTAGGAACTTAGACTAAGCTTGAAACTAAACTAGAATTATTACAACCATATTGAAGACAAAAAATTAAAGCATGAATCAAAAGCATTACAACCATTAAGCTAGACTTATGAAAACAAAACTAAGAACTTGAAAGAACTAATCTTATGAAATCAAAACTAAAAACTAGAATGCCAAAAATCACAATTTAGAAGGAAAAGAAGAGAAGAAATTTCACTAAAAATTTAACTAAAAACTACACTAAAAACTTAATTAAAATTGAACTAGAAACTGACTAAAAACTGAACTAAAAAGTAACTTCTTACAACCCAAAGGGCAAGGGGTATTTATAGGGGGAAGAGAGGAGAAGAGAGAAGAGGGAAGTGTAGGAGAAATATTCCCTAAGAAAAGAGAATATTCTCTTCTCCTTCCTCCTTTACATTGCCTTGAATCGCAAGAAAAAAAAAAAATAGAAAAGGGAGAGAAAAGAATCCTAGATACATAAATATTCTATTTATTAAAAAGTAACTTTCTAATTCTAACTTGTGCTTCTTTTTTTTGTAGGTGTCTTCTCCAAGCAATGAGATCAAGGCATCTTTGACTTTTCAACCTTCCATAGATGAGAGAATATCCTTCAAAAGAATCTATCCCAAGTAAAATTCCAAAAGTGCTCTTGAAAAGTTTGAAGAGAGAGAGAACAAGGGTGATGACTAGGATTCCACTCATAATTAATGAAATGTCAAATCTGTCCTTCAAAAAAGGTAGAGCATGGGATGCTTATATGGGCCTCACTGTTGCATTCTTTACGAAAAATCACCCAAAATAGACCAAAATTTCCTCCAATTTGGAGTTCGGGAGCCTAAGATATCTCAAGTTGAAATTGGACTGCTCCAGAGCCTTCCAAATGGAATCTTTCGGCTGACAAAAAGATAATTTCTGATAATTGTGCTAAAGCCCCTAGAATCCGAACTTCTGCTTTACTTTGTCCCCAGTCGACTATCAATAATTATAAATAAACCCCTATCCACGGAAACGGCCGTAACTTCTTCGTTTCAACTCGGAATCAAGTGCCGTTTGAACCGTTGCGAAGCTGACTCGACGGGTTACGTATCCATACTATTAACACCTCAAAATTATGCTAAGGGGCCCACTATAATCACATTCAAATTTGATTGATTGGCGTGATTCTTTCAGTGCTCAATTCAAACTTGATTTTTTCAACTCCTAGGCGCTTCCGGCTATTCTTAGCATCTTTTGCTCAATTTTCATAAGAATTCACCTAAAACCTGAAAATTACAAGAAAACACCAAAGTAACTCTGTCCAATGTGGTAAAATGTATGCTTTATGCCCTAGGATTTCACACATAAATGTGCTCATCAGATTCCCCCACACTTGAAGGTTACTTGTCCTCAAGTAAACAAAAAAAAAAACTAACCTAGAATGCAAAAAATCCTAACTCACTTTCGTAGGAATCATGGTTGCACTTAGCATGCGCAACAAGCCTTTGAACCCCTAGGTTACCCCTAGTGGACGAGTTTTGTCTCATGGGTGTTTGCAGTGAATATACACCCAAAATTCAATTATAAATGAATGCTGCAAATTTTAATCATGGCATAAGTAGGACAGTGCACATAATCCCAAAAAGTGCTCAACTAAAGATCAAGGAGCCAAAGGTTCCCCCACACTTGAATTTTATCACCCCACATCAATTCAAGTAGAAAGCATGCATCAAGATTAAGGGATCTCCTCATATTTTCTGAACACTACTCACCTTCAGGTAAACCACTCATAATATCAATGGAACCAAAGACTTAGGCTTTGAGTATTTTTTACCACACTTTCTTTTTAGGCATTAAGGCAAAAGCTTTTCTTTCTCAACAACAAACTCTATTTTTACTCCACTACTGTTCTCTGAATGACATGGTGGAGCATACACCAGACACCCAAATAATTGGTAGCTTCGCTTTTTGCATATATCCATAAAGACATTGAAACATTGATGCAAGAATTTTTTTTTTTTTTTTTTTTATTTTTAGTTTCCTTCCAAGGAATTTCGATCAAGTCATCCTGCTTCATGAGACCCAGTGCCCTGTCTAGTCCCAAGGAATTCCACTTTCTTTTTTGTTTCTTTTTTGTTTCTTTTTCTTTTCTTTTTTTTTTTACATTCACTTCCACTTTCATGCCTTTCCTTGCCACAAACAAATTGGTCTTAACTACTAGCCAAAAGATCAAAGGGTTCATAAAACACTTAGAGAAATCTAGCCATCAAATGAAATAATGCTCATATTTTTCAATTCAATCCCTCTCATCGGATGTATACCAACTACCGTCCTTGAAAAGAGATTTTTTTATTATTTCGCATGCTAGGGCACCTAATTCCCTCTTTCTCTCGCTTTACAATCAAAGAGACGTATGCACAACACCAAACTATCGTCACAATCAAAATTTACCAAATAAGCAAGCCCACACACCCCCCCCCCACATTTAATTCATGCAGTGTCCTCAATGCATGCATAAAAGAAATAATAAGGACAAGGGAGGAGATGAGGGGGCTTACCAGATATAATCAAAAAGAGGATCATGAAGAATCATGAGCTTTATAATAAGTACTTGGGGCATCAAAAAAAATCTCAATCCATGGCCGACAAATGTAAAAAGGGTTTCAGAACCAGAAAACACTCGACCATTAATTTTAGTAAAGCGAGAAATAATATAGAAGTTAAGCACAACTGAGAAATATTAAATAGAAAAATCTGTCCTCATGGGACATTGAAAAATGAAGGCATTAAAACTCATGCCATAAATCCTCCCATTCTCTCCCGTTTGAAATGTAGAACACATGTCATGTTTAGAAAAACCAACCAAAAATAGATCATAGTAAGCATAAAAAGGATTATGAATAACCTCACCAAAATAATCATAAAAAATGGGAGGTTTACTCAAATCAATCCTAGCAAGACAACTATCCGCCCTTTGCATAACTTGGTTTTCCAAATAAGGATCGGGATAAAGTGCTTGCAGAGCATCAGGACTAACATTGTCCTCCTCAATAAAATCATCAAACCTAGGAGGTTTGGACAAATCAATATGTGGGACAAAACAATCCTCAGTATGACAGTCAACTGGGTTTTCCAAAGAGAGAGAGTGAGATCGAATTTTTAGGGTTTCTATGCTATCATGAAAATCTGATTCTAAATTAGTAGAAACACTAGGCGCACTAAAATAAAAAATTTCAAGCAAAAGTTGGACGCCCCTAGGTAACTCATCAAATCTCGCTTCACTAACATCTTCAAGAGACTCAGTCTCAACAAATAAATCATCTTGAAAATCATTATGTTGGGAGTGACTCTCATTAACCTCAAACTGGGGTGGTGGACTTTCAAACTGGGGTGGTGGACTTTCAACATCATTAAACTGGGGATGGGGCGGTTCAGGCTGACTAGGTAATGTATCCGTTTCCTCCTCTTGCACCATGGTTATCAGTTGAGAGAGTTGATTCTCCATGGTATTTTGGCTTGTCGTGAGAAGGGCTATGTGTTTCTCAAGCTCACTCAGTCTGGCCTCCTCACCCATGCTTTGAAACTTAGGGGGTTGGTGATATGGTTCAAGGAGAGGTGGCTCAGTGAGATTCAGTGGAGGGTTGGGCATTGGAGGACCAAACTGACCATGGTATTGGAAATTGGGTGGTCTAGCTTGGTTATTCCATTGATCCCACGAGAAATGGGATGATCACTCCACCTCTGATTGTAAGTGCCAAAAGAATTGTATTGAAATAGAGGACTCACATGCTCATCACCATAGCTCCCCCCATAAAGATTAGGGCATCCGTTCATAACATAGATAGCCTGGGGATGAGACCAGTCAAAATTTTCTGAAAGCCCATAGTTGGGTTGGAGAATAAAATTATACTGGGGTGGTGCAAAGTTGTTCTCTAACTCTCTACTTTTGGTCGCCTTAGTCTGTTTAAACATTTCCCCCAAAGTTATGGTTGTCTTAGCATAGTTCCACCTTTCCCCCAAAATCATAGGTGGAAGTGTATCTCCCATTATTCTAAACTAACCACCTATCCCAAATTGAGGTCTCCCTTAGAAAAATTAAGGAAAAATAAAAGGCTAGAAAAAATTCACTAAAAACATGAGGGAATAAATAGACAGTTGGTGCATTGCCCTTAAAAATTAAAACAATGGTTCTACAGCTGTAAGGTTGCCAAAGAGGTTGACAGCAAGGGAACCCGTATAGTCTTCAAGAGCCACCTACGGGTTACTCCAATTAGATTCTAATGTAGAGTGGAGGACTACTATACGTTTCTGTTTCCAAGGCACTCATGTCGCTTTCCTGTTATCAAAGTTGGTCACCTCCAAAGATAATTCATATGCCATTCCACCCAACCAAGTCAAGATGCAGCGTCATAGGTAACTTAATCCTATGAGGGACAACAAAAGAGGTTGGGTTTGAACATAAGAAGGACTTTAGATTGGGCGCACAGTCTTTGAAACAGAAGAGAAACAAGATGAGGTTTTCAAAAACTTATATTTTTTTTTTTAGAAGAAAAGGTAAAATAAAATAAAGCACTTTGAATTATTTAAAAATCAGAAAAATAAAGTGGACAATAATCTCACCAGCAACGGTGCCAAAAACTTGTTTGAGTTAAAATAATACCGCAAGCGTATGGGTCAATCGTAGCTAGGAGTCGAACACGAGGAGATATACACCACTCTATTTAACTAACTTTAAAGTAATGCAAAGTGAACCAAATTAAAGTGTTAAATTAAACTAATTAAACTAATGAAAATTAATGCGTCCTAACTCATAAGCATCTAACCTATCAAACTAACGTAAATTGAAAGGAATAAAACTGTAGCCACACTTTACAACCACATAAAAAAAAATTAACAGAAAGAGAGGGAGACGAAGAAGAAGAGAGAATGAGATAGAAGGAAGGGAGAATGAGTTTAAGAGTTAGAGAGTAAACCTGTAGTTGAAGAGCCTAGCTTCCTCTTCTAAATTTCCAAGTCTTGTCATCAACTTAGGAACTTAGACTAGAAAGCTTGAAACTAAACTAGAATTATTATAACCATATTGAAGATAAAAAATTAAAGCATGAATCAAAAGCATTACAACCATTAAACTAGACTTATGAAATCAAAGCTAAGAACTTGAAAGACCTAATCTTATGAAATCAAAACTAAAAACTAGAAAGCCAAAAATCACAATTTAGAAGGAAAAGAAGAGAAGAAATTTCACTAAAAATTTAACTAAAAACTACACTAAAAACTGAATTAAAATTGAACTAGAAACTAACAAAAAACTGAACTAAAAACTAACTTCTTACAACCCAATGGGCAAGGGGTATTCATAGGGGGAAGAGAGGAGAAGAGAGAAGAGGGAAGTGTAGGAGAAATATTCCCTAAGAAAAGAGAATATTCTCTTCTCCTTCCTCCTTTACATTGCCTTGAATCCCAAGAAAAAAGAAAAAAATAGAAAGAGTGAGAGAAAAGAATCCTAGATACATAAACCTTCTATTTATTAAAAAGTAACTTTCTAATTCTAACTTGTGCTTCCTTTTCTTTGTAGGTGTCTTCTCCAAGCAATGAGATCAAGGCATCTTTGACTTTTCAACCTTCCATAGATGAGAGAATATCTTTCAAAAGAAATCTATCCCAAGTAGAATTCCAAAAGTGCTCTTGAAAAGTTGGAGGAGAGAGAGAGCAAGGGTGATGACTAGGATTCCACTCACAATTAATGAAATTTTAAATCTGTCCTTCAAAAAATGTGGAGCATGGGATGCTTATATGGGCCTCACTATTTCATTTCTTACGAAAAATCACCCAAAATAGACCCAAATTTTGTCCAATTTGGAGTTCAGGAGCCCAAGATATCTCAAGTTGAAATTGGACTACTCTAGAGCCTCCCAAATGGAATCTTTCGGCTGACAGAAAGATAACTTCTGATAATTGCGCTAAGGCCCCTAGAATCCGAACTTCCGCTTTACTTTGTCTCTAGTCGACTGTCAATAATTATAAATAAACCCATATCCACGGAAACGACCGTAACTTCTTCGTTTCAATTCAGAATCAAGTGTGGTTTGAACCGCTGCGAAGCTGACTCGACGAGCTACGCATCCATACTATTAACACCTCAAAATTATGCGTAGGGGCCCACTATAATCACATTCAAATTTGATTGATTGGCATGATTCTTTCAGTGCTCAATCCAAACTAGATTTTCTCGACTCCTGGGCTCTTTTGGCTATTCTTAGCATCTTTTGCTCAATTTTCACAAGAATTCACCGAAAACCTGAAACGCACAAGAAAGCACCGAAGTAACTCTATCCAATGTGATAAAATGTATGCTTTATGTCCTAAGATTTCTTATAAATGTGTTCATCATACACCTCCATGTTGAGTCCAATCTGTTCCTCAAACATTTTGTTGACCATCCTCTGGTAGGTGGCTCATGCGTTCTTCAGCCCGAACGATATGACACCTTATCAGTAGTTCTCCTTGTCCATCCAGAATGCGGTATAGGACTCATCATCCTCATGCATAAGGATTTGGTTGTACCCAGAGTAGGCGTCCATGAAGCTCAGCATCTCATGGCCGACAGTAGCGTCGATCAATAGGTTGATCCTGGGCAGTGGGCATCCTTTGGGCATGCCTTGTTTAGGTCCGTGTAGTTGACACACATCCTCCACTTCTCGTTGGACTTTGGTACCATGACCACGTTCACGAGCTAGGTTGGGAACTTCTCTTCTCTGATGAACCCTGACTGACTCAACTTCTCGACCTCTTCCTTGATGGTTGGTTGTCGGTCGAGGGTAAAATTCTGTCGCTTCTGCTGGACAGGCTTCCTAGCTAGGTCTATATGTAGCCTGTGTTCTACTATGGACCGGGGTATGCCTGGCATGCCGGAGGTCGACAATGCGAAGACATCTATGTTTGCTTGGAGGAGAAGCCCAACCTCATCCTTCTGTTCTTTGCTCAACAGTGAGCCAACCTGTACTACCTTGGAGGGATCGTGTCAAACCTACCCCTAACTAGCTGGGAATTTGATTGAAGGACAGGAACCCCTGACACGGCATCCAAACACACTGTGGAGCATCACCCCAATGATTGAATTTAATGGAGAACCCCGAGGATGTCCTCCTACATACTTGTCAGAAGATGGATTGCAGACCCTTGCAGTTGAACAGCCCACTGCATAATGTATAGCTTGGACTCCAGGTAATCTCTCTCCTCCTCAAAATGTGGGGCCCACACCTAAAAATAAGTGCAATTGACCCTGGGTGAGGTGTAGGTGTAAGGCCTAAACCCTAGGCCAAACCCCTATGCAAGTCCCATTGAGATATAGCCTTGTTGTATTCTCTAGGTGATGCACTGGGCGATAAACACATCACCCAGTGAATTGTCCAGAGTGGGAAAAAGTGATTTTTTTAATCAGCAGATGTGTGGGGACCACCTATACTGGCCATGGGCACCCTCCATAGGTTGAAGGGAGTCTTGGGAACCACCACATACCCTTGGACCCCTGTGGACCCCACCAGAGTGCCCAGAATGACTGAGAATTAGTTTCAAAAATGCATTTTTGAAGTAGACCTAAGCTACCAAACAGGCCTTAGTAGGGGCTGAGCTATAAATATGAGACCTCAACCTTATTTTAGAACCTTATTTCACTGCTGAAATCATGACAGAGAATAGAAGAGAGAAAAGAAAGAAAAGAGAAGGGAAAGGAGAAGAATAAGGAAAGGAGAGGGAAGAGCTGATATGTGCCTCCAAGCTCTACTCCAGTAGCCTACCAGACCTGCTATAGGTATAAAGACCATGCTCTTCATACTACTATGCTGATGTTTACTATTCTTCTCCATGGATGTCAGTGTTTTGGATGCATATCTGGCCATGGACAGCCCAGAACACCTGGGGCTGCCACGTTCCACCTCAGATCCAACATGCAAACATGTTGCATGGAAGATCTGAGGTATATTCATGTATTTTTAGTGTTGTTGTTCACCTGAGACTGAAATCCATCCCTATGCCAGGCTGCACTGCCTTATTGCACCCAGATCAGGCAATTTGGGCTTGGATCTGTGCATATAGGCTAGCCCTTGACTGGATCTTGGTAGGGACAGCCTACTACCATGACTATACATATAAATCTGCCCTTGCATGCAGCTCAAACCGTGGCCTGAAGTTGGAACTCAGCTGGGTTACTATTCACTGGGCTGTCTGGGTAGCTCCTGGTTGCCAAGTGGTGGGCCCAAGTCATGATTCATGTGGACCATGGCAAACTACCCCACATGAGGTCCACAATGACCCAACATGCAAAGTGGGTCGACCATGGCACTGTCTATGGTGCAAAACCCAAGAAAATGGGCTTGTTCACGTTATGAATAAGCATTGGGTGATGCATTGGGTGATGCACACATCACCCAATGCAAAGCCCAGAGAATTAAACTGGATTGTTTTGCAGATCTAACCATAGGGGTTTTCACCAATGGACTATAAACTGTGTAAGGAGGTAGTAAATGACCAAAATACCCCTCCTCACATCTGTCCACATTTATTTGTACCTTAGGTACCCAAGTGGGCCCCGTAGGGCTTGGAAACCCTGTCTGTGTTGGCACTACAGCACTGCTGACCTGGGGACTGTGTTGTAGGATTGTTGGGACCTAGAACCATGTACTACAGTGGTAAATACCCCGCTGACCCTAAACCACATTCTCCGGATGATGCACCAGGACATAGACCTAAAGCCCAGTGCAAGGCCTAGAGAATTCCAAGTGATGTCAGACTGAGCACCGAGTCAGACCAGTGAGCCTAGACCAACACTAGATTATCCAAAATAGTTTTGAATAATTAAAATAACACATTTCTAATTTATTACTTTAGGATTTGATCCTGTGCTCGAGGTGCACTACCAAATTACAGCTGGAACTGAAACTGCAACTGATCTCATAGAACCAGACCAAGGTGAGTGGAATTACACCATGAGTGTATGTGTAACATGACTAATGGGTCATGACAACAACAACAGCAATATTTACTATCTTTAATTACTCTAAATTATTTTATATTCTTATTTAAATTATGAATCTTATCTGATGGACATTGGAAATGGATGATAATGCTTATATATGGAATTGCTAGATTAGATGTCATAGCCGGCTTGGAAATGAGGCTTGTGGTAGCCCATAGAATGGGATACAGTTGAAACCACCCAGCTTATACTATGTCATATAGAATGCATCTGGTTAGGGTATCATCACCCGTGCTACGAACCCTTGCCAATAGGGGTTTAGGTGTTGGATACCACAAAAGTGAGGCCAATGTCTAGAAAGGCATTGTTCGGCCAGTTGACCCATCATGATCATTAGGACGTGGTGGTAGCACAAAAATGTGTGAGGCCAATGTCTTAAGAAGACATTGTTCGGTCGGTAGGCCCACTAGTTAATAGGGCTGGTGGTAGCACAGTGGTAACCTAGAGGGCCGATCGGGCTGACCTAGAGAGGGATGCTGGAGCCTACTGGTCTTCTCTGACAACTCAATGGGTGTATCATGGGAAGGGATTTAAAACCCGCACCAGGGATACTTGTATTGGGGATTGTAGTAGCACTTTCACCTGCCTTAGTTGTGATGTTAGGTGGCTTAATAATAATAAAGAATCTCATTTCATATAGGACTCATTTGGTTGTGCTTGCATGTGCATGCATGGCCATATTTCATTCACGGGCTCGGTGGAGCTCACACTCTTGTATATTCTCTTTTCGATGATTATGCAGGTATTGGTTGCCAATGGATGATGAAACTATCGATGGAACTGTAGATCTTCCTCATCTTGTTGCTTAGCGACTATTTTATAATTATTTAAGTTTCTTTCTCTTAAGAAGTGTAATTATTAGAATGTTATACTTTTGAGCATAAATGGATATGTATATGGTATAACATAGGTATTTGGGATTCTATTATAAATGATATAAATCATCTATGGGTAGAGTTCAGCCTTCCATTGCACTCTGATATACATTTATTATCTTTTTACCCCCATTGTGTGGTTCGTGACGTGTAAGTACCGCTCTTGATCCTTGGGGATTGGCGGATGTCATAGGATATCCAGGTCACTTGCCTAAATCCTCCCAAGGGGTGGTTTAGGGTGTGACAGAACGTCTTTGCTAAGAGGACATGTGACGAGGTCCTCCACTGGCCTTCCTCTTCTCTCTATCTGTTCATCTCTTTAGTCGTTGACAAGACTCTCCATGCACAGTGCCATTCCACGGGTGTTGCCATTGTTCTTCTTGACAAAGGTCGCATAGCATTCCCTGGCTTTTTTCTGATCTCCTCGGACCTCGTCCACCCCATTCTCTGTGGGGAACTTCATCTTCAGATGGACGGGTGATATAACTCCTCGAAGGGCTGTGAGAGATGGTCACCCTAGGAGGCTATTGAAGGATACCATGGACTTGACGACCATGAAGTTCACCATGATTCTCACTTGCCGTGGGTGCTCTCCGAAGGTGACAGGCAAATCTATAGTACCTCTGATGGAGGCAGTAGCGCCTGAGAACCCATGGAGGTAGGTAAGCTCTGGTTTGAGTTGGTCGTTGCCGAACCCGAACCGCCGGTAAGCTTCCAATGAGAGCACGTCCACAGACGCCCTAGTATCTATCAACATCCTGTGTACTGGTCAGTTGGCTACCTCCACTTGTACTACTAGGGGGTCCTCATGTGGAAGGCTCAATCGTTCCAAGTCTGCATCCAAGAAGGAGATTATTGTCTCGGTCTTGGCTATCTTGCTCAGCTTCTCTGCTACTCCCACGAACCTGGCATGGGCTTTGGCCTTCCTGGTAGACTCTTACCCTGGTCCTCCTAGTGTGGTGAGGATGAGGGCTCACTTGGTGCCACTTGGCTCTGCTACATCTCTCCTCTCTTCTAGGCGGTTTCTCTCCCTATCTCGATCTGTCCTTCTTTCTTCCCTCCTTGGTTCTTCTCTTTCTCGATCACGACCTCTACCTCCTTGGCTCGAACGGCCCTTGCATCCTCCTTTCACATACTTGTTCAAACTCCCTGCCCTCACAAGTTGTTCTATCTCCCTTTTTAGATGGATGCAATCCTCTGTGTCATGCCCGGTGTCTTTATGGAAGAGACAGTACTTGTTGGGGTTACACTTCTCAGGTCCTACTAGCATGGGTCGTGGCCAGTGCAGTAGGTCACGGTCTTGGATCTGCATGAGGATCTGAGACCTAGTGGTATTCAAGGATGTGAACTCAAGGCTGCTTTATCGGTCACTTCTCTCTGGGCAACGCTAGGTCCTCGATCTCTTGCTCCCTTTATGGTCGTCCAGCGCCGATCTCTTGTTGTCCTGGGGGTTGGCCTTGATTACTTTCTTCTGAGCCTGCAATACCTCGGCCATATTGGCCAACTCGTTGCATCATTCTAGGAGCTCCTTCATGCTCTTGGTCTCATGTTACACCAGGTCTTTGATCAAATCCAAGTCTCTCATGCCTCCAGCCAAGGCTGCATGCTGGGTCTGGTCATTTAAGTCTCGAGCCTCCAAGGAATCCTTGGTGAACCTGGTGACGTACTCCCTGAGGGACTCCCCAGGGTTCTGTATCACGTTCAGTAAATTGATCATGGTCTTCTTTTGATTAACGCTGCTCTAGAAGCGGGTGATGAATTGTTTGCACAGTTCTACGAACGAACCTATCGACCTTGGTCGTAGCCTAGAAAACCATGAGGTAGCTGCACCCTTGAGGGATGCAGGGAATGCTCGGTAGGTGACCACGTTCGATCCCTCGTAAAGGGTCATCATCCCATTGAAATAGTTGATGTGGTCATTGGAGTTTGTGGTACCACTATAGAGTTCAAAGGTAGGTAGCCTGAACCGAGAGGGGACTGTGGCTGCCATGATCTCTGCTGAGAATGGGTGTTGTCTTGCTACCGAGTGTGTCTCACCCTTGGTCTGCTTCTTCAGTCCTTCCAACTTCTCATCCAAATCTCAGAGTCTTTTGTCAAGCTCTTCTTCTTGTGACTGTCCTTATGCCTAGCAGGGTGCTCAATGCGACCTCGCTCTCGATCTCTCCTTGAAGTTCCCTCCCGTCGTGAGTTTTGACAGGATGGTGTGTGGTCACGACGCAACGAACCTTGGCGTGAACATGAGGGACTCTCTTCTCAGTAGGTACGGCTCCGCCTTGGTGTGTGACTTCCTCCTAGTCGACCTTAGAACACCAACCTCCTGATTGAACTTTCTGGACTAGGTGCCACGGATCTGTATGTTGGTGTCCTCCCACGTCCTGAACGTACTGGGAGGTCCGCCATTCTCCTAGGATGCTGGGAAGGATCCCCTTACTGGTGAGTGGGATTTGCACGCCTTGCGAGTCTCTCTGACCTTTCACCCCTGGGAGGTGACCTCCTAGGGTTTCACTCCTATCGAGGGATAGGTTCCATCCTTGGTGGTGGCAATGCCCTATGGCGGTGGGAAGTCGCTCGCTGCCTCAGGTAGTCTCGAAAGATTCATTGGTCATTGAGGATCTTCCGCTACAAGTTGTTATTTTGACCCACAGTTGCTGGTGCATTAGGGTCGGGTACTGGCTCCACGGCTGCTTCGAAGATGAGGTCGACTACCTCAACCTGTTCGTTCTCTGGGATCTCCCTCTTCTGAGAGACATGGTTATTGGCTTTGCGACTCAAGCTTTCTAGAGGAGGTGATCTGTTCCCTTTCCTCGCAGCATTGTTGGTGGAGGGAACGGTCTTCATACCCCGTGGTGCCATTAAGTAATTGAGGAATAGAGCTAGTAGGCACAATGGCTAGCGTCGTTCCTACAGACGACACCAATCTGTTGCATCAAGAAATCGTTTGGTGGTCCCTTTGAGTGTCATAACCTGCAAAAGGACCTGGGTGACAAAGGAGAACCGGTGTGGTTCCGGCCTAGGACTCTCCGATGCCTAAGTTAGATCTCTCTGAGCAATCAGATGAATAATTAGAATTCAAGATGGGTTGATGGGGTAGAGTACCTTTGCATTAATAGGGGAGTGTGGTGGTGTGGAGAATCCTAGTTGATGACGAGTAGTCCTCGTAGTCGATAGAGTTCCTAGGTAGTAGGATTCTTCCTTGGTTGGTTGTCTCCCTACGGGAGGTAGAGTCCCGGTAGGGTGGATGTTCTTGGTAGATAGACATTCGTACGTGTTGGATAGGATCCTTGCTGTTTGAGTCCATCTGGGACTATGTGGCTCGTAGGCGACGACCTAGTGCCTATGAGATGATGTATATCTTGTTGATGGCAGTGGTAATAGCCTATAGTACCTCGACTTATATCTTGGTGGCGGTCGCCCCTGTTGGTCCGCACCCCAATCTGATCTGTGCCTCAGCCTGGTCCTTGCCCGAGTCCATGCCCGAGGTCCGCGCCCGAGGTCTACGCCAAAGTTCGCACCCAAGTCCACTCCCAAGGTCCGCGCGCAAGGTCTGCGTCTAGTCCACACCCGAGGTCCGTGCCCGAGTGGTCAGCACCTGGGTCCTCGCCTATGGTTCGCACATGAGCTGGTTCACCACCGGGCTTGGGATGGCCTTCCCCCTTGGGCTGGGACACATGGCGGCTCCCAATTGACCGGTGTGATTTTGGGTTTATTAGGATGAAAGAAACCTTAGCAAAAACAGATAAGGACAAAATCAGTACTGATACCTGGCCAAGAGACTTTCGAGGAGTACGGCTTCTTGTTTTAAGTGCCTTGATAGTTGCATGATAGTTGTCTTTGCTTCTGCTGCTTCCACCTTTCACAGCCACATAAGAATAAGAGCAGCCCCTTCTGAATCTGAAGCTGCTTCACAGCTTTTGGGCATCGATGACCAAAGCCCGGGAATTGGCAGGAAGGATTGCTCAAGACTAAGCATTTTATCTATCTCTTGATAAAGGAACAAACGATCACAAAGCTCTAAGATTACGTTACCGTTGGTGTTGCTATTAATTTGAGCGGCAAGACCTGCCCGTGTTCGGTAACTTTGCTAGCACCACACTCCCGCTCTTACTCTACTACTAGCGTTAGGCTCTTGGTTTTTTTTTTTTTTTTTTTTTTTTTTTTTTGGGAAAATTACACCCGCTGCCCTGGCTGAAATATGGCCTAATTACACCCCTCCTCTATGTTTACAGGGTGTTAGTTGTGAAATGTAAAAGACCATTTTATCCTTAACCCTTTCCCTGCATCATCTTCCTCAATTCGTCCTCCTTAACCCTTTCCTTGTAACCCCGCCCCCACCCCCTTTCCTGCAATTCCGCCCCCACCTGTGTTGTCAGTGCAACCCATCTCCCCACTCCCAACTCACGCTCCTCCCCACCCTGCCCTCTCCCCCGATTCAGCCCTGCTCACTCCCTGTAAAGCCCCCTTCTCCTCGATTTTAGAGCCTACAACCCCCCTAACTACGATGATGTTATAAAGTTATTTCTTTGTCTCTGTTTAGTTTGCATTTGTAATAACGATTATTAAGAGCTTTCTTGAATGCGTGCCCTACTGCGGCTACATGATTCGATTCCTATGCACGGTTAAGGGTGTTAAACGGTTCAGTTCGGTTGAAATTGTTTAATTAAAGGGTCTCAATTTTGAAACCATAACTGGACCACTAATTAAACGATTCCACGATTTCGGTTTTAAACGGTTCAGTTCAGTTCGGTAAACATTTTTGTTTGATTTTGGCAAATTTAAGTACAATTAAGAATGTTAAATGGTTTATTCGGTTAAACGGTTCGGTTCGGTTCAAACCATTTAACTAAATGGCCTCACTTTTGAAACCATAACCGAACCATTTATTAAACGGTTTCACGTTTTCGGTTTAAATGGTTTGGTTCGATTTTAGTAAACGGTTTCGGTTTGATTTTGATACCCTTACGCACAGTGTCAACCGTGGGCTCTGCTTCTCCTTCTCTCTTTTTTTTCTATTTTTTAATAGATTCTCCCTAAATATAAAAAAAACGAAGGGAGAATGAAAGGGAAGAAGAAGAGATGTTGAATATGGGTAAAGAGATTTTATTCTTCTCCCATATACCTCTTTTTCATCGAAAGAATGGTATTAGAGTAATATAATTGGATACTCATATCAAGTTGTTGATTTTAGGTATGTATGTGTTACGATTTGACCATGAGACTTTCCAAACATCGATTTGTATACATGAGATGTAATCTTTAATTGAACATGAGTTGTGTAATGTCCCAATTGAAAGATATTTAATTGTTAAATATGTTGTTAATGAAGAACCTTATGGTTGCATACTTGTTCGGTTATGGGAATGGATTTATAAATCTATGGGGATGGCTTTGTTTTTTTATTAATGTAATATGGCATTGGATGGAAAGTGATATGTGATGTGTTCTCTCTCTCTCCTCATTATTTTTTATAAATTCGAGTACTCCACTCCTTGGATAGCCCAATCGGTGGGTTGGTTTCTCCAATGAGGTTCTTTTCTAAAGGAAATGTATAGATCTAGGTTGCACTTTTATTTTCAATGTAAATTCAACCGATGGAGATATGATGGCGCAAAGAATAATTGAGAGCTTCATATAATGATGACAATAGACAAATATTCACATGGAGATAATTAAGGTTGTAACATCACAAGATGCATAAGATACATGGTTTCATATTGCTTTATTAAAAATTTAATGTCTATTTTTTTTTTTTATGGAAAGAAACTTTATATTTAAAATAAGAGCAATTACAAAGAGTTAAAAGTAGGTATACTGCTAACCTTATGCCACTTAAATACAACTGAAGTAAACTTATGAGTTTCTTCAGCTAGAAAGATAAAACTATTAATTAAGTTCCACGACACATAATCAGAAAAATATGGTTTGAGCATTGCATAAGTCTTTATTGTAGCACCACACTTCATTAATCTGGATTTGCAAAGACTTTGCTCTATTTCAGTGGGAGTAATAATTTGCTATTATTCTCACTGATTCTTGGCATCCCATAACCACATTTAATTGTTGCTTTATTTACATGTTATGTATGTTAGATATATGATGATATATGTGCTCTATTAATACCCTCAATGTAAAAGCAAGCGTGATATGGATTTTCCTTGACTGGTAAGAATTCTATGATATCCCATAACGGTATTCCATAAACTGGCTTCTGTAGATGTCGATAGGATAATGGCAGAGTTGTTCAACGGAATAGTCTAAATCTATCTCATATTGGATAAAAATGTAGACAGGGTATTGTGATAGTGATCTTACCTTCATGACATTATGATGCACACTAAGTTTGTAGGTATCAATTGATAGGTTCTCGATATGATACTCAGATGACAAAAAATATTGAATCCCAGGAAGCGGACAAAATAGTCCACCCATACATAGTATGTCCAATGACTCCCGATAGAATAAGTTGTCCATACAAGGTATGGTATGTTCCAATTCATACTTTGAGCTATGAGGGAATCTTATAATATAAAAAACCACCGTTTTAGAATTGCCCAATTGTATTCAATTGTTTAATAATTCATTTGTTATTTATTCATCTTGTGCATGTATGTTGATCATTCAACTATGACTTCCTGATTCTACCCAAAAAGAAAAAAAAACTATGACTTCCTCATCCAACGTAATCTATAGTAACCTTTAGAAGGATCAGAAACACAACAAAAATAATTACCTGGATTGGATTAGGAGCATCACTTTGCTTCTAATGACAGAGAGCCTTTTGTCTGTCATTGAGGAGGAAACTCACCCCCCCCCCCCCCATTCCCAATAATGGCAAGGTTGAGGAAAAGCAAGATTTATCAAAAGTCTTGGAGGGAGAAATCCAAGGCAAAATTTCTCATAATCAATTGTTGATTCCATTAAGAATTTGCCCACAGCTGGTAATAGGTTGGATGAACTTACAGAAATATATTGTAAGAAAATTTGGCATGCGCATCACTAACTTACCACTCTCATCTATAATACCAAGTTGTTTGATTGGACTTCAGTTTTAGAGCATATCATGAAGATGAAACATCTTTTTTTCTAAACTAGAATTCCTATGAACTACCTTTACCCTTAAATATAAGACAGATGTCATTATTAACTCTCCACCATCCTCTTATATCTTCTTCAAGCTCAATCTTCACATTAATAAAATAATGTACAAGAGGTAGAGGCTTCTATATGCGGTAGTCTTTTCACACCCAACTGTGTCTGGGAGCAGGTACACGCCCATACACAGCATCGGTTAGCATTCTTTTTCCCTTTTTTTTTTTTTTTGTTGATGCAGAAGTGCAGAACCAATAATTTTCCAATTGACAACCGAATGGATTAGTTTCACTTCTGCTCGACTCAGTTTTAAACAATCCATTTCTCTTTCGGATTTCAATTTTAGTTCTCTTTTGACGCCCTTAAATATGGGTAATATGTTTCAGATTGCAATTCAGATATGGAAAAAGGAATGCCACTTGGTCATGTGCTATGGTGTATACCTGCGCCCAAACACAACCGGGTGCAAAATGATCGGCACACCACTACCTTTCCATGGGGGTGGGCAGTCATTTCGTGCACAACTATGTCTGGGCGTAAGTACAGTATACCACAACACACGACCGAATGGCATTAGTGTTGGTACCATAAGATTTTCATTATTATTGATAAAATAAATTACACCTAAGGTATCATAAGATTCTCATTATTATTGACAATGAGAAATATAGAGAATCTAACTAGTGTTTGAATATTTGAAGCTGAAATTTGAAATATGAACCTGAGTAGTGTTTATATTCTTAACTTCTTGTTACCGTTTTTTGGGTGGTAGAGTACACATGGGAGATGATGTACCTATCCAAGCTATCAAAGTCCCTTATCAGTTATTATTATTATTATTTTTGAATAAATTTTTTAAATAAAAAAAAAAACAATTTTATTAGCTAGTTAAACATTGATGGGAAAACCACTAACGAGAGGGAGCAACAAAAATACAAATTTCATTGATGGTGAATAAAACAAAACATTACATGATCAAAAGCATATGCAAGGAAAATATCAAATTTCTTGTAAGGAAAAGGCTGTGCACATCATCGGTGTATCGTAAGTTAGCACTCACTTATCTCGCCTTTTGAAATGACCCCCTACCCCACCTGTAAGGTACTTCATCCCACATCCTCATTGGTGTCGTCTGTTAGCTTACCCCTTTTGTTGTCGTTTGTGTTAGGGAGTTGGGTAGAACTCATCCTCAAAAGGTAGCCATCAAGGAAAGAGTGCCCAAGTACCTATTAACCCATCCACATCCCCATTCATATCCAATGTGGGACTATTTTTCCGCCTACTGCGTGGAACTCCAACAGTCTCCCCCTCCACGCGGGAACTACCGAGATTATCTCCATCTCCCCCTCCACACGGGACCATTCTGAGATTACATCGAGTCCCCACTCCCTGGCTTTACCCCAAGTTTGGGTGCTACAACCTACCATAACCTTGGCTCTGACACCACTTGTTAGGGACTTTGGTAGAATTCATACTTAAAAGCTAGCCATTAAGGAGAGGGTGCCCAAGTACCTAGTAACCCACCCACATGCCCATTCATATCCGATGTGGGACTATTTTGCTGCCTACCGTGTGGAACCCTGATGAGCACATTTATGTGTGAAATTTTAGGGCATAAATTATACATTTTACCACATTGGACAGAGTTACTCGGTGCTTTCTTGTGCTTTTTAGGGTTTAGGTGAATTCTTGTGAAAATGAAGGAGATGATGCTAAGGAGATGTTTTTAAGCTTTTTAGAAGTGTAAATGGATGCATAGCCCATCGAGTCAGCCTCGTAATGGTTCAAACGGCGCTTAATTCCGAGTTGAAACGAAGAAGTTATGGCCGTTTCCGTAACGATGCGTGAAAATGGTCTGCAGGGGTTTATTTATAATTATTGACAGTCGGATGGGAACAAAGTGAAACGGAAGTTCGGATTTTAGGGGCCTTAATGAAATTATCAGAAGTTACTTTACTGTACCCGAAAGATTCCATTTGGAAGGCTCTGGACAGTCCAACTTCAACTTGAGATATCTTGGGCTCCCCAACTCCGAATTGGATGAAATTTGGGTCTATTTTGTGTGATTTTTCGCAAGGAACACAATGGTGAGACCTAGATAAGCACCCCATGCTCCACGTTTTTTGAAGGACAGAATGGGTATTTTATTTATTCTTGAAGGAATCCTAGTCATCACCCTTACTCTCTCTCTCCTCCAACTTCTCAAGGGCACTTCTGAAATTCTACTTGGGATAGATTTATATTTTCTCATCTATGGAAGGTTGAAAAATCAAAGATGCTTTGATTTTATTGCTTGGAGAAGATATCTACAAAGAAAAGGAAGCACTTGTTAAAATTGGAAGTTTATTTTTCTAGAAATAGAAGCTCTATGTAAACAATCTTCTCTTCTTCTTCTTTCTATTTTTTTTCTTTTTTCTTAGGATTCAAGGCATTGTAAAAGAGGAAAGAGAAGAGAATATTCTCTTTTCTTAGGGAATATTTCTCCTACACTTCCATCTTCTCTCTTCTCCTCTCTTCCACCTATAAATACCCCCTACCTCTCTTGTAAAAATTTGCTCATTCACTTAGTGAAATTTCTTCTCTTCTTCTCCTTCTAATTTGTGATTTTTTGGCTTTTCTAAGTTCTAGTTTGCTTTTATAATTTTTAGTTAATGGTTATAATAGGTTTAGTTTATGCTTTAATTTCAATTTAAGTCTTCAATTGGGTTGTAATTTCTTAATTCTAGTTTAGGTTTTAAGCCTTCTAGTTTAAGTTCTTAAGTTGATGACAAGACTTGAAGATTTAGAAGAGGAGGCCATGGTAAGTTTATGCAAGTATTCAAGCTTTTCATTTACATTCATGCAAGCACATCCAGGTTTTACTATCTAAACTCTCAATCTCATTCTCCATCTCCTCTATCTCTCTCTATCTTCTTCTTCTTCCCCCTCTATTTCTTTTATTTTAATTTTATATGGTTGTAGTTTATGGATGCATTTTTATTCCCTTATTTCTTTTAAATTTTGAGCAAGATGGACGTGACTGAATTCAATTTTGCATCCGTATAGCCTCCATGCAGTTGATTATTCTGTTCAGCCCAAGAAAGGATAATGGGTTAGAAATGAGTGTAATGTAAGCCCATAGCCATTCTGCCACTTCCCAAGGATATTTTTGGCATCAAAGGAGGTATTTCTAATCAATGGTGGAGATCTACTGTAAGTACAGGACCATTTTGGCAATTTTTTAGTCTTGAAGAGAGAGAAGAACTGCTACCCACATGGGGGGACCCACACTACCACAAGATTCCATGATTTTTGAAGGCCCACATGCCCTCCACGATTTTTAGAGGGAGCACACAAGGCTCCACGATTTTTAGAGGACATGATGGGTATTGCATTAATTGTTTTGAGTGGAATCCTAGTCATCACCCTTACTCTCTCTCTCCTCCAACTTTTTAAGGGCACTTTTGGGATTTGACTTTGGACAGATTTCTTTTGAAAAATATTCTCTCATCCATGGAAGGTTGAAAAGTCAAAGATGCCTTGATCTCATTGCTTGGAGAAGACTCCTACAAAGAAAAGAAAGCACAAGTTTAGAATTAGAAAGTTACTTTTTGAAAAATAGAAGATTTATGTAACTATGATTCTTATCTCTCTTAGTTTCTATTTTTTTTTCTTTTTTCTTGGGATTCAAGGAATTCAAAGGAGGAAGGAGAAGAGAATCTTCTCTTATTTTTGGATTTCTCTCTTCCCTTCTCTCTCCCCTCCACGGTTTTAGAAGGAGGCCTCTCTCCCAAAACCATGGGCTCTCTCCCTCTCTTCTCCTCTTCTCCCCTTCCCCCTATAAATACCCCTAGCATCTCTCTTGTAAAGTTATTCAATTGATTAGTGAAATTTCTTCTTCTCTTCTTCTAGTTTTTGGCTTTCTAAGTTCTAGTTTGATTTTATGATTTCAATTCCATGGTTGTAATGCTTTTGATTCATGCTTTAATTTTATGTCTTCAATATGGTTGTAATAATTTAATTCTAGTTTAGTTTTAAAGCTTTCTAGTCTAGGCTTCTAATTCTAATGAGAAAATTTAGAAGACTTGGAAGAGGAAACCATGCAAGGATTGTTCAAGTGTTCAAGCTTCTTCAACTACATTCATGCAAGGCTTAATTAATTCATGCACTTTCAACTTTGGCAGAAGGGAGTATTAGTTCTTAATTTTTAGTTTCTTCTTCTTCTTCTTAATCTCTTAATTTTATTTTTAGTTTCTTCCTCTTCTTGACCTTCTAATTCCTCCATTATTTTTATTTTAATCACACTCTCACCACCTCTATTCTATCCATTCTAGTAGGAATTTTCATTCTCCATTATTTTTATTTTCATTTTCATTCTCCACCTCTCTAATTCAATCATTCTTTTAGGGTTTTATTTTTTAGTTACTATTCTCATTATGCATTATGGTAGGATTTTAATTTAATTATTTTTGTTTTAATTTCAGATTTGGTAGCAACATTTCAAGTGTGAGAAGCAAACAATTTCAATCCGGTTCAAGCCCCTTCGGGTTTTACATCTCTAATCTCTTAGTCTCATTCTCTCTCTCTAACCTCTTCTTTGGGTTTTTTTTTATGTGGTTGTGATGTGTGGCTGCGATTTATTCCTTCCAATCCGCGTTAGTATTGATAGGTTAGATGCTTATGTGTTAGGACCCCAATTCAATTCCTTAGATGCGTAATTTTGATAGATGCTTGTGAGTTAGGACGAGTTAATTTAATTATCATTTGTTTAGTCGACCACTTTAATTAATTTGATTCACTTTGCATTGCTTTTAAGTAAGTAAAATAGAGTGACGTACATCTCCTTGAGTTTGACCCGTAGCTACGATTGATTCGTACGTTTGCGGTTATTATTTCTTGCAAACACTTGACTTCGGAGCTGCAAATCCCAGTTTGTGCTTTCCCAACGAGATACTTAGGGGTACAGCTGATGAAAGGCAGGGTGAATCGTGATGTGATTTTGCCTCTTATTGATCAATTCAAAAATAGGTTTGCTACTTGGAAGGGACGTCTCCTCTCTATGGCAGGGTGTGTTGAGCTGGTACGATCTGTAATGGGAAGTATCTCAATTCATAACTTTTTAGTTTACCTATGGCCGGTTACAACAATAGAGATAATGGAGAGATGGATTCGTAATTTCATCTGGTTAGGGGAGGCTGATAGTGCCAAGTCTATCACAGTCAGATGGGGCAGTCTTTGCAAACCCAAAAAAGAAGGTGGCCTTGGGATCCATCGTATACGGGATTTAAATATGGCGTTGTTAGCCAAATTTGCTTGGACAATCAAGACGGATACTTCAGTTTTTGTAGCCTTTATGCGAGGGAGAATTTTTAAAGTCAACGATTTGCTTAAAAAATCAATTGGGTCGTCAACGATCCTTCCAGGTCTTCGAAAGGTTTGGGAGTTTGTTCATTCTGCAGAACATTGGGTGGTTGGCAATGGTAACTCCATTAGATTTTGGTATGATAAATGGATTGGTGACCACAGTATAGAGGATTTATTACAACCAACTCAAATACCCTGCTCCCTCTCCGCCTTGGTTTCTGATTTTCTGGAAGAGGGAACTTGGGATTTTCCAGCGGCTACGGTCCCTGTTCTTCATAATATTTTCTCTATCATCAAAGGCATGGATGTCTTGGCTTCTAGCAGGAGAGATTGTCGAGTCTGGGCTCACACAAAATCTGATATTTTTTAAGTGGCATCGCCTGGGATGCTTTGAGGTTGAAGACAGCTCCTACTGAGTAGGGTTGGGCGATTTGGCAACGAAATTTACAACCTCGAACCTCTTTATTTGGGTGGGATCTTATGCATGGCGTGCTTCCTACAAATGACAAAGTGTGTAACAGAGTAGTGGCATTGGTGTCCGCTTGTGAATCTGGAAATTATATTTATACGGACTGTGCTTTCTCGAGCAATGTTTGAAGGGAAGTCCTTTACTACTTCAATGAGAGTTGGTGTGGTTTTTCCTCTATTGAGATTCTCTTATCTTGGTGGCGAAGAAAGTCTAAAGTGGTTCCTTTATCCAAAATCTGGGGGTCTCTTCTTATTATTATTTGTCAATAGATTTGGTTGGAGCGTAACAGGCGGAGATATGAAAATTTGCGAAGAGCCCCTTCGCAAGTGGTAAAATTGTGTTTCAGAGAGGTCTCGAATTGTGCTAGTATTGATGGGGTAAAGGTTAAATCAGTTCATGACCTGATCCTGGCTAGGAATTTGCGAGTTGCTATCTCCATCGCCAATAAAAAAATATAATGGAGGTGAGGTGGAGGCAGCCACCGCTAGGGTGGTGGAAATTAAACATCGATGGTTCCTCGTTGGGAAATCCAGGGTCCACAGGAGCTGAATGGATTTTTCATAACCAATTTGGCACACCTATTAGATGTTTTGCCTCCTTTCAAGGGGTGGGAACTAATTTCATGCATAGATTGCGGCCTTCTTGGTGGGAATTAAGGAAGCTCGTGATTTATGTATTAATAAGCTTTGGGTCGAAAGCAATTCTGCAGCCACGGTCACTACTATCCTCACCCTCAAGATCCCTTGGTGTTTTCTGTAGGCTTGGTGGTCGTTCTCTCCTTTCCTTGATTCTATTCAGTGGAGAAATCACCCATTGTTACTGGGAAGCAAACGCAGCGGCAGATGCCTTAGCTAATCATGCGGCCAATGAAAAAACTTCAAACATTTGGCAAGTTACTCCTAACATTGCTCAGGCTGTCTCGTGGGATGCGCTTGGCCACCCCTATTACAGATTTCCATAATTTTCTCTTTTGGGGCTTTGGGAATTTTCCTTGTTTGTGATTAGTTCTCCAGGGTTTGGATTTTTGCTGATGGCAATGCCGAAGGTGAAAGGTCGGACTTCTGAGAAGGTTTTTTTATAGAATTTCAGTCATTTCTGTAACATCACTTTAATATAGTTAATACATACTTTGCTAACCTTCAGCCAAAAAAAAGTGTTGTTTGTTAAACTGTCAAGGCTTGATAGGGGCCTCTTCAACTGGGCCATGCTGCTCCAAATCGGTTTCTGCAATCATTGTTTAGTGATGTTATTTCTTTCTATTATTCTTCTTTTAATTTGGTTTTTTTCTATTTTCACTCATTTATTAGTTAGAGAAGCCCATATCCTTGGGGTCTCTTGATGTTATGTATCTCTCTAGTTTGGTGGCTTAAGACCTCTCAGATTCTTTGAAAACCTCACTCTCTATCTTCTTGAGAAATTGAAAGTCTATCAATTTTAATCTGGACTAAAAATAAAACATTAGTCAATTTAATAAATGATAGGGTAAATTACATGGGACACCCCTTGCATTTAGGCCTGATGGAACAGCTACACCAAAAACTTTCAAAATTTCACGGATCACCCCTGATGTTATAAATTTATTACTACTAAGTTCACTCTGTTAGGTGTTTACAGTTAAGTGATGACATCATTGGATTAATTCTTTCTAAATGGCGAAACTACCCTTATCGTAGGGTGAACTGACCATAATACCCTTATGTCTTAAATTCCCAAATAACCTATCTGAGTTGCGCTTGATACTCTGAAGAAGGAACAACATAGAAGTTGAAAAAAACCTGCAATCCAACCTTGTTAGCTTCGATTTCCGACTTTGGTTCATCAACGAAGCATCCCTAACGTGTGAATTGAGGAAGTATGTTTTCACCCTTCTATCTGTTCCTATTCCTCTCATCTACATCACAAATTCTCAGTTCTAGTGTTCAGTAATCAGCCTACAAAATATCGTATCTCGTGAAGCAAATCCACTTGATTCCCAGGTCTGTTCTCTTTGAACTCATATACTTCATTGAAATAAATCTCCTTTTGTGGACCCGGAATAAATGCAAATATTTAAATATGTTTTCTTTTGAGATAAATCTAGAGCTTTGCATCCTGAAATAGTTGCATCTTTTTTGTTCCGTAGGCTTTAAATTTGTGAATTCTCTTGCATCTCATTAATTTCTAGAGGAGATGAAATGCTTCATTCCTTGCTTTGAGCAACAGAAGCTATAGTACCATAGTTGAATGTAGAGAAGAGCTCTGAAATTTGGGTTTATCTTGTAATTTATGAAACCCTTTTCAACTTACTCTATTTTTTAGCAGATTCTCAGTGTTTTAAAACATGGATGTTTCAGAAAAAAGAGGGGTTGCTTTTGTTGTCTTCCTTATATTAAGCTTTCTGGGGATTTCATTAGCAGACCCCAAGACAAATATCGCTGGCCTCTACTGCAATACAAGTTATGCCGCTTCAAGTGTTGTTCTTGCGGATTACTTTGTTCCTGCAATAGGTAATCCAAGCTCTATTGTTGATCAGATTCAGAATAGATTACCCACTATGCATCATAGTTTGCAGATCATTAGCGGTAGCGTACAGGTCGCCTGAGTTCTCAAGTCTTCAATGGTCACCTCCCTCTAAGTTGCAGGTTTCCAACGGTAAAGAAGTCTGTTGAACACGATTTGAATGACTTTTATGTAAGCCAATGTGGCCTCTGTGCCACGTCAGCACAGGATAAGAAATGCCACATTAGCACAATATAAAAAGTAATTACTTTAATTCACATTCCATTTAGAAACACTAACCATCTTAGTGGGAATGTGCACTTCATTAAGATAAAGTATTATTTCTTAATATTCCTTTTAGAAACTCTAACCATCTTAATGGTTGGATATGGGAATAAGTAGTATCTCTTCATATTCCTCTTTGAAATTCTAAGAACCGTCTTAATGGTGGAATATGGGAATATGCACTTCATTAAGCTCCATTAAGATAAAGTCCTTGATGGGAGGAATTATTGAGATGAGAGCCTTAAGGAGATTGGACTCCCTGGTTTTAAAAGCCATATATATAGCACACAATCTATCCATCAAAGGTATGTGAAAAGTGAAAAAGATTTAGAGACTTTTAAAAACCAGAAGAAGTTCAAAGCAACAACATTCTACTTCTTCAAAGAGTCAACCAAGATCGATTGAAGAGAGATCAAGATTGATTGGATAGAGGATGACGAATCTCGGTCCTAATGGTGGAGGTATGTTTTGTGTACTCCGTCGTAAATTTTCTTAGAGGTGGTATCAGAGCCAGAGATTACGTCTCCTATCTATCGAATCTTTGGCATGATAATGGTTATCTAACCATAATGGTCAATTTTGATTCACCATTTCTTTTGCAGCCTTACAAAAGTCTTTGTTTAATATATATATTATCATTGTTGTGAATCATTTGATTTCTCTAGTAAAGAATCATTATTTGGATGAAATCTTTATATTACGGGTTAGGGTTGTTAAAGAGGGCAGACCTTGCGGTTATCAGACTTGCCTGGCAACCATTATGGCAAAGTTTTGGGCAGAAGTCTTGCCTGCAATCATTGCAGTTAATCAATGGCTAAGCCATTTTTATGGGACTGTTCTGTTAGCTAGTAATAAAAAATAAAAAAAAAGGATTTATTTTTCCGGCATTGGCCGACGACCAATTTTGGCAACAATGTTCGACGACCATGGGGTTGTCATGACCATTGATTACATGGCAGCAACATAGCAATAGCTATGACTGAGATTTGGAGTTGTTTGCAAGAAAGATGCTGGGGATAGTCCCGTTATTTTTATTTTAGTAAAGACTTTTAATCTTTCAAGTGATTAAGATAATTACTTATGACATATGGTATAGTCCTATTGGATGAGGATTAAAAAAAAAAAAAAAAAGAAGGTGATTTTGCATGATGGAAAACGTACCATACTGGGTATGTAATTTGCAATTTCATTAAGGGTCTTCTTGTCTTTTAATGAGAAGTTAAAACTAATTGCCATATGTCAAGCTCTCATATGAGGGTGCTTTAGTAATTATGAAAAGACCCGTTTTGGTTGATTTAACTCGGTGTTGATCAAATAATTTTGGTTCAATTCTGGAACTGGTTCAAGGTTACTCCTTTGGTTCATTAATTGATTTATGTGTACAATTTTGGTTGCATATATTTACATAAATCATTTTTTAAGAAACACTTCATTGGAACAGTGGGAGTTCATATTATGGTTCTTTTGAAGTGTAATTTTGTGCTCCATGCTATGATTGGAACACATAAAGTTAAGTTCCATGTATATATATTTCAAGGATATATGGTATGTTTGGCTGCATTAGACTACATTATGAATAATTGTTGAATCTTTACTTTATTTTGATGTTATAAGCATGCTGATTTATTTATTTATTTTTATTATGATCGACTCTAATTTAGAATTTTCTACGTCATTATTATCTTGTCTTGTGTTTATAAAATTACCATTAAGGGATTTTGTATGCTACATACTCCATCAAATCCCATAAAGACTTTTTAGTACTTTTATAAATATGAAAGACAATTTTTACAACTTATGTACAAAGTAAACATGATGCCCATAGGTAGTGACTACTTTAATGCATACAAGTTGGGGTAGGATAAAATATTGATCATTAAGGCAGCTGATGCCCACAGGTAAGGATGTCTAATGAGATATATTTTGATCTTATCATTTAGTTATTGATTAATGTTGGTTGCAACTGATGCCCACAGGTAAGTTGGGACTAACATTAATTTGTGATTCTGAATATAAATATTATTATTATTCAGTATAAAGAATGATAATCATTGCAACTTGCAGCCTTAGCCCACAGGCAAGCTATAGTGAGCTTGATTAAATATCACAAAAATTGACATTGTTTGAATTTTAGTACTAGAACAATAGAAATTATTTAGCATGCTTTATTTACTGTAGATCTTTTAATTTTGCGGTAATGGTTAACAACCAATTTTCTCTTCCTATGCTCAATGGGGATAATTATGTTGATTGGAGGGAAAAGACTGAACTTGCACTTATGTGCATGGACTATGATTTGATTTTGCGTGAGGATAAACCTGCTCCTCTTAAAGACACTAGTACTCCAGCTGAGATATCTCACTTTAAAGATTGGGAGCGGTCTCACCGCATTTCCTTATCAATCATCAAGGCTCATATTCATAAGAGCATTAAGGGTTCAATTCCTGATTGTGATACAGTTAAAGAATATTTGAAGGAAATTGAGGCCCAATTTGTGAGTTCAGATAAAGCCATAGCCATGACCTTAATAGGCCAGTTCAGCTCCATTAAGTATAATGTAAGTAAGGGTGTGAGAGCACACATCATGCACATCAGGGACATCGTAGCCCAATTGAAAACACTGAAATTGGTTATTTCTGAACCTTTTCTGGTATATTACATTCTGAACACTCTGCCTAAGGAGTTTGGCCCCTTTAAGATCTCTTTTAACATATATAAGGATGAATGATCATTCAATGAACTATTGACCATGTGTGTTCAAGAAGAAGAGAGATTGAAAAGGGAGTCAAAGGAGAGTGTGTACCAAACAACCACTCTTGAGAAAGGTCAATCCGGCAAGTCTACTCAGAAGAAGAAAGCATGGAAGAAGCCTATGAAGAAAGAGGGCATTAAGAAAGCTTCCAAGTGCTTCTTCTGTAAGAAGAAAGGACACCTGAAGAAGGATTGCTCCAAATTTAAGCAGTGGATGGACAAGAAAGGTACTCTTTAGACCTTTGTCTGTTATGAGTCAAATTTTGTGAATTCTCAGTATGGAAATTGGTGGATTGATTCAGGTGCAACAATTTATGTTTCCTATTCCTTGTAGGGTTTTCTGGAGACAAGGCCACCGACTCTAAGTGAGCAGCATGTCTATTCAGCTGAAGGGATGCCATCTCAAGTTGAGGCCGTAGGGGTCTACAGACTAGTTCTGCTTTCTGAATTTATTTTAGATTTAGACAAGACATTTTACATTCCATCGTTTGATCGAAACCTGTTGTCGGTGCCTAGACTAGCACCATTAGATTTTAAATTTGTTTTTGAAGGAACAGTATTTTCATTACTGAAAAACAATGTTAATATTGGTTCTGGTACTTTAGTTAATGGATTGTATTCGCTGCATTTAGATTCTACTTTTAAATGCAATTTATTGTCTAATTCTATACTCATTGGAAACAAACATTGTGCTACAAATGAACAATCTTCCAAGCTTTGGCACTGGAGATTAGGACATATCTCCATTGATAGAATCAAAAGATTAATAAAGGATGGAGTCCTTGAGACTCTAGACTTTACTGATCTAGGGACTTGTATAGATTGTATAAAGGGCAAACAAACCAACAAGTCCAAAAGAGGTGCGAAGAGAAGTTCAAAAATTTTAGAAATCATACATACTGACATTTGTGGACCTTTTCCCACACCATGCCTGAATGGAGAGAGATACTTTATCTCCTTTATAGATGATCACTCTAGATTCATGTACCTCTACCTTCTGGTTCATAAGGATGAAGCACTTGATGCTTTTAAGACCTATAAAGTAGAAGTAGAGAAATAAACTGGTAAAGTGATTAAAATAGTACGTTCAAATAGAGGGGGGCGTTTTATGGTAGGTACACAGAATCTGGTCAAAGACCAAGTCCATTTGCTCAATTCCTTCAGGAACAAGGAATTGTTCCACAATACACCATGCCAGGATCACCTGATCAAAATGGTGTTGCTGAATGAAGGAATCGAACATTAATGGACATGGTGAGAAGTATGCTTAGTAATTCTAATCTTTCCTTATCCTTCTAGGGTGAAGCCCTAAAGACATCAGTCTACATCATAAATAGGGTTCCTTCCAAAGCTGTGCCTAAAACACCTTTTGAGCTTTGAAAATGATGGAAACCTAGTCTACATCATGTACGTGTTTGGGGATGCCCTGTAAAGGTAAGGATATACAACCCACAGGAAAAGAAGTTGGATTCTAAGACCATAAGTGGATATTTCATTGGGTATTCAGAATGATCCAAAGGTTACAAATTTTATTGTCCTACACACACACCTAGGATAGTTGAGTCACGCAATGCTAAGTTTCTAGAGGATGACACCAACAGTGGGAGCATTGAACTTAGAAATGTTGAATTTCAGGAATTTGACATTTCGTTAGAAGCTTCCACCTCTGGAGCTGATGGCACACAATTTTTGCCTTTACCATTATTACCCTGTTCTACAACTGAGGTTGAGAAAGAAATTTCTCATGTGGATATACCACAGGAAGAACAGATTGTTGGTGACCCAGATGTTCATCATGAGAAAAATTTAGATGAACAACCAAGCTTGAGGCAATCCACTAGAACTAGGAAGTCATTAATTCCTTCAGATTATCAAGTATATCTACAAGCAAGTGAATTTGACATTGGAGTTGATATGGATCCAATATCATTTTCATAAGGCATGAGCAGCCAAAATTCTATCTTATGGTACAATGCCATGAAGGATGAGATGGAATCAATGGCAAAGAATCATGTATGGGAGCTCATTGAGTTGCCTAAGGGATCCACAGCTGTTGGCTGTAAATGGCTTTTTAAAACCAAAAGGGATTCCAAAGGTAACATAGAACGATATAAGGCTCGCCTTATGGAAAAAGGGTTTAATCAAAAGGAAGATATTGATTATAAAGAAACCTTTTCTCCTGTATCAAGGAAAGATTCAATGCATATTGTCATAGCCTTGGTTGCTCATTACGATCTAGAGTTACACCAAATGGATGTCAAGACTGCGTTCTTGAATGGAGAATTGATAGAAGAGGTATATATGAAACAACCTGAAGGATTTATATCGGATAAGGGAGATCACCTTGTATGTAAACTAAATAGGTCCATATATGATTTGAAACAAGCTTCCAGGCAATGGTACCTAAAGTTTGATCACACAATTACTTCATTCGAGTTTGTTGAAAATCGTGCTGATCAATGTATCTACATAAAGTTTAAGGGAAGTCGTTTCATCATATTAGTATTATATGTGGATGATATTTTATTAGCAAGTAGGGATCTTGGGTTGCTACATGAGACAAAAGAGTTTCTGACTCGAAACTTTGAAATGAAGGACATGGGTGAAGCCTTCTATGTCTTAGGCATAGAAATTCATCGAGATAGGTCCAATTAGACTTTAGGACTGCCTCAGAGAGCCTATATCGATAAGGTTTTAGATCGATTCAGAATGATGGACTCTAAACCAAGTGTAGCACCAATAGTCGAAGGTGACAGATTTAGTCTGGAACAGTGTCCGACGAGTGACTTGGAGCAACAACAAATGCAAAAAATTCCCTATGCATCTGCAGTAGGCAGTTTAATGTATGCTCAGGTTTGTACCAGACCCGACATTATCTATGCAGTGGGAGTACTAGGAAGATTCCAAAAGAATCCAGGAATGCCACATTGGACAGCAACTAAAAAGGTATTAAGATACTTAAAAGGAACCAAAAATCACATGCTTACATATAAGCAAGTTGATGATTTGGAACTAGTTGGCTACTCGGACTCAGATTATGCTGGATGTGGTGATACAAGAAGATCTACATCGGGATACATTTTTCTACTAGCTTCTGGTGCCGTTTCCTAGAGAAGTGTCAAGCAACCTAAGACAGCTTCTTCCACTATGGAAGCGAAAGTGGTGGCATGCTATGAGGCAGTCTCTCATGCATCTTGGTTGAGGCAGTTCGTCACAGACTTGAAAGTTATACCCTCTATTGAAAGGCCTATTCGGGTATTTTGTGACAACACTGCGGCAATGAAGTTTTTCAACAACACTTGCTCAATAAGCCGTTGTCGACATATGGAGATCAAGTATTTTGTTGTCAAGGAAGATGTTCAAGATCAATGAGTAGCAATTGATCATATTGGCACTAAGGACATGATTGCTGATCCCTTGACTAAAGGGCTTGTACCTAAAGTTTTTACTGACCATGTGGGTCGTATAGGATTATATAGTTCCATGAGTGTCATGAATCAAGTTTAAACTGTGTTAATGTATACATTTCAGTTTTTAAGTTATGACTTGTAGACCACAGTTTTAATTCCGGAATTCATAAAAATTCTCTGCCAATTTTTATTAATATCATTACTATTTTATTAGTGTACATTCTAAATTGAAGTAATGATTGATGCCCATTAAGTTTATAGGGATAATTTTGATGGATTTAGAATTAACCATTAGGTTAATTTATAAAGTTTTATATACTACATTAAGGTTTGATCTAAGAAGGACAATTCATAGTGATACATGGAAGGAAGTGTTCTTTGTATGAACATGTACCACCATGATTCATGGATTGAAATTCTCATTTCAAATGTTTGTTTCTCCCTGAGATAAAGTTCAGCATGGCCATGCATTGAATTGAACTTTTATCAATTAGCTTGGCATTTTGCACATGGTACTAAAGGCCAAGTGGGAGAATGTAAGCCAATGTGGCCTCTGTGCCACGTCAGCACAGGATAAGAAATGCCACATCAGCACAATATAAAAAGTAATTACTTTAATTCACATTCTATTTAGAAACACTAACCATCTTAGTGGGAATGTGCACTTCATTAAGATAAAGTATTATTTCTTAATATTCCTTTTAGAAACTCTAACCATCTTAATGGTTGGATATGGGAATAAGTAGTATCTCTTCATATTCCTCTTTGAAATTCTAAGAACCATCTTAATGGTGGAATATGGGAATATGCACTTCATTAAGCTCCATTAAGATAAAGTCCTTGATGGGAGGAATTATTGAGATGAGAGCCTTAAGGAGATTGGACTCCCTGATTTTAAAAGCTATATATATAGCACACAATCTATCCATCAAAGGTGTGTGAAAAGTGAAAAAGATTGAGAGACTTTTAAAAACCAGAAGAAGTTCAAAGCAACAACATTCTACTTCTTCAAAAAGTCAACCAAGATCGATTGAAGAGAGATCAAGATTGATTGGATAGAGGATGGCGAATCTCGGTCCTAATGGTGGAGGTATGTTCCGTGTCCTCCGCCGTAAATTTGCTTAGATTTTATGTATATAAGTAATGGGGGTAAAATAAATATTTCAATTTTAAGTTAACGGTGATACGCTTCATGGTGAAGGTTGAATTTGAAAGTTTTTTGTGTAACTATTCAGTTAGGTCTAAATGCAGAGGGTGTCTATATAATTTACCCTAAATGTTATTGGGTTCTGAATTTATGCTTTGGGAAGGAAGATGGGTAAAGGTGGCATCTCTCCACCCACCCACTTCAAAAAATTATTATGCACAATGGTATGCCAAACATATTTCTTTATCTACAATCTATTTAGAGCCCGCTTGATAACCTTACGAGAAACAGTTTCTGGTGTTTTTCAATTCTGAGAAACGGAAAAACACCTAAAAATCGCTTGATAACGAAGTGTTTTTTGTGACTGTTTTTGGAAACATAAATCAAAATTTATGCTCCCTGGAAGACTTTTGACAGAACATGTTCTGTCATTTCTTGGCTAAAAATTGGAAAAGTGTGCCCGATAAAAACTCCTATATTTGTTCACTACGATTTTTTGTAAAATTGGAAAAGTGTGTCAAATATATCCTTTTGTTAATTTAAAAAAAAGAAGGGTTTTGCTTGTTTCCAAGAACAGGCTTACCAAGCGGTCAAAAACAGTTTCTCAGCATAGAAAATGAAAGAACTATTTGGCTGTTTCTCAGCACATAACCAGAACAGAAACACCGATAAGGTTATCAAGCGGGCACTTAGTGTAGTGGTTACCAAACGATTTTTATGTTTTGACAAAAAATGGTTTTCAATAATGATTTTTGTTAAATAGGTAAAAATTAAAAATACAAATGATACCAAACAGAGCCTAAGGTAGTCAAAGTCATAAGTTGACTTCAACAAGATAGTTTCAAAATTCTTTTTTAATATAAATTGGCGAAGGCCTGGTTTGATAAGTATTTTATTTAAAGTCTTTAATATGTAAGAACCCTCACCTATCGATTTTGAATGAAGTAATACAAGTTTTAAGTGATATTTCGTGTGTATTGTTACTCTCTATTCCTACTTTCTCATCTCATTGACCCTTTAAGAAAATACATCAAAGATTGATGCCTCGTGTAACATACCTGGTAAATCATTGATCCGATAGAATAGCCTTCTATATTTTGCTTTATGTGTCTCAAGCTTTTGGAAATAGTTATCTCCAATCTCTTCTCTTGTCAAGCATTTGCAATGTTCTGTTAAATTCCTGCTTTAGTAAAAGTCTACAATTAAATATGTCGAATAAGAAGAACAACGATCTTTTAACAAATCATAGGCTAAATTATAGATAATCAAGTATGTACCCACTATACACTAGATTACGATGATAATTAAATTCCGTATATAATATGAATAGGCTGAAGTGATCCATTTGATATTACATGTTTTAGGTCATGATGTTCAAGGGGGCTTGAATTGAACCCAGAAAGCTGTAGGGTATGATGAGTTGTGGAGGCTAGTTGCAAGCCTATATTTTCATGCCACCATTTGCTTGCTAAATCCAGGCCTACTTGGAGGATAATCAAGTACCCCAACCATGAGCTGATATGCCATTCTTATAACAGGGTTCTTTTATAGATAAATATCTTCAATGAGTAGTTTCTTGATTGGAAACCTTTAAAAATCGTTTATTTAGAAAATTGGTTATTTAAAGAAAAAAAAAAAGAAGAAAGGTGATGCTAAGAATAAATATGCAAATTGAGTTCAATAAAAATGAGAAGAGAAGTCTAAGAAAAGAATCTTTTGATCCTTTATTGATAAGGTGAAAAAAGAATGGTGCTGCTAATATTTCTGAATGAGAATGTGGCAAGATTCTTCCTTCTAAGTGTTTAAGAGAGCAAGAATCTAATATCAGTGTTCCCAACCTTACAATTAGAGATTATATGATAATGATAGGGGGTTACAGATTAAGGTATTATAAGATAGAATTTTGACAATAATAAGGTTGTCATTTATACAATAGAAATATTCTAAAATGAGAGTAGTAGATATAAAAGTAGACTAATTTAGCATTTTTTTAAGAAATCCTATAGCTATAGACATGTTGGGATATTAAAAGGGTAATTAAGAAGTCTTAGTGGATGAATACAGTTATTATAAAATGTTGCCTATGTCAGATGTTCCTATGATTAATATTTTGCTTGAAAAGTAAGAAAATGAGGCATTCTGATCCAATCAACTGCTTCTCATATTTTATCTAATTTTGCTACCTCATGTCTCATTTGTGGTAATTACAATGAAACTATTTAGCACACTTGAGTTTATCCATTAGATGAACTGTTTGAGTTAAAATAAAACCGCAAGCGTACGGGTCAATCGTAGCTACGGGTTGAACACGAGGAGATATACGCCATTCTATTTAATTAACTTAAAAGTAATGCAAAGTGAACCAAATTAAAGTGTTAAATTAAACTAATTAAACTAACGAAAATCAATACATCTAACAAAATTAAGGGATTAAATCGACGTCCTAACACATGAGCATCTAACCTATCAAACTAAAGCGAATTGAAAGGAATAAAAATGCAGCCACACATACTAACCATATAAAAAGAAATAAGTGAATAAAAATGCATTCATAAACCACAACCATATAAAATTAAAATAAAAGAAATAGAGGGGGAAGAAGAAGAAGATAGAGAGAGATATAGGAGATGGTGAATGAGATTGAGAGTTTAGATAGTAAAACCTAGATGTGCTTGCATGAATGTAATTGAAAAGCTTGAATACTTACATAAACTTACCATGGCCTCCTCTTCTAAATCTTCAAGTCTTGTCATCAACTTAAGAACTTAGACTAGAGGGCTTAAAACCTAAACTAGAATTAAGAAATTACAACCCAATTGAAGACTTAAATTGAAATTAAAATATAAACTAAACCTATTATAACCATTAAATGAAAATCAAAAAAACAAACTAGAACTTAGAAAAGCCAAAAATCACAAATTAGAAGGAGAAGAAGAGAAGAAATTTCACTAAGTGAATGAGCAATTTTTACAAGAGAGATAGGGGGTATTTATAGGTGGAAGAGAGAAGAAGAGAGAAGATGGAAGTGTAGGAGAAATATTCCGGAAGAAAAAAGAATATTCTCTTCTCTTTCCTCTTTTACAATGCCTTGAATCCTAAGAAAAAAGAAAAAAAAAATAGAAAGAAGAAGAAGAGAAGATTGTTTACATAGACCTTCTATTTCTAGAAAAGTAAACTTCTAATTCTAATAAGTGCTTCATTTTCTTTGTAGATATCTTCTCCAAGCAATAAAATCAAAGCATCTTTGATTTTTCAACCTTTCATAGATGAGAAAATATAAATCTATCCCAAGTAGAATTTCAGAAGTGCCCTTGAGAAGTTGGAGGAGAGAGAGAGTAAGGGTGATGACTAGGATTTCTTCAAGAATAAATAAAATACCCATTCTATCCTTCAAAAAACGTGGAGCATGGGGTGCTTATATAGGCCTCACCATTGTATTCTTTGCTAAAAATCATCCAAAATAGACCCAAATTTCGTCCAATTCGGAGTTGGGGAGCCTAAGATATCTCAAGTTGAAGTTGGATTGTCCAGAACCTTCCAAATGGAATCTTTCGGGTACAGTAAAGTAACTTCTGATAATTGCGTTAAGACCCCTAGAATCCGAACTTCCACTTCACTTTATCCCCATCCGACTGTCAATAATTATAAATAAACCCCTACAGACCATTTGCGCACGTCGTTACGGAAACGGCCATAACTTCTTCATTTCAACTTGGAATCAAGTGTCGTTTGAACCGTTACGAAGCTGACTCGATGGGCTATGCATCCATACTATTAACACCTCTAAAAAGCTTAAAAACATCTCCTTAGCATCAGCTCTTCCATTTTCACAATAATTCACCTAAACCCTGAAAAGCATAAGAAAGCACCGAGTAACTCTATCCAATGTGGTAAAATGTATGCTTTATGCCCTAAGATTTCACACATAAATGTGCTCATCATGAACTAATCTATTGAAAAATATCAAATTTATTCTTTACCCTTGTCAAACTATTTTGGGAAGCAAGGAAAATTTCCTTGTAAGGATGGTACCTTGAGTGGATTGTTCTTTTTTTTTTTGGATTTAGAGCATTGAGTAGGAAGTTTTTTTTTTGTTAGAATATTAAGTTAGGAGTTAACAAAACCATTAGTATTTTTCTTATGAAATTTCAAATTGAGGGATGATAATGCTTATGATCTCATTATTGCAACTCTATCAAGGTTCTTTTGTGTGCAAAATCAAAGAGAAACCTTCAAAGATGCTAAAAGATGGAGAAAACCTTGCCCTGGTAATTGTTTTGCATCAAGCAAAAGAGTTGAGATAAGATTATTTAGTTGTTTTCTTGTATTGGAGATTGTTGAAGTAATTAACAATAAATACTGAATGGATTTTATCATGTTCAATTTTCTTTGTATCTTCTTTAAATTCTTCTATTTCTTTTAGTTGGAAGAAGTCCATGGATGTTGCCCAATATCATCATTGTTATTTTTATCTAATCAGGAATACTTTATTATTGTCTAGATGCATGCCTTCCCTTCTTATTAATAATCTCTTTAATAGCATTGTATCTTTTTTTATTATTAGTTTAGTGAATATCTTTCAACTCCAAAAAAAAAAAAATAAAGAATAAGTGATAAGAGAAGTAATAAATTCACAAATACTTGCACAGAAGATACTAATGGAATAATACCTAATTTTCATATGGGAAAAAGATCCCTACTTGGTGGTGTTTCCTACGCCCTCTCACAGGACACCGTGAAATGACGCTTCTGCTCTATAGGTAGATACCCAGACGTGCTCCCCCATTGGCCCAAATGCTTGTGTAGAGACCATGCGACCAAATAGAGATCTCTTGCCCTTTTCATATATATCTTGGTAATTTTGTCAATATTATGAAAAAAAACTTCTACACAAGATTTGATCTACTATAATTTATTATATATTACATTAACTCCTTTGGTGTTTCTTTCAAATTTTCTTTTTTCTTTTGGTTAGGTATTCTTTTTATCTTTACATTTTCTTTTATCGCCAGGAAAGACACTCATTGAATAACCAATAATTAAATAATCGATACCACTATACAAGAGTCATAAGAGTCATATAACTAAAGAAAGAATGTGTCTAGATAACAAAAATATCTAACTAAATTTGAATAGACTTTAACCAACTGATAGACATTGTCCACCACTATCGATAAAATAGACAATGTCCACCACTATCGATAAAATAATTCCTATCTATCATCTTCATTTTGTTGATTATGTAAAATGACAAATGCTTTTACACATACGATATAGATAGGTGGAACATTCTAACATGATCTGAAACATAGAGAAATTATGGTTGAACTCAAATAATACTAATGTCGAATTTTGAGAAAAAATAAAAAATTTACCTACCCAAGGAACCTCATGGGAAGGAGCTTTTCATTGAAATCTAAATCATTTACAGATAATCGATACTGGAGAAAGAAGGGCATCCATAGAGGACTCCAACAAGATGCTTGATTTAAAAAATTGATAGTAGAAAAATATTTGTTGAAACCCAGTGCTTTATTTATAATAACAAGGAATAGTGTCTAGTCAATACATTTAGAAATGAAATTCACAACATATTGACACATCACCACCATCAATGACAATATATTTCCCGAAGTGAAAAAAAATTGGATCGTTGTATATTACCAAGAAAGGTAGTAATGAAATTGGCAACGTATTGACACATTACCACCATCAATGATAATATATTTCCCAAAGTGGAAAAAATTGGATTCACAGTATATTGCCAAGAAAGGTAGTAATGAAATTGGCAACATATTGACACATCACCACCAAATCATTGATAATATATTTCCCAAAGTGAAACAAATAGATTCACTGTATATTGTCATAAGAAAGATAGTAGTGCATCAAATAGAAAGATACTAAATCCTACAAAAATTATGATTGATCTTATCCTTTGAAAATAATGAACGTCATGCTTGGCGTGTTGGTCTAGCGCTCACTTGCTGAACGCTTGGTCACGGGTTCAAATCCTAGAAATAGCCTCTTTGGAAATAGGGGTGAGGCTGTGGACATTTGAATCTCCCTAGACCCTGCTAAATGCGGGAGCCTTATGCACTGGGTACGACCTTTTAGAAAACACCTTATCTCAAAACTTGTGCTCATCCCTGAACAGGAAATCGTTAGGGACACCATTTACCCAAATGACATCCTAGTCATTTTAGGAATAGTATCGAAATTTTTTTTTGATAGAAATAAAATATTTATGGGCAAGAGTTTCCCACGTTGCTCATGTTGGGGATTCTTCCATGCCACACTAATCACGACGCAAGAAACAATTTTGCCAATAGGAATCCCACGTGCTCAGAAAGGAGAGAGAGTGTTAGTGTAGCACTCACATAGTCAGGATATGAGATGGCGTGGGAAAGAATCCCTACGTTCCTATGTAAGGATTTTTTTTCCTCTATATTTATAGGAAAAATTTATTCTGCTCCACTAACCAAACATGCTCAGGAGCAATCAATGGCCAAATATTCCACTATTGGACAAAGTGTGTCTAAAATACCCTCCTCATACCCCAATCATTGATTTGTATGCCGTTAGCCAGAATACGCCCCCCATATTTATATATAAAAGATTTTTTTTTCGGATGAAGTGGGGAGAACTAGGATTCACTTCCTTCTTTGATGGGAAGAGTAGATTCACTGAAAACATAATGTTTACATTAACAATGCTCTTTGCTTTTATGAATTGGATACAAACCTACTTCATGGCATTCAATTATATTATGGACAGAACAACAACCTAAATTTTTAATTTTCAAATTAAAAAAAATCCATGTTTTTTATGTTTATAGCGTGTGAATAATAGTGGTTCTTCTTGCTTGAGATTTTATTCTCAGGCGTGTGGTGCTTCTCTCAATGAACTAAATGATTTTCAGAGTCTATTTTCTTTATCATAAGACGTCGGAAAAAATTTTGAGGAATGTTCCTGCTACAAGGCTAGTAGCCAAGGAAATGGAATAATTCACTTCCCCTTTGGGTTCATAAATACCCTCATAGGTTTTAGTATTTTCTAAAATACCTTTTAAGATCCCATTTCCTTGGCTGCCAACCTTAGAGCAGGAACATTCCTGCTAAAAGTGTAGCAGCAAAATTTCGTTCGTACGACGTCTGTCCGCCTTAGTGCGTGTAGTCATTAGCTCTCCGCCTTAGTGCGTGTGGTTCTGCTCTCCCCCAGTGTGTGCTCGATCTGCATCTTCGTTGAAGAATGGGTTCTACATCTCTTCCCCTGACACCACCAACACCTTCTCCACCCGATCCTTACAACCATGATTTTCCACCCATAACTAAGGCTGATGAAGAAGACAACTGCTTCACCATTGATGATGCTACAAAAGACACCGTTGCACATTTTACGCTAATTGGTCATGTTCTAGTTTACAAGCCTTATTGCTGCCAAACTCTCTCGGAAGGGCTCATCTCAGCCCGGAATCTTAGACATGGAATTACTATCTCTCCCCATGATGTTGATACATATCTTTTCCACTTCAATCATGTTCTTGATCTGCATAATGTATTAGCAAAGTCTCCATGGGCTATCTCCGGAAATCTTTTGATCTTGGAACGATGGAACAGTTCCCAAAATTGGAGTTTCAATTCTATCAATATATGGATTCAGTTGCACTCAGTTCTCTATGAACTTATGAATCTCCAGTTTGGTCTCTCTAAAAGCTAAGATCGGTGCTCCCTCAAAGACTATGATAATTGATGGAATCCACCAAGGCCAAAAGGATTAAGTTTCTATAGGTCCAAGTTGCTACTAATATCACATAGCACGCCCCCATCCCAATGAAGATATTTTACAATAATAAGTGGGTGACTGGGACGACAAGTGTCATCCCAATACCACCAGGATCACAGATATAGTGTCCCAAGCCACAGTCCACCCTGTTATCAAGTCATGATAACATCAAGGAACATATCCAATGGAATAAATTATTCCAATTACAGAGTTAGCGGAAGCGAAATTCTTTTAAATCGTGTGAATATAGAGCATCGGTTCTCTAAAGATAACAGATAATACAGTTGCAATATCCGTAACCATCCATTTCTTTCCATATATTTAAACATAAATTTTATACATGAATGAAGATGAATATAAAAATAAATAAATAAATCACACCACTAGGGCACAATCCTTGGGTGTACATCGACATCCAAGTCCCAGCCACCGGCTTCACTTGATCCGCATTCATAGGTGCTCATCAAGAGGTTACATGCATATCAACTAAAAAGGGTTGCTTGCGCAACGGGGTTAGCTCCACAAGCTAGTGAGAGAGCAAAGGGGAATGCATATACATACAAACATACAATTTCAAACAATTTATGATGCATGTAAATGTTAGATTCATTTTTCACCTAGCACACAATACTAAGTCAAGTGTATGCTACTGTGATAACTCGAGAGACACTGAGGGTCACTTAATTTATCGCCCCAATGAAACCTCAGTTATCACGAGGGGGCCTACGCCAGTAGAAGCCATCAGACCACCCAGTGGTAGACCCCGATAGCCATCAGTACCCCTGACCTGGCCTCTCTCCCCCACAGGCAACAGGTGCTCAGACTATCCAACACATAAACCCCTGTTGGTAAGGGTCGTAGCATAAGGAAGCAAGAATCCTAGCCACAGATATACTACATGTAAGTCCTACCATCCCGAGAGGTATTCCGGGTGCATCAACGTCCCATTCCATCTAGTACCCGGGTACCAGCACGGCATGGCACATAAAGATCAGGATGACAATTAACAAGTTTTATAATTAAATCTGGGGTTCTGGTACCGGTATACCCGGCACCGTAACCCAATATAATAGTGAGAACGATATCACATCGCATTCATAGTAGTTCACAATTGAGATAAATAATGCAATGCGCAAAATGCTTATATTTTATATAATAGAATGATAATGATTGCTTAATATATATATTCAAGCCCAACAAAATCACCCAAAACCCACTCACCGAACTCAAGTGTCACCCGGCGTGGTTGACATGAATCTCACCGGTGCACCAGTTATCCATCGAGTTGGGTAGCCTAACAATACAAAAGCAAACGTCAAAAGATGCATAGAGGGGTATGTTATGCCCCCAAAGTTAAATTTAAGTTTCAACCAAAACAGCACAGACGGACTCACTGACGGAAGCAATAGGGTAAGTTCGTTCCTGACTCCGTTCAGGCCAAAAGGTCAAAACACAAGGAACGAATCCTCGGACGAAACTTCTACCTGAATCCGTTCAAACCCTGAGACACACCTGAGAGCAAGCGGACCCACAAATGAAAGCGCCTTCTGAATCCATCCTTGCATCCGTTCGATCTTGAGACATTCCTGAGAGGAAACGGACCCGCGGATGGAGGCAATAGAGTAATCCATTCCTGCATCCATTTGAATCCAGTTACTGGAATACACTGGGCGGACTGACGGACAAAACCATGACGGTGACTCCGTTCGTGTGTCTGTCGAATTTCTTTTTCGAGATTTCTTAGGGTTTTTCCTTCGGCTTGGAACCTGGAGTTCACATGACACTCAGGGTCATGGAGGGGGGTATCCTAGGTCTCCCTAGGGTCACTAGAACCTAGGCTTACCTCATGGATCTAAGATTACATAAAAGTTTAGCTCATTGGGTCCAAGGGTAGGGTTTGATGGTTTAAACTAAGGGATCAACAACAATGGCTACAAGGCAAGTAACAGAAGCCTTTAATAGGGTTTGGTCTTTACCATTTGAGCTCTATTTAAGGGCTAAGCTTCACCTTGAGTTCCAAATGGAACCCTAGGTTAGCTCAAGCTCAAGGAATCTACTTCAAATCTAGAACGTATAAGGAGATGAGGGAGGTACTAAGAGTTAGAGCTTACCTTGGTGAGTGGAGCTCCAATCCCATCCCTAGCCAACCTTGAAGATCCATCTCCTCCTTCCTCCTTCTCCCCTTTTTCTTCTTTTCTTCAAGCCTTGATCGAACAACAGGGGGATGGAAGGTAGGGTAGCCAAACCCCTTTGGCATACCTTCCATCTTCTTCCCTTCTCCTCTCATTCCTCTTCCTACTTCTTCTTCTTCTTCTTCCTTATCTCTTCTCCTCCACAGTTTGGCTTGGAGGGGAAGAGATAGGAGAATATGAGGCTATGCCTTATCTTTTAAGGGCCAAAAGAGGCCTTATGGCCTGTTTGTCTAAGTATCTCCAAGATACAAGATAGTCTTTTGGGCTTAAATGGGGTTAGGGCCTGTTTGGCCAAGGTTACCACCTAATTAGTCTATCTAGTTAGGACATGTTTGGGTCTGTCCTAAGTCCTATAAGGCATATTAGTCTTTAAGGTTTGTTTGGCACAGGCTAATATTGAGGAACTCATTAATTATTAAAGTTAAGTCTTGTGGGCCCACTTTCATGGCCCAACTAACCAATTGATGGTAAGGGTGGGAGTCCATATTGTCCGAAGGTCTAGTTATAGTGTCTGGGACATGGGGACGTGGGTCCCATACTAAAACACTTCATGAGGGCAAGAAACAGTAAGGACAGATCCACGAACGAAACCAGTCGAGTGAGTCCGTTCGTGACCCTGTTGCTGTTGTCAGGTCCCAAATCTCAAGGAAAGTTACGGGGCTTTGACCCGTACTTCCAGGACTTCGAGGGGACACTTATAATGGTAATTTAAAGTTCAAGGTCACTGGTGTTGACCAGTGCCACCGTGGCATTACCCTTTGGTAAAGTCTACTTTGACCCAGGGTATTAGGATATATTTCTGGTGCAAGTGTAACATCACATGTCCATTTTGTCGAAGTATCATGGTTAAACGAAGATCAGGAGCTTAACACACTATGTTCGTGAAGTACGAGCGGCTCCCCATCTTTTGCTATCGCTGTGCTAGATTGGATCATGAAGAAAGTCACTGCAATGTTCATTTTGATGTAGTCCAAATGCATATTAACACATGGATGGGATCTTGAGTTTCCATGCCCTCTTCTTTCCCAACGTAGGAGTGGCCCTGAGATTCGAGGCATTTCTCCGAGCCCGCATTTGTAAAATATGGGAATATGAGTTGAATACTCAACAATTATCTTATTAGACTTCAATAGTAATATATACAAGATTATAATGAAGAAGAAATCTAGAAAGAAATATTAGATTGGAGACTTGGAGATCAAGAGAAGAATCCATTCATATCGCATGTGATATAGTTTTCATAATTCTATTATCACATGTGATATGAATGTGAAATACAAAAATGGTAAGGAATATGGAAGGCTTGGCGCGAACTGGACTCCTTCCATTGAATACTCCCCCTCAAGTTGGAGCGAGGAGATCACGAACACCTAACTTGGACATTAAGACATGAAACGTGTCACGTCCCAAAGCCTTTGTAAAAATATTGGCAAGTTGCATGCAAGAGGGGACATGAGCAGTAGTTAGACAGTCGGATTGAATGCGCTTGCGAACCACGTGGCAATCGATTTCTATGTGCTCGATGCACTCATGATAAACCGGATTTGCAGCTATGTGTAGAGCAGCCTGATTGTCACAAAAGAGCCGCTAGGGGAAGAGAGGGTGACCCCAAGATCCTGGAGGAGTGAACGAAGCCATACTAAGTCACAGGCTGTAGTTGCCCTGGAGCAATACTCGGCCTCAGCCGGAGAACGGGACACCGTGCTTTGTTTCTTCGACTTCCAAGAGAGCAGGCTGTCACCTAGAAAGGTGACATAACCGGTTACAGAGTGGCGTGTACTCTCCAAAAAAATGTAGCATGTAGCATAGGGGTCAAACTTGCGACGCCCGGGCACGTGGTTATGCACAAAACATAAAGAGCCAAAAACACGAAGATGAGAATAGGATGGCAATTGTTTGAAAAGCAATTTGTGTGGTGTTTTTCCCTGAAGAACGGGTGTAGGTAAGCGATTGATAAGATAGGCGGCGGTAAGGATGCAATCCCTCAAAAAATTAATGGGTAAACTAGCCTGAAAGTGCAAAGCGCGAGCAACCTCGAGGAGGTGATGATGCTTGCATTCGACAACACCATTTTGTTGAGGCGTGCCAATGCATGAATATTGATGAACAATTCCATGGGTAGAACAAAATAAATGCATGGGTTGTGAAAAAAATTCCATTCCATTGTTTGATCGGATTTGTTTAATGCGACAATTAAATTGGGTCACAACCATATTATAAAAGGATTCAATTATGCCAAAAGTCTCAGATTTATGGTGCATCAAATATACCCAAACACAACGTGAATGGTCATCAACAATAGTAAGAAAAAAATGTGCGCCCATGAGAGAAGTGTGATATCCACCCCAAATGCCACAATGAATGAGATTAAAGGAATGCAGACAACGTGTATTACTTAAAGGAAATAGAAGTGAGTTTGTTTAGATAAATGGCATACATCACAAGGGGATGGGGAAATTAAAGAAACATCAGAAACTATAGAAGAAATGCGAGAGAGATGGTCCTTTGAAGGATGACCAAGGCGCATATGCCATAGACCGAAAGCAGAATCACATTGAACAGGAGAAGCCTTCGGAGGTGGAGTAAAGTGATAGAGGCCATCACGCATGGTGCCCGCCCCAATCAGCCTCCTTGTTGACAGGTCTTGTATGGCACAAAAAGTTGGAAAGAAGGGACAACACAATTGAGAGAATGAGTTAGCTTACTAATAGAAAGTAAATTAAATTGAAAAAAAGAACATAAAGAATGTCATTGTAGACACTGAATTTTGTCACCCCCCTGGTGATGATGGCAACGGGACACGGACAATGGACATCACACTCCTTTCCCTTTCCTAAGACCAAAAAGATAGGGCCCATGGGCCCAAACACATCCAAAACCCCTAGAAAGCCCATTTAAGGCTTAAAAAGTAGAGGAGGGGGACCACATTGTCCACGACGCCGTGGACAATGCCCCACGGCCCCGTGGAGGCCTCCCATGATAGTAGTATATGGAACCACGCAGCCGCGGAGGGTTACAACGTCTGTAGGATGATGTCATCCATAGCACCGTCAAAAAGTCCTCCACGGTGTCGTGGACGACTTACCCGGCGCCCTGAAAATGGGACACCCCCTATAAATAGGAGGGTTCCCCTCCCCTCATGGAAAGGAATTCCAAGCTTAGTGAGACCCTCCCAATCCGATTTTTGCCCTCTTTTAGGTCTTTGTGAGCGAGTTTAGAGCGGTGTTCTGAGTGGCGGGTAGATTCATCGATTACCCACTTGAGTTGTGGGTAGATCCATCGATTACCCACACATCCGAAGAACGATCCCATTCTGGTCAAGTCGTTATTCCGTCTATGTACGGATAACGAAAATCCCCTTGACAGTCGTTATTCTGTCCATTTACAAATAACGAAAAGACATCCAGAGAGCCGTTACCCTGTCTAAGAAACTAGGTGTTGGTCCATTCGTCCGTCTCCCCCTTAGCCAGGGGACCGTCAAGATCTGAGGTATACTCCTATGAAGGTCAAATCATTGCACTTTTTGTCGTTACAATGTAGTCTTTTGTGTTTTCCCGTTTTAATGTATATATTGTAAATTTAGGTATAATGTACATTATATAGCCTCATTGTCATAGAAAGAGAGAATATTCGCCCTTTCAACATCTATAACAGAAAGACCGGTTTTTGCCGGGCAAGATGGGTGCCTAACACCTTCCCATGCTTATAACCTGACCCCTTACCCGAATCTCTGACCAGACCATATGGAATCATGTAGCCCGTTTCCGTTCATAACAGATAAGACTACACCCATTGGGTCCTAGGCCCTAACCCTAGGTGGTGACTCTTCATTTTATTTTAATATTTTTATGAAATATGACCTTTACCCCATGATAATGTATCAAAATGATACCCCCACTATACAAGACCAATAGTCTTTCGCCAATGAGGCTGAGGAAACCCCGTTACCGGGGACCAAGGTACTTACAGTGGCGACTCCACTGGGGATTTAAGTGGATAAACATCCACTTGAGGTCAAGCTTTCTAAAATAGATGCTACCAATAAATGCAAGAATATATCTCCAATTTTGTATGAAAACCTATGTGGCTAACTTTTCTGTGTACTAACTACATTATGCATAGTACTCAAAGTGAAATCAAACGACGAGGGTACTCCCTATCGTACCTTTAGCCCCGGGGAGGTGAGGTACGTCATACTAAATACTCTGAGATCGGATGATTGTCGCTTCCTGTACCACTTTCATGCACACACACACGGTATGGGAACACATTTACCTCGTAGTTAGTCGTTGGACCCCATGAGTAGTCATGGGTAATTCGCGGTGAAGCCACAGCCTTTGATATTTGCTGTACGAGTTTAGAATCACCAGCGAGGGTAATCACTAGTGCGTTGTGGGGTGCTTTAGCCACTCAAAAAAGGCACTAGCACAATTACTTTGAGATTGTGTGATCTACTCTCCAGGTATATTAAAAGAACCACATACCCGCAATTCGCAACCACGAGCAATAGGTATATTGGTTCTGTCAAGGGTGGCTTTTTTCTGTCCTATTAGCCTACCCGCTGCATGCATCATGTAGGAAAATAGACCATACATGATTAGGGTACGACACAAACTAACATTTATTAGCTTTAAGAAGGTCCAAGTTTAAGGACACCTGATGATTAATCTGGCCTCAATATGAGACGTCGCCCGGAGTAGAGAATTCCATAGTCCCGCGATAGTCCCTCGGAGAAAGATGGAGGCCCACTCCCGTCTAATGGAATCCTACATGTCCCTTGAAAATGGGGCACCTCGTATTGATTCAAGATATAATCATCAGGAACCTAAAACTAGGCTTTCTTCTTTATTTGTTTATTTTTCTTTTTAAGAAATGTTTGGACGACGATGGCATTTGAAGTATGGTTTGAGGGAGTTTCTACAATATTAGAAATTCTGATGGCAACTTCGATTACTTGAGCTAAAATAAAATAAAATTTGCGTGCTTAAGTAAATTTCTTATGACCTGAAATGATTCTCTCTGACTTACATAAAGCACAATTCACATCAAAAGCCTTCATGTTACCCACGTGAGCCCGTTATGACAATAGGCTAACCCGAATTAGTCCATTCCAATCGAGAGATCTTCAAAACTTCTCTTTCTCCACTCAACATTGTGAGGCAGAGTTCGGTCAGGCTTTTCCCAGATAGAATCACCATGGATTCATTAGTTAGTGATCCACCCGAAGTACAGTTGGGTCGGCAAATGGACCAATTACAGGCTGAGATGGCAGAGATGAAGCAACTTATGGTGCAAATCTTGCAAATAGTACAAGACACGTCCTAAGGAGGCACAACACCTACTCTTGGGGAGCCAGAGTGTGCTCCACCAATGACCCCCAGGGTAACCCCGATAGTGTCTAGGGTACCCGTCAGGATTGTGATGGAAGAAGAAGATGTCGTAATCAATGCACCTCAAGAGTATCCTGAGACTAAAAGGGAGTGTATGATGAGGGAGAAAGTTGAAAAGCTTGAAATTGTTGTCAAGGACACGGTTCATGAGGAGCTTGAAGATGACTTGGTGTTCTTTCCAGAAGGAAAGATACCAGAAGATTTCAAATGGAAACTCGACAAGTTTGATGGGACTGGAGACCCTAAGGCCAACCTCAAAATCTTTGCTACAGTGGCTAAATCTTGGGACCTCATGGAAAATCAAATGGGGCAGGCTTTTCTCTACTCACTTGCTAGACCTGCTTTGCGATGGTTGACACAGTTGGATCAGGCATAAACTCAGACTTGGTCGACGGTGGTGAAAGCCTTCACAAAGCAGTACTCATACAATAATGAAGTAGACGTGACACAGAGAGAATTGGAGACACTAAGGCAAGGCCCTACTGAAGGGTTCTACAATTTCATTATGAGGTTCAGAGAGAATGCAGCAAAGATGTGGAATCGCCCAATAGAAGCAAAACAGGTAGAGATCATCTTGGAGAATCTGTACGGAGAATATCACGATTGTCTTTACTACCAACACCTCAAGACTTTTGAAGAGCTAATGGCCATAGGAAAGCACATTGAAGACAAGTTGGTCAAAAAGGCACATGACCAGTATAGCCACACAATACAATATCAGAGCCAAAACTCGGAGGTGAATATGGTAAACTCAAGACAACGTGCATTCACCGATTTGGGTATGGCCAAGTCTCTTACATATGCTGAATTGAAGAAACTGGGACTTTTGGGCATAGTTCCTCTGTGACCGGTTAGAGATCCTCCACCATCTTGGTATGACCCAGATCAGTACTGTGAATACCACACCCAGAAGGGACATCCTACTAATGAATACATTGCACTCGGGCATGCTATCCAGGACCTGTTGGAAGTTGGAAGGTTCAAGCTAGGGGCAAAACAACAGTCTGTTAATCAGACAATCAACGCCCTCGAAGGAGATTTAGAAGGGTTTGATCCCACCTCTTTGATCCAAGCTTTGTCGGTTCCTTCAGAAGAGGTAGTGACAGGTCAAAAGTCTCCATCAATGATGTTCACCCAAGATGTCCATGAATCTTCTCTTCCTTCAACAATCGATATGACCCAGCCGAATGGGCCAAAAGGTAATGAAGAGATCAAGGAAGAAGAGGTTTTTGCACGATTACAATCTCGGATTGACCTTTTGCCTTTCCATCTACAAGAACAGATCATGCATCAGGTCTTATAATCAAGGAGTGATGATTGCCTGGAATTGTTTCATGAAATTACTCTCTTTAACCATGGGAGTGACGACCTTTGAGGACTTCCTTTCCGTCCAGATTATCCTTTCTTTAATATCTTTGGGATAAGAGATATTTACCAGTTGTCTACTGAAGCCCCTTTGTTTCCTCTGGTACCTCCGTCTTCCTCCGATGGAACAAAGGCAGACACTGGTTGAGGACATCACTGTCGCCCGAAGGCGTTCAACTACGGTCATTAACTTGATGAGTATCAGTTTTACTGACCAATTTAAAATGGATCCAATTCCCAGCTCTGGTTAGAAGAGCATTTTTTATGGTACAAACTGCACAGTCCCGTGGCAAAGCAGTGACAGTACTTCACTCTTGTGTAGACAGGATTGCACTGAAGACATCATTGGGGCTACATCCCTTAGATCTTTAGGTCTTTTCATTCAGTCAAATTTTCTTCTGTAAACTCATCCACCATGTATTTTTCATTAGCCGTCAATGAATATATTTTTCTCGTCCATCTACTCATTCTCTTTCTTTTCTCTTTCATCCAAAAAGCAATTTATGATGATCTCATAACTGATAGTTTATAAAAAATAAAAATAAAAATAAAAAATAAAACTACTACCCATTTTTCCAATGTCAAAGTCTTGATGGTCAAAGATCTGGAGCTTCCCATACATCTGATCCCCTTCCAACGAGCCAAAAGTCTAGATGAAGATTTCATCTCATAAAGCCTGTTAAGGGAGGCCTCCTTTGGCCGCTAGTCATCTCAAATAAACCCTGAGACAACAAAATCCGCTAGTCCCCCAATTGTGCCTTAGCCTTTTCCTTTAAAAAACTCACTTTGGCCCACCTACACCTCATTATCCATATATCCTCTTGCTCATCAGAATGTCCCATTGACTTCTAAGGTTTAACCGGAAGAGGTCTCTCGGTGAAGTAAGATGTCACAAGGGCAATACATTTCTGAAGGATTTAAAATGAAAAAAAAAAAAGGGTAGCTCCGTCTCCACAACCAAAATTGGGCCAATCTCAAAAAGAAAAAATGAGAGTTCAAAAAAAAAAAAAAGAAGAATTAGAGCAAAAAGAAACAAGAGTTCAAAAAAATGATGAGAGCAAAAAGAAATAAGAATTAAAAAAAAAAAAAAGATAAAAGAAAATAGAAAAAAAGTGAAAAAAAAATGAGAGTTCGAAAAAAAAAAGAGAAGATGCATTGGCTCAAGACATTGCAAATAATTGGGAGCACTTGGACCATGGGAGCAAAAATAGCCACTTTTCCTTCAAAAATAATATTGTCAAAATTATCAAGGTTGAAATTACCAAAGTCTTTAGTTGAGACACGAGAGGGATTGCCAAACTTCTCGATTACATTACTGAAAAGAAGAAGTTTCCCAACAAGTTCAGTTACCAGAATCTTGGTAGAATTTTGGAATCAGAAGTGTCGAGTCATGGTTGGACCCTAGGGGCACATTTGAGCCTCTACCATCCTTTGGAACCCAATCATAAGCCCCATTACAACCCAGTAAAGCTCTCCCAGGCCAAATGATGATGAGACTCTCATCCACAGCTTCGAGCTCACCCGACTATGATGGAACTTAATTATCAAAGCTTTGACATTAATGCATCTTTGTCCTGAACTACGTTCTACCTGATCCCTATTTGGGGTACGTAGGCAACTTGATGAAGTAATAATCAAGTTCGGTCCTCCTAGATGTACAGTTTCCCATTCGTCCATGTACAACTTTTCATTTTTGCTCACTTGCATCATATCTATCATATTTCTACTTTTCCCCTTTCCTACTAGTATCCCTCTCTCTTTGATGCGATCCGATGGTGTAAAGAAAAAGAAACACGTCTGCCAAGATCATGAAGATTTATGGCTTATGAAGAGATGATTAGGGGATTAAATATCAGTAGCATTGTACTCACCCTCTCAACCAGTAAGATGACCAGAAAAATCAACTTGTCGTTGGGGCAATCTCTATCCAAGATAAAGGACAAAGGAGCATGAGGAGAAAGATTTGTTTCTTGGGGCAATCCACCAGGCAAGAGCATGTGAAATTAAAGGGGCATGTTGTCCACAAGGATCGACTCCCAATCATGAAGAGTCTCAACCTAAAAAGCGAAATGACCGTACAAGCGGAGAAGGATGATGCTATCTGGGATAAAATGCCATAACTCTCCATGAAGGAAGGGAAGAGTGACCTCCACCCATCTTGTTCATACACATTCCTTCAATTTACCCTTTGACTCGCTTTGTCAAAAGTTCACCCAACACCCGTTCGATGTTGGTCAATCGATGTTTGTCGAGCCTATGCGTGTAACTGGGATGTGAATAGTATGTGTATGTGAAATTATGCATTACTGAGTCAGAATGTGAATAACCATATGTTTTCAAAATAAATTTCTTTTATAAATAAAGTTTTTTTTTTTTAAAAAAAATGTTTGAGTGAATCTCAGATTTCTCTACCAAGGTTTTTTAGTGATGGTGTAACATATAATTGTACACTAAGCTTTTGTGAACGACAAGTGTTGTGCAACACAAAAATGGTGAATATTTGGTAAGTATCTATGGTTGTATGTGATTACTTTTCACTTGCTTGTATTTGTGTCATAAACATTTACATAGAATTGATTACTTGCATAGGATTGTGTTTTTCTTTTTGCATGACATAATTTGCATTAGGAATGTGATTCCCTTTGCATGCCAAAAAATAATAATAAATAAAATAAAATAAAATATATATATATATATATATATATAATAAAAAATATATAAAAATATAAAAAATTACTTGCATAAGATTGTCTTTTGTTGCATTTTGAATCATAATGCAATTACCTGAGTTTTAATGGTAGACTTCTTTTCCATTGTCATCATGGATCCATGTGCATAGGATTGCATTTTCCTTTAACCATTTCAGTACTCTGATTATGACAGCTGTCACGCCCAAATTCCTATACCATCGAAATTCGTGATCAGAGTGTACAAATATGCTCCACACTCCCACCAGGATCACTGATGCAGTATTTAAGCTAACTCACCCACACCACATGTTTTAATTCAAACCACTAGATGAAATATAAATAATCATAATCAGAGTAGCCAAAACTATGTGATAACATAAATATATTAACTGTGTCAGTTTACCCAAAGTTATCATTTCATCACATCAAGATGCCAACAGTTATCGATCATTCCTATCAGGACTTATGTATTACATAATATTTAGATAACACCTCACTCATGACTGGAATCAAAATAATAAGGTAGCAAGGTATCAATGTAGCAAAATATAAAGTATAATATGCGGCCCACGGTCCAAGCTACTATTCCCCCTGGTAATAAGCCTCGCAATAGCAATCTGATCCATGGTCCCCAACCTCGAGAGCCCACCAGCCATCGCTAATGCCCTCAGGGATATCATACTCTGAGCCGACCAGCTCCGCCATACCTGTACCATCATCTAAAAAGAGGTTTCCATGAGGAATGAGCTCCATTGAGCCCAATGAGCAAATCGAATCATGCAAATGGCTACAATATTTATAAATGCAATCACAAGGACGCAAACCAAACATGATAAACGAATCCCACAGTGTCCCATACCACCAGGACAATTCGTACGTCAAGTCTGATTTACAATAATGCCACATGAGTTCAATTTTATTATTATCCACCTGACAAATAAATGCCTAAGTCTAGTCTAGTGCTACTGCAACACCCTAGGTAGCATCCCCGACCCTCCACCTCTCACACACAGATGGCCTATCCAGCAATGTCAAACCCGAGTTATGCTGCAAGCCTGTCGGATCCGGTCCTCACGTCAGAATCGTCGGTCCTAGTCCTCTCGTTGAAATCGTTGGTTTACCCAGCAAACCCCCAAAGTTAATCCCACTACCACGGTTCCGGTCCTCACGTCAGAATCGTCGCTCCCAATACCTCACGTCAGTCTCGCTGGTTTCCCCATGGAGGATTATCCAACACATAAACCCCTATTGGCAAGGGTCGTAGCACCGGGTATAGTGTCATCCTAACCAGCATACATCTAATGCATATTAAGGTACATGCACGAGTAGGCCAGAGGTCGAGTCCATAGTCCCTCCACGTCGGGCTCGCTATCCTCTCACCCCCTCTAACTTATACGTGCACATTATCCACTTACCAAACAAATGCCTAAGTCGGGTCTAGTACTACTGCAACACCCTAGGTAGCATCCCCAACCCTCCACCTCTCATACACGAATGGCCTATCCGGAGATGTCAACCCGAGTTGCGGTTGGAAGCCTGCCATACACGTGTACGTCTTGTACCGCAAGCCCCCGATATAACCCTAGCTCTCACCCGGTCCCGGCGCCCACTATGGAACCGATCTATTGAGAATGGCACCCCAGTCCGTCGAAAGTCACCACCGGTTTCCCAAAACCTTACCCCCTGTTCGTAAGGGGTGTAGCACTGGGGAAGTATGATCCTAACCATATGCATCTAAATGAGTAAAGGTGCATACATATGTATAGGCCAAAGGTCGAGTCCATACTCCCTCCGTCGGGCTCGCCATCATCTCACTCCCTCTAACTTTACATGCACACATACAATCACAGTATAATTATCAATCCCAAGCCCGGCGTACACTACGGTACTTGGATCTCATCATTCTCATACATTCTATAATCATTAACCGTTCCCGCATTTCAATATAACACCACATCCATTCTCACAACCATATAACCACATTCATTCTCATTCATGTAGTACCATGTTTATCCACATCATGCATCCATTCTTTCTCAACACACATTCCCATGTTCATTCTCATCACATATCGTTATCCATCTCAACACACACACCACATGTTCTCATGCCAATATTGCATCGCATAGAAGAATTGAAAGTATAATGCACCCTAGCATATACATATAATATGCAAGCATTGCAATCAGCATATTCCTTTACAACACATGATCCATTAACCGACCATTCTTGATAACCATTTATGCATGTAAATAAAGGTAAAACACAACCATGAGGCATAACACATTTTAAAGGTTTGGGTATCCGATTTCCTCACCTTGTTCTTCGAATTGATGATTCTAACCAAAATTTCAATTCTCGCGTGTACCCGTACAGCTTCTCTGGATGGTTGTAGTTACCTAATTTAATATGTTTTAGAAGGTATTAATAGTTTTAGACAACCCTTATTAAAATCCCTCAAAACCCCTACTTAAACATTGTCGAAGTAGGCGAGGTCACTGAAGTAAATTCGATTGTGGTAAAGCTGTCAATGCACATTAGTCATCTTTGAACCCAATTTAGATGGCCTTCCCCTTAAATTTTGCTGAAGATATCTTCATATGAAATGTATCCCTTTAAGTTTAGTTTACAATGAAATCTGAATCGCATCGATTGAATATGTATCGACCAAGTAATGGTCAAAATAGTGGGCAAAGGTCAGAAAACGGTAGGAACAGTTTCTGAAAACGATAGTAAGGCTTATAGGTTGTTCCTACCATTTTATTCCTACCATTTTCCTTCTACCGTTTTCTTCCTACCATTTTTAGGTAGAGAGAAAAAGGTAGGAAGGCATGTCTGAAAAAGGTAGGAAGGCACCTGGGCTGCTCGTACCATTTTCACCCAAATGCATCTACCTTTTTACATATATAGGTTCATATTGAATCCTAGGCTTGGGGCTTTGGTTTCATGGCTCAAATAGGTGTACCCTAGGGTTATACCATGCAATTTTAGTTAGAACTATTACCCAAATCTAGGGTTTTAGGTCTTACTATCAAGAGGGTTTATAAACCCAAGCTTACACATGAGATAGGTGATAGATTTGAAATCAATGAACCATAGCTTATACATTCTTGTGCTAGAGTTGGCATTAATGGACCATCCCAAACTAGTAGGGGTTTTTAGTACATGGAAGTGCACAAGAGGGGTAGATGTGCCCAATCAAACCTCCATGAGTTATTTGATACATAACCATGGAGGTTTAACCCAAGGTTCCAAGGAGAAACCTAAAATCACAAGCTCTTGGGTTAGGGTTTACCTAATGGTCTTAGGATAACATTTATGGAAGCATGGAAGCCATAACAGTTCACTTAGTTCAAGCATAGAAGCATTAATGTCTCTTATTGATGGCACTCCCCATTTGGTAGGTAGCTCCATCAATGGTAGGACATGGTTCTTCCATGATTCCTTCCAAAGATTGCATAGAGAGAAAGAGAGAGGAAAATGAAATGGAGAGGAGTGTACCTACAATGGTGAGGCAAGGTGTAGGGTGTGCTCCTCCCACCTTCTTCTTCTCCTTCTCCTTCTTCTTCTTCTTCTTTTTCTTCTTCTTCTTTTCCTTCTTCAAATTGATTTAGGTTTCTAATTTGGGGGAGAAATGGGTGAATAGTGCAATGGTCTCTTTTTAACACTCATGGCCACTAGGGCATGTTTGGTTAGACACTATACTTAGTTTCCTACGGTATGGTTGGCTAATCACTAACACCTTAGGTCACTTTTTAAGTTATTGGGCCCTTTAACCAACTTAGTCCCACAGTCCATATGAAAAGAGTAAAGTGGGCCTAATGTCCCTAACCCAGTTTAATGTCATATATGGGTAGGTAGGTCCCACTCGGTCTAGATAGCATACATACATACGCTCTAATCAATAACTCCTATAAACCTTCATTACAAGCACCACTTGGGGTGAGTTGACTTTAATACCCCTTGACTAAATTAACATTAAGTAGGGGTAGGTCTCACTTAGGGCTAGGTGGGGCCCACATTCATTTAATCTAGTTTTAAAGTTTAAATGGCCTATTTTTTACTCGGATCGAGCTGAGACTTTCTCTAGTTCACTCATACACCCTTAAGGGCATAAATACTATGGATCATACACATCAAATATCATTAATTACTATGCATGGTTGAATTTAATTATTCACGGTTAGCCACTTATCACTAATCATCCGGGTGGGGGTTCGGGTTCGGGTTCGGGTTCAGGTTCCCCTCCCGATTAACTCTGCACCACAACACGTGCACAGAGGGTAGTCGACAGTTCTACTATGGCAAAAGTATTTCTCATCCTTTCTATCAATAATTCTATCCTTGACTGCTATAGTCCAAGGTTACCGATGTCGTTAGTCATCGGTATCGCAACACTTAATATTAAAATTTTAAATTAGCCCAAATTTTTTAACACGGATATAACATTCCCCCCACCTTATAAAAATTTTATCCTCGAAATTTGACATGTCTAGGTATCCGAATAGGTAAGGATACTTCAACCGCACTCCATTTTCTTGTTAACAAAGTGCTCCTTAATCGGAGTGATTACTCCACTGAACCTTAACGAAAGTTATAGTTTGGTTGTGGGGATTGTCTTCCATATAATCAAAGTTCTCTTCAGGTAACTTCTTCATATGTCAGTCTATGATAAGCTGATGTGGCTTGTAGTCTAGATAATACCAATATAGGAGTGTACTTTCTTGACATCAATACATAGAATACATTAACACACTTGCCCTCCTTGTCGAAGTGAATTACTCCCTTGGTTGGCGATAACCGCAAGAAAACATAATTCGGCCACGGCGAACTCAAGGTCCTTTCGTCTCCAGTCAGCATAGGTCTTCTATCTAGATTGAGCTGCCCTGATTCAGTCCTCTATCAAATTTATTTTTTCACAAGTTGCTTGTATCAATTCAGGTCCCAATATTCTTCGCTCGCCAACTTCATTTCAGTATAGTGGTGTTCGACACTTTCGACCATACTGTGCTTCGAATAGTACCGCACCAATTGTAGCCTAGTAGCTGTTATTGTAAGCAACTCTATGAGTGAGATATATTCATCCCAACTACGCTCCATATCGATGGCACACACCCTGAGCATGTCCTCCAGGGTCTGAAAATTTCTTCCTGCTATGCTAAACTTTAGCAGTGTGCCTATGGTCTTCTGGAGACCACCTCAGAGCTTCGATGTGAATCTAGTATCACGATCAGAGATGATACTCATTGGGACTCCATGCAAGAGAACTACATTATCTATGTACAATTTAGCCAACTTGTCCATTGGATATGTCACCTTCATTGGAATAAGGTATGATATCTTGGTGAGTCGATCAACAATCACCCAAATCGCATCAACGCCTCTAGCTGTCTGGGATAATCCAACGATAAAATCCATAGTAATATGCTTATACTTCCATTCTGGGATAGAAAGTGATGCAATAACCCATGTGGTCATTGCCTTTCCGCCTTAACTTGTTGACAGGTAAGGCACTTTGATACATGTGTCGCCGCATCGGGTTTCATTCCAATTCACTACGAGTTCTTTTTCAAGTCCTTGTACATCTTTAGTACTGTCGGTAAGTACAAAAAATGATGAGCAATGAGCTTCACCAAATATGTCTCTCCTCAACTGGTCATCATGGGGTATACATAACTTATCCCCGAATCGAAGGATACCATCATCCTCTGGCATAGTAAGGTCTGGATCCTATTGTTCCTCTTTCTGAATGCCATCTATCAACTTTTGAATGCTAGTGTCTATATTCCTATGGTTTTGAGTTATAAGGTATAAGTCTGTACTATTCTTGCTGACAAGGCTATTCCTATAATGGCCTTCACTTCTAGTTCCATTTTCTTTTTAGCTACACTTGATTATACTAACACCCGGTATAATACTTCTCACCAACTTCAATCTCCAGAGTCGTTACTCACTCCCTTGCCTCTGGTCTGAGTTATCTCTCCTAATCATCCTTCGGTTGTGGGTGAACAATGGTACTAATCTCAACTATGTGCCTAAATCTTTCATTGTCCTTCCGTAATCTAATTACGAATCTAGGATCCTACAGGATAAGGTCCATAGACTAGGCCCATATACCAAGTTATTCCCAGTATTCCCGGTAGGGTTGCCGATAAATCCTAGGGATGGCACTCCCAAGAGACACGTGGGGCCATAGTCACTAACGAGTTCTAAGAATAGCACTCCCGAAGAGACGTGTGGGGTCAATGCTCAAACTTGATTGACTCTTCCAAGTGATGCTCAAGACCGGGCAAGATCTAAGAATCAACTCTCCTAAGAAACGCTCAGGGTCGATATCAAAATCTCCACCTGACACTCCTAAGTAGTACTTAGGATCGAACAAGGCCAAAGATGAGCACACCCAAGGGTACTTGGGACCAATACTCAGAACTCCAAGTGGCTTCCAAAGAAAGTCCGAGTCAACTATTGAGGTCTAGAGGAATGAAGAAAAAAAATTCTCATCTAATACTAGACTACGTGGAAAGTTCTTCAGAGAGTCTCTTACCGACTACTAATTTACGTAAGTTAGGATTCCTTTTAACGACGATGGAAGAATAAACTAAGTCTTAAATTATAAAATTGATAGTGCATGCACAAGTGATAGATATAAACACAAGGTACCTGACGCAATGAAACTTATCTTAAGGTCACACTAGCAATGTAAGGAAAACAGTGTATGCTAGGCATTAGGGAGCTAGGTAAGGTACCTGTTACTGCGCCCAATGATGACCCTACATTTCCTTTATGCATGGTGAACACACTCCTCAGGGGCTCGCTGCCCCACTGTGGCTGCATGATACCGATGGCCTGTAGATATGGTACATGTATAGGCCTACGGTACGGACAAATCTTTGATACATGCCCCTGCCTCTTGCAATTGAAGCAACGAACATTCGGATTATGTGCCTGAGGTATAGGATTCTTGTTGGGTTCCACCGACTTAAGTGAACTCATACGTCTCTTCCCAGACACTTGTGTTCGAGATGGCACTATTGGCTGGCCCCGCAGTGTATCGACTGCAAGTAGTGTAGTAGGTACGGAGGAATTCTTCGGTACAACTTGCATATGTTGTGCCACTTGGATCCGTGTGTTCACGTTAGCCATGAACTCTTCTTGTTGCTTTCTCATGGCAGTACACATATCCTCTATATATTTATTTTGTTGCAGCCAAAAACTCCTCATCATATCACCCACTATGGTGGTGACATCATCAGCGGTGAGGGGAGGTTGGGCCGCAGGCATGGTAGAGTTAGAAGTCTCGGCTGCCTCCCTTGGTGGGGATGGCAGGCCTCCACCAGTTTGGTTTCGAGGGTGAACTATTCTTGATTCCTGGAGAAGAACCATGTAGACATAAGCACATGTACTTGAATAATAAATAACACGCACTCCTTTGTAAATTATGCGCGACAAGTATGTAAGACATGCACAACCCCTCATTAAATTTTGAATGTCACAAAGGGAGTTGCTAAAAATAATATTTTAGCACTTGATTCGGAGGCGAATTAATGACATTTGGTTGAAAATAATTTTAGAAGGTACGAATTCAACCAGTCTCAAATCAAGTAAGTCTTCCCCATAAAATCAAAATTTTCTTCTTCTTTCTCTTTTTAAGTTTGGATGAACATTTAGGTTCACTGATTTTTTATCTTAGGTTAGGAACCCATGCCTATCCTCGTGCTTTCCTACCCTTAATAGCTTTTATACATAGTATATCCACCATCTAACACACTGTCACACATACTTTGAACCCTTTCTGTTGCCCTAATCAACTTCTCCATCCTAGGGTTTAGAATTTGTTTTTTTTTTTTCCTTTATTGTAATGTTTGATTAGTAGTTGTTTCTTCCTATGATTTCTCATAGATTTACATTAGTGCATTGTCTTATCTTAGATCTTGTATAAACTCCCTCTTTTTGGTCCCCAATGCACATACTCTAAGTTGTGTAGGCAAGGTGCCTGTGGTAATGCCCTTATTTACTTTTCATTGTTTAAGTAAATGATTTACAATCTATTTGCTTGTGTGATCCTTTTCTTCTTTGAGAATGCTAGTATGCCATGACGTAGTCCCCTTGAATTAATGTTGTACCCATACAAATTGCTTTGTATATGGTAAATACAAGTGTAACATACTTGCCTAAATGGCCTTCAAAAATTTAAATTCTAGGGTTAATTATCCTTAACTCAACGTTATGCATGTGCCCTTGCTCCTAATCCATATTGTTATTCTCCTTCAAATCATTCCCTCATTGTGATTTTTTTTTCCACCTTTTGGTTTGTGTAGGTATTGTCATGCCTCCAAGAGCTACAGGTAGAGGTTGTGAGCAGGGCCCATTTTCAAGGAGGGAAAGAGGGAGGATGAGGTAGGGATAGGGAGGCATCACCTCTTCCACTTGATGAGGGTTATTTCGATCCTGGAGGCACGCAACTTCGTGACCCAGATTTGAAAAGTTGTACTATGCGAAAGGGAAGTGAACACAGATGACCTGACATCCTACAAGTGCATAAAAGGTTCGGGGCATAGGGTTGGTTTTCTGTGCTTTGACAATGTGATTCTACCGCTTGAGTTTGTATCAAGGTAGGTTACTCCATTAAAATTCTAATTTATTTGTGTCCTTGAATGAGCTCATGAAAATCCTTGTTCCCTCTTTTCCTTTCATACATATTGCAAAAATCTTGTATAAATCCCTATTTCTATACATTCCTTACGTGTTCTAGTAACTATAAACATGATTCATACATCAATTCAACAATGCAAACATCACAATTCCAATGTCATGGTTACTCATTCTAGTTTTTCTAAACCTAGGGTTTAAATTTGGGGTTTTTGCATTGTATAAAGAGCATGTCTTATAAATACTTGCTTACTTCCATGATTCCTTCTAGATTTATGTAATGTAGTTGATATATATATATATAGTGTTATGAAAAAATATTGTACAAAAGTCCTCTTCTTTTGATTTCAAAACACTAGCTTTATGTTGTGTATGTGGTGTTCAAGAAAATGTACATGTGTACTTTCCTATTATATAAACTAGCTTTTGTAAGCCTTTATCAATTTGTAATCTTCTTTGCATTGAGAGTGCAAGTAGTTATCACATTTGCTTATTATAGTCAATATAATACGTAGAGGAAACTCTAATCTTATTCACATGTATATGTACAATTTTCTTTTGTCTTAAATACGGTCAATATCGATCTAACAATGTTTGGGCTTATTTGGCTGTAATTTAAAATTCTAGTCTTAGTTATTTTAGTTCACCATTATATTTGCACAATTGCTTTTGTCTCTATATCATTGTTTCTTTTTAGACTAATTCCATTGTTGTATTTTGTCCATTTGAAATGTATAGATACTCGCCATGTATCCAAGAGTTGTCAGAAGAGGCCGTTGGTTCTCCAGACACATCATCACCACCAGAGCAGTGATTATAGCTTTTTGTTGCCTATATGGCTGAGATCTCTAAACCCTTTGTCTTTTATTTCCTCAGGGTTTATGGTGTAAATTCCCCCTTTTTACTTGGTTGTAAGTTTGGGTATAATCCCAAGCTAACTTTATTTCTATTATCAATGCATAGTACTTAACTTATTTGAATTTCTCATTTTTTTACTTGTCTCGTTACTATTTGATGTGTTCTTATAAGCTTTTAATTAATCCTATCATATAATAAATCGAATCGGTTGGATCATGAGTTAGCTTAAGGTAGAGCATCGTGCTCTGATACCAAGTTGTCACGCCCAAATTTTTGTACCATCGGAATCCGTGATCGAAGTGTACAAATACGCTCCACACTCCCACCAGGATCACTGATGCAGTATTTAAGCTAACTCATCCACACCACACGTGTTAATTCAAACGACCAGATGAAATATAAATAATCATAATCAGAGTAAAGAAAAATATATGATAACATAAATATATTAACTGTAGTAGTTTATCCAAAGTTATCATTTCATCACATCAAGATGCCAACAGTTATTGATCATTCCCATCAGGACTTATGTATTACATAATATATAGATAATACCTCACTCATGACGGGAATCAAAGTAATAAAGTAGCAAGGTATCAATGCAGTAAAATATAAAGTATAAAATGCGGCCCATGGCCCAAGCTACTATTCCCCCTTGTAGTAAGCCTCGCAATAGCAATCTGATCCATGCTCCCCAACCTCGGGAGCCCACCAACCATCACTAATGCCCTTAGGGACATCATACTCTGAGCCGACCAACTCCACCATACCTGCACCATCATCTAAAAAGAGGTTTCCACGAGGAATGAGCTCCACTGAACCCAATGAGCAAATCAAATCATGCAAATGGCTACAACATTTATAAATGCAATCACAAGGACGGAAACCAATCATGATAAACGAATCCCACAGTGTCCCATACCACTAGGATAATTCGTACATTAAGTTTGAATTATAATAATGCCACATGAGTTCAATTTTATTATTATCCACCTAACAAACAAATGCTTAAGTCTAGTCCAGTACTACTGCAACACCTTAGGTAACATCTGCGGCCCTCCACCTCTCACACACGGATGGCCTATCCGGTGATGTCAAACCCGAGTTGCACTGGGAGCCTGTCGATCCCGGTCCACACATCAGAATCATCGGTCCCAGTCCTCTCGTTGGAATCACTGGTTTACCCAACAAACTCCCAAGTTAATCCCACTGCCACGGTTCCGGTCCTCATGTCGGAATCGCCGCTCCCAGTACCTCACGTTGGTCTTGCTGGTTTCCCCGCGGAGGATTATCCAACACATAAACCCCTGTTGGCAAGGGTGGTTGCACTGGGTATAGTGTCATCCTAACTAGCATACATCTAAGGCATATTAAGGTACATACACGAGCAGGCCAGAGGTCGAGTCCATAGTCCCTCCACATTGGGCTCGTTATCCTCTCGCCCCCTCTAACTTACATGTGCACATTATCCACCTACCAAACAAATGCCTAAGTCGGGTCTAGTGCTACTGCAACACCCTAGGTCGCATCCCTGGCCCTCCACCTCTCACACATGGATGGCCTATCTGACGATGTCAACCTGAGTTACGGTTGGAAGCCTGCCATACACGTGTACGTCCTGTATAGAAAGCCCCCGATATAACCCTAGCTCTCACCCGATTTTGGCGTCCTCTACGGAATTGATCTATTGATAATGGCACCCCAGTTCGTCGGAAGTCACCACTGGTTTTCCAACACCTTACCCCCTGTTGGTAAGGGGTGTAGCACTGGGGAAGTATGATCCTAACCATATGCATCTAAATGAGTAAAGGTGCATACATACGTATAGGCCAGAGGTCGAGTCCATAGTCCCTCTCTGGGCTTGCCATCATCTCGCTCCCTCTAGCTTTACACGCACACATACAATCACAGTATAATTATCGATCCCAAGCCCAGCGCACACTATGGTACTTGGATCCCATCATTCTCACACATTCTATAATCATTAACCGTTCCCGCATTTCAATATAACACCACATCCATTCTCACAACCATATAACCACATTCATTCTCATTCATGTAGCACCATGTTTATCCACATCATGCATCCATACTTTCTCAACACACATTCCCATGTTCATTCTCATCACATATCGTTGTCCATCTCAACACACACACCACATGTTCTCATGCCAATATTGTTTCACATAGAAGAATTGAAAGTATAATGCACCCTAGCATATACGTATAATATGCAAGCATTGCAATCAACATATTCCTTTACAACACATGATCCATTAACCGACCATTCTCGATAACCATTCATGCATGTAAATAAAGGTAAACCATAACTATGAGGCATAACACATTTCAAAAATAGGTTTGGGCATCCGATTTCCTCACCTTGTTCTTCGAATCGATGATTCTAACTAAAATTTTAATTCTTACGTGTACCCGTATGACTTCTCCGGATGGTTGTAGTTACCTAATTTAATATGTTTTAGAAGGTATTAATAGTTGTAGACAACCCTTATTAAAATCCTTCAAAACCCCTACTTAAACATTGTCGAAGTAGGCGAGGTCACTAAAGTAAATTCGATTGTGGTAAACCTGTCAATGCACATTAGTCATCTTTGAACCCAATTTAGAAGGCCTTTCCCTTAGATTTTGCTAATGGTATCTTTATATAAAATGTATCCCTTCAAGTTTAGTTTACAACGCAATTTGAATCGCATTGATTGAGTATGTATTGACCAAGTTATGGTCAAAATAGTGGGCAAAGGTCAGAAAAACGGTAGGAACAGTTTCTGAAAACGGTAGGAAGGCTTCTAGGTTGTTCCTACCATTTTCTTTCTACCGTTTTATTCCTACCATATTTAAGCAGAGAGAAAAAGATAGGAAGGCGTGTTTGAAAAAGGTAGGAAGGCACCTGGGCTGCTCCTACCGTTTTCACCCGAATGCATCTACCTTTTTACATTTATAGGTTCATATTGAATCCTAGGCTTGGGGCTTTGGTTTCATGGCTCAAATAGGTGTATCCTAGGGTTATACCATGCAATTTTAGTTAGAACTATTACCAAAATCTAGGATTTTAGGTCTTACCATCAAGAGGATTTATAAACCCAAACTTACACATGAGATGGGTGATAGATTTGAAATCAATGAACCCTAGCTTATACATTCTTGTGCTAGAGTTGGCATTGATGGACCATCCCATAATAGTAGGGGTTTTTGGTACATGGCAGTACACAAGAGGGGTAGATGTGCCCAATCAAACCTCTATGAGCTATTTGATATATAACCATGGAGGTTTAACCCAAGGTTCTAAGGAGAAACCTAAAATCACAAGCTCTTGGGTTAGGGTTTACCTAATGGTCTTAGGATAACATTTATGGATGCATGGAAGCCATAACAGCTCACTTAGTACAAGCATAGAAGCATTAATGTCCCTTATTGATGGCACTCCCCATTTGGTAGGTAGAGCTCCATCAATGGTAGGACATGGTTCTTCCATGATTCCTTCCAAAGATTGCATAGATAGAGAGAGAGAGGAAAATGAAATGGAGAGGAGTGTACCTACAATGGTGAGGCAAGGTGTAGGGTGTGCTCCTCCCACCTTATTCTTCTTCTTCTTCTTCTTCTCCAAATCGATTTAGGTTTTAAAATTTGGGGGAGAAATGGGTGAATAGTGCAATGGTCTCTATTTAACACCCATGGCCACTAGGGCATGTTTGGTTAGACACTATACTTAGTTTCCTAGGGTATGTTTGGCTAATCACTAACACCTTAGGTCCCTTTTTAAGTTATTGGGCCCTTTAACCAACTTAGGCCTATAGTCCATATAAAAAGAGTAAAGTGGGCCTAATGTCCCTAACCCAGTTTAATGTCATATAGGGGTAGGTAGGTCCCACTCGGTCTAGATAGCGTACATACATACGCTCTGATCAATAACTCCTATAAACCTTCATTACAAGCACCACTTGGGATGAGTTGACTTTAATACCCCTAGACTAAGTTAACATTAAGTAGAGGTAGGTCTCACTAAGGGCTAGGTGGGGCCCACATTCATTTAATCCAGTTTTAAAGTTTAAATGGCCTATTTTTTACTCGGATCGAGCTGAGACTTTCTCCAGTTCACTCGTACACCCTTAAGGGCATAAATACTATGGATCATACGCATCAAATGTCATTAACTACTATGCATGGTTGAATTTAATTATTCATGGTTAGCCACTTATCACTGATCATCCGGGTGGGGGTTCAGGTTCCCCTCCCGATTGACTCCGCACCACAACACGTGCATAGAGGGTAGTCGACAGTTCTACTATGGTAAAAGTATTTCTCATGCTGTCTATCAATAATTCTATCCTTAACTGCTATAGTCCAAGGTCACCGATGTCGTCAGTCATCGGTATCGTAACACTTAATATCAAATTTTCAAATTAGCCCGGATTTTTGGACATGGATATAACAACACCACTCATGTACTATCTGATTTTCGTCATTATAGTGCCCATGCACTACCTGACATCTAATGGCATACATGTTGGATTGCTTTTCCATTTTCATCATGGCTACACATGCATAGGATTGCATTTTCCTGACCAATGCCTTGATCATATACCATCTGAATTCTTATTTCCGTTGTACTCACGTGCAACCTACTCATCCAATCATGGTAGAATTCATATACAGTCTGGTCTCTGATCATTTGGCTCCATTGGACTCGTGTACAGTTTGACCAAGTCCTTAACCACTTCTGCACTCATGTACATTTGGTTTTTCGCATCACTGTTGATTTGATCTTTCGATCATACCAAATCCACTATGGTTTCGCACTCTCGTGCAATTTGATCCTTTTGATCCCTGCTATACTCGTGTATAGCTTAATTCCCCATTGATTCTTTTGATTGAAACTATACTCGTGTATAGTTAGATTACCATTTGAATCTTCTGGTCCCAGCTGTACTTGCGTACAAATTGATTGAACCTTTGACCCTATTGAACCCTGCTATGCTTGTGTGTAGCTTGATCATTCACTGATTCTTTCAATCCCATTATACTCACGTATAGTTTGATCACCCTGTGACCTTTCTGATCCTCACTATAGTTTGATCACCTCATTAATCTTTCATGTACCCGTGTACAGATTGATCCATTATTTGATCCTCCTTGTACTTGTGTAGAAGTTAATCATTGAACTCTTCTAATCCTCACCATACTCGTGTGAAGTTTGATCATCCCATGAATCTTCGGTCACTGTTGTACTCATGTACAGATTGACCCATCATCCTGATCCTCTTTGTACTCGCGTACAGGTTAATCATTGAACTTTCTAATCCTCACTAAACTCGCATGTAGTTCGATTATCCCATGAATCTTTTGGTCTCTATTGTATTCGTGTACAGATTGACCCATCATTTGATCCTCATTGTACTCGCGTACAAGATTGATCCATTATATGATCCTCCTTGTACTCGTGTACAAGTTAATCACTGACTCTTCTAATCCTCACCATACTCGTGTGAAGTTTGATCATCCCATGAATCTTTCGGTCTCCATTGTACTCGTGTACAGATTGACCCATCATTTGATCCTCATTGTACTCGTGTACAAGATTGATCCATTATCTGATCTTCCTTGTACTCATGTACAAGTTAATTATTAACTCTCCTGATCCTCACCATACTCGTGTGTAGTTTAATCATCCCATGAATCTTCAATCTCTGTTATACTCATGTACATATTGATCCGTCATCTGATCCTCTTTGTTCTCATGTACAAGTTAATCATTGAACTTTCTGATCCTCACTATGCTCATGTATAGTTTGATCACACCATGAATTTTTTTATCTCCATTGTACTAATCAATCCTCTGAATCTTTTGATCTCTACTGGACTCACATACAGATTGATCAATCCCTACTGTACATGTGTACAAATTGATCCTTTTTTATCTAAACCCATGAACAATTTATCATCCAAATCATTATTTTATCCAACCTCTACTGGACTCAGGTACGGTCTGATCGCCGTGATCTCTTGATGACTTCTGCACTCGCGTATAATTTTGTCATCGACCATTGTTAAAACTCGTGAATGGCTCACTCCCCAGTAAGCCTTTCAGATGAGACTCGTCCCTCACTGAAACCATATCTTTCCCTCGGAATGACTGGAGTTTGTCGTTCCACAGATCAGCCAGATCGGCTATAAGTACATCATGTCCATGTCTTGGGGTGTCTTTCCACGTACCATTGTCTTGGATTGACCGAAGAGTGACTTTTCAACAGTCGTCCAAATCGGACGAAACTATATCATTCTTTATGATCGGCTGAAGAGTGTTGTATCATTCCCAAGTCACTTTGTAATCGACCAAAGGGTATAGGTGATCAGCCGAAAGGTGTCAAGTAACATCAAATTAATCCCATGCATCTAATATGATTTTCATTCCCCTGTGGGGTAGTCATTTACCATATCCCAATGAAATAATCAATTGTGCTCCTCCAGTACACAAATATTTCTCGGTGGAGCGGTGTCGTGCCGTATCACTCTCAAAACTTGATTCTCGGTCGAGCGGTGTCGTATCACCCTCAAAACTTGATTCTCGATTGAGAGGTGCCATATCACCCTCAAAATTTGATTCTCAGTTGAGCGGTGCCACATCACCCTCAAAACTTGATTCTCGGACAAGCGGTGCCATATAACCTTCATGCATTCTCTATCAGTTAAGTGGAGTCATTTCTGCATTAACTTTTAGCTCGTCTAAACCTTTTTTTAATAAATGATTCCAACTCGTCTGAATCTTTTTCAAGATTTAATGGATGATTCTTCAAAATTTAGCAAGAGATTTCTGACCATCAGAGTCTTTGATTTCTAACCATTTGGGTCGCCTGTTACTCTCAGGACTGGAAGGTCACTTCCCAGAAGAAAATAGAATGAAGACCGTTATCCTTAGACGTGTGACCGAGTGGGTCACCTGATAAAAGAGTGCGGAATAATAGAATGAAGACCGTTACCCTTAGACGTGTGACCGAGTGTGTCACCCGATAAAAGAGTATGGAATAACAGAATGAAGACTGTTACCCTTAGACGTGTGACTGAGTGGGTTACCCGATAAAAGAGTGCGGAATAACATAATGAAGATCATTGCCCTTAGACGTGTGACCGAGTGGGTCACCCGATAAAAGAGTGCGGAATAACAAAATGAAGACCGTTGCCCTTAGACGTGTGACCGAGTGGGTCACCCAATAAAAGAGTGCGGAATAACAGAATGAAGACTATTACCCTTAGACGTGTGACCGAGTGGGTCACCCAATAAAAGGGTGCGAGATAACAGAATGAAGACCGCTACACATTTCATAACTCAATTGCGATGTCATCTCATCGTTACACACTTGGTCGTGATGCCATCTCATCGTTACGCACTCAGTCACAATGTCATCTCATCGTTACACACTTGGTCACAATGTCATCTCATCGTTACGTACTTGGTCGCGATGCCATCTCATCCTAATGCACTTGGCTGCGATGCCATCTCATCATTATGCACTTGGTCGCGATGCCATTTCATTGTTACACACTTGGTCGCGATGCCATCTCATCATTACACACTTGGTCGTGATGCCATCTCATCGTTATGCACTCGGTTGCAATGCCATCTCATCGTTACGCACTCGGTCATGATGCCATCTCATCGCTACGCACTCGGTCGCGATGCCATCTCATCATTACACATTTCTAGATTTGGTTTTTCTCGAGTTTTTATTTTGAGGTTTAGTGAAGGATTTCATTGTGATTAACCGCTTGTTTTGATAACTCTGCCGCCTTTGAGCAAAGCGTCAGCAATACATGCTCTTGGGGACAAAATTAGTTGATCGTTTGTCTTTACCCTTCGGCTGTTGGCACAGGCCTTAGCTAAAGAGGGGCAAACTATAGACACTGAATTTTGTCACCCTCCTGGCGATGATGACAATGGGACACGAACAAGGACAATGGACATCACACCTCTTTCCCTTTCCTAAGACCAAAAAGACAGGGCTCATGGGCCCAAACACATCCAAAACCCCAAGAAAGCCCATTTAAGGCTTAAAAAGTAGGAAGAGGGGGACCACATTGTCCATGGCGCTGTGGACAGTGCCCCCCAGCCCCATGGAGGCCTCCCACGACAGTAGTATACGGAACCACACTACCGCAGAGGGTTACGACATCAGCAAGATGACATCATCCACGGCGCCATGGACGACTTACCCGGCGCCGTGAAAATGGGACACCCCCTATAAATAGGAGGGTCCCCCTCCCCTCATGGAAAGGAATTCCAAGCTTAGGGAGACCCTCCCAATCCGATTTTTGCCCTCTTTCATGCCTTTGTGAGCGAGTTTTGAGCGGTGTTCTGAGTGGTGGGTAGATCCATTGATTACCCACTCGAGTTGTGGGTAGATCCATCGATTACCCACACATCCGAAGAACGATCCCATTCCTGTCAAGTTGTTAGTCCATCTGTGTACGGATAACGAAAATCCCCTTGACAGCCGTTATTCTATCCATTTACAGATAACGAAAAGACATCCAGAGAGCCGTTACCCTGTCCAAGAAACCAGGTGTTGGTCCATTCGTCCGTCTCCTCCTGAGCCAGGGGACCATCAAGATTTGAGGTATACCCCTATGAAGGTATAATTATTGCATTTTTTGTCGTTACAATGTAGTCTTTTGTGTTTTCCCATTTTAATGTATATATTATAAATATAGGTATAATGTACATTAGCTAGCCTCATTGTCATAGAAAGAGAGAATATTTGCCCCTTCAACATCTATAATAGAAAGACCGGTTTTTGCCGAGCAAGATGGGTGCCTAACACCTTCCAACGCTTATAACTTGACCCCTTACCTGAATCTCTAACCAAACCATATGGAATCATGTAGCCCGTTTCCGTTCGTAACGGATAGGGCTACACCCATTGGGTCCTAGGCCCTAACCCTAGGTGCCGACTCCTCATTTTATTTTAATATTTTTTATGAAGTATGAGCCTTACCCCATGATAATGTCTCAAAATGATACCCCCACTATACAACACCAGTAGTCTTTCACCAATAAGGCTGAGGAAACCCCATCACCGGGGACCGAGGCACTTACAGTCATGAAGAATGATGTCAGGGTTAAAGGACTTGGTGCCTACATAGGTAATGGGAAGGGTGAGACCATTAGGGAGGCAGACAGGGGATACGATGGATGTGGATAAAGGATCGGTGAGATGAGAAAGGGAGTTGGTCATGTGGTCAGAGGCCCCACTATCGAGTATCCAAGGAGTAGAAGACATACCTGAAACAGAGAAACAAGACACTTGGCCAGCAAGATTGGCACTAGCGAGTGAGGTACCAGTATTAAGAAGTGAAAGGAACTATTGCACTTGATCGGCCATGAGACCCGTGGAGGAGGACGAACCGTGTGGGGCAGCATTGGCCGCAGGGGAGGCATCACGGTTTACTAAAGAGCTTTGAGAGGGACGGCGATTACGAGCTTTATGGCCAGGCAGGTAGCCGTAGAGGGGCCGCTCGGGTATGGCCGTATGCCTTGCAATGATTACACCAAGGACGCCCTTTGCCTTGGCGTGGAACAGAAGTATTGGAACCGCAATGATCGATACAGGTGGGATGTGCCTGCCCGGCTACCATGGCGGCGGAGTCTAAGCCTGCAGATGGGATGGAGAGTGCACACTGCTGCTCCTCTTGAAGGAGAAGATGATAGGAGCGGTTGATGTTAGGGAGAGGGTCCATGGTGAGGATTTGCGAACAGAGAGCCTTATAACTATCAGAAAGACCCATAAGGAACTGGTAAACATGCTCCTATTGAACACCAGAATGGAGAGTAGCCTGGGCCCCACACGTGCAAGCAGGAATAGTAACATATGAAGAGAGTTCATCCCATAATAATTTTAGGGGAGTGAAGTAAGCAACCAACGTATCAATACCCTGTTGAATGGGGGCGAGAGAATGTTTGGGATGAAAGATGCATGGAGCATTGCTGCGAGAAAAGTGCTCTTCAAGGTCCTTTCAAACGGCAGCAGTAGAATCAACATAAATAATGCTATCAACAATAGTGCATGAAAGAATATTTAGAATCCATGAAAGAATCATGAAGTTGTAGCATTCCCAAAGTGGAATGGCAGAGAGAGGGGTCATCGGCTTGGGAAGGGAACCATCAACGAACATCATTTTGTTCTTGGCAAAAAAAGCCATACGCATGGCCCAATGCCAAGTGGGATAATTGTCTCCAGTAAGAGGAGTGGAGACTAGGATAGCACCCGGATTATTGGAGTGATGAAGGTAATACAGAGAAGAAGGATCAAAACTAGGACCGCCAGTAAAAGTGGGTGTAACCTGAAGTGAAGAAGTCTCATCGGCAACGTCGGAAACAGTTTTTGGATCGCCCATGATCGTGAGAGATCAAAGCTAGAAGAAAAAAAATTGTAAGAAAGCTTTGAAAAAAAAAAAGGAGTTCAGAGAACCTGCTCTGATGCCATGTAAAATATGGGAATATGAGTTGAATACTCAGCAATTATCTTATTAGACTTCAATAGTAATATATACAAGATTACAATGAAGAAGAAATATAGAAAGAAATATTAGATTGGAGACATGGAGACCAAGAGAAGAATTCATTATGTATGGGGCCCATAATCACATGGATCATTCCAGAAAAATTAGCATCGCATCTCATGTGAAAACATATACCCAAAACCAATTTGTTCACATGTGGGTGAAGGGAAGGATCTCTTCACCCATCATCATCCTCCAATCCGTAATACCATTAAAAATAAATAAATATTCTCTTTTTGCAAAAATTTTCTTTTTGTTTTTTTAAATTTTTCTAGAGGGAAAAACACTGCCAAACACCCCAAGCAGCAGTCGCACACAAGAGCACAACTGGGCAGCAACACTGGGCGCATGCAGCCTACGCAGAGGCAAACCGCGCGCAGGCTGCAGCTTGCATCGTACACCCGCACGCACGAGGTGTAGGCCGCGGCCCTGCTGTAGCTGCACACCGAGCTCGCGGGCCAGGCGCAGGCCGCAGGTGTGCAGAAGCAGCAGGTCATGCGCAGTGAACCTAGGTACATCAATTTTTTTTTATCTGGAATAAAGGGTTTTAACCCTATGAGGGAATAAAATAAAATAATCACAAAATTAAAATTTCCATCATCATACATGGTCAAGGTTGTTACAACAACGATAACCACCCATGTGCACATGGCAAGGTTGTTACATGAATTACTACCTTGTAACCACCCATGTGCATATGGGAAGGTTGTTACAACCATAATATCAGCCCATGTGCAATCATCCATAACCATATTCTATTATGAATATTCCATTAAAAAGATTGCATTCCATAACAATAATTACATACAATTAATTATATGATATCCATGGGCGAAAAAGGTGGCTCGATACCACACTGTAGGCAATGCTATGGTCCATGGGATCATGGTGGTTCACTTTGGTAAACCAATAAACAATATACTATGAGTTCCCAACTCTTGGGATCTCCAGGGTTGTCCCCAAGGCACTCCGAATTTGTCTGGACATCCTATCTTCAATTTTTAGGGTTTTCCATGGTTGCTCATGGGCACCCTACTGTGAACCTATTAGGGTTTGGTATGATAAACCAATGCCCAATCCATCCCTTTGATGTCCCATAAAATTATGGGATCCATGTCAAAAAGAAAAACCACATCTCTATTCCATCCCATGGAAAGAAGGATCCATCCCATACCCGAATGCACAACGGAAAGGAATCGATTTGGGTTTCTTTCACATCCCATGAACAATCATAAAATTAAAACACTATTTATGGTATATGTATACATGCTTGTATGTTAAAAACCTATTATAAGTCTAAGCAAACATAATGGAATAGATTAGACTAAATAAATAAGCAACTTTAGGCAAGAAGCTTCATACAAACATTTAACCAAGTACCTTCATTCATATATAGACATAGATTGAGGAAAAAGCTAATAAGTACCCAACTTTAGTAAAAGATAGAGTATTTAGGGACAAATCAGCATAGAATACCTATTTATGAACTAATATGGCTTAAAACAGTAAAAAGAACCAAGAAAAAGAGTAAAAGAGACCATAGGGACATTTTCTCAAACACTTACTGTGCGCAGTGAATGTTTGAATAGGAAACATGTTGAAAATGAAAGAAAAAGGTAAAAAAAAATAGGTAATAGACAAGTACATTATGCTAAGATGAGCAAAGAGAAGAAAAATGTAAAGGAAAAGTACAAGGACTTATTCCATTCACGAACATGGAAGAAGTGTAGAGAAACCTAGCTAAAATCTAAAGAACAAGCAAAATGGGAGAGAAGAGTAAGATTAGGATGCTTACCTTTGGTTAGGAGTGCAAGACTTTGTGTTTGGAAGCCTTCCTAAGCCTTGGAGTACCTTTAGAAAGCCTCCTTTAAGAGTTCTTAGACTTAGAGAAGAGAATAGGAAAGCACAAGGCCGAATGGGACTTGGGACATAAAAATTTCAGGGATTCACGTTTTATTTAAGATTTGGTCACTACAGAGTGAACCGGTCGATCGGTTCAACCTGGCAGTGAATCAGATTAGATTTCTGCTGTGAATCCGGTTGGGCTTTGAGTCTTAAAAATGATTCTAAAAATCATTTAATAAATACTTAAATAAATATTATATAAATATACTATAATATATCAACTAAAATAGTATATATAATAATAATAAAGAAATATAATAATAATAAAACAATATTATTATATTACTTAAAAAATACATATAAAAGAAATAAAATAAAATAAATATGTTAAAGATAAAATAAAATTTTATTAAAAATATTTGTATATTATACGCAATTGATACACGTGTATTGTATGTAAGTATATGAATATTAAGTATAAAAAATTATATACATAGTGCTTTATAATAATTTTGGTCTATAATTACACTTAATATTAGTACATGTGTAAGTAATAAATGTTATTTAAATATTGTACTTGTATATATCATTATTATTTTATTAAGCTATATTATGTTGTATGATTATGTGTTCTTTTTAGGAATTCAGGATGTTGGCTTAACACACAACTGCCATTCGAAATGAGTTATGTGTTAAGGCCAATCGAGGAGTATAATTACAACCTCGAAAACATCGATGAGTTGAATCGAGTGCTCGAACTACTCACCAATGATCGCTTGTATCTTCAGTCAATTCTTTGGAATGACGGCAAGTCCTTGATGACCAGGGACTTCTACATCATCGATCAAAGGGTAGAACACCTTCAGTTCCATACCACTCACATCGAATCTATCCTCCACAGATGGGCGGATAAACTTCAAGGCCTTCCTTGAATTCTGTTAAGTATGATGAATCATACTTTACTGTTCTTACTATTTTGTCATTACTGTGCACTCTGTTATATCAAACTGATGCATGTGCTGATAATTTGATGTTTACCTTCTTATCTCAGCTGATCATTATGGACCCACGGCCTCCTATTACATATCAGAGGCATGGTGCACAGGGACGTACACAAGCAGCCCCTTCCTCTAACCCTGCCCATAATGATCCTCCAGCTGGGGGTGCACAAGGGAACCCTCCTGACATGCCTATGCACAATGTTGCTGATCTTGTTAATACAATAATGGAAGGTAGCAACAGCAAATGCATCAGATGATCACTGACATAGGTGATCAATTCCAAGTAGTAATTAGGAATGTATAGACTCCGCAGGCAGCTCCTACAGCCCCTGCTGTCCCTCCTCCTCCTGTAAAATAGCATGATATTGAGGGACGTATGATAGAGAGATTTCTTGAGATGCAACCGCTTACTTTTGCCTAGATTAGTAGAGCTATCTTGCTACCCGTTAATAGCTCATTTAGTTTAATACTTGTACAGCTCATGTAGTTTAATAGCTTTATATTCTTTGCATTAGACTGCATATGAATTAGGTTGCATTGGCATACTGCATTGCATTGATATTTATTTGATACTGTACAATTGATGATAATGAAGCACTGTTTACTTTACAATTGGTCTGAACTTACATATGCCATCATGAATTAGATTGCATTAGGTTAGGATATATATATTATTACCCCATACTACATCCCTTACCAACAGGGGAAGAGGTGTTGGACAACCCGTGGTAGGTCTGAAGGGTAATACCAGGATGCCATTCACTGTCCCATGTTAGCGTGCACACTTTGCTGTTGGAACAACAGTAAGGTTGGTCATTGGGGTTCTGCTAGGGTCAGATGTATGATGCCTAAACTGGCGGGTCCTCACCATAGTAGAATGGTTTCGCTCGGGTGACCGATGTCAGGTTATGTGTTTCTGGGACCGAGGTTAGCATCTACTACAGTAGTAATTATACCCCATATGACTTAGTTTCCATGATAGGAGCATGCTAGATTGGAACATTTATCATGGATTATTATGTTGTGTTTGTATGCATTTCCTTACTGGGCTCGGTGGAGCTCACCCCCGTGGATCCTCATATTTTTCAGATGAAACTACTCTCGGTGTTGCTGGTATTTCTATGGGGACTCCTTCTGCTCTGGATCTTCCTACTGCTCATAGAGTTGATTCTCCTCTACTGGTGGAGCATAAAGCTTCGTGCTCATGTGACCACTGCGCCTTCTCCTGATCTTCCTGATTGATCAGGCTATCTCTACCCCTTTTTGTTATAACACTTTTGTAAAGAGTACTGTATATAAGTCTTGTGGGTTTTTGGGTTACTTTTGAGAACTTACCTTGTAACCTCAAAGTTTCTTTTGAATATATATACATATCACTGTTCAGTTTAGATCTTCTTTATTACTGTCTTATTCTTATATTAAATTGCTTCCGTTGCATTTAATTCTGTTATCTGTGAATAAGACTTGTGAATAGAGTACAATACTTGCGATCCTGGTGGGTTGGTTGGATGTGAGACACATCCAGTCACACTTGGCCCTTACAAACTGGGCCGGGGTGTGACATAATGTATTGTTACACATAAAGAATACATGTAATTGATCAAGTGTAGGGACCAATAGGTGAATTTATTCCCCACCATGAGGCAGCTAGTAGCATTTGGTATCACTTCTATGGAGTGATTTTAAAGGTTTTGATGCTCAATGGAACAAGTTTAGTGCAAATTCTATTGTTTGACATGATTAAAGAATTTTTTGTACTATTTTATGCTTTGAAGTGACAAATTGCAAAGATGATACATAGTATATATTATTCATTCTCTGCAAAAATCACTAGTCAAAATCAAAGAATCCTTTCTCAGAGGAATCTCTTTAAGCAAATGAAAGGGATACCAAGAAGATAAAGAACAGATGACCATGGCTTTTCTGAGAGAATGGATGACCAGCCAATCAGCTCTGAAGTTTCCTTCCCAACATATTATCTCAGTGAAGGATCTGTGTAATGTGTATCCTATAAAATAGAAGAGTCCCAATTCTCCTTGAGCAACAGCCAAAAACACCCATTTGTATTCACATCCTCAGCCAGGTATACATGATTCCCATATTCCCAATCACTGTATTATATCAAAGACAATGCCCCAACTAACCAACCAAAACTCTACTGGTAAAGCACAGTTTGGATCCACTGGTAAAGCCTATTATGTCAGGAAACCACCAATTCAAGTGTGCAATCAAAGTATATGAGACTGAGGGTAATGAGTCCAGATCAACAGTTTGATTGGCTTCAACACAATCCCAGGTCTTGGCTATTTTCATGACAAACCAGGGGTTGAGAAGATTGTTACTTTTTACGTTCCAGCAGACTGTTATAGTCATGAGACCCCTTTTATGATATTTCAATTAGGGAAAAGGTTATCTATGCTGCTAGGGTAGGGTACAGTAGCGTCTTTTTGTCTATCTCTCTTCTCAAATGAAATGACTTTGCTACTTTCCAGTGCCAATTCTGTTTTGTCCCATTTTATTTGTTGTTGAAACTGTCTTTTATAACATTCCATAATTTACTTTTCACTTTCCATAGTGATGTTGGACTGTTGGTGGCCTGTCTTGAATTTATACTTAGCATGTAAATTTATTTCACTTTCCACAAATTTTGTTGATCTGAGGTTTTTCATTGAGTCCTATTAACATGATTCATTAATTTGGAATTGTAGGTGTTTAGATATTACTTCTTTCTTACTCCACTAAAATGAAATGGGTTACAACTGAGATGAGTGAGTCAAATCGGGGTACTTTTGTACCAGATCCCTCTGATAGTACTTCAGTACCACAGACACAGGGACCTTCTGAACCTTCTGTTAGTCAACAAGTAGAGAATCATGATAATGATGATAATGTTGACAATGTTTCCCAAGTAAGTAAAAGGGCCAAGGCTAGGTCATCAATTTGTTGGACAAGTAATTGGTTCAAAATGGTCGACCCCCAGAAATTTCCAGATGGAAAGCCCAGAGCAGAATGCACTAAGTGTGGGCAAGTGTTTATGGCTCACCCCCAAAAAAATGGGACCATTGATTTAAATAATCACATGAAAAGGTGTCCTAAACGTGATAACAAGGACATAGGCCAGATGATTTTGCAACCATCTGATGGGAATGTGAACTTAAGGAATTTGAAGATTGACCCCAATACTGTGCGAGACATGATTTTGACTTCAATGGTAAGAAATAAACTCCCTCTAAGATTTGTAGAGTATGAAGACTTTAGGAAATTGATGTTATATATCTATCCTGATTACTCTCCTATAAGTAGAAATACTCTTTTAAGTGATATTCATAAGGTGTTTAAGAGGAAGAAACATTCTATAAGAGAGGCGGTGAAAAATTCTGCTGGAAGAATGTCAGTCACTACTGATTTGTGGACCTCAATAGCAAATGATGGGTATATGACACTTATTGCCCACTATATTGATAATTCATGGGTTTTGCATAAGAAGTTGATCAAGTTTTCTATATTGGCACCTCCACATTCAGGTGCTAATATTTGTGAGGCTATTCCCAAGATATTGATTGAGTGGGGGCATTGAAGAGAGAATATTTTCGGTGACAGTTGATAATGCGAGTGTCAATGATTTGGGAATTAGTTATATGAAAACAACTTTGAATGCAAAGAATGCACTAGTTTGTAAGGGAGAATTTTTTAATGTTCGATGCTATGCTCATATTTTGAACCTTATAGTTCAAGATGGCATCAAATTAATTGATGCATCTATCCAAAAGGTTCTAGATAGTATTAAATTTGTTAAGAGCTCACAAGCTAGGAAGTTAAAGTTTCAAGAATGTTGCGAGCGCTTGACTTTGAATACCAACAGGGGCTTGCATGGAGATGTAACCACAAGATGGAATTCAACATTCCAAATGCTTAGTGATGCTTTGTATTATTGGCCAGCATTTGACACTTTGGAATTTTCAGAACAGTCCTACACATTAAGCCCTACCGAGGATGACTGGGAAAAGATAGAAAAAATTTTAAAGTTGTTAGAGCCATTTTATGAGGTCACCAAGGTTCTCTCGAGTTCAAAGTATCCAACTTCAAACCTCTATTTCCATACTATGGTGCTCATTTATTTGACTTTAAATGATGGATCATTCTTAGATGAGTTCATGATAGATATGATACATGCCATGAGAGCCAAATTCAATAAATATTGGGAAAAATACTCATTGGTTTTATCAGTTGCTGTCATTTTGGATCCCCGTTACAAGTTATCGGTTCTTAGGTGGGCATTTAATGAGATCCATCATGGAAAGACCAACTTAATGAATGAGGAGATTGATCGGGTGAAAAGTGCTTTGGAAAGACTTTATGGGGAATATAAGAGCATGCCAAAAGATCAAGGGTTTTCTTCTACTGCTCGTGTTGGTGATGTTTCAGCTCGTTATGCACAGGTATATTACTTTTTGACTATCTAATATTTTAACATATGATTGACATTTCACTAGTTTTTGTGTTTAATGGTGCCTTCTTTATCTCTTTTTGTAGGATTATCTCTCTTTTTGTATTCAGGATAATGATGTGGTCACCAATGGAAAGTCTAAATTGGAGCAATATCTGGAAGAGCCACCCAAAACTTGGGTGGCTGAATATAATGTTCTTGCATATTGGAAGTCAAATCAGAGCATATTGGAAGTCAAATCAGAGCCAATACCCTGATTTAGCTCAGCTGGCCTATGATATATTGGCAATTCCTGTGTCCACAGTTGCATCTGAGTCGCCATTCAGTGCTGGTGATAGGGTTATTGATAAATACTGAAATAAATTACTCCCTAAGAATGTTGAGGCTTTGGTATGCCTCCGTGATTGGATGTTCGATGTGAATTATGGAGGTAATATTTTTTTTTCTTTTAATCACTATGTGCATTAGTGCATATCCTTATTTTACAAGTTCAGAGAAATTACTTTAACTTTTTTTTTTGTTATAACTGAACCGGATCTAGATCAAGATACTGAAGAATTATCTGATGCATTGGGAGATGTTTTTACAATGTATAATGCTTATACTGTAGCGCATACAACTTCTAACCCCACTATTATTAACTAATTATCAAGTGCAATGTGAGTTTCTATCTTGGAACTTTTCTTCATTTGATTGATTGTCTCTTTCTTTAGTTATCAATAAATGGATCTTTAAGTAGCTATTTGCCTACTTCAATTGCTTTTGTTCGACTTCTCAAATGGTTATGTAAATTCTGTTCAACTTCCAATTATCAACTCAAATGTAATTTCTTTTGTAAACTATTTTAGCCTTCTGATTTTGTTTCCCTCTTCTAATTTAGTTGTTGATCTCTCTGTTTTCTTCTCTAGGTTTGAGTGTGCAAGACCTGTAAAAATGGGTGGAAGTGGACTATGTACTACGGAGACATTAGAGCAAGAACTTTATTTTTCTTATGTCAATTTGTTTAGTTGTCAGTCAATGTTCCATCACATTATCTGAGTTGATAATTGGAATATATTAGCAGGTATTTGGCTTTTGATCTATTGTTGCCTTGTTGGGTGTTGTTTCAAATGTGAATCTTATTGTATTCATTCTGATTGTTATATTGGTAAACAGGGATTTAGTTCATAGTATATCGGTACTGATATTGGTCTGCCCTTAAGATTCTGATATCTTATTTTTGTACATAGGCTATATAAAGGACATGTAGCCTATGTTCATTATGTTGGTTGCTGGCATGCTGCATCCCACAAGTGAAACAAAGGGAAAGGGAGCAAGGTAGGGTGGGGATAAATGTCATTAATGGCATGGTTCAAGTATGCGTAACCATGCCCAAATGAAGAAAAGCTCATAGCCACAATATGGCATTCTTTGATTTATCAAAAAAATTTGGCATTCTTTGTGTTATTGATCCCATATTCCCATATTCATAATTTCATATGATAAAAACGTTTCAATAATGAATAAAAAATTGGTTCCAATATCGAATAAGCATCATTTCTAATACCGGTAAAAAAAAATGAATTTCAAACCATTTCAGATCGAATTTATACTATTTTTATACCCTTTTTTTATAAAAACCAAATTTATACCATTTTTGTACCATATGCATACCATTTTCATACTGTATCGAAACCGTATTATAGTGGTACGGTTACGGTATTAAAAATAGAACTCCTAAACAGTACGGTATGGTATCGGTATTGAGTACCTATTTTTGGTACCGTACCAGTTGACAAGCCTAATTGTAATATGCATTAATAAATTATATAAGTACAAATATTTAACATTAATACAATGATATTTCACAAAAGTATAATTACATAAAACAATACTTATGTCCTTTGACATTTTAAGTCTATTCTATTTTAATTTATTAGTATATATATTATTTATATAACTATAATATAGTACTTTCTTTTATAGTTTTTAATTATATTTTATTTTGATTTTTATTTTAAATTTTTGTGTAAGTTTTAAGTCAACCGGATTTAGGGTTTTATACCCTACGGATTCAGGGTTGAAGTCCTACGGTCGACCGTAGGGCTTCACAGTGGCCTACCTGAGATTTTAACCCAACTGGATTCACACTAAAAATTCGATCGGATTCAGGCTTCGGGTGAACCGGTCGACCGGTTCACGAAACAGTGGCTTACCTTTATAAAAACGTGATTTGTTTCTTTTCATTTCACACTTTAGTCTTTTCTTCTCCAATCTCTCTAACTCTCCAAGGAGCTTGCCTAAGGTTCTCTAACTTATCTTGGAAGGCTTCCAACCTCAAGAATCTCTCCTCTAAACTAAATGTAAGTGTTCTAAACTCATCTTTCCCAATCTCATGTCTCCTTTCAAAAACCTAGCTTAGGTTTTTATTCTTTTTCCTAAGTTCTTGAGCAATGTATCAAACTTTACTTTTCTTTGTATTTCTTCTTAGATTCTTTCATGTTTGTGTATATAGTGCCCTCCTCTCTTTCTCTTTCTCATCTTCAAGGATTTTTATCATTCCTATGTTCTCTATACTTGTAATGCACCAACAGTGCACACCAAGTGTTTGATAGAATGTTTTAAAGACCCTTTTAGCCTATTTCTTACCTATTTTAGAGTCTAATATATTTGTAATGTTAGCAATCTCACTCCTCTATCTTCCTTTCCATAAAATTGCTCTTCTTATTAGTTTTCCTATGTCTATTATCTCTTTATCTAATCATGTATTAAAACAATGCACACTAAGTGTTTGATAAAATGTTTATATGAGGTTTTTTGCCTCTGTCCTTGTTTATTTTGAACCCAATGCATCCTTAAGTCTTCTTAATACATATACATACAAGTTGTTATTAGTATTCTTATACTTATACACACTATGGTAACCATATGCACACAAGCCTATTACCTATACTTCACATTTTTATGCAACTCATACAACCATTTCATTTGAATAGTTGCTGTCTCATTCTATTCATGCTAGCTTAAACACCCAATTACTTTATCCTTCTAATGATTTTCTTATTAAAATGCAGCAATCAACATAGATGGCTGCAGCCCGAGGTAGAGGTGGTTGAGGGAGGGGTGGAAGAGGAAAAGGGGCTGCAAATCTTGATGCCGAATTCGAGCCCTTGTTCTTCCGTAATGCACAGGAGAAAATTAGATACGGGGAGTACTTCATGGAGCGATCTATAGAACTAGAGCGCGGGGTAGTTCTCGAGCATTTGACAGCATTTAAAATCCAAGAGAGGTTTGAGAATCAAGGTTGGCTGCCAATGATTCAGCCGAAACGCCATTGTTATCCCCGCCTTGTCCGGCTCTTCTACAGTAACCTAGCCTAGAGACATGAGGGGGGTGACTTCTTCGTGAGAAGTTATGTCAAGGGCAAGGAGATCTTCTTCAGGTCGGGCAACTCGCCCAACTATTAAATATATCCAATAAAGGGGAATGGAGGTACTGCCCTCCAAGGACTAAGACTACGGAGTTCCACTCTCTTGTGGAGATACAGTGGTTGTTTTCCATGCTCACCAACGAAACTTCTTATGAAAGAGTGATGTTAGAGTTGGATTTCATCCCTTCATCTCGGGTGCCCTTGAGGATCTCTGGCCATAACGTCTCCCAGAAATTAGGCCATCGCACTGAGCTCTCTTCTATGCAGGTTCTCACCACCTATTGTTTATACACAGGATACCAGATCTGCTTGCCTTACGCCATCATGCGTACTATGTCGTACTTACATGACCATCCCAGAGGTGGAAATTTTCTTTTTGGAAGATTACTTACTAAGATCTTCTGGAGGTTTAGGGTCCCACTTCTTGATGAAGAGCCCTTGACAAAGAAGGTTTTAAATGTCAACCGGGTTACTTTGATCAAGATGCACATTTAGATGCCACCATTCTCTCCTGAGCTAGGCCACCTTGATTGCACAGAGACAGGACAGGCCGGAGTGACAGAGGAGATACCCATTGAGGAGGAGGGAGAGGATGTTCATATGGAGATGCCCGGTGACCTCCCTATTACTACTCAGCCTACAGCACCACTTGGATATCTGGGTGCTTCCTCTTCTTCTGCTGCCCCACGCATTCCAGGCGATGGTACCACATGGGGACAGATCTTCAGTCTCCTTGACAGCTTGGAGAGGGCTGTACACCAGGGTTTCTCACAGTTAAGTGGGCGAGTGGGTGCAGTGGAGGCTCAGTTGCTAGAGTGGAGATCTCACTTTTCAGGGTAGGCACCACCACTACCACCATAGCCATGACTACCTGATGACTGTCATCCTTACTGTTTCTAGATTTAGGATTTTAGTCTTCAATCTTTATAAAGACAAATCAACTTCTTCAAGTTTTTTACTTCACAAATGTAACTTGATCAGCACACAATGCTAAAATTTTGTACTTAACATCTTGTAGATATATATATAAGTTTATATTTTATTTTTCATTACATTTTTATACTTCACTATTCTTTTATACTTATAGGTTTTAGTTGAAGCTTTTAATTTTTTATTCTAAAGTAGACTCACCTTCAGGCCAATGAGTCTAAGATGCTGTTGTATTATGATTTAGGTTGTAAACAGGAGTAGAGTACAGTTGCTCTGATACCACTAAAATGTTACACCCCGGCCCGATTAGTAAGGGCAAGGTGTGACCATCCGATGCCAACTGGCACCCAAACAATCCACCAGGATCATAAGTGCAGTACTCCCATTCACAGTTCATCAAACATAGTAAATCATCGCAGCGGAAGAGAAATAAACAGTAATAATAATAACAATAAATAGAGAAATCAAGTGATAACTAGATATTTATATTAACTAAACTTTGTATTACAGTGATAATGTTCTCACAAGATACTTCCCAACAAAAGTATAACAGTATCTGTAAAGTATACTACACAAAAAAAATTTATAAACACAAAAAGTAATAGCCTGCTCCATCAGGCCAATCATGAGAAACGCGCAAGCATCACATCCACAGGATGCTTCATGAACTTCAAAGTCTTGCATCGTATGACCCTCATCGGTGTGGAAGTCCAAAGCAGAAACAAAACTATCATCTAGTTTCTTAGAACCAGTAGCACTATCTGAAAAAGAAAAGGTACCAGCGGGGGGGAGCTCCATTGAACCCAGTAAGGGAAACATGCAAACATGTGCATATAGTCCATGATGCATGACCTAAAACTAAGAATGCTACTAGCATCAATTCTAGGTCTCATGAGGTATAAATGCTACTGTAATAGGTATGATATTCTCAATCACGGAATGAACTCATCAGTCTTTCCAAAAATACCATTCTACTACGGTGGGGACCCGTCAGTTCTGGAATGAACTCATCAGACCCCAATGAATCCCCAATGATAACCCTACTATTTGTTCCCATTCCGGTATATACCCTTCAGACCTAGGACAGTGAATGATATTCCGATATGTGCTCTTCAGATCTGCCACGGGTTATCCAACACCTCACCTCTGTTGGCAAAGGTTGTAGCATTGGGTTCATGCCAGTCCTAACCATATGCATACTATCATGATGACATATGAATCATTATCAACTAAGAGAGTATTTTCATTTCTGTCCAACAATAATAATAACATCAATTCAAGAACATAAGTAATTTTTATGCATATGCATCACGTAATGCATTCTAATAACATGCATCATCTAATGCAAAGAAGGAAAAATCTATAAAACTATATGAACAGTATAATAATATGTTGTATGACATGACACACATTAACAAATAGAAATTAATCCAACAAACACACTGAAATTAAGTCAAATCCCCTTACCTGTATTAGAGAAATATCCTAGCCAAATGAAGCTCCAATACACTCAAACTACCCCACCACTTGATGATATTATAGCCTATATAAACATTACACATAATGTATTAGGTCTAACATGGCCCTAAGTAAAAGGCCCAAGCATACAAGAATCAAAACTAGGTCTATGGGTAGAACCGGATTCAGAGTTGGCTGAATCCGGTCGGCCGTAGGATTCAGCTAGATGAATTCAGTGGCCAAACCAATGGCTATTTTAGGTCTTATTTTTGCTGGATTAAACCTTGTACAGGTCCCCATCACCCAAATTGAATTAGGGCTATACAAGGGTATAGTCTTGGGTCTAAAATGACCCACTTGTATGAAGCATCCATCTAATGGTTGAAACCCTAGAAAGGATTAAAGGAAATTTCTGAGTTTTATAGGTAAATGGGCAGGTATGTATGGAACTAAAAGGATTAGGGTTCTAATGGGTTGGGTGATGCCCTAGAATGGTAGATTGGTCTAATTAGGTTAGGATTTAGGGTCATTAACAACCCCTAACTTAGGGTTTCTTATGCTAGGGTCGGTATGGGTTATGAACCCAGCTGAAACCAAAGAAGAAGGGAAGAGATTGATATTTCAACATGGCTTTGGTGACCTACCAAGCTATTTCCATGTCCAATTTTGGGATTATACCATCTATTATCGAATCCCTAAGGTTTGGGCTAAAATGAATTACAAATCCAAGAAGAATTCAGCAAGAAATTAGAGAAGAGATTGAGAAATCAAAGTTGGGGTTGGGTTATCTACCTGAAATTTGGGTGGAGATGATGGTGATAGCCCCAATTCCAAGCTCCAAGTGAAATCCCCAAGTTCCAAATGATCAAACCCTAGCTTTCCTTCTCTTCTCTTCTTCCTCCTTCTCTTTTCTCTTCTTTCTCCTAAGCTGAATTCGTTTCTTAGCCTTAGATAGGAAATGAAGTGAATAAAAGCTAAGTCTTATATTTATAGTAAGGCCCTACTGAGGAGTGTTTGGTTTGGGTTAGGTAGAATTAGTTTTAGGAAATGTGTTTCTCAAAACAAATTTTAAAAATAATTATTTACTCAATTCAAATTTTTAAGTTATGATTTAAGCCTTAATAGGCCATAAAGGTGGGTCCGAGTATGCTGGCACATAGGTAGCCCCTGACTACAGTTTGGGTGTGGGATCCACTAGGAAAAAATTACCATTCTGCCCCTAATACATTAATTAAACTATTATACCATACACATATATATAAGAAATAGATTATTACCTATAATCTGGCCTAAGAGATTGTGAGGTTCTACATATGCTAGATCCAGCATGTTTGGCATATGAAGCTGATATGTTGGGACCTGGCAGGATTCTCAGACTCAAGGATATCTAGCAGTGCTGGCTCCTCGGAATCCTCCATAGGTGAGTCAATGGATTGCTCCGAATCCACCACTAACGTAGCCCACAACATAGAGGCAAGCATAGACTCTGACCTAGAACTTATAATCACACAAGTTTAAAAAAGTTCAAATTTGAGGTGGGTTTCACATCTGTTCTTGTCACTGTTGTGCGTAGAGCGCAAAGGTGCATAGTAGAGAGAGAGAGAGAGAGAGACAGAGAGAGAGAGAGAGAGAGACAAGCGTGCACGTGCTAGGGCCATAAAAGGGAGCAGCCGCACCAGGCGCATGGCAACAGGGAGCAGCCACGTGAGGTGGCAGGGCATAGGTGTGCAACAATGACAGTTTGTGGTGGTGCATGCACATTGCCATGGTAGCGTGCACCGTCGCTGTTTGCGAATCTCAAGAAAACTCCCAAAAAAATTTCTCCTAGCGAACCAAAAACCTAATGGCTTTGATACCAATATAAACAAATATTGAATCTCATAGATACAGTTCGGGTGTTACCTAAAGATGGGAATGCAGCTGAAATAGGAATACCAAGGTATAATGGTTACGAGTTCCATGATCTTCTTCAATGTCTAGATATCTTGAAAGACTTCTCCATGGAGAAATCCACACCACAAGATCTTGGGAATTGATGGAATCCCACAAAGAACACACTAATAGGTTGAAGAGCAAGAATGAGACTAAGAGAGAGAATTTTGATCTCAACTTAGGGTTTAGGGGGAAGGCCACATAAATTGGCCGACCTCCCCATGCGAGTCGTACCTTGCGCGGCTGCCCTCCCACGGGTGGGCGCCAGAACTGGGTTATACCTTTTTCGATTTATATGAACCATTACTGAAGTTGAACTGCCACTTGGGTGACCATTGAACCAATATACTGGTTGTGTAAGAATTATGAGCTTAATTAATTATTTAGGTTAATTAATTGGTGAGAATCAAGTTACACAGACTGGTTCGGTTTACTCTCTAGTTTAGACATATGCTGACTCGATCAATTGAGATTTAGGATTTAAGGTCAGGATAATATTATATATACTATGTTTTGGGTCCTCGCAGCCCTCATTCTATTCTTCTCTACTTTACCACAAAAGAAAGAGAGAGAGAGAGAGAGAGAGCAAAAAGGAGGTCTGAGGTGTTGTGGAAGATCCAAAACCAAAGGGGAGAAGATAATGAAGAACTGCATCAAAACCATCGCTAATATACTTCGATGCAAGGACACATCTATTCTTCAATATTTATTTGATTCGTATTCTAGATCTTGTATCAGTGTCAATTAGGGTTAGATGCAAAACCCCAAGTAAGTCTAATAGTTGGTATTAGAGCAACCCATACAGGTCTGGAATTGATTTAATTGTTTGTACGGTTATATCATAATCTGAGTTTTGTTTTATTTAAAAAATCTTGGGTGTGATCGAGTAACGCAGGGCAGTGCACGCATAGGTAGAAGACCTCCCACTTGAATTCGTTGTGATTGTGCTGCTCATTGTCCAGGCAGCATGCAACTGCTTTCTGAGACTTTTGTTGTCATTTCTTGGTGGGTCTTCAATCTGTAGATATTGTTAAAAAAAAAGGCAAAACACGATCTATTTTGGGATATTTTTGTTAGTTTTTAATGGGCTTAATTAATTATACCTTAACTATTGGTGTGGGTCCATGGACATAAAACCTAGCTTGGGACCACTTTGAGGTTAATGGGGGTATATTAATCCTTTCCATTGTGGGGGTTGACAAGGATTAGGGTTTTGTATTATAAATACAAGGTTGGGGCCCCTGCAGTCACTTGATCTAATTCTCTGTTCTTTCCACCAAGAATTAGAGAGGTGCATATGAGTCAAAAAGACTGGAGAAGACTCAAACCAAAGTTTTTATTCGTGTTCTTCGTGGGATCTCTATCAAATCTTCTCCAACATACGTAGGTGCAAGGTACACACCGTCTCTCTTGTTTTCATTATTCAATCGTGTTCTAGTTCACTGTATGGAATTGACTTAGGGTTTTGATCGAGCTATAATTATGCATTGAATTTCTATTTAATTGTTGGTTTCAATTTAATATCTTTGGTTTAATTAATTCTATTTTGCTATGTAATTGTGATTGCAGGGTGTTACAGGGTCATGCATATAAAAGATATTGAATGAAAGGATTTGATGTAATCTAGGCACCGGTCTACCCATGGATCGACTCACATGTGATCAAGGGCGAGATGGAAAAAAGTTTCACTGAAGACCCAAGGGCATTGAAGAGATTTCACCTCAAATTAGAAGTATGACCAAGAAATTGGGCAACAAAGGAAAATCAAGTACAAGGGCATAACCATAATTTTAAAAAATTAGAAAATTTTTAGAAGATACTCGATATTGGGCTTATATAGTCTGAAACATTAATTGGAGCAACTTTAATTCTCAGATTAGGTTCATCCGAGGCCAGGATAGAGAGAGATTTTCAAAAAGAGGATTTTAATCAATTTTAGAATTTATGTTGATTTTTAGATTTAAATAAATAGGTTAAATTCTCTCTCATTTTCTAATTCTATCTCTCTCTTCCCTATCACTCTCACACACGGTTCTCTCTTTCCTAACTCGCTCACATCTTCTCTCTCCCCAATGTTTTTCAATCCCTATCATACCTTTTCTATCTCCCATTTTCTCTCTTCAAATCTCTCTCATAAAATCCTTCCCTTCACGTCCCTTTCAACCCCAAAAATCTCTCCCACCGAATTTCTATCTCTTTCCAAAAACCCCTATTTCTCAAAATCCTTACACGATTCTTTCTCCCTTTCATCTCATAAAAAATTCTTGGATGGTTCCCTATTTTCATCTTATCTTTTCATTTCTCTCCAAAAGGAGGTTGGACGATCTCTCTCTTTGCTCTCATTTTTATTTTTTTTTCTTTTGGATCTCCGAGCAAGCAAAGGGACAAAGACGCACCGCATACTTCACCACCATCACCCTAGCCTTGCCCTCCATTGTTTCAGCAATAAATCCATTCTTCACCACAGCTGCTCTTGCACTCGGTGTTCCATGGAAGATCACCATTGCTGTCCCCTGTCAGTTAGCCCCATGAGTGGCTAAGTATCTTTTGTTTTTAGGTATAGATGAAGCATTGAATTTTGTTAATTAAATTTATGGATGATACATTTGATTGCTTGATGTTAAGACTTATAATTTTATTTCATTGAATGGATTTTATTGCTAAATCTAGTTTAGGGAATTTGTTTCTGTGATTCATCTTCTCTATTCAAACAATGGTATTCCTGTGATTGTAATTGAAACCAATGATAGTCTATAACTGACCGAACTAAGCGTACTAAGCTAAAAGCGAAAAATGATAGTGATCGGTAAGATAGGTTATAACTAGGTCGAATTGTAATTTATCATTATGTGGTGTCATTAGGCTTGTAGTTGTAATGAACCGTAAGTGTATGCCATAAATTAATGAATCAATATGGATTCAAAACCTGAAGATAGTCTCTCTCTTTCATCTCTTAATTGATTTTTAGTATCCCTTATAGTTAATTAAATTATTGCTTTTTGTTTAATCTAATCAAAACCTGAAACGACTATATTTCATCCTTAGCATTTTAGCATTCCAGTTCTCAGTGGATTCGATCCCTACTTACCACTGTTCTAGTAGTTCTAATTAGGGTTTATTTTTTATCACATAATGACACGATCAGGTTTTACAAAACCCAAAGAGTTTCTAACAATTGGTATCAGAGTCATCCATACAGACCTAAAATTGATTGCATACATGTCTACACACTTGAATCGATTTTTTAAGCATGAAAAATGATTTTTCATCGGGTTTTTGGTGAGCCCGTACGGTTTTTTGCCCATTGCCAGAATTTTTCACTGGATAAATTCAATATTTTTATACCAGAATGTAGCCCTCAGCGAGATGATCACGTTGATGTGTGGATCGTCACCATCGGCAATCGAACACGGTGCTATGCGTCAGCCAAAGTGGCGAGTAAGATCCACTCGCCGATTGGTTTTTTTTAAAAAAAGTTCAAGGGGTAATGCCTTGGTAGGGTTTTTTTAGTCGACTTGGCCGAGTCACCACGGGCCAGTCCAGTTTGAACCAGGATACAAAACCATTGGTGCACGTGCGAGTCACACGTACGACCCAGATACGACTCGAGACCTGCCCCGATGGTCGGACAACACGACCATTGACCCAAAATTCTGACCCGATGACCCAATTCAACTAACCATACTGCACCGGGTTGAGTCATCGGGTGAACCACGATTTGACCTAATCTAAACCAGACTGAGAGTAGTATCATGCATGAGGGCGCGTAGAGCCTCTGTTTGGGCCTCATTTTGGCTTGTTTTGCTCGCCTCCTCCTTCCCTACATGATGGTACCTTGTTTCGGTACTGTTGACACCTACAAGGACTCATTTTGACTATTTTTTTATATTTTGATAAATTTGACCCCGATTTTTTTGTATTTTAAGTTGTATTTGTGGGTGTCTGGATTTTAGATTTATTGATTAAATGGGGTACTTAAATGTACCATAGTGGCTTTAATGTTAAACTTAATTTGTGCATATATTTTGAAATCCCCAAGTTGGCTGTAAAGATTGGGATTGAAAAATATGATGATAGAGTTAGGCGAGACCCACCAAAGTGGCATACTTAATTCCTATTATGATGTTTTGCAATTCAAGGACATCTAATTAAATTACATTGGCAGCAAAGTGGATAATGTTCACCCAAAGGTGACATTGTCAAGGTTAAAAGGATATATGCACAAGGACATAAGAAGCATATCTTAGGAGTTTCTTATCACCCAAAGGTGGGGAGATTTTCGAATGTCATTGTGTTTTTGTAGTAATTACGGTGAGAGGACCAATGCATTTTTTGACCCAAAGGTTGAAAAATATAGTGCGGTTGAAACTCTTGTTTGCTAGTTTTATTCACTGCCACAGTTTATTAGGTGTGGGTGTATCACATCCAAGTGTTTACTGATTAATTAATATTGGGTTTATTTGATTATTTGATGTTACCACCACAGGATGGTTTTGAACTCTAATTTTTTAAATATATCCCTACCCTCACTGGGGAAATTATAAGAAATAGCTTAAGAAATTAGAATTGTGTTTGGTGCTTATGGACTTGGACCTCTGTTTGAGGAAAAATAAGTCTGCTGACCTTACTGTCATCACTCCTGATGGAAAGACATACTTTAAGCAGTGAAAAACAACCAATAGGAAAAGTATGCAGGTGATCAAACATTCTATTCCTGAGGAAATGCAAGGCAGTGTGGAATCCAAGGAGTTAGCAAAGGACTATTTGACAGAAGTGAAAGCCATGTTTGAAGAATCCAAGAAAGCAGCGTCAGGAAATTTGATGAGCAAGCTTACAAGAGCAAGATTTGATGGTAGTGGTAGAGTTAGAGAACATATATTAGGAATGGTAACAACAGGTAACAAAATTAGGGAACTAGGTATCAAATTTGATGATGATTTCTCGATCAACTTAGCTCTTAATTCTTTGTCGGATGAGTACAAGACCCTACAAACAACATACAATGCCTTGAAGGAAAAATGGACCTTGAATGAACTTATCAATGTGGTTACACAGGAAGAAGAAAGGATGAAACAGATTAAAGTGGAAAGTGCTAACATAGTTGAGAACAAAAAGACATCAGGTAGTGGTTTGCAAGGGACTGGTAAAAGGAAGAATAGGCCATATGATAAGGCCAACAAGGATGATATAAAGTGTGACTGGTGTTGTAAGAGGGGACATGTGAAGAGGGACTGTAATGCTCGTAAGGCGTGGATTGATAAAAGGAAAGGTACTGAGGCATCTGGTCAGGAAGGTTTCAACAAGGCTAATGTTTTGGTTCAGGTAGTTGGTTTAGACATTTGCATAATTTATTTAACTTTAAATTTTGTGGTGGTACATTGTTTGTTTTGGTTAATCAGTGGGAGCTTGTTTATTTTTATTGACTGTTATGTTTTAAATTCAGACTTGATTTATTAAAGCATAATTATGTGAATGTTATGGTTTATGCTTGGTTTAGCATTTGTGTGCATATATTTGTTGGCATGCTAAAGTTAAAGGCGATATTTAGCCAAAGTTAGGTGATAAGCCATTAGGTATTAACCGGATTTGTGGTGGTTTGCCCAAGAGATGATGGTTAATATCAAAGTAAAGGACCCTAAGGGCATGACAACAAGGTTTATGTGATCACAGGTTGGTTGTCATGGTTAATTTTTCATTGCAATTTTGGTTGGTAAGTAGGCTTGTGTTTGTAACTAACAGAAAGTTGTGCTCTGTATATTGAGGTGTATCTTTTGCTGTTGTTCGACATGAGTCAATTTGTTGACTGAATCAAGGACCTAAAGTAGTAATTTGCTATGTGACTCATTGGCAAAGCCAATAGAGAGGTGTGCATAATTAATGTAGCCTTAGTGGGAGACTGTTAGTTTTTAATAGGCTTAATTAATTATACCCAACTATTGGTGTGGGTTCATAGGCATAAAACCCGGATTGGTATCACTTTGAGGTTAGTGGGGGTATACTAGTCCTTTCCATTGTGATGGTAGATAAGGATTAAGGATTTGTATTATAAATACAGGGTTGGGGTTCCTGCAGTCACTTAATCTCATTCTCTGTTCTTCCCACCAACAATTAGAGAGGCGAATGTGAGTCAAAAAGACTGAAAAAGATCCGAACCAAAGTTTTTGTTTGTATTCTTCATGAGGTCTCTATCAAATCTTCTCCAACATACATAGGTGCAAGGTACACACCGTCTCTCCCGTTTTCATTATTCAATCATGTTCTAGGTCACTGTATGGAATTGACTTAAGGTCTCACAAAACCCAAAGAGTTTATATCAATTTTGACTGAAAATTAAGGGGTTTTCGACCAATGGATGAACGGTGATGGTTGTCAAAGTCCGACGAATCTTCGTCCGATGATGGAATGGGCGGCGGTGGGGTGTTTTATCACCTACTACCGCATATATAAAAAAAAATAAAGGTTTGGTCGATCTGCCGATGTGGTGCAAGGATTGTTCGCCAGAGATTCAAGGCATTTTACACCTGATGTCTGGTCGCCGGCCCATCACTATCCTTCATCGGAATTTTGGATTGCCGTCACCCTGTTTTGGCCTCCGTTCGCGGCTTTTTTTTAGGCAGAACCCCAACAAAGGGTTTTTGTTTTAGTTGATTTATGAAGAAGAAAGAATATTCTCCTTTGATTCCCTTATTAATTAAATTAAAAAAAGATAAATACAAACAAATTTAAGTGATTGTTCAAGACCAGACCGAATCAGAGTAAACCAAATCGAGCCGGTTTGGGTTAGTAGGTTAACCCGATCAGTTACCCTTTTTTTCCTATTAGGTCACCCAGTTCCTAGTGGCGGTTATCTCCGGTGAGTGACCGGTGTTGACCAGAAAACAAAAAAAAAAAAAAAAAAAAAAGGAAAATGAAAGAAAAATCAATTTGGTTTGGTTTATAGGCTGATTTAACTTTTTATTGTTTCTGATTCTGTTTTGGAATAAATTTCTATAATGGAACTGTTTTTGTTTCAAAAGTAGATTTCTGTTCCAGAATAGAAAATGTGTTCTAGAATTAATTTGGGACAATTCTAGCATTGTATTTGTTCCAGTTTTGCGCCGAATTGTTCTGAAAAATTTATAAATAGTTTAATTCTTTTATCTGGTTTGTTCATCTGCAATTTTATGCCTTATTTTGTTTCTAATGTCTAAGAAACACATTGAAATGTATATTCTTATACATATATGCATATATCCAATAGAGAAAACATGATAAAATTGAGTGGAATCCACCAAGTGGTACATTCAGTTCGATTTTCCCTAATAGTAAAAATGTCATTTTTTCAAAAGTGATGTCATCAAGTTTGAGATATATGCACATGTATAAGAAGAAACATTGACTTATGGGTTCTTTTTCCTAAAGGTGATTTAATTTCTGAAAGTTAGTGTTCTTTTCACAGTAAAGATAGCATTTTCTAAAAGATGATGTCATAAAGTATGTAGCATATGCACATGTATAAGAAGGGACATTAACTTAGGGGTTCTTTTACCCAAAGATAATTGAATTTCTAAAAATTTATGTTCTTTTTACAGTAAAAATAATATTTTTTTCAAAGGTAATGTCATCAAGTTTGTAGTGTATGCACATGAATAAGAAGAGACAATGACTTAGGGGTTCTTTTGCACAAAAGTGATTAAATTTTTGAAAGTTGATGTTCTCTTCACAGTTAATGCAAGGAAATAATAGGACCAGTTAATTCCTATCCCAAAGAATAGGGATACAATTGAAGTTATAACTCTTATTTAGAACACATCGCACTATTGTTTGTTTTAATATTATGATTCATGTTTTTAAATTAGCATGCATTGTGTTATTATTATTGTCCTTGTAGGATGGCTATTCCTTCTAGTTATTTATCTTCCATCCCAATTCTTACTGAGGATAACTATCAAAAATAGATGGAAGATTTGGACCTGCACTTAGGTCTCCTAGACTTAGACTTGACACTTAGGAAGCCTAAACCTAATGCTCTCACAAGCAAAAGCAGCACTGAGGAAAATATCAAGTTTGAAAAATGAGATAATGCAAATAGAAAATGCATATTGGTTGTGAAAAAAGGCAGTTTCTGAAACCATACATGGGAATGTGAAAGTCAAAGACATTACCAAAGAGTTCCTGAACGCAATTAAGGTCAGATTTGAACTTAACAAGAAAGCTGAATTAAGTGCATTGATGAGTAAACTAATTAATGCAAAGTATGATGGGAATGGTAGCGTTAGGGAATACATTTTGGGATTAACTACCCATGATGCTAAGCTGGGGGGGGATCTTGGCATTAAAATTGGTGACGAGTTTGTTATGCACATTGCACTGAATACTCTCTCTAGTCAGTACAACGTTCTTCAGACTACCTATAATGCACTGAGAGAGAAGTGGAGCTTAGATGAGTTTATTTTCATTTGCAACCAGAAGGAGAGTAAACCATAACATAACAAATTTGAGAGTGCAAATGCGACTTTCCATAAGAGATCTTGTGGTATACCGAACAGAAAGAGTAGGAAGTTTTCCAAGAAAGGAAAATTCAAACCATATGGCAATACCAAGGGAATTAAGTCACCTCAATCTGATCAAACTACTGAAGGTCCTTAGGACCTCAGTAACATAGACTGTTTCTGGTCTGACAAGAAAGGACAAGAAAAGGGATTGCAAAGCTAGGAAGGGTTGATTGGATAAGGAGAATGACTATGAGGTTCATAGGAGGGTACCGAGCAAAGATGATGTAAGTATTTTCGTGCAGATCGCGGTTGAAGCCATAGCAGTAGTTAGAATTTATCTTATTTTCGATATCTATGTTGATTTGGCAAACACCTTTTTGTTCCCTCCATGAGGAGGAGTAGATTTCTATTTCTAAAATTTACTAAAGTTGGATATTCTTTTGGTTTTTAATAAAGATGACTTCACCTTATCCCATGGTTCACATATTTTTGACAATGGTTGTTATTGAGTTGTTCGATATGTTTGGTTAGTGAAAGTTTTGTATCCTATTGACTGTTTATTTGTGTTTTGAACCTTAGCCCGTATGTTTGGGCATAGTTTGATGAATATTGGTTATATTCCTTATTTAATTTCTGCATTCATCCTATGCAAAGTTATTAATCATTCATTTATTTATTGAACGGTTTATAGGCAGTACTTGTCATATTTTATAGGTATTACTTGCCATAATTTATAGGCGGTTTTGCCAAAGTTCATAGGTAGTTTTGCCACAGTTTAAAGGCGGATTTGTCATAATTTATAGGTGGTAAGCCGCAGTTAGATATTAACCCCAGATTAAAGGCGGTTTGCCAAAGCATAGGCTACTATCAAAGTCAAGGACTTGCATGGAATGACATTTGTTTGACTGCACGATATGTCTCTATTTTCATGTTTATATCCCACAAGATTCATATTGGTAAATTCATTTATGTTTGTAATGATAGAAAGTTGTATACCATATGCCGAGGTGTATATTCTGCTATTGTTCGACATTAATGGATTTTTCAACTGAATCAAAGTAAGAGTGGTTAATTGAGTTCTATGGCCACACCAATTTAAAAGACATATTTATAATTAAAGTAGTCCAAGTGAGAGATTGTAAGAATTATTAGCTTAATTAATTATTTAGGTTGATTAATTGGTGATTCGGTTGACTCTCCAATTTAGGGATATGTTGGTCTGATCCATTGTGGTTTAGGGTTTAGGGTCAGGACAGTATTATATATAAAATGTTTTAGGTCCTTGCAGCCTTCATTCTATTCTTCTCCACTTTACTACAAAAGAGAGAGAACAAAAAGGAGGTCTGAGGTGTTGTGAAAGATCCAAAACCAAAAAGGAGAAGATTGTGAAGAACTGCATCGAAATGATTTCCAACATACTTCGGTGTAAGGTACGCATCTATTCTCCAATATTTATTTGATTCGTATTCTAGATCTTGTACGGGATTCAATTAGGGTTAGATGTAAAACCCCAAGTAAGTCTAACAGGTTGAACCATTAACCACAAAAACAAAAACAAAAAAAATTTGTTGGGAACCTTTCAAACTCAAACCCTTCAACCTGAACCAAATTCAACTTGTTACCACAGTAATCAAATACTCTACAACTGAGCCATTAAACTTCTTAGTGTTTACATCAATGCCAACCAAGCCGAACCACTGTGAACATATTTACTAGACAGACATATTCAAAAGTTTAATCATAAACAGATCCCCACATAGAATCATGAAAATCAATTAACAAGAAACATAAATGACATACCTGTCAATGACGGCTGCAGTCGATCCACGTAGCTTTCTCCTTCCCAAAAGCCTTCCACAACCTTTCACTTTTGCTCTCCCGTGAGTAGGAATAATAAAATAATCAAGTGATGGCTGTGGGGACCTTAGGGTTGAATATATAATATTTTCTCTGACCCTAATCACACTCCCACAATGTGTAAGGTCAGTTATACCCCTCACTTAACTTGGAGTAAAATAAAACACCTTATGGGCCCAATAAAGCAAACCCACATTAATTAAGCCCAATAAACCCAACAATCTCTCACTTGGGCAAAATTAATATAGGTGTCTTTATTGGAATTGACCAAAATCCCACTTTCACTCAAAATTACTTTGGTCCTATTAATGCCCACTTGTGTCAAACGATAGCAGAAGATATGCCTCAACATACGGCATACAACTTTCTGTCATCACGGCCACAAATGATCCATTAACTTGAACCGCCTTGGGTATATGTAACAACAAGAAAATCAAGAGCATAACAAGTGATCAACAAGTAAATGATCATTTCCTCATAAGTCCTCTACCTTAAAATTTCTCACAGATAGTACACTTTGATATTAACTCATACTTGGGCTAAACCGACATGAACTGGAGTTAACACCATACTTTGGCTTACTGCCCATGGCTTATCCTTTAATCTCAAAGCTTTGGCTAAATATCTCCTATGGCTAATTTCCATTTTAAAAACTTTGGCTAAATACCGCCTATGGCTAACCGCCATTTTGTAAGACATGTCATATAATAATAAGTAATCAATCATAACCAGTAGATGTATTAAGATGGCAAAAGAATACAAAAATCACTAGTTAAATAAAAGAGCTCAAATAATAACCAGGGAAAACAGACTCCCACTGAACAAGCATAAGAAAAACCAGACTCTTACTAAACAAGCATATCAAAAGACTCTGCTAGTCCCATACGAGTAACATGACCCCTGAATACTCCCACTGAAAGAGCCTTGGTGAGAGGATCAGCCACTATCTTCTCAGTAGGAATGTGTGCAACATCAACTTCTCCCTCAATCACTTTCTCCCTGACCAGAAGATATTGTATTTCAATGTGCTTTGAGCTGTTGGACTTCTTGCTATTCTTTGAGAAAATGACTGCAGAGTTGTTGTCACACCAGAGCTACAAAGGTTTGGAGATGGTGTCAACAACCCTCAATTCTGCAATGAAATTTCTCAGCCATACTGCTTGCTTAGTCACCTCAAACAATGCCACAAACTCTGCTTGCATGGTGGATGAAGCAATAATAGTCTGTTTGACACTTTTCCATAAAATTGCACCTCCACCTATCAAGAAGACATATCCAGAGGTTGACTTCATGTCATCAGTACAACCACTGAAATCTGAATCTGAGTAGCTGACCACCTCAAGTCTCTCATCTCTTCTATAGACAAGCTTGAAATCTCTGGTCCTCAGTAAGTACCGCATCACCTTCTTAGCAGCAGTCCAATGAGCCAAACCAACATCAGACTAGAACCTACTAAGCACGCTAACTGCAAAGGCGATGTCAGGTGGAGTACACACCTGTACATACTTCAAGCTTCCAACGGCTGAAGCATAAAGCTTGTCCTTCATAGAATCTCTCTCAAGGTTATTCTTCGGGCACTGTTGCTTATTCAACTTATCCCCTTTGCTGATGGGTGCATCATTCCCTGAACATTGGGACATGTTGAATCTCTTCAAAATTCTATTAATGTAAGCCCTTTGTGACAAACCAAGAAGACCTCGCTTTCTATCCCGACTTATCTCGATGCCAAGTACATAGGTGCTCTCACCCATGTCCTTCATCTCAAAGTTACTGGACAGAAACAGCTTAGTATCCTTAACAAAACCAAGATCACTACTGGCAAGTAGGATGTCATCAACATAAAGTACCAAGAAAATGAACTAAGAAAATGAACTTGCCCCTGGTAGCCTTCATGTAAATGCAATTGCCAATTGCATTCTCAACAAAACCGAAAGAGGTCACTATCTGATCGAACTTCAAGTACCACTTTCTCGAAGCCTGTTTCAGTCCATACAGTGATTTCTTCAGTTTGCAAACTGGATGCTCCTTCCCTTTCTCTTTGAAGCCTTCAGGTTGACACATATAAACCTGCTCGGCCAAATCCCCATTCAGAAAAGCCGTCTTCACATTCATTTGATGTAGCTCAAGGTCAAAGTGTGCTACTATGGCCATGATGATTCTGAATGAGTCTTTTGAAGATACAGGGGAAAAGGTCTCCTTGAAGTCAATCCCCTCTCTCTGGGTGAAGCCCTTTGCCACAAGTCTGGCCTTGTAGCGCTCTATGTTTCCCTGAGAATCAGTATTAGTCTTGAAGACCCATTTTGATGCAATGGTTTTGTAGCCCTGTGAAATCTCCACCAATTCCCAAACACCATTATTGTGCATAGATTTTAACTCTTCCTTCATAGCTACCACCCATTTATCAGATTCCTTGCTATTCATTACCTGCAGAAAAGTAATAGGATCCTCCTCCTTACTGATATCAAACTCACACTCATTCAGATATGTGACATAATCTGAGTGAATGGTAGACTTACGAGTCCAGGTGGATCTCCTCAAAGGCTCAGGGTCCACAGCAGTAACCATGTTGGCTAGTATCGGATCATCAATCTCAGGGAGTGGCACATACACTATTGCAGTGGCAGGGACGACAGGATCTGTAGGCACATCCACATCAACATCCATGCGAGAATCATCGTCTTCAATCAATAATGGCCTGCTCGACTCTGGTGCCACATTGGATGTTCCAATCTGTCTTTCATCAAACCTTAAGTTTTGGGGTACAGAAAGATCTCCTTCTGACTCAAGAAACCTGGCATGGGTGGTTTCCACTATTCTATTCCCTGCACCTAGGCAATAGAATCTATAGCCTTTAGACCTTTCTGGGTACCCAATAAATTAGCAGCTCACAGTTTTTGGGTCCTAGACTTTCTGTTGTGGATTGAAGAGTTTGGCTTCGGTAGGGCAACCCCAGACTCGAAGATGTCTAAGGCTAGGCTTCGTACCTGTCCAGAGTTCATAGGGAGTCTTGCTTACTGACTTACTCGGCACTCTGTTGAGAATGTAGGCAACAGTTTTGAGTGCTTCTCCCCATAAAAACTCTGGAAGGCTGGTGTTACTGACCATGGTTCGCACCATGTCTTTTAGAGTACGATTCCTCCTCTCTGCTACACCATTTTATTGTGGTGTGCCAGGCATGGAGTACTGTGGAGCTATCCCCTGTTCCTGTAGATACTTGGTGAAAGGTCCAAGTAGTTGTCCTATATCACCGGCTCTTCCATAATATTCACCACCCCTATCAGACCTGACCGATTTTATCTTTCTACTATGGAAGAGTTCCACTTCAGCCTTGAAGATCATGAAGGCGTTCTCCGCATTTGCTTTCTCAGCTAGCAAGAAAATATAACCGTATCGAGACCAGCCATCTATGAAAGTAATAAAGTAACGTTGACCTCCAAGTGCTGGAGTGGGAAAAGGCCCGCATATATCTGTGTGGATGAGATCTAGGGCCTCACTATGACGAAATGCATCCTTCTTGGAAGAAGAAGTCATCTTCCCCTTTATACAGTCAACACATATTTCCATGTCCTGGAATCCATCTCATCTAGTACCTTCTCCTTGATTAACCTATCCATTCTCTTTCTAGAGATATGGCCCAACCTTCTGTGCCAGAGTACAGGAGATTTCTCATCCACAAGTTGGAGTTTAGTGCCAACGTTCATAACCCAAGAGGAGATACAATTCAGTCTATACAAACCATCAGAACAATAGCCATAACCAATAACCACAGAATTTGAAAGTAGAGTGAAGCCAACTTTATTGAAAACAACAGAATATCCATCTGAAACTAGTCTGGAAACAGAAATCAAATTCTTCCTCATGGAGAGAATAAAAACTACATCCTTCAAATTAATAAAATGGTTTGTACTGTCTGAATTTAAACATAATTTAACAGTCTCTATGGCTTTCACTTCCACTTCCGCTCCATTCCCAACAAACACCGTCACCTCCTGCTTGTGAACCCCTGCAAGGTATGAGTGACATGAATGGAGGATCCAGAATCTAACCACCAAGAATCTACTGGTGCATCTATGAGGGAAGATTCATAACAGACTAAGGATGTATCCTTACCAGTGTTCTTTTTCTTTTCAAAATAGGCCTTCCTCTTGAAGCAGTCCTTCTTCATGTGCCCCTTCTTTTTGCACCAAAAACACTCAACACTGTTTGAATCTTTCTGCCCTGTGTTGTCTCTGTTGGCCTGTTGCCCTTCATAACCCTGTCCAGTCCGGTAGGGTGCAAATCTGCCTCTCTTGGAGAATCTCCTGTGATTCCTGTGAGGTCCCCCAGAGGAGGACCCCTTGCCCTGTGTCAGATTGACACTTTCAATCTTGTCCCTTTTCATTCTAGCCTCTTCCTGCCCAACTATGGTGATCAGCTCATCCATACCCCATTTATCCTTCAAGGCATTGTCGGTGCCATGAAGGTGCTTGTACTGCTCTGGGAGCGAATTGAGTGCAGTGGTGACAAGGAAGTCATCATCAAAGTTTATTTCTAGCTCCCTAATCTTGTTTCCTAAAGGAACAAGTCCTAAAAGATGTTCCCTGGTACTGTCATTTCCATCAAATTTGGCAGTGGTCAGCTTGCTCATCAAGTCGCCTGATTGAGCTTTCTTGGATGATTCAAATTTGACCGTAATAGCCTCTAAGTACTCAGTAGCAGTTGCCTTCATAGTGATGCTATCTTTCATTGTTTCTGGGATAGCATGCTTTATTAACTTTTAGGCACTTCCTATTTGCAGTTTCCCACTTCTCAAGTTCAGTCTTCTCAGCCTGAGTACTGGCTGGGGTGAGATCTATAGGCTTAGGCTCTCTCAGACAAAGATCTAGGTCCCTAAGGCAAAGATAGACCTCTAAATCTTCATTCCAACTCCTATAATTTTTACCAGAAAGCTTGGGAATGTCCAATAAACCTTAACCTAGAGACATCTACCATAGGGATATCATACAATCACTTATCTATCATAGAAGAATAGAATATAAAATATCGCGTATTTAAATACCGCTAACTCATGCTGTTTATATTAATTTATGTACTAGCACATCACCGAGAGTGTCAACCAAATCTACATTTTCTAACCTTTGGGTTTTGAAATGTACTGGTCTACTCGATACTTTGCATTACAGCGGGACAACACCAACCTATGAAAGAACTGTCACCTTTGGGTAAACAATTATTCCTAGGCTAGTCTCTCCCTATGTGTGTGTGTCTATTATTTTGGTCTTCGATGATGCTACCTTTGGGTGAGCGTCATCATTCTTTGCTGCTGTTAGAAAAACCTTAAGTTATCGGTCATTCTAATAAAATCAGATTTTACCACTTTGGTGGATTCCACCTGACCTTATTAGAGTACCCAACAACTCATGATGCAGCGATGGGATCTTGTTTATCAATTAAGACAATTCAATATATAAACTTTATGACACACATCAATTCTATAAAATTACAGTTGTTTATGCATCGCATCATGACATAACATTGCATATGTTCATTTATGATCGACAGAGAATCAGGAATGTAGGAACACATGCTTTCAAGAATTGCATAACACATTAAAAACTCACTGTGGGTCCCAGAAGTCACAGTTGAAGCAAGTGGGGCATACCAATGTGTAGCCCTCGAAAAAACAGATGTAGTGGAAAAAACCCCGACGTCAAAAGCCCTCCCATGCACCCTCACGCGCTGTTTGAATCCGACGCGTGACATCACACGCGGCCAATCAAACCCAGTCAACCCAACGGGCTGAACCGGGTCGAACCGGACCGGTCCAACCAATGGGGTCGATTTTTGGGTATGGATCTGGGTTCAGTCACTCCGTTTTGGCCGGGTCGGTTTGCCCCATTCGGGTTGGATCTGGGTCTACTCCACTTAGATTGGGGCTGATCTGACCCATCTAGGTCGGTTCGTTCTGGTCCGGTTGGGTCGGGTTCGGTCTGCCCCATTTGGATCAGGCCTGGTCTGACCCACTTGGGTCGGGCTTGGCCCAACCGAGTTCGGGCCTGGATGGGTCTAACCCGCCTGCTCACCGGGTTGACTCGGAAACTCTACCGAGTCGACCAGGCGATGAATCGTCGCCGCCGTCTCTTCAAAGAAAAAAGTTTTTTTTTTTTTTTTTTTTTAAAGGTTTCTGGTGCGTGAGATGCAGGCGCTTTTACCGGCAGCGCGTGCTGATGCGTCGAGACAATTCTGGCGAAACAGTTTACAGATCCAGAATCGCCTTGACTTCCTCTTCCATTCCATGCAAAAAAATTTTGATTTCGGTGGCCGGACACCACCGACAATGGCCATACATGAACGATCCAAAACCCAAAATTTTCAAAAAACCTTGTTTCAATCATAACCTAAAGTCCAGATCTATGTAGGTTGGCTCTGATGCCACTTGTTAGAAAGTTTGATCATAAACAAATCCCCACATAGACTCATGGAAATCAATTAACAAGAAACATTAATGACATACCTGTCAATGACGGCTGCAGTCGATCCACGTAGCTTTCTCCTTCCCAAAAGCCTTCCATAGCCTTTCACTTTTGCTCTCCCGTGAGTAGAAATAATAGAATAATCAAGTGACGGCTGTGAGGACCTTAGGGTTGAATATATAATATTCTCTCTGACCCTAATTACACTCCCACAATGTGTAAGGTCAATTATACCCCTCACTTAATCTGGAGTGAAATAAAACACCTTATGGGCCCAATAAAACAAACCCACATTAATTAAGCCCAATAAACCCAACAAGACATGCACTTCACTTTCTCATGCATTGTACATATCTGCACTTGTGTTATCAATAACAATATAATGTGTTGCTCAACACATTGATAACAAGAGTCACACAACATGCATGCTTAGGATTACAAAAATGAAATACAAATTATAATATCAATCCTAAGACATGAATCCCATCAAAAAAAAAAAAAAAAAAAAAAAAATATCCTAAGACATGAAGGAGACATCTCCACTTAATGATGTCCAACTGATGTTCTTGACCCAATTGTAAGTATAGATGTTGATGTGCTTGATCCATTGTTGGTTTTGACGATCTCCACACTTGGTCTTACTAATGGAAGTTTAGTCATAACCTTATAGGCTTTTTTTTTATCATGCCACATAAGGTTGGACTTATGCAAGGCTCTTGATCTCCATAGAAGATTTCATTTAAAGCCATACGAATGGGCTTACACAAGGGCTAATGATAACCATTAGGTTGTCACTTGTTGCCACACATAGGAAGGCCAACCTCACAATAGAAACTTGACCAACCAAAAATTACAAGAGAGATTAGATACATCGATAAGAATAAATATTTTCACATTTGAACAGAAGAGAGGAATCACCAAAAAACAATCATAGACAAGCACGGTCTAAATAAAAACCACATGCTACCTTGGTGTACCGTGATTGTTGGGCTCTAAGGCCCACCACGGTTGTGGTGGCCAAGGTCGACTCTTGGTGGTCTTCACACATGTCCTCTGGCGATTCCAAAAATGTCGAAAAAATGATGCTTATATTATTAGTATTAAATGTAATAAACTCAACCGTGAATTGAAAATAGGCATAACCAGCAGCCGCCGGGCGTGGTTGTTGTTGGTCGCCCTGGGGTTACTCAAAGTGTGGGCAGCCTGTGGGAGCCTGCTCTAATATCACATGTAAGCGATTAAACTGCAATGTCTCTTAAGGAAAATTATCTGCTCCATTTCAAGTGCCTCTAATAGGGGGAGGAGGGAGGAGGGGACCCCACCCAAGCAGTGTGGTTGGGGAGGGGTAGGGTGGTCATTCCCCCCCCCCTCTCAACATTTGAGGAACTTGGGAAAATGGACCTGCCCATGAAATGGAGCAGATAATGATCCCGCAATGGTATTAGTACACGATAAGCCTATACTTAGGCTGTGTTTGGTATGCATTTTTGGAATGCATTCTAGTTCGATTTGATAAAGAGTATTGATGCCCAACCAAGGAGATGCTTGTAGCTGCTGCATGAAAGTGCACCTACAAAGTAGGTGATTGACATAAGTAATACAGATTACCAAATAAGAAAGATGTTGGGGGTACAATATCTTGTATTTCGTCATTTGGATTATTAGTGGGTTTATTGATTACAATGACACAAACACGTCTTTTTGGACTGTATTTTTATCCATGATTAGATAATAATGTAGATAAATCCACCAATTTGAGCATAACTGAACAGCTACATCGCATTTGGCAGGGTATAGGAAGAGCAGATTCGAAGTGCCTTTCCCACCATGTACATGTAAGATCTCCAAATAACTTCAACCAGAATCCTTTTGACATAAATCAATCGATGACCATGAAAGAATTGACTAATGTTTATGCAGAATTAATTATACAAATCAAAATGATTAGACAGGAAAATTTGGCTCAAAGATTGTAGAAGTCAGGAAAAAGAGGAAAAAGCCTCAGCTGGGACTAGCCAAATCAATTTCTACCTCTACTTTCTGTTCGTCAATAAGATCACTTGACATGGCAGAAGGTATTCTGTGACGCTTTAGTATCCGAGAAGTGGCAACTTTGGCCAACTGATAGTTCAAAACAATTACTCTATCATCATCCAAATCAATCCTCAAGTTCCCTTCACCGCAACCATCCACAAGTTGCTGTAGATGTTTCAGATTCTTAACTTCCACACCATTAACTTTCTTCACCTGGCCACAGAAAATGTTCAGATTTATTGGATCCATACGAATATCTCTATCCCTTAACTGAAATTCTAATTTGGTTGTCCATTAAACCTCCATCCTTTTTATGATAATTGTACCACCCAAGCAGCAGATAGTTGGCTGACCATTTCTGGATGGCACAATAATCTTTAGCTGGTTGAAATTTGAACGAGGAGATCATAGGACAAATCTACTTACATGTGTGCTTGTTTCCTCGATATTCAATTATGTTCAATAATTACCATCTAAGAGTACTAATTTGACCATTGAGAATAAGCTACTAACAATACTGAAATACTGTAATACCTGCAGTTCTGAAAGGCGTTCATAACCCGCATTGATTTCATCCATCAGCAGCTGCTTATAAATCAGAAGATGAATAGTCAATAGCAGAAAACATAAATCTGAATTAGTAATATCAATGGCCTGCAACAAGTATGTTTTTTCTTTATTTATTTCATTTATTTTCTTGGTCTGAGCTTGGACAAATCTTTACCTAAACATAATCCAAAAAGCAAGACTGTAAAAAAAATATATATATTACAAACAAATACGTAAGGCAAAAAGGCCTTTGCACAACCCACTGAGGCACACCTTACCCGATGCCCACCTTATTGTGCCACAAGGGGAAGGATGATATGGCAACTCCAACTGTTGCATATAGAGGACATTGTCAGGAATTAGCCTTTGGTGTATTGGCATGCATCCTTGGTCGGTTGTTCCTTGAATTGGCATGCACCCTCTTGATAGTCCATGTACTATACTGCACCCTCTTGGTAGTCCTGAATTTTTAAAGCTTATTTTGCTATGTGGCTGACTGTGTTCAGGCTGAAATTTGACATGTGAGGAGGAAACCTTAGGGCCAACTCGTTCACAAAATTTGCACTCGATCCAAGCTGCCATGTGACAGATATTTGGGCAACACGGGTAATACTTCCTCGGTGGGCCATGCAGGAAACCATTGCTTGCTAAACAAATTGTTGGAAGATGAGAGAAATAGTTTAGAGCTGAAATGCTTGAGTTGTCAATTAAACAACTCAAGCTTCTATTTATAATAGAAGCCTCAAAGAGGCAAATTACACAAGTACCCTTACTATGACTAAACAAAAAAAATACATAGAAAAATACCCATATAACCCCACAGTATACCATACAATTTAACACTCCCCCTCAAGTTGGAGCATAGATATCCATCATGCCCAACTTGGATACAAAAGGATGAAATAGTTTTCCACTCAATCCCTTAGTGAACACATCAACGAGCTGATCTTCAGACTTCACGAAGGGAATACAAACAAGACCACTCTCAAGCTTTTCTTTGATAAAATGTCGATCAATCTCCACATGTTTAGTATGATCATGCTAGACTGGGTTGCGGGCTATGTTGATTGCAGTCTTGTTGTTACAGTATAGCATCATGGGAAAAGAAATAGGAACACTAATATCTTGAAGTAGCCCTGGAAGCCATAACAGCTCACAAATAACTTGGGCCATTGGACGAAATTCAGCCTCGGCGTTTGATCTAGCCACCACATTTTGCTTCTTGCTGCGCCATGTGACTAGGTTGCCACCAACAAAAGTACAATAGCCTGTCACAAACTTGTGATCAGAAGAGCCAGCCCAATCAGAATCCGTATAGGCTTCAACTCAAAAGTGATCATGTGCAGATAGGAGAATTCCCTTTCCTGGTGCTGACTTCAAATATCGAAGAATGCGAAGAACAACCTCCATATGAGTGGAATAGGGATCATGCATGAACTGGCTTACCAGGCTCACAGCAAAGGCAATGTCTGGCCGTGTGTGAGATAGGTAGATCAGCTTTCCTCCCAACCTCTGATAACGACCTTTGTCAACTAGTTCTCCATCATATTCCTTCAGCCTGGTGTTAGCCTCTAAAGGGGTTTCACTAGGCTGACAACCCAGCAACCCAGTCTCGGATAAAAGGTCCAGGATGTATTTTCTCTGGGAAAGATATATGCCTTTTGATGATCTGGCAACTTCAATCCCGAGAAAATACCTTAGCTGCCTTAGATCCTTGAACTCAAACTTAGGTCCGAGAAACTCCTTAAGACGATTCATCCCTGTCATTCCCAGTCAAAACTATATCATCAACATATACAATAAGAACTGTAACCTTGTTGCCATGGCACTTGATGAACAAAGTATGATCAGTATTGCTCTGTTTGAACCCCACAGAGGTCATAGCCTTATGAAATCTGTCAAACCAAGCTCTAGAGGATTGTTTGAGACCATATAGAGCATGCTTCAACTTACATACTTTGCCACTGGTTGTATCAGATGAGAACCCAAGAAGAAATTCCATGTACCCCTCTTCATCAAGCTCTCCATGAAGGAAAGCATTCTTCACATCAAGTTGTTGTAGATCCCATCCTAGATTCACAGCACAAGACAATAGAACTCTCACTATATTCAACTTGGTAACTGGGGCAAAGGTTTCCTGGTAATCAATCCTATAGGTTTGAATGAGCCCTTTAGCCATAAGTCTTGCCTTATCTATCAATGATGCCATCAACTTTCTGTTGACCGCAAACGCCCACTTGCACCCAACTGGTTTCTTTCATGGAGGAAGAGCTACAATATCCCATGTGTTATTTTTCTTTAAAGCCTTCATTTCTTCTACCATGGCTGCTTTCCACTTTGCATCTGCAAGGGCCTCCTGCCAATTATGTGGAATACAAACAGAGGAAAGGGAAGAAACAAAGGTAAGATAAGAAGTAGACAATGCATCATAAGAGACAACATGAGATATGGGGTGCTGAGTGCAGGACCTAATTCCCTTACGGTGGGCAATAGGTACATCAAGATCAAGAGAAGGTTGAGGAGAAGAGAGATTACCAGTGGAACTTGGATCTAGCTCAGGGGATTCCAATTGAACAGGTTCAGGTGCTGTTGTGGTGGAGATCTCAACTTGCTTTTTCTTTGACTGCTTTCTATGAAAGACTTCGAGGTTGGATACATTAATCAGCCTCAGCCTTTATACCTGAGAAGTAGGCTCCCCCTGTGTTAGAATGTTAGTGACAGGCAAGGCTGAAGGAACACAAATAGGGAGAAGAGGTTCCTGGATAGCCACATCTTCGCTATTACACTCCCCCTAAAGAGGTGGGAAGGAATTAACTCATGAAAGACAACATCCATACTCACCACAATACGGCGAGCAGGGGGAAAGTAACACTTATAACCCTTCTGTGTGGGAGAATACCCAAGGAAAATACACTGGAGACCACGACGTTCAAATTTGCTAGGGGAATGTGTGTCACGGACATAATACACAGCCAAAAATGCGGGGAGGGACAACAAAAGAGAAAGACCCCTCCAAAACCTAAATAGGAGAGCTAACATTCAAGACCCGAGTAGGCATTCGGTTTATCAGATAAGCAGCAGTAAGGACAACATTACTCTAGTATTGGGAAGGAACATGACGAGCAAACATGAGTGCACGAGCTACTTCCAAAAGATGGCGGTTCTTTCTTTCGGCCACCCCATTTTGGGCAGGAGTGTCAACACAGCTGGTTTGGTGAATGTTTCCATGATCAGTTAGATATTTCTGGAACTGGCCCTCAGTGTATTCAGTGCCATTATCACTACTAAGAATTTTAATGGTAGCTTTATATTGGGTCTAAACCATTTTATGAAATAGTTGGAAACAATGGAATACTTCACTCTTATGGTGCATCATATAAACCCAAGTGATACGAGAATGGCAATCTATAAAAGTAACAAACCAACGGTGACCAGAAATGGAAGTACGACGAGAGGGATCCCACACATCAGTATGAACCAAATGAAAACTGGTACTACTTTTTTGATTAACTGGAGAATAGGTAGCTCGAGTTTGTTTGGCCATAACACATGCCTCACAAAAAAACTCAGTTCGATTACATTCTTTAACAAGTTTAGGGAATAAAAAGGAGAGTTTAGGGAATAAAAAGGATAAGATCCCAAGGGGGGATGGCCCAAACAGCTATGCCATTGATACAAAATAACAAAAGAAGCTGAACTAAGCTGAGGAGGAACCAAATGAAGCTGAGAAGGTAAAGTTGTTGATGTAGAAGCGCCCTCAAGCAAGTAGAGATCATCATGCATTCTACCCCATCCAATCGACCTCTCATGCTTCAGATCCTGGAAAATGCAATGATCAGGGAAAAAGGTTACTTTACAATTCAAATCTCGAGTCAAACTACTAATGTAGTGAAGGTTAGTAGTAAAATTAGGAATATTGATGTAGAACTGGAATGAAAGTTCAACCAATCCCAACACAGGATCTGAATCAGGGGAAAAGAGGTTCAATTCGATGGGGTTTAAGGCTGGGATGGTTTAATAGGATATGGTAAAGTTCAAGGGTGAGGGTAATGTAATTAGAGGGAAATAGATATAAGGAAAATAAGGAAGTCAAGGGGTAATGCAACAGATCTGCAGCAAGTAGTAACAATGAATTTTGACTAGAAAGGGGATGTCTCTAATGGCTGGAATGCTTGAGAAGAATGAGAACAATGATTGAAGAGTATCCTCCTGGGCTTCCCACCGCAAGGAGTCAGCTTGGACCACACACCAACTCCATCACCAAGGATCCAACACCATGGATTTACTTCAAAAGAAGCAACTGCTTACAACAATATTGAATTATCAAAGTAGTCTTCTTGGCTGAAAACAACCTTACATATAAATAAAAGCAAAAGCTTCCAAGAAAGGACATCAAAACCCAACTTTCCTACCTAATTCTTGACTTTAGAAAATAAGAAATCTCCTACCAAACATTGGCTTACCAACTATTGACTTATTATCACCAAACCCATACCTAACTTTGACATAGGAGCCTCCTTTTGACAATGGAGCCTTCCTTTGATAATAAGGCCTCCTTTATTGACAATACCTACCACCCACATATAACACATGTTAAAAACATAGATTGACCAAACCCAACTTGCATGAGCTGGGCCTTAGTCTTGGGTCTAGGCTAAAGCCCATTAGGACTAATAAAAGTTGGGCCTATGATGTTGGATCTGATCCATATCAATAGTCCTAGCCCATTATGGATCAATAGTCCTAGTCCATTAAGGATCAATAGGCCTGGCCCATTAAGGTTGGGCTGATCTTCATCACACAAGCAACAACCTTCTTCTTTTTCTTCTTTGAGTATACACTTGGTTCTACATCAACTCTCCCCGGCTTAAAAACATTCGTCTCCGACGAATGGGTGAAGGCCATATAACGTTCATACAAGTCCGGATCAAGCTTCTTGAAGTCATCGGTGTGTATCCAAGTGCTATCATGTCGTGGGCGACCCTTCCATTTGACGAGAAAGGCATGATAACCAGTGCCACGACGAGTGGTTTTGTACATGTCGTCCAAAACCTCTTCAATGATATCCATAGGTGGGGTCCATCGGGACTAAAGTTGGGCAGTCTTAGCATCTGCTCCGTATCACCATTGTCGGAATGATGTCCCACGTACACATGGAGATCAGCAACGTTGAAAATGTTGCTAATGCTCATATCTTCAAGCACCTCTAACATGTAGGCGTTAGGTCCAATGCGTTTCAGCACCTTGTATGGACCCATTTTCTTAGGATCCGAATGCGCACCATCACCATATCTCTTGGCTGGAACTCGACATAACGGCGATGGCGATCAGTTGTGGCTTTGTACACTTCATTGTTGAGGGCGATGCGTCGCCTAAAATCAGCATGCACCTCAGTGATGTGCCTAATGAACTCATCAGCTTCAAGGCTGAGGCGTGCTTGAGGTGGGAGTGGAATGAAGTCAATTGGACGCCTAGGCTGCAATCTAAGAAGTGCTTAAAAAGGAGTACGCCCAATAGTTCTATTGACTGAACTAGTGTAAGCAAACTCAGCTATGTCTAAAATGGCTGGCCAAGTCTTCTCATAATCTCGAACTAGGCACCTCAAGAGATTTCCCAAGCTTCGGTTCACCACTTCAGTCTGCCCATCAATTTGTGGATGAAAGGTTGTAGAGAACTTCAATTTATTGTTAGTTTTCAGCCACAACGTCTTCCAAAAATAGCTGGTGAACTTGACATCCCGGTCTGAAACTATAATGCTTGGTAGCCCATGAATACGCACAACCTCTTGAAAGAACAGCTTTGCAACATGAAAGGCGTCGAAGGTCTTGCGACAAGGTATGAAGTGAACCATCATGGTGAAACGGTCAACCACCACCATGATGGAATCATGTCGATCCTTGGTAAGGGGTAGTCCGAGAACAAAGTCCATGCTGATATCTTGCCACGGTGCATGTGGCACAGGCAATGGAGAATATAGACCTGTATTTGCTTCGTTCCTTTGGCCAGCTGACATACATGACATTGTTTGACCACATGGTCCACATCTTTGGTTAAGTGAGGCCAGTAGTAACGATCAGCCATCAGTGAAATAGTTTTGTCCTTGCCAAAGTAACCTCCTAAACCTCCTCCATGTAGCTCCCTAATGATGTGATGTCGTAGGGAGGAGTTTGGAATGCACAAACGCGTTCCTAAGAACAAATAAGCATCATGTATTGAATATTTAGCATGCTGCCCACCACGTTGCAGCTCTTCGTAAAGAACACTGAAGTCAGAATCGGCTGCATATTCTCCTTTGATCTGATCTATACTCAAGGCATGAGCTGAAAATGTAGTAAAGGTCAGCACCTTTCTACTCAAGGCATCGGCTACAACATTCTCCTTACCAGCCTCGTACTTCATAGCAAAGACAAACTTTTGTAGGTATGCAACCCACTTGGCATGGCGATGGCTAACCGACTTTTGTGAATGTAGATGCTTGAGTGCCTCATAGTCGGTGTAGAGGATGAATTCCTTGCCAATGAGATAGTGCCTCCAATGACGTAGCACTTGAACAACAGCATAGAGCTCTAGGTCATATGTGGAATAACGTTTCTTTGCCTCATTGATTTTCTCACTGTGATAGGCAATAGGGTGGCCAGCTTGCATCAAAACTCCACCTAAGCCAACATGCTAGGCGTCAATAGCAACCTCAAAGATCTTGTCAAAATCAGGTAGGCAAAGTATAGGAGCTTCTGTCAACTTTTTCTTGATCAGCTGTAGTGCCTTAGTTGCTGCCACTATCCACTCAAAACTGCCCTTGCTCTTCTTCATACATTCAGTTATAGGTGCCATGATGGCACTGAAGTTTCGAATGAATCTTCTGTAGAAAGAAGCCAAACCATGGAAACTATGAACTTCAGTGAGTGTGCGAGGAACAGGCCAGTCAAGGATACTTTTCACTTTCTCAGGATCCGCTTCAACACCCTTTGAGGAGACGATGAATCCAAGGAACACCACCTTGGGCAGCATGAAGGAACACTTCTTGAGGTTCGCATAGAGCTTTTCCTTGCGTAATACTCTTAAAACTTGTTTTATGTGGTCGATGTGGTCATTTGGGTCCTTGCTATAAATTAGAATGTCATCGAAATAAACCACAAGAAAGTGACCAATGAAAGGACGAAGGATCTGAGTCATCACCCTCATGAATGTGCTTGGTGCATCAGTCAAACCAAAAGGCATGACCTTCCACTCATACAAACCATCCTTGGTTTTAAATGCTGTCTTCCACTCATCTCCTTGTCGAACAGGGATTTGATGGTAGCCACTACGCAAATCCAGCTTGGTGAAGACTTTCGAACCGGTTAGCATGTCCAACATGTCATCTAACCGTGGTATAGGGAACCTATACTTAACAGTTATTTTATTTATCGCCCTGCTGTCCACACACATATGCCATGATCTGTCCTTCTTTGGGGTAAGGAGGGCTGGTACAGCACATGGGGATAAACTCTCCTCAATGAAGCCTTTTTGTAGTAGATCATCAACTTGTCTCTTGAGCATGGTTCAAAATCTCGCGATATTTCGCCGAAATATCGCTTAATTTCGTATATCTCGAGCTTACCGAGATGCGAAATCAGGTCGAAATGAAAAAATACCATATTTCGTCGATATCTCGTGAGATATCGTGAGATATCGACGATATCTCGATATCTCACGAGATATCGACGAAATATGGTATTTTGGCTTAAAGTGTCACGTGAAGGGGGGCTTTAATACAATATTTCGCAGATTTCGGTCCATATTTCGACCGAGAGCTGCATTTGCTAAGGAATTTCAGTCTTTTGCCTATTCTTCCACTCTTCCAAGCTCTCATCCAACACTCTAGCCATTGTTCAAGTACATTGTTGTCGGATTTTCGCCGGTAAACTCATCGGAGGGTCATCTAAGCTCATCATCCAAGCATTTTTCCACTATTTAAGGTAAATTCTATTCCTCTAAAACTATTTTTTTGAAAAGACTATGTACAAATTTTGTTGGATGGTGATGATATTAATATATGTTAGACACCGGAGGCCGATCTATAGCCTCACGGTGTCGAAATTTTTTTTCCATATGTATTTTTTTTTTTTAATTTTCTGGTTTTAAAAATTCATTTTCCTACAATTAAAATAGGAAATAATTAGGGGTAATATGACTTAGATGGTAATGAATTAAATATATGTTAGACACCAATGGCCGATCTGCGGCTTCACGGTGTCGGATTTATTTTTCTGCTCTTAAATAATTATTTTAATTTTCGCACATACCACTCCATTGGCATCGGATTATGGTACTTCACAACCTTACAGTGGATATGGATATGGATCACTATCATATGGGCAGTTTAGTGGGGTAGGGGACTATGACTACCAGTCCCAGTCCCAGTCTCAGGGACATACTGGATCATCTTTTGTAGATAACATCTTTACATACCCTAGCGGACCTAGCTATCAACCTCACCAGCCATACATGCAGCCAATGCCATCGCCTCTTGCGCCCGCACCAACATCATATCACAGTGGATCATCTTCTTCACGGACTGGATCGATTGGTAACCCTAGTTTATAACCTAGGATAGGTTACCTACAGTATGTTGATGATTCCATTTACGTGACACTTGTGGGTGACTACACTCGTTTCTTCTCCGATTCTATACCGTGGTCCACATATGTCCTTCAAACAGAGAGCAATGGACGTCGACTCCAGCGAGGCATGAGTGGGATTGATCCAGGGAGGCACAGCAACTACTATTAGCAGTTTAGCACTTGTAATTTGTAACTTAAGTTGTGATTTCATTGATCTATGAACTTGTGAGTTGTGACTTGCGAGTTGCGAGTCTTGTGACTTACTAACTTTGACACTTAGTGTATTGCCTTTAAGGCTTTAAGCGAGTTATTGAATATTATGGAGTTTATGAGAATCATGGCACTCATCAATGTGTATTGGCTTTAACTTGATATGTGATGAAGTTAAATACTATTATTAAATATTAACTGCCTAATCTATGTGTATTTAACTATTTATACATTAGGGTCGGCGACCGTATGTCAATCAAGGGTGCAAGCCCAAAACACCAATTTGAATTCACATTTTTACAATTTTATGGTTTAAATGTGTTTATTAAGCTTAAATAAGGCTGTCCATGAAGTTTCAGGCCTAGATATGGCCAAATACCCCCCGACATGGACCCCCGAAATATTGCAGAAAAAATGCAATATTTCGGTCATATTTCGCGATATCTCGGATATTTCGGATATCTCGGTAGGCTTAAGATACCGATATATCGCGAGATGTAGTACTATGCTCTTGAGCGCTATATGTTCTGTAGGACTGAGTCGATACGCAGGCAGGTTTGGCAAGACTGACCCTGGTACCAAGTCAATGGCATGCTGGATAGCTCTCAAAGGGGGGAGCTCATTGGGTAGCTCGTCAGGTACTAGGTCAGCAAAGTCGGAGAGGAGCTCCTTGATGGGTGGTGCTAGCTGAACCACAGGCTGTGGAGTCACTTCTTTGGTCACTAGTGCCAATATCAACCCTGTGTCGTGGCTGGTCCAATCAAACTCCTTCGGAACAGCTAACATCTCTTTGTGGGGCAGAGCTAACACCTTCTTCTTAGGGGTGGGAATTTTTTGGTTAGTCCTCAAGGACCATCTCTTTCGCAACTCCTCAGGCAAATAGATAGGTTCAAACACTGTGTGTTGACCCTTATACTGAAAAATACACTAATTTTTCTTTCCCCCTGTGAGAACATCATTGTCATAAAGCCACGACCTCCCTAAGAGTACATCTGTCAATTTCATGGGGATAACATCACACCACACCTTTTCATCATACCTAGAGAGCTGTAAGGGGACAGCACAATGCTGATTGACCTCCAAGATAGTCCCATTCAGTAAGGAAACCTTGTAAGGTTGAGGATGCTTCTCTATCTTCAACTGAGCTCTCTTCTCGAACAAATCAGAGACCATGTTGACACAGCTGCCACTGTCAACAATGACTTGAGCTGTACGACCGGCTGAATACATACGGCTGTAGAAGATATAATTTCGCCGCCAATCTTCACCTTTAACTTCAGCCACCAAGATGCAAGTGACTTCACACACCAGCTCCATCACCAAGGATCAAACACCAGGGATTTACTTCAAAAGAAGCAACTGCTTACAACAATATTGAATTATCAAAGTTGTCTTCTTGGCTGAAAACAGCCTTACATATAAACAGAAGCAAAAGCTTCCAAGAAAGGACATCAAAACCCAACTTCCCTACCTAATTCTTTACTTTAGAAAATAAGAAATCTCCTACCAAACATTGGCTTACCAACTATTGACTTATTATCACCAAACCCCTACCTAACTTTGACATAGGAGCCTCCTTTTGACAATGGAGCCTTCCTTTGACAATAAAGCCTCCTTTGTTGACAATACCTACTACCCACACATAACACATGTTAAAAACATAGATTGACCAAACCCAACTTGCATGGGTTGGGCCTTAGTCTTGGGTTTAGGCTAAAGCCCATTAGGACTAATAAAGTTGGGTCTATGATGTTGAATCTGATCCACATCATTAGTCCTAGCACATTATGGATCAATAGTCCTAGTCCAATAAGGATCAATAGGCCTGGCCCATTAAGGTTGGGCTGATCTTCATCACACAGGCAACAACCTTCTTTTTCTTCCTTGAATACACCCTTGGTTCTGCATCAAATATGTAGTACAGAAGACAATATAAGAGAAGGAGAGCAGCGTATGAAACCCTTTCCAGAGACAGAGGAGAGAGATCCAACTGCCACTTGAACTTTGTCTTTTCCAGATGAAGGGTTATATTTGTGAAATAAGTTGGAGGAACCTATTATGTGGTCAGTGGCACCGGAGTCAATGATCCACGTAGCGGAAACAACCGATGCACAATAACCACCAAAAGGAATACCTGACTGAGCAAAATGGGAACCTGAAGAGGCCGGTGTAGAGGTAGTGGAGGATTTAGCGGAAGCAAATGTGACCCTCATCATGCGACGGAAGGCCTGGAGCTCCTCCGGAGAAAGACCCAATCAGTAGGAGGTGAAGTGGCAACTGTCTCTGTGTGATGAGCCTTGGTCTTGGGTTTACCTTTGGCTGCACGTTTGGCTTCAAAGTCAGCAGGCTTCCCATGGAGCTTCCAGTAAGTAGCCTTTATATGGAATGGCTTGTTGCAATGCTCACATCGAACAACCTCTTTCGAAGAGTCACCCAAATGAGAGGAAATGTCAATAGTGGGAGTAGGGCTGGCCCCAACTTGGAGGGTTGATCGATCAATAGTAGGAGTGTGCAACATAGCAACTCGGCAACTCTCCTTTGTAAGGACCAACGCATAGGACTGCTCCAAGGAAAAGGAACTCTGCCCAAAATTTGAACCTGAATCTGATTATACTCGACATTTAAACCAGCAAGAAAATCATACACTCTAATCTTGTCCACATGCTTGCGGTATGTATCAATGTCTGTAGCATTCGTAGGCTGGTAGTCGGTATAATGATCAAGTTTCTGCCATAAGCTTCGAAGGGCTGCCCAGTACTGGGAGACAGATAGTTCCTTCTGGGTGGTGTCATTAGTCTTCTTACGAAGTTCATACACCTGGGCATCATTCCCAACCTGACCATCTATCTCCTTTGCACCAGCCCAGATCTGGGCTGCAGTATCAAGCAGCAAGTACCCACTAGAGATATCAGATTGCATAGAGTTAAGTAAGGACATTACCATGGAGTCATTTGCAATCCATCTTTTCTTGGCAAGACGTCCTCAGTTGGTTTAACAGTGGTGCCATCGATGTGTCCAGTGAGATCTTGACCTGCAATAGTCAAGTAGGTAGATCTGGACCACATCAAGTAGTTGGTACTGTCGAGCTTGATCGTAGCTGAATGATGAAGATAATCACTCCGAGGTTGTCCATCAGTTCCAAAGGAAGCAGAAGTAAGGTCTGAACCAGTCATGATGATCAGAAAAAGTCTTCAGAATCAGCAGCAACACAGAAAAAATTTCTGAAAATAGTCACACCAGTAACTCCAAAAATACCCTGTAGAAAGGGCTCAAATCTGGATCGAATCCTCCTCTGGTGGTGAACAGTAAGTCCTCCGAAAATCAGCAACTTCAGATGAGTAAGTAGAAAACCCAAGTTGGGCTAAAACCTGAATCGGGTTTTGAGGTTGCAGCACTTTCAGCCGTCAGAATGAGCTGAAACTGGAACCGAGTTCCCCTCTAGTGGTGGGGAAGAGGTCCTGTAAAATTTAGCTCTTACGGATGAGCCAATAAAAAGCCCTAATTTTGTCAAAAAATTAGGTCAAAACCTGTTTTTGGAGAAATCGCAGGGCTGAATCTGAGTTGAACTTGATCCAAAGCTGCAGCCTTCAAACAGGAAGGGGTGTGTACCAATAAGAGCAGGAACCAATCTCCAAAAAAACCAGAAATCGATCTTCAAGTGTAGGAAGAAATCGATCTCCAAAGATGGAGGAAACCTGCCAGCAGAATTAGGTCACACATGTAGTCTTCAATCTTCAATGAGGTAGGATTGAGGGCAGCATCCAAATCTGTGGTAGATCACCTCATAGTTGCTGCCCAGAAGCAGTGAGAAGAACCAAGAGTGGTGGAGGAGGTAGAATCAAATCGTGGAAGAAAGGGAAGAAGAAAAAAATAAAAAACTGAAAAAATTGCTTTGTAGATCAGAAGTTCTGCTCTGATACCATGTTGGAAGATGAGAAATAGTTTAGAGCTGAAATGCTTGAGTTGTCAATTAGACAACCCAAGCTTCTATTTATAATAGAAGCCTCAAAGAGGCAAATTACACAAGTACCCTTACTATGACTAAACAGAAAAAATACATAGAAAAGTACCCATATACCCCCACGGTATACCATACAATTTAACACAAATAAATAACGAGAACAAAGAAGTACCTGAGAAAGGATTACTAGTTGTTCACCAGCCATTTTGGGCAGTTCCCTCAGTGCACGTTCACACAATCGACGGGGGGAAGTATTATACCATTCTTCTCCATACTCATGTAGGAACGGCTGTGTCAGTGGAACAAAAACGAGTCCAGCAAAAATGAAATAACTAGGCAGCTGATCAAACTGATGAACTGGAACCAATGGCTGCAACTGCAAAATTACCAATTTTATATGTTAATTACCAATAATGATTGAATGGAATAGACAGGACAGACCAAATCTATTAAATACAGTGGCTTAGCTGATCCACTTGCCATTTAAGGGTTTTCAGTTTTGACCAGTTACAACAAAATTTTCATCGAAGGAAAAGATATGCAAGGAAAGACACAAGAGCACAAAGACTACAGCAGCCACAAACAAACCCCAAAACAAAGACAAGACTGCGAAGAAAACCCAACTGTGCAGCACCCTCCTCCCCCACTGCAGGAAGGTACTAGTGAGTTCTACTGGTGAAGTCTGTGGCCTGTTGTCACCTAGACCTGGGATGGATTCTCATCTTCACCTTACGCAATACGTGCCTTGCTCCCTCTCTTGTATCTTCAACACACTATGGCACTTTGCATTGCGAACAGTCAATGCTTGACCATTATTGAGAATTAGGGGTAGTTTTGTCATTGTTATTTTGGGTTTTGTGGGGTTCTATGTTATTTCTTTCCTTTAAGTCTTTATTTGTTAAGATGTAATAGGTGAGGGCTTAGGGATAATTTCATTATAAATCCCTAACCAACTTACCTAATTTAATTTGTCTTTATTATTAATAGAACCCAGGGCCTGCGATAGAACATATCTTCTATCGCAGGCTGCCTTTCCTTCTCTCGGCAGTGTGCTTCTTCTCCTTCTCTTTTCTCTTCTTCTTCTTCTCTCTTCTGCTGGTTAGTTAGTTCTCATTTCTAACATGGTATCAGAGAAATACTAATCATCTGAAGGATCTTCTCTAATCTCCTTCTGTTGATTCCCCTCTCGGTTTTGGTTTTCTGGTGTGCAGCCACCCATTGCTGCTCTTTTCAGTTGATGGATTGAAAACTACTCATACATATGAATGGAGTGCTTATTTGTGATGGTGGTTGGCGATTTGCAGACCATCCCTTGAAGTTTCGATTGGAGGATGGGAAGGTTACTATTTTCTGGAATCGATACTGTCATGTTTCTATTTTCAGAAAATAGAAACAATTGAGTTTCTTCGAAATTTTTGCATCTTCTGGTTCTGAGTTTTTGAGGACTACTTGTACCTACCTAAAGGAAGACTCGACCTGAGTTTCATTCTGTTCTGGTGATCTGATCGATTGCTTCTTGTTTTATTCTTTACACCTGCGAATGTTCTGTTTTCAGTCTTTTTTAGCCCTACAGTTGGCTTCACAGTTTCTGCTCAACTAGCTTGCTCAGCCTGATCTTTTGGGGTTTCATTCCCCCCTCCAGGTACTAGCTTCGATCACTATATCAGGCCCTTCCACTCTGCTGGTTGTAAGTTCTGCAAAATCTCTCTTATTACTGCCGGAAGTACTCTGTTTTTGTTTTTTTTTTTTTTGTTGGTTCTGCTGGTTCCAGGCTTCTAACCTGCTTGATTTCGGGCCTCGGTTTTTATTCTGCTGCCTATTACTATGGAATTCTGCAACAGTTGGTGACTTGTTCTCCATTATTTATTGTGTGGCTGCTTCCCTATTGTTGGCTAGCTGTGCTCTTGTCTTACCTTTTTGACTGGTTTTATTTTCCCTATTGGTGCTATGGGAGAGAATAAAACTAATCCAGTGGTTACATCTCAAACTGAAACTGTGAATGTCACTATTACCTCTATCAAGCTGAAAGGGAGTTCAAATTATTTGTTATGGGTCCAAGCTGTGAAGGTTTATATTATGGCCAGGATGAAACTCAAGTATCATATAGTTAAATCTTCAACAGATCGATTCTAATGAGATATCAAAGGATTAACAGCTAAGAGAAAGGGAAGAAGGAGGAGAGAAGAGAGATTGGGAGAGAATCAATTATGTGTGTTGAGTGATTCTCAACACATAATAACTTCATTAATAAACTTCTGAAAATTACATAAGCCCCCCCAGGGAGGAAAGAAGAAATAAAAATAAAGAGTAAATAACAACTAAGTCATGTCTTATAATAAGAGTATAAGACAATGACAGAACTACCCTTACACACATAACTCTAACACTCCCCCTCAAGCTGGAGAATACATATCATACATTCCCAGCTTGCACAATAAGGTACTAAATAGACTAGGACTGAGACCCTTGGTGAAGATATCTGCTACTTGATCACCTGTCTTCACAAAAGGAGTACAAATGCATCTAGAGTCCAACTTCTCTTTGATGAACTGATGAAGTGTTGATCAACCTCAATATATTTGGTTCGATCATGCTGAACCGGATTATGGGCAATGCTTATAGCAACTTTGTTGTCACAATAAAGTCTCATTGAGCCTTCAATTTCAAAACTCAAGTCTTGAAGTAGTCTCTTTAGCCATATAAGCTCACACACTCCATGAGCAATGGCTCTAAACTCAGCTTCTGCACTGGATCTAGCTACAACTGGTTGTTTCTTGCTCCTCCAGGTAACTAGATTACCACCCACAAAGGTATAGTACCCAGAAAAAGATCTCCTGTCACAGACTAAACCAGCCCAATCAGCATTTGTGTAGCCTTCAATCTGCAAATGATCATGCCTAGTAAATAGAAGACCTTTTCCTGGACAGGATTTCAAATATCTAATGATGCAATACACCGCATCCAGATGTCCACTCCTGGGAGCATGCATGAACTGACTCACCACACCAACTGCATAAGAGATGTCTGGTCGAGTCAAGGAGAGAGAGATTAATTTCCCAACCAACCTTTGGTACTTGCTTGCATCTATTAGAGAAGAACCACATTTATCACCAAGCTTATGATTCGGATCAATGGGGGAAGTTGTTGGTTTGCACCCCATCATGCCTGTCTCTTTCAGAAGATCCATGACAAATTTCCTTTGGCAGATGTTGATTCCTTTCCTTGATCTAGATACTTCAATACCCAAGACGTATTTCAAGAGTCTAAGGTCTTTGATCTCAAACTGTTTAGCCAGATAAGACTTCAATCCGTTTATCTCAGTAACATCATTCCCAGTTACAACAATGTCATCAACATAGATAATGAGAGTTGTAACTGTACCATTACCTCTTCTAATAAACAAGGTGTGGTCAACTTGACTCTGATAATACCCATTCTTCAGGATGGCTTATCTAAATCTCTCAAACCAGGCCTTAGGAGACTGCTTGAGGCCATAGAGAGCTTTCTTCAAGAGACACACTTTCCCTTCAGCTGAGAGACACTTAAAACCAGGTGGAGGCTGCATATACACTTTCTGCTAGATCTCCATAAAGAAATGCATTCTTCACACCTAATTGATACATTAGTCAATTTTTATTGACTGCCAATGAAAGAAGAACCTTGATTGAGTTATGCTTAGCTACAGGGGTAAAAGTCTCCTAGTAGTCAATGCCATACACTTGACTATATCCTTTTACAACCAGCCTAGCTTTGTATCTTTCCATTGTACCATCGGATCTATACTTGATGGTATAAACCCATCTGCATCCAACTGGAGTTCTCCCCCTGTGAAGATCAACTAGAGTCCAAATATTGTTTTTTTCCAGAGCCACCATTTCCTCAGGCATTGCTTGCATCCATTTTGGATCGGATAAGGCCTCTGTGACATTTTTGGGAATGGAAGAAGACTCAAGGGCAGTGGAAAAGACAATACCTGTAGGAGAAATAAAGCCATAGGAAACAAACTGGGCTATGGGGTTAGTACAAGCTCTCTTCCCCTTTCTCATAGCAATGGGAAGATCTAATTCAGAAGGAGAAGTATTACCTGACTGAGGAGGATGAGACTGAGGATGTGGATCCAAAGAGGGGTTTTGGCAGGGTTGTTTTCCCTTCAACGCATACCAGGGTTGCTTTCCTTTTCCCTTCAACAAGCATTAACCTCTTGTGAATACAACATCTTTGAATCCTATTCCCTTGTATTCTTTTTCCTGCTAGCATCATCACCACTGCTAGCATCAATATCAACAACACCATCAACATCAACAACATCCACTTCTTTGTATTTTCCAATATCAATAGGAATGGGAAAGTGGAGGTAGGCAAGGGAGATAGAAAATGAATGACATCAGCATCCTATTCGCTTCTAGTACTCTCCCCCTAAAGAGGATGCCGAGGAGAAGAAAAGTAAGGAATAGACTCAAAGAAGGTGACATCTTTGGAGAGAAGTCGCCTTCGGGAAGGAGGATGGTAGCACTTATACCCTTTGGTTAAATCAGAGTAGCCAAAGAAGATGCACTTAAGAGCTTTGGGATTAAGCTTGGTGCGGGCTGATTTGTTGACATGAACATAACAAATACAACCAAAGATTTTTGGAGGCAAGGAGAAGACTGAGGATTGAGGAGAAAAAAGAGTTAGGGGAGATTTGGAGCCAGGGAGTGGAGTTGGCATCCGGTTAATAAGAAAGGCAGCGGTAAGCAGTGCATCAGACAAGAAAGTCTTAGGCACATGCATACCAAAGAGAAGACCCCTAGTGATTTCCAATAAGTGGCGATTTTTTCTCTCAGCCACCCCATTTTGTTGAGGGGTGTCAACACAAGCCAGTTGATGGATGATGCCATTATCAGTAAAGAACTATTGGAGCCCCCCATACATGTACTCACCCCCCTTATCAGACCTAACAATTTGGATTCGAGTACCAAACTGAGTAATGATAAGTCGATAAAAATCCTTGAAAGCATCACAAACATCACTCTTTTGTTTCAACAAAACAGTCCAAGTAGATCTAGAATAGTCATCCAAAAATGAAACAAAGTAATTAAATCCAAACAATGAAGTAATAGGAGAAGGCCCCCAAACATCAGTATGAACATGAGAAAAAGGTACACTAGTGACAATGTTTAGCAAAAATACAAGATTCACACTGAAAAACATAAGAAGGAAAAGAAGTAAACAAGTGGGGTAACTATATCCTCATATCAACAAAAGAGGGATGACTCCAAAGTACTACGGTCACTTCGACCACAAACATAAGCTGCAACAGTATATTGATCAGGTAACCGTGGTTCAAGAAGGTCTCCTCCTTTTTCAATCCCACTGCTAATAACCCTCTGTCTCCAAATCCTAAAAAAGACAATATAGGAAGGAAGAAAGTGACACAACAATTTAGGGATTTGATTAGGTGACTCACAGATAATAGGTTAGTAACAAAATCAGGAACATGACGAACAGACTCAAGGGAAATAGAAGGGGTAACTCTCACATTACCCTTACCAGAGGCAGAAGAAAGGGAACCATCAGCAACCCTTACCTTGTCCTGGCCAGAGCAAATGGAGTAGGAATTATAATACTGTGACATACCAGTCATGTGATCAGAGGCTCCAGAGTCAATAATCCAGGTGGGCACAGTAGAAGGAGCAGACAAGACCTGCAGAGGTGAGGCAAAAGTAGTTGACCCTCCAGAGGTAGGACTAGTAGTAGACCCTCCAAGGTGAGACACCAACCGGCGGAAGGCTGCAATATCATCCTGTGAAACGGAATCAGGGGTAGGCTGGGGTCCAGATGTTTTAGACTCAAATGTCATAGAGCTCCCCCTCGCTTGCCTCCACGGGCACTAGAGGAACCACCACGCCTACCAAGGGGCTGTCCGTGAAGATCCAAACACCTGTCCGTGGTGTGTCCAAGCTTTCCACAGTGATCACATTTAAACCTCTCACAGTGATCTCCACAAGTTGGTCCTTGGCCTTTCCCCCCACTTTTCCAGTCTCTGGGGGAACTAGAAATAAGAGCAGATCTCTCTGTTGATGGTGCCATATCCATAGTTATTCTCCTGATTTCCTCACTTTGTAAGTAGCTACACACTTCATCCAACGATGGAAAGGGATCCCTAAGATTTGCAAGCAAAGAGGCTTATATTCTGGGTTAAGACCACCAAGCAAAATAAGGATCATTTCCTTTTCGTGGCTCCTATAGACCTTTGCCTCATCATCAGAATTGGACAGTTGGAGGTTGTTATAATGATCATATTCCTCCCACAAGCTAATAATAGTGTTGTAGTAGTCAGATATACTCCTATCACCCTGTTTCATATGGATGATTTTTGGAGGATTTGATACACTTTGGCTGCATCACCAACTCTATCAAAAACCTTGGAGACACTGTCCCAGATATCTTTCACAGTCTCTTTATTCATAAACCTCCTACCTATCTCAGGTTTCATAGAGAATATCAGCCAAGTCATAACAGTGGAGTTCTCAGTCTCCCACTTGAGATAGCCTGGATCAGTAATGGTAGGCTCATTAATAGAGCCAGTAATATACCCCAACTTTCCCCTACTTCACAGGGACAACTTCACAGAACGGGACCAATCCAAGTAGTTGGTATTGTCCAATTTCACAACAGAGATTTGAGTGTTGAGGTTATCAAAGGAAGCCATCATTTAGGAACCACTACTCAGGCTGCTAGCTGTAGGTCCACTGACCTCAAAATCTTGCCCAGACATAGTAGACACCATATGCAAATACTTCAATAGTCAAACTAGTATGCTGCTCAACTTGGGAGTACACTCAATCCAAATAAAGGAGGTAAACCAGTACACAAATGGTTCTAAATCAACCAAATCAACTATGATGGGGCAAAGCCTAAAAAATAGCAGGCATACAGAGAGCAAAAAACTTGCATAACTCAAACCAAATCCTTCTAACACCCAAGGAACTTTAGTTCATAACACCCAACAAGTGGAACAAGGTGCAAACATTCCATTCTCAAGAACAAACAACCATCCAATGCAGCAATCTTCAAAAAAGGTCAAACAAGAAGCGAAAAGCAGCTGCCGATACCGCATAACAAAGAAAAAAGGAGCAATAGTCTCCAAATCTTCCCCTTCAAGAATCAGGCTCTTGGGGCTTCAAAACAGCACTCTATGCGACTCAAATAAGCCTAGTTTCAAGGCAAAATAGTCTGCCAAAGGCATAATCGAAACTCAAACATCCCAGGGCTGGCGGAAATTCTGGGTTATCTTCAAAGGCTTCACAGCAGCTTCCAGCCAAACAACACTCCTCTCAACAACCGAGAGGTCAGGGGTCTAAGAGAGTACCTGTAGGCGATTCAAATGCACTAGGTCTCATTCGAAGAGATGGAGAGATGAAGGAGAATCGAGACAATCACTCCACAAGCAAGCGGTAGCTAGGCAGGCACCTTCTAAAGCTTCAAATCACTTCAGCAGCTCCTAAACTCTCTCCATATGGACTTGGTTTGAAGAATAGCACTCCAAAGACTGTAAGAAGTATAGTTATCTCACATAGTACAGCCTCTAATGGAACCCTTTACATTTCTAGGGTTCCAACGAGAGGAGAAGACAACCACTGAGTTCAGCCGACTCTCAACTAGAGATGCTAGCTCTGATACCAAGTTAAATCTTCAATGGATCGATTCTAATGAGATATCAAAGGATTAACAGCTAAGAGAAAGGGAAGAAGAAGGAGAGAAGAGAGATTGGGAGAGAATCGATTATGTGTGTTGAGTGATTCTCAACACGAATAATAATTTCATTAATAAACTTCTAGAAATTACATAAGCCTCCCTAGGGAGGAAAGAAGAAATAAAAAGAAAAGAGTAAATAACAACTAAGTCATGTCTTATAATAAGACAATGATAGAACTACCCTTACACACATAACTCTAACACATATCTCCAACCTTCCTACCTCCGATTCAAAAGATTATGAGGATTGGATGCAAGACAATGCCATTATTTTGATTTAGTTATGGAACAGCATGGAACCGGATATTGTTGCAAAAGTGATGTTTCACACCATTGCTAAAGGTGTGTGAGATTACTTGAAGGATACTTATTCACAGGAGAAAAACATGAATTGAGTCTATGACATATATGAGAAACTCTTTCAGCTCCGGGAGTCTAACAAGCCTCTCCAAGACTACTACAACACTTTTAAAGGCCTTGTTAAGGAATTAAATGTTTTTCAGCCCCTCACCACCGACAATGACAAATTAAAAGCACAACAGAATGAATTTTTTGTGTATACATTTCTGGCTGACCTAGATTCTGATTTGAAGTCTGTCAAGGGACATTCTTGCTGGAGAAATTGTTCCTACTCTTGCTGACACGTTCTCTCACCTACAAGGCTACAACGTATCTCTTCTCCTGGAAAGCCTGACTTTACTCCCAAGTAGAATTCTGCCTTTGTGGCTGGTCGTAGACGTAACTCAGGGGGAGGACATGGCGGTGGTGGTGGTCGTGGCACTGGTGGTCGGTAAGGTGATAAACCTTTTCAAAAGTGTACTCATTGTGGCAAAACTGGTCACACTGTTGATTTTTGTTGGGACATGCATGGTAAACCCAATTGGGCAACTCAATCTGCCACATGCAGCGTATGAAGGAGGTAGTGATAGTGCTGCCCATAGTGATTCTCCATAGGTTTCCCTACCAAGGAGTGGTTCTACTACAACTCCTCACCATGATTATCTCTCCCGGATATTACGGCGTTTACAATACTTGGAGGCATCCAGTCTTACATCCACCGGGCCCTCATCTTCTTCTACTACTCTGGCTCATGCAAGTACACCTGCTCTTCTTACCACTACTACTCCATCCTGGATTATTGACTTCGGGGCTTCTGCTCATATGACTAGTAAGTCATCATTATTTACCACTTATTCACATACACATTCATCTTCACCTGTTATCCTTTCAAATGGTTCTTCTACTCCTATTTTTGGGCATGGTACCATCTCACCCACTTCTTCCATGAGTCTCTCCTCCGTGTTACATGTTCCTCAGTTACCATTAAATCTTCTTTCTATCAGTCAAATAACTAAAGCTTTACACTGTTCTGTGACTTTCTTTCCTTCTTATTGTGTTTTTCAGGATCTTCACACGAGGAAGAAGATTGGTGGAGGGTGTGAAAAAGATGGACTCTACTACCTTGACCATGGTGCTCCTACCTCATCTGCCGTTGTTGCTTCTGTTGGTGGGGTGTCTCCATTCCAGTGGCATTGTCGGCCATTTGTCCTTAGATTAAACTTGTTATTTCCTTCTTTTAAGTCAGTGTCTCGGTTAGAGTGTTAAGCTTGTGAGTTGGGAAAACATCACCATGCCTCTTTCCCTTCTCGTACTATGACTCATAGTTCGTCTTTATTTTCTTTAGTCCATTCGGATATTTGGGGTCCTTGTCCAGTTAAGAATCGGAGTGGGTTCATGTATTTTGTCACTTTTGTGGACGACCGTTCTCATCTCACATGGTTATTATACCTCTTGAAGGATCACTCTGAGTTTCTCTCTGCATTCCAAAATTTTTATAATGAAATAAAAACTCAGTTTGGTTCATCTATAAAATAGTTTCGTTCTGATAATGCTTTGGAGTATGTTCAAGGTGATAATTCTGACTTTTGTGTTTCTCATGGAATGATTCACCAAACTAGTTGTTCCTACACCCCACAACAAAATGGGGTGGCGGAACGTAAGAATAGACATTTACTTGAGGTTGCCTGCACTATAATGTTCCATATGCATGTTCCCAAGCAATTTTGATGTGAAGGGGTACTTACATGCATGTTACTATAATGTTATGTATGATTCTTACCACTGCTATCGCTGTTTATATCTGCTGATAAATCTTCCTTCACTAATCCAGGTCAGATTGCTTGATTAGTAATCCTTTTATTTTTTACTCCCTCTCAAAATGATCTTTCAGATCACTAATCCAGTCGAAAACCATTTTCTCTCTCTCCTAACTAACCTCCCTCGAAACTAGAGGAGATGAGTTAACTTTGGCTGTTCCCGGAATGCCCCCTCCTTCTCCGGCAGCCCCCACCGTTGCCTGCTCCCCTGCTTCCTGCCCCCCTGCTCCCCTCTCTGACCCTCCGTCCCACTCTCCTCCCAACTCCCCCCCATCCACCCCAGCTCCCGACCATCCTACCTCTGTCGCTAAACCTTGGACTTCCTTCTTCTCCGGTAGCACCTCTGCAACCCCTGCCGGACATCTTCTCCATTTTGTCCCACCCACCTCCCTTGAAGATTCCAAAGTTGGCTTCTGCCCCAATGGTTTACTCGACGAAGAAATCTCAATGGCGAGTCTTGCCTTGTGGGGCATTTCTGGGTAGCCGTCCTCCTTACCATATCGTCAAGTCCTCTCTTCTCAAACAATGGCGAACTGCTGGCGCTATTTACATCTACTTGTTATCTAGTGGGATTTTCATCTTGATTCTCCGAAGGCGACCAAGCCCGAGCTCTTGAAGGTGGCCCTGGCGGTTGGAAGGAAGCGGATCTTTCTCGAGCATGGGATCATCGTTCCACCCTCACTAGGATTAACCTCAAGTCCATTCCCATTTGGATCAACCTTCCTGGCCTCCCCTTCCATTACTGGTGCCCCTCTGGTCTCAGCATCGTCGGATCGACCGTCGGCAATCCCCTCTTCTCCGATGAGCGCACAAAAAAAATGGACCGCCTCTCCTTTGCTCGCCTCTATGTTGAGCTTAGTGTTGAGGACTCCCCTCCTGATTACGTCACAATCCAGGAAGAAGATGGTCACTCCTTCTCCCAACGTGTCCTCTATGAAGGTCTGCCCCACCGCTGCTCTGTCTGCAAACTCTTTGGTCACACCTCGAAGAGCTGCGTGCCGGACCCCAACACTGCCAAGGATCTCTTGGCTTCTTCCCAATCTGCTCCGGTGACGCCGGTCGAGGTTGAGACCCCAGCTGGAGAACTCCTTCCTGCTTCGTCTTTGGCCACAGGTGCTTTGCCTGCTGAGGCTTCGCTTGCCTTGCCTGCTGCTGATTCCGCCGTCCCTGAGATCCCCCTGTTTGGTTCTTCTCAGGTGGTTGCTACTCCTGGAGATAACTCGACTGGCTCTATCGCGGTTGTGGCAGTGGAGCAATCAACGATGACCTCCATGGCGCCTAAGGCAGGCGACCCCAAAACCCCCCCTCGTGGCTGGAAAAAACAAAGGAATCGTCGTCGGAGAAGTCACCGGGAACCTGCAGAGATCTCCTCTCTTGGCGAGCTCCCCGAGGCCCACCTACCACGCTGCTCTCCTGACGCAGCCCACAGTCGATTCACTGCCCTCATGAGTCTCGATCCTGAAGACGATTGTGCTATCACTGTCTCTTCGGCTTCCAAGGAGTCCAGGCTGACTCTCAACGAAGGTCTGCAACATCTCTCTGCGAAACCCCCTGCATCTCACCTTTTGGCCCTGCCTCGCTCCCCTTCCCCTTCTACTACCTTAAACATCAGCCCCCCCCACTGCTACGCTACAAGACCCCCCTTTTTTTAGCTTTCACCCACCACCACCAAGGTCCTCTGTTCCCCGTATAACCCCGTTGACCACTCCTCGTGGGCCCCCCCTTGTCCCTTCTCAATTTAACCTCCCCCTCCTTATCCCTTCTCACTTAAACCTGGCCCCTGTCAACCCGACCCGCATACCCTCCCCCCTACCCACTTAACCACCCTTTCCACACTTATACCAATACGGCTGAACCCAGCCGAACCAGTCCCAGCTCACCCTTCCGGTTCAATTGGGCCCACATCGCCTTGTGTCATCCCACCCTCCTCCCCTTCCCTAGTTTGCTTTCCCCCTTTGAAAGACTACCGTCTCCGGCCTCGCAGTGTCCCACCGGGGTCCAGGGTTAATTCCTCCACTGGTTGGCTGCCCCCTCCCCCCCCCTCTCTCATGATCCCTTGGATTATTTGGAACGTCCGTGGGCTCAATGCTCCGGCCAAACAAGCTGAAATCCGTGCCCATCTCAAGTCCACCAAATCCTCCCTCTGCTGCCTCCTTGAAACCAAAGTGCTCAAGCAAAATTCTTCCCGCATCGCCCACTCCCTTGCCCCCTCTTGGTCCTTCCTTTCTAACTATAACCACTCCCCCAATGGCCGAATTTGGGTTCTCTGGGATCCCACCAAATTCCAAATCTCGGTCTCCTCCTCCTCTGCCCAACTTCTCCACCTTAGCATTTCAGATCACCTTCACAACCACCTTTTTTTCTTCACCATGGTTTATGCCCTCAACCGTCACCCTGATAGGATCCCCCTCTGGGACGACATTCGATCCATCTCTTCTTCTGTCGGTTCATCCCCTTGGGGTATTGGAGGTGACTTCAATGTCGTCCGTTTTAGCCACGAAAAATTGGGTGGTTCCTCTCTAGACCACCAAGCGTTGCGGCCTTGACTCCATGCGGAGGACTCGAGCTTAGCGACCTCGGATGGTCAGTGCTGATCTCTCCTGGCACAACAAGCGCTCGGCCACGACGAGTTGCTGCAAGCTCGCGAGTCCTTGTCAATGATGCTTGGCTTTACTCTCTTCCTTCCTCCTATGCCTTCTTTGACCTTCCTGGTCTCTCTGACCACTCCCCCATTTCTCTCTTTGTCCTTCCCTCTCTTTCTTTTGGCCCTAAACCCTTTAAGTTCTTTGACATGTGGTCCTCTCACCCCGGCTTCCTTCCCGTTGTCCAAGCTGCTTGGAACATCCCAATCCAATCCTTCTCCTCTCCCCTCCTCGCCTTTTCCAAAAAACTCAAAAATGTCAAGGTGGCTCTCAAAGCCTGGAATTCCACCACCTTCGGCATTATTTCTTCTCGTGTTTCCTCTTGTCGAGACATCCTCTCCGCCATCCAACTCCGCCTCCAGTCTGACCCCCTCAACCCCTCCCTTGCTGAAGAAGAAACCATTGCTGCTTCCGAGCTTGCCTCCTCTCTCTCCCAAGAAGAAAGCTTCCTTAAGCAGAAATCCAGGATCAAATGGCTTGAGCTCGGCGACTCAAACACCGCCTTCTTCTACCGCTCCCTCAAAGCCCGCTCCAACTCCAACTCCATCCTCTCTCTTACCTCCTCTGATGGATCTCTCCTCTCCTCTGTTGATGCCATCAAAGCTGAGGCCGTGAACCATTTCACCAATATCTTTTGCCCTCCCTCCCACACCCTCTCCCCCCTCCCCGATGATCTTATCAACAAATTCCTCCCCCCCCATTTGCTCAACTCCCTTAGCTCCATCCCCTCTGACTCCGAAATCTCCTCCGCTGTTCGCTCCCACAAGGCTAACAAGCTCCAGGCCCGATGGGTTCAGGTGGGATTCTTTTCCACTTCTTTGGGACATCATTGGCGTTGAGCTTATCGGTGCCATTAAGAGCTTCTTCTTGACCCTCACCGATTCATTACATCAACCACACCTTCCTTTGTCTCATCCCCAAATTCCTGAGCTTCGTCCATTTCTGACTTCAGACCCATCTCCCTTTATAACCTTCTCTACAAATTCATCGCTAAAATCCTTGCCAACCGGCTCAGCCTTGTCATCGACTCCCTTGTCAGCCCTAACCAGTCTGCCTTCATTGCTGGGAGAAGCATCTCGGATAATATCATCCTTTACCAGGAAATTGTCCGCGGCTTCGACCGCAAGTCCCACTCTCCGACTGCCCTTTTGAAAATCGACATTCACAAGGCTTTTGACTCCATCCATTGGAACTTCATCTCCCAAGTCCTCCTCAAAATGTCCTTCCCCCCCATCTTTATCAACTGGATCCACTCTTGCATCTCCTCCCCCCGTTTCTCGGTCCTCTTGAATGGCAGTCCTGCTAGGTTCTTCCCCTCCTCTGTTGGTATCCGGCAGGGTTGCCCCCTCTCCCCCTTTCTCTTTTGCCTATCCCTCGAGGTTCTCTCCCACAGTATCCAATCCAAAACTGATCTCTACCTCATCTCCCCCATCCCTAAATGTAAGCCCACAAACCTGACTCACCTTGCCTTTGCTGATGATCTTATGATCTTCTCCAAAGCCGACTCTCTCTCCATTGAGTCCATCATGTCTTCCCTCCACCTTTTCCAAGGCCTTTCAGGGCTTCGCATCAACCTGGCTAAGTCCAAAATCTTCCTTGCCGGAGTTCCTGACACCACCAAAGCTACCCTTTCCTCCCTCGCAGGTTGTACCATCGGCACCCTCCCGTCCGCTACCTTGGCCTTCCCCTTATCCTCGCCCGGTATCGCCGCCTGCTGCTCCCCATCTTAGACCTTCTTCGCAGAGAGGTTGCGGCTTTGGAAAGCCAAACTCTTATCCTACGCTGGTCGTCTCGAGCTGATCAGATCGGTGCTTCAGTCTTGCTATATTTATTGAAGCGGTATTTTTGGTCTTCCAAAGGCTACCATCAAGGCAACGGAATCTATTATGTGTGCCTTCCTTTGGAAAGGTGTTGACTCTGCCAGGTTCCTCCACCCTATGAGCTAGGCTTCCCTTTGTGTCCCCAAATCTGAAGGAGGCCTCGGGCTCAGGAGGATAAAAGATGTCAACATTGCTGGTTCCATCAAGCTCATATGGAAGATCCTCACCAACAAATCCTCCATCTGGACTTCTTGGGTGTATTCTGGACCCCTGCGCAGTGACTCTATTTGGTCCGTTAGCCCTCGGGCTGATTCTTCTTGGGTTTGGCGCAGAATTTTTCAGGTGAGGCAGCTAGCCAGAGATGCCATTTCGAGCAGGATTGATGATGGTTCGACTCCCTTGCTTTGGCTTGACAAGTGGCACCCTTCTGGTGTTCTCTCTTCCATTGTCAGCCCTAGAGATATTTACTCCTCCGGGGGACATATCTGCCTATGTTGCCGCTATCATCTCTAGTGGCTCGTGGTCCCCTCCCCCCTCCACTCCCCCCCTTGCCGACCTCTGGAGCTCCCTTCCCCCCATCCCCCCTGGGCATAGAGGCAGAGGCGACACCATCTTATGGCTTCCTTCCCCTTCGGGCAGATTCAGCTCTCACTCCGCTTGGGATTTGGTTAGACATAGAGGGACCCCTTGTCCTTGGTACAGAGTTGTTTGGTTTCGTGGCCACATTCCTCGGCATAGCCTCACTGCTTGGCGCGCCCTTGCAAGCTGTCTTCCTACCCAAGCCTTTCTTCTTCATCGGCATATTCAGGTCCCCTCCAGCTGCTGTCTCTGTTGGAACGGGACTGAAGACGTCGATCACCTATTTTTCACTTGCCCTTTTGCCTCCTCCATATGGACCCAAGTTCTTCGCCATTGCTGGCCTGGTCGGCGCACTCCTCTTCCTCTCAGTAGGGAATGGATTTGGATCGACATGACCTTCGGAGGGAAGTCAATTTGCGACTCGGCTGGCAAGATTGCCTTCTGCGCCACTATCTCCCACATTTGGATGGAACGAAACCTCAGAAGATGGACATCCAACTCCCGCTCCTTAGACATGATTTGGAAGGCCATCTTTTTTTATGTTTCATCTAAAGTTAGATCCCTCCCCCTCAAGGATGTTAAGGATTCCCCAAGGAACAGGCTCATTGTTGTCTCCTGGGGCCTCCCTTCTTCCATTTTGCGCCCTAACTAGTCCCTAGTTTCGGCTCTTTTGCCCTTGGGCTTGTATATTCCTTTTTTTCTTCGTAATATATTTTTATTCATCCAAAAAAAAAATTGATCTTTCAGTTCTAGTCATTATTCATCAATATCAACCACTAATACAGCAACAACAACAAACTCAGCCTTATCCCAACTTAATGGGGTCGGCTACATGGATCCAAACAAAACATAGTAGGGAAAACAGAGGTCTAACCAAAAAAGGGGAGTGAAAAGATGGGAAAAGAGGGATGAGGAAAGAGATGAGAAATGAAAAACAGAGAATGACAAATGAATAGAAAAAGAAAGATGAAAGATGTAAGTAAGAGGAAAGAGGCACAGCCCAGTAGGTCGGAAGAATCTCAGCTAAATGGGGTCTGCTACATGGACCCTTACCCTCCAATAGGCTCTATCCGAGATCATACTTGCTACATTCCCCGATTAATGACAAGCTCCGTCACAACTTCTACTATGGTCATTTGAAGCCTACCCCTAGCTCTTTTAGCTCCTTCAATCGGAATCATATCACTCCTCCTTACTGGGGGCATCCCTAGGCCTCCGTTGAATATGACCATACCACCTTAAACGATTCACTCGGAGCTTGTCATTAATCGGGGCAACTCCCAAATCCGCTTTAATACATTCATTCCGTACTATATCCTTCCTAGTTTTTCCACACATTCATCTTAACATCCTCATCTCGGCTACACATGACTTCTCAATATGACACTTCTTAACTGCTCAACATTCAGCCTCATACATCATAGCCAGTCGTACAACAGTCCTATAGAACTTTCCTTTAAGCTTTAAAGGCATATGTCAGTCACATAGCACTCCAGACGCACCTCTCCACTTCATCAATCCCAATTTAATTCTCCGTGAAACATCATCCTCTATGTCAACCATTAATAATCAGATTATAATTGTCTCTTGAAATCAGATCCTACTTGCAACCTGTTCTTGAACAGTCTTTGGATTCCCATTCCTTGATCAGGTTTCCATCTTTCTTTCTATATTTATTGTTCTTTTTCATATTGGATTTCTCCCTAACCTGTTGGTATTCCCTATGCTCGATTCGTTTCTCATTTTGTCTTCAACCCATACCCATTTCCATTCCAACCAGTCAATGCAAGAGATGGGAGAGATTTCTCCCACCATAGCCCCATAACTAAATAGGATTTACAACCATATGTGTGAAATGAGATTATGTTGAAAGAATTTAACATGGTTTCTGTCATTTCTCCCTGTAAAACCTACTTCATTCACCACACACTTGTCATTGATAATACCTCACCTTGATGAGACACACTTTGTTATTTTTCTCTCTCCCTCGTAATATTTGAAAAGCAGTACCATACTAGACAGTACTTTTTGTTGATTAAATAAGTTTGGTATCACTAAAGAAATACTCTGCAGGTAATTATATATCTAAGAGATTCCTTATTGAGCTGAACTGGCAGCACAAGCAGACTCCTGCTCTCATTTGCGGTAATAAGTCACAGTTATATCCCCCCCCCCCCCTAATTTTCTCTTCTTTGTTACTAAGATATGTTGCTAGATTAATTGTAAGAAATTGTCTGCCTATCAGCAGCTTGCATCGTGCCACCTTCTGTCTATGTCCAACCAGGAAATGTCTTGTCACCCCTGCTACATGACTAACCCCCATAAAACGACCTATATAAATGAGAATTTCCAATTCCAGCTATAGGAGAAAATACAAAGCCACACAATGAAATCAACATAGTAGGTATTGCAGAATACAAATTGAATGGGATGAGGGAAAAAGCTTACAGGTTGAAGGGTGATGCTGAATTCATTCTCTACACCATCCCTCAATACTCTTACTTCAGCTGTTTCATTAGGTTTCTTCATAGAGACCAGGTGATCAAAGGTTATTCTTTCCCTGTTTCTGAAAGGAACTGTGAACATCATCCAAAAAAGTAAAAAATAAAGCCCCCAAAAAAGAGAGATTGTGAAATATTCAATAATTTCTACAACAGAAGATCTTTCCATTATTAACCTCATTTGCATCTCTCGGTTGCTAATTGAAAGTGTAATTAAACCAATTTATGGTAGAAAGCACTACATTGCAAGAAGGGAAAACTTCAATAAAGAAAGGAAGGGTAATACTTCTGGTAAAAGATAGTGAATAAATACTAGGGAGACCAGACAAGAGAGTTGCCAATTCACTATAGCATTATGCTTACAAGATCCAAGGTTTGTGATACAATAAATTTTGTTGGGTTTTGATGCATTTACCCACTACTAATCCACATTAGCTATACTAGAACCAGAATATGTCTAATCCCAGGCAGGATCAAATAGAAAACCCTCCAATAAACAAGAAATCATATAAGGGAACCAAGTGAACAATGGGAATTCAAATGAGGGGACAATTTCCTTGGTTGAAGTAACAAATAAAAACCCACAAATTTGTAACCTGTTGAAGCACCAATGATTTTGATGTGGTATTCTTCAAGAAATCCATGTGACAATCAGTTGAAAGAAATCCCAGCAGCTTGTAGCATTCTTGAGATCGATTTGAACAAAATTAGAGTTTGGATTCAAGAACCGATGGAAGGGGATGGGGGAATGGAATGGGCATCTCACCCTAGGCCTTTCACCTATCCTATCTCAGGATTTCAACATTGCATAAGCAACTTTTCTATTCATTCAAATTCGTATACAATGCTGGCCTCCCTTACAAACTTATATAGAAGACTCAAAAATAGACTTAGACACTAAAAAGGAAAGGCCTAACCTAATGTAGAAAGGGTTCAGTTAAGAACCACTCTACAGTAGGATCGATAAACCCATAAATCCAAAATAGAAACAAGAGGCAGAATTAGAAAGTATATGAAATCAACCAAACCAGCCAAAGGAATTCTCCCAGCTTTGGATTGAATGATGCTTGTATAGGGTAGAAACACTGCTGAGAGTTTCAATTGAATCTGATGTTTGAGCTGAAAGATATAACAGCAACTCCCAAAATATAAGCTAATTCTCTGCAGGCCAAACCAGCCATGTGATGGTGATCAAACTTGGATCGAGTGTAGGATCCATGGAGAGAGGGCTCTGCTGCAAGTTTGATGAAGTTCTGATGGATAGAAGTGAAGTTATGGGGGTGGAATTAAAATAGAAGGTGCAGCCAAAAGAGTTACAGAGATGCAGCGACAGTCCCAGTCGAAGGCACACCCAGGAGCAGCAATCACAATGAGGAAAGTATGTCTCCAGCAACAGCAGCAACACCCGATTGGTTTTCTGGATGGTTGGGCAGTCTCAATATCATAGCAGTACTCAGAGATAGATGGAGAGGCAGAGAAGATGGAGAAGATAAGAAATAGAAGGTTGGGGGGATAGATGGATTTAGCTCTCCCAGCAAGGCTCCTTCAGCCCTTCAAGCTTCACAATCAAACTTGAGAATAACCATGCTTGCAGCAGGAAAATAACTTTCATTCAACTGAGATAAATCATGGGAAATGGCTACAACAGCCTTAAAATTAATAGAGGGCAAGACTTGCTCGTCAAGAAAAAGAGAAAATAGAAACTAGGCTTTATAGTTCAGTCAACATGCAAGGAACAAAATTAGAAACTAAGTCTAATTAAAAAAAGAAACTTAAGCCTACTTTCTAAATCTAAAATTAGAAACTAAACTAGACTTCTAAATCCCCACTCATAGACAAAATTGACCCATCTAAAAAGTGTTCACATGATCTGGTTTTGGGCCCTACGGAATCTTCTAATAATATTCCACCAAGGCAAAATAAGGGGTTGTGGCACTGTTCACGTGAACAGTGTTTTGGCCTCTTTTTCTTCATGTTTTGTCCTACATCATAACCCTATCCTTAACTAATAAGGTAACCTAAATTGACTAGGAAAGTGAAATAATAAAGGAAATAGACTCAAAACAGGACTGTAACTAAACTAATGAAATAAAACTCGTTTTCCTACTTTCTACCTATATTTTAGGCTCGTTAAATTGGCCAATTACAAAGTAAACCCATGGGATCAAAAGCCCAACATCTACATAACCCATCCCAAGGTTTGTTTCCAATAAAATAAGCCCTTTAGGTGACTTATGCATCACATGATCTCTCTTAATTACTCAAAGACCGCTTCCTTAATATTTTATTCCTGTTTCATCCCCTCTTTATTTATAGTAACTTCCAGAATTGCCCCTGTTTTTCTAGAATTAATTCCTGTTGTGTCCCATATTCAATTATCTTGATTGTTACTCTTAAGGGCTTGACTTGTCTCAAGAATTACAGAATTACCATTACTTTCAAATTTTGAGCCGTTTATCGCCTGGGCCCATAGAGATTCAAAAGCAAGGTGTGCTGAACTTGGGGGTTGAATCACTATCCCAACCATACCAGCACCCAATTGACAAGGAAAAACTTGAACAATGCCTACAATACATATTGAAGTGCAACAACAAATGTCTCACGGACTCATCTGTCCTCACCCTCATCACACAACACATCTGACTTCTCTGAAATTCCAGCAATCTCATACCTACCAGGTAATTTACAGACTAGTTTTTGCCAAGTGGCTAACCATATAAAGAAAGATACCTTCAAAGGGACATCAAGGGACAATAACTTCCAGGAAACATCACACCATGAGGCTGAATGGCCCTCAAAATAGATTTTACCAAGAAAGAACCTTTAGCACTCCTAAGCCACAATCTTCTGTCCTGATCCTCAATGAATTGCACTCCCTTCAGTTGTGATAGCAGCCACACAAGATCTGGAACCTCCTGGCTTCTCAAGTTTCTATCCGAGGATATTGACCATACTCTAGTAGCACACGATATTCGAAATTTCGCAAGAAACCGAAATGAAATGTCTATCAAAATTTATGCAAATTTTAGAAGAAAAAAAAATTTTCTCAGTTTTGGCAGAGGGCGAAACACGGGCAAAATCCGAAATTTCGAACCTTGGTAGCACATGATGTGTCCAGAAAATCTGTAACTACACCATCTCTACTATAATGAAAATGAACTTCCAAAGGAGGGCTGCCACACCAGACATCAGACCAAAAATTCTGGAGCAATTTCCCACCATATAAACTAAGGTTTTCTACATTAAAGGTCTTATAAGATTATACCTGTCCATAGCGTAGTTCGAAATCTCGTTTCAGTAGGCCATTTTGGTCAGACCAAAATTATTGAAACACCAAAATTTCGCCGAAACAGTGTATTTTTTCCGTGAGTTTCACTTGGGCATTTTGGGGGCAAATGGCCGAAATGGCTGCAATGACCGAAATTTCAACGAAGCAGTGCATTTTTGTGACTGAAATGAGCAAACTTTCGGCGAAACAGTGCTGATTCTGGGTTTCAGTTCCTGTTTCGTCTCGGACATGTCAAAATTAGCAAAATTTCGGTGAGTTTTTGAACTATGGTCTATAGGACAACACCATAAGAACCAAATGTTCTGCAGGTCTCCCAAGTCCCAACCCCATGACTAACACCATATTCGAGAGCTATTACTTCCCTCCATAAGATCCACTTTTCAGTTCTCACCCAAATGCCCCACCAATTCCATAAAAATGATATGTTCACCCACCTCATAGGTCTAAGCCAAACCTCCCTCTTCCTTTGGGGTGCACACCACCTTCCAATCTACCCTACAGATCTTCCTGTCCCTTCTTTCCCATGCCAAAGAAAATATATTTGGAACTTTCTCTATTCCACTCCTCAAACTGGATGAGATATAGGAATAGATAATGAGTTGAAAGATTTGCAAAAAACTTCTGATTAATACCATTTTACCACATTATGAGTATATGCTGCCTTACAACACAAGTTTCCTCAAAATTCTTTCTGCCACAGGATTCAAAAAGGATCTTTTGTTTACACTTAACATTCATGGAGAAGTCGAATTATCATGATACTCCCTTCAAGCCACGTCCGAGTGATTGGTCCAACAACTACATTGTAATGCCCTACAAGACCCAACTTTCAATTCTATACAGGATTCTTTCCCCCCTGAATAGCGCCAAAAGAAACTTATTAGCAAGGAGGAACAAGATACATAAGGGATTCCAGAAGGGGTGTTGGCCTGCTATGTGTCTCTTGTGCTTGCTTCTGCATTTTACTTTCATTCTGGGATCATTATCTTTTATAAATGACAGATTGTTTAATATTTATAATGCAGAATACAATTCAGCCTTTTGTATTTGTGTTCTCTGGACAGATAAAAACAACAACAAAAATCCATACCCATTTAGCTTCAAATAAGTAACTGCCAACTAAAATTAAACACTGGAAGAGAAATAATTTATTTACCTGTTCCATCATTTGCTATAGGTACACCATCAAATGCAAGGACAATGTCATCTTTCTTCAGCACCCTATATGCATCTGAGAGAGGGTTAATTTTGCTGATAAGCACTCCAGTCATCTCAGGACGCATACGAAAGTTCTCTCTCAGTTGTACATTTTCAGTTGGCTGGCATGACAAACCCAGAGAGCAAAATCCAACATATTTTCCGCATTCCTCCACACCAGAAATGAAATGTTTTATAACAGGGACTGGGATTATATACCTGTAAAAAAAAAATCTAAGAATAACTCAAAAACTTAAAAGAGTCGTGATGTATAGGTGATTACAGTAAGTGTACATACAAAGAACTACATAATTCAGCATGTCCGGATCCCTAAATGCAACCATAGTCCCTAAATATGGGCCTCTCAACAGTTGGACATGGTTCTTTGCCACTTATTTTCTTGTTCTGTTCACTTAAATGTTGGGTCATGCATAGTGCATACTAAGTTAGATTATTTTGGTATCGGTTCATCTCTGCATATGTTATTGGTTGTTTGGAGGTCAAGGGTCCGACCTCAAATCCATTACCTGCATCCATCTTTGGGGACAATAAAGATAAAGGCAATAAACATGGGTCAAGTGAAAATATTAACTTCCATGATGGATAGAGATTCCATTGGGTTTTTATTATAAATTTTAAACACAATCCTCTTTTGACATTTATTAACACGACATTACAGATGAATAATGTCGTATACTTTTAGAAATTCACTGTATATAAAAGTTGTGATATTGCAGATGCCAGGTATATCAACGTTTTCAGATGTTTCCGTATAACTGGGAACAATCTCATACAAATTTGAAGTTCATGGATACTGTCATGAAGGGGAGGGATGAAATCAAAGATAACATGAAACTCATGCTTCTTGAAGCTGCTGAAAGACAAGTGAACCTCTAGCCGTTGACTCCCCTTGCAATGAAGCAACCCCTAATACGCTTGTAACGTAGTGTAAATGTGACAAAAGCATAGGCCGTTCAGCAGCTTCAGCTATTGATGGCTGAAAAATGAAACAAAACCCAGACAATAACAAATATTTATATCATACTATCATACTACTCTTTAAAAGTCTGTACTCCACTTTTTGGAAAAAAAATTCAGATGACAAAATTGCCCGTCTCCCCCCTCGCAAAGACAATACAATTCTCCACCTTATCTCCCTCTCACTCTTGAATCATCACCCCCTCCCTCCTCTCTCTCTCTCATCCCTTCTTGCTCGAAAGCTGATGCCTCTCTCTCTCACTGCCGGCCCCTCCTTAACAATCCCTAAAGAAAGGAGAAAAATAAGTGTGATAAAAAATTAGCACCCCTTCGTCTCTCTCTCTCTCTATTGGTCGCTCCCTCTGCACAAGACCCTCTATGAAACGTCCCCTCCCCCCTTCCGACATCTTTCCCCTCCCTCTTCCTCATACCTCTCTCCTTCCCCTCCATACATCTCACCTATCTCCTTCACCCTCTCCCTCTCCCCCCCCCCCCCTACACAATATCCCCCAAAAACGTCATGCCCCTCACCTCCCCTCCTTAAAACTCTCCTCCCCCGTCAACATATCTCTCATTTAATTTAACTCTGTAGTGATTCCTGATTTTGAGTTTTGGAGGCCTACACTATGACAGAAGCGATAAAGCGAGGTTGGTTGGGAAGCCAGTGGGGCAGGAGATGGCGATTCTGGATTAGAACAGTGTGGCATGGAAATTCTTATAACCAAGACCAAGGGACCAGGTAAGAAAATAAATCCACCATGGAAATGCATACTTTTTCCCCTCTTTTTCTTATACTGTTCTTTCAATTTTTGTTTATCCTGGAATTTCTGGGATGAACGTGAACATATATATTGGAAGGCAATTGCACTGAAATGGCTTTTGTTCCTCCCTTGTTTTTTCCCATCCCAACTTTTTCACATTCGAAGATGGATCTCCCAATATGTCAATTTGTTTCCTTTTGTTTATTCTGAGCAAAAACATGGCAAGTTGTTCGTTGGCTGGCCTTACCTTTTATTTTCTTATCACTGCTTCCCTTTTCCTTTTACCAGGTTCTCGTACACATCGTTATCATGTGAAGTTCTTGGCAAAGAAAGGAAATACCCTTGAGAAGATTCAGGAGGATCCGGTTGTGAAACCATTCTCTCCCAAAGAAAAACCGGCAATGTTCTTCAACAAACAAAGGGAGAGAAATGAATAAGGAGACTATCTGCAAAGGTACATAGAGTCCAGATCAACTGCATACGCTATTTAGATGATACATTTCCAACTTAAGACGGAAATGAGTGAAGGTATTATGTATTTTTCTATAGCCTACTAAATGAAGACATTTCGAGTAATAGAGTCACGGAAGATGCATTACCCATCAAGACACCACAAGTCGTAGATATATACAAAAAATTAGGGTGCCTAAAGTAAAAGAAGCTTTAAGGAGGATGAAAGTAGGCAAGACACCAGGCCCAGATGAGGTCCCAATAGAAGTGTGGAAGAGCTTAGGAATCTGCAGTTTATCTTGGCTAATAAAGCTGTTTAATAAGATTATGAGCACAAGAAATATGTTAGATGAATAGGGTAAGCATTGTGGTTCCAATTTATAAAAATAAAGATATTCAAAGCTGCAATATAGAGGCACAAAACTAACGAGTCATACTATGAAATTATGGGAAAGAGTTATGAAACCCATTTGAGACAAGAAACTACTATTACGGATAACCAATTTGGTTTTATGAAAGGAAGATCCACAACAAAAGCTATTTACTTACTTAGGAGACTCGTGGAAAGATTTAGAGATTATAAGAAGGATCTCTATATCGTCTTTATGGACCTAGAAAAAGCTTATGACAGAGTCCCTAGAGAGTTAATCTAGCACGTAGTAGAGAAGAGAAGTGTTTCAAGTAAATATGTGGACATAATTAAAGATATGTATAATAGTCTGGTTACTAGTGTAAGAACTGTGGGAGATCAAGGTAGGTGGATTCCCAATTTCAATTGGGTTACATCAAGGATCATCTTTAAGTCCGTATTTGTTTGTGTTTATCATGTATGATTTAATCAGAGACATTTAGGATGGGGTTCCTTGGTAAATGCTTTTTGCCGATGATATTGTTTTGGTAGATGAGACAAAAGCAGGGATTAACGCCAAGTTAGAGCTATGGACATCAATCTTGGAATCAAAAGATTTTAAGATAAGTAAAACGAAGACAGAGTGTATGATGTGTAACTTTGGTTACACTAGAACAGATAATGAAGTGGTGAAAATTGATGAAAGGAAGATTCCGCAAAGTGATTATTTTTTTGTATTTGGGATCAATCATAAATAAAGAAGGTGATATAGAGGATGATGTTTCACAAAGAATTAAAATAGGATGGATGAAGTGGAGAGGTGCGTCCAGAGTGTTGTGTGATTGAAGTATTCCTTTGAAAATTAAAGCAAAACTTTATAGAACAGTCATACATCCAACTATGATGTATGGTGTGGAATGTTGGGCAGTTAAGAAAGCATCGTACAGATATAAACTCACAGTAGCTGAGATGAAGATGTTGAGATGAATATGTGGCAAAACTAAAAGTAAGGATCATCATATTAGAGCTGATTTGGGAGTAGCTCCGAAAATGATAAGCTACGAGAAAGTCAATTGAGGTGGCATGGCCATGTTCAATGAAAGCCTTGGGATGCTCCGCACGGAGTGATTTGATTCAGATTGAAGGAGCTAAAAGAGCCTGGGGCAGACCTAAAATGACTCTAGGAGAAGTGGTGAGGAAAGACACGCATAGCTTTGGCCTTGTATCAAGTATGACCTCGAACAAAGCTGATTGGAGGGTAAGGATCCACCTAGCTGACCCCATTTAGTTGAGATAAGGCTGAATTGTTGTTGTTGTTGTTGTAGTTACTATTTTCTGCAATATTGATATAGCCCTATCCATTCGTTGGATCATTCTCATATTTTAGTATTTGTTTCTACTCATTTTAAGGAGCACTCGACCACACTGTGACATGATCTGATTGTTGTCTATGATATTCTTGGAGGAAAAAAAAAAATTATCAGAGTGATGTCAGTAATATATATGTGATCACTTTGAGATTACTTCTTCTCTGCGATTGGATATTCTGGCCTGATATTGCTCTACCACTGCTGGTTTTCTTGGTGTTTTTTATCCTTTTATATGATATGGTTTATTTTAGTTAGTGTTGGTTGTTGTTGTGATATTGGGACTGCACAAGTTCTTCTTTGTTTTCATCCCCTGAAGTATTGTCCAGGTGTAGTGCTACACGTGATTGGAAAAGGGAGATGTGAAGATTATTCTTCCTATTGGAGATTTTCTGCCCATGTCTTCTTATCGAAGATTTGAAGATTGTCAACCATGTCTTCTTATTGAAGATTTTCTGCCCATGTCTCCTTAGAGATTTATGCTTTCTTACTAAAGATTTGTGTCTCCTTGTTGGAGATTATTGTCTCCTTGTGAAAATTATTTATTGTGTCTGTGTTCTTATGAAGATTATGTGTGTCTTCCATGTGTAGATTATTTGTCTGTCTTCATATTGAAGATCATTTTCCCGCAGTGATGCTTTATTCATCTCCTTTTGTTGCTCTTCTTTGGGATTTTGCTATTGCTGTTGAAGACTTCTGACCTGCAGCGATGTTTAGTTCATCTTCTACTGCTGCTCTTTTCTGCCCTGCGGTTGATTTTTATTGCTGCTTATATTGTTCATTGTTATAAGGATTTCTCCTTCACAAAAAAATTTCTCTATTGCTGCTGCTGGTGGCTGATATGTTTTGTTGATGTTGCGACCGGAAGGAAATTTTTCTATGGCTACTGGCTTTTATGAATTACGACATTTATATCTATTCAAGTTTGCTTCTGTTGGCTCTGTTTGTTCTCGTTGTTCCAAGCTGGAGCCTAGGAGATATATATGCTCCAGCTAGAGGGGGAGTGTTAGAGTTTATATTCCATTCTTACTGTCTATTGTCTTTACAGCCTATCATAGGGTTAAGTTTAAGTCTCTTACGTTATTTGCTTGTTTACTTAACAGGGTTAAGTAGGTAATTTTCCACTTTAAATTTTAGAAATAAACATATTGTTCACAGTAGGGCATAGATTTTCTCTCCCACTGTGAGCCTCTCCTCTTCCCTTTCTTCTTTCTTCCCTTCTCTTCTTCTTCCTTCTCAACTTGTGTGGTTGCTGGTTCAAGGACTTTGATATTGTAACATGTTACAACCACTTATCCCAAAAGCTCGAGTTGTTAAGTAAAGGCCATGATAATGCATGTCAACAAACACAAACAGAGAGAGCTCTTGTTTTCTTGGAGGATTTAGGTCTGCTAATTCCTCAGTAGATCAGTCAGGTAGGGAGGGTATTAACAGGGATCCTTATCCTTGGGTCATTTCCCATCTACTTAGTATGTAGAAGGTGCAGGCTTCAGCATGGTGTTGCTGTTGCGTTGTACTTCTTTTCTTCTCTTTGCAAAAGAATTTCTTCCCATGTATCCAAAAATAAATAAAAATTACTAATAGGGGCGTAATGGTTCAAAACTGGAAATGCATAATGAAATAAACTGGAGTCAAAAACAAGAAGCCTCGATGTCAGAACTTTTCTTTCAAGAAGTCTAGTTTACTTTAAAGTTTAAACTTCTAATAAATTGAACAGCTTCTGATCCTTCATACGAAATCAGAGCCAGAGGGATTGACCAGAGTTTGAGACAGAAAAGATCTGAAGAGATGCAGCCTTCATCGGGAGCTATTGCTGCTACTACTTGTAACACCAACATCTGCTTCTTCAGTTAGGTTGCCTCCAGATACTACGTCAGCTTGTCATAGGCATAGTTGTCAAGGCGTTTATGTGACCCAACTCCCAAGGCATTGGAGGGGCCCCTAGGCGTTGCCTAGGCATACAGTATATGCAATGTAGCAATGATAATTTTATATAATTATGCTTCTATGCAACATAAAAGCCATATCAATACAATATGATATAATTATGCTACTAATGATCTAATATGAGAAAACCAACATATAATAAACAAAGATAGGATATAATATAAGCATATTCATCAAAAAAACATAGCAATAAACATCAACCTAAACTCGTGAAGTGTCAAAAAACTGATATATTATAAGGCGTCCAAGGTGACATCAAGCCATCAAAGGTGATGGACACCTAGGTGTCCAATGCGGTCACCTTTCTTGCATCAAACAAAGTGTGCTGTTGCCTTGGACCCAAAAAGGCGCCTGGGTGCCTAGGGGGGAACACCTTGACAACTATGGTCATAGATTTTAGGGTGATTACAGGAAACACATGGACTCTGTTCTCAAAGAATGATGCACCAAAGAAGAGCCATGTACATGGATGCCTTAAGAAAAACACAACAGAATAATCAGGGAAGAGGTGGCCGCAGGGGTGGTATCAGAATACTGGCGAGAACACAAATAACAGCCAAGCTATACCCCTGCCTTGACGTCTCCAAGAGGCTGAGTGATTGAGTGCTGATTGGTGACAAGGAGAAAGTCAGTTCTATGAAGTATGTTTCTGTTTACAAGTAGTTGGCACAGACATGAGTGGCATCACAAGCCATAGGGAATCAAACTATGGAAGAACTGGACATATATTGCTAAGGATGGAGACTGACTGGAGCATTGAAGAATTTGTAGATCATTTTGTTGAGAGCAGTAGAAAATCAGGTCTCCCCATCGGGGTGCGGAACATGCACATATACACTTCAAGGGAGAATCTTTTTCTAGAGGAAAAAGAGAAAAAGAGAGAGAGAGAGAGAAAGATACCCTTCAATGGATTAACAGATTCTGTTGCCATACCAGATCATCACACCTCCTGGGTCAACAAGAAGTAAACAAAGTAAAAGATCAAGATAAAATTTGTTAATACACTGAGAGGATCCCAGCAAACTGATCCAGGATACCGTGGAAGGCCCAATGTATGGAGCTGCACAAAAAGTCTCTTAGATACTTAAAGCCCAGGAAATACTTCAGCCAGTCTTCTAATGTCTGTAACTGAATACAGATGTTAACAAAACAGGAAATAGGAGAATGCTTGAATGATCAAACTGATCAACCAAGCCATATATTTATAATATGGAAGATTACATCATAGAAACAAAAATACCGATAGCTATAGCCGACTTAACTAGGCAGCACAAACACTTAAATATAAAGCAGTAAAAAGACCGGAATACCCCCACGGTATTCTAGTGTACATTATTCCACACTCCCCCTCAAGTTGGAGCAAATATGTCAATCATGCCCAACTTGACTAAATTAGGATGAAATAGCTTTCCAGATAATCCCTTGGTGAAAATATCAGCAAGCTGATCAGTAGACTTCACAAAGGGAACACAAATCAGCCCTTCTTCCAATTTCCCTCTGTAGAAGACTTCTTCCGAATGGCATAATTGTCCCCAAATGCGCCTCAATCTTCAAAGAAGACTGACTCCTCTTTCTCCTTTAGGATAGGTCTTTCAGAGCCTTCTTTCCTGATCTACGACCACCCTCTCCTGGTGGTCGAGCAAATAAAAGATACCAAGCTTTGTCACACCTCGAAGCCACCCCCTGGGAGGATTCGTGGGTTGACCCGAATATCCGAACTATTCAAACACCTCCAGGATCCGGATGCAAGAAATACGAGTCACAAGCAAAAATAAAGTTTAAAATATAAACAAGATTTCATTGTCAGAGTGCGCCCAAGTTAAAATATTTACATGAGGTTCCAGTTACATTGTCCACATTCTCGTCCCTACATTCAGATTACATTTTTATACACAAATCCCCAAAAAGAAAAATGTAACCCATCTAGTATTTACAATGGATTTTCATCCATCAAAAGAATGTAAGGGAAAAACAAAAGAAACAGAAAGGTTGGTCTACATCACTAGTCCCTGTTCTCTCGGGACACCCTGATCGTCCAGATAATAGGGGTCACACCCCTCTCGGTCCATATCAGCATACACACCATTATCATTACCCTCTGCCTCGAAATTATCCTCCCCGCCGTCATAACATCCACCTGCAGGATCATCTAAAAGAAGAATTTCCACAGGAGTGAGCTCCATTGAGCCTAGCAAATAAAGGGTAAACTAAACACACAAGCAAAAATCCTAAATGCATGGATTCAATTTTAATCCTAATTCCACCAAATAAACAAATGCCTAAGTCTCTAAGTTAATGCTACGCCAACAACGGGAAACAATCTCAGTTCCTTCCCATTTCCCCAAGACGTACCTCAATTGTTGTATGGAACCCATACCGGTCATTGGTAATACATACCTCCCCGTGGGTAGACCCCGATAACCATAGCCTGGACCCCATCCCGACATGTACTCCTCAGGACAAGGGGCTATGATCACCCAACACCTGAACCCCTGCTGGTAAGGGTTGTAGCATCAAGAAATGACATTCCTAGCCATATGTAATCTAAATGGCATAGTACGAGGTGTACAGTGCTCCCGCATCTCATACTACGGCACACCATACCTCTCGTTTCCAAGCCGACTTCGGCATCTATTCTAACACAAAGATTCATATTGCAAACCATTCCACATCATATCGTTCACAACCATAAGTCGTAAGTAATGAAATCAATAAATATCATAAACAAAAAAGGAATCTAAATATGCATATGATTCCTAACAAATAAATCTAAGAATGAAATAAACACTCTTAAAAGAAAATCAAGCCTACCCCCACTTACCTTGTTATGATTGCAGTTGTGAAGTTAGATTGTTCTTCGAGTCGGCCGCCGATATGATTCGACGATCGAAGGGCTAAGTCCTAAGATTATTTTATCACACACAAGTGTTAGAAGGTGTCTAAGTACTTGTGGGGTCCTAGGGTTGCTTTAAAGTTAGGTTGGGTAAGGTCCAAGACTCATACACAAGTTTAACAGCAACTCAGGATGATGAAGTAGTCGACCGGGTCATCATCCTGAGATAGCAGTAAGCAACTTGACTGAGACTGCATTCTCTGGTGGATGAAGTAATCGACCAGAACTTCCACCAGAGATTTTGCAGCAAGATGCCATAGCCAAAATCAGGGGTTTTGATGGGGTTTTTGGTTGAATTGCTCCCAATTGATCATGGGATGATGTTCACATGAACCATATCATGAATTGAAACCATGATTTAGTCAATGACATGGGAAAATTTGGGATTTGAAGGTGGGTACAGCCATATGTGTAATTCTTCGATTTTAATTGATAAAACAGCCACATATGGCTGAAACATGAATCTAATGCTTCAATTCCAACATTAGGTATGTGAATTTGATGGCAATAACATATGGCTAGGGTTTAGGTTTCGGACATGCTTGTAGGATTGGGGTTCCAATTTTATAGATTTACACTTAATTTCATAAGATGACATGAAAAATTGAACAGAGCATGGTCATTCCAGAATTGAACTTGTGCCTTAGGTCTAGGAAGAGGTTGGATTAAGCATGCATGAAGGGTTTAAGTTCAATTTCATGATTTCCTAAACCAATTTACATTTAGACATGGATAATATTGGATAATTCATGGTTTTAATCATGAATACAAAGCTTAGCAACATAATTAGATGGTAGGGTTTCAATTTAGATCAGAATTACCTTAAAGATGTAAACAAGAGATGGATTCAACTTGATTCCTCCTACAAAGCTAAGCAATTGGAAAGGAATTTCTTTTAGAAAAGGTTTGACATGAGAGAATGAATTAAGATGATCAGAGGGTGGTGAAGGTGATGATCTTCACCTTAGAGCATGGATCGATCAAGACATCAGTCCTCCCTTCAACCTCCCTTCTTCTTCTTTTCCTTTTTCTTCTTTCAGTCGGTTAGGTTGTAGAGAAGTGAATAGCAATTAGGGTTTTGTTTATATAGACATAAGTCTGAGGGGCTGTTTGGTTAGAGGGCTAGGTTGTAAAAACTGATTTTAAAGCCGATACACACGTACGTGGACTGATTCGTGGGCCTCGCATACCCACATTGTTGGGGAAACATTCTAACTAGATAATTGGGACGCGTCGGCGAGATTCCCAACTCAAAACATTGGGCCCCGCGCTCTTGAGAGCGAAATCTGCTGTAACAGCAATCTCAGGTCGATGTAGTAGTCGACCAGTGCCATCGACCAGTGTTTGCTATCCTTGTTGTCTTTGTACCGGGACACCCGAGTTTCGGGGTTTCTCGCGTACGAACATACACACGAAGATATTTATATGACCAAAATACCCAACACATGGTTAGGGGCACTCACCAAGAGTTGTACATTTGCTTGTGTATTTCACAACAGCACGGGGAAGGTATCCGACGCTTTATCGGTAAACGACGCATTGCCGTAAAGATTCCTTCTTCCTCACTTACCCGATTGCACACCCAACCAACATTCCATAACGTACACGGTGCCATGACTTCGGGTTCCGGACCTACATTCGGATTCGGGTTAGGGTTCAGGTAAAAAATATGCCAAGCCATAACATTCCCCCCACCTTACAGAAATTTCATCCTCGAAATTGACGTATCCGGGGATCCGTATAGGTGAGGATACCTTGACCTCCTTTCATCTTTTCGTCACCCAGACTTTCCTTAATCGGGACGATTACTCCATAGTATCTTCATAATAAGATAATATGGTTGTGGAGATCATGCTCTTTTCCTTCGAAGATTCCTTCGGGTTTCTTTTCACAAGTCATGGCAACAGCAAGCTCAGGTGGTCCCTGAGTCAAGTCATGAGTCGAGTCCGTGAGGTACTTCTTCAGCTTCGATATGTGGAATATGTCATGGACTTTTGCCAATCAGTACGCCACTGGTCATGATTCTCGGACTCATCTTCTCTTCCTTACCGAACCGCATCACTCCTTTGGATTGGTGTTGCCCAAAGAAATGCCTGATCGTCCACGACGAATTCTATGTCCTTTCGTCTCGTATCGACCTAATTCTTCATTTTGATTGAGTTGCCCCCACAACAAGTAATATAAAATCACCCCAGGTTTGGTTGATCTAAGGCTCTACTTAATATAAGGACCCAAAGGGAAAACGAATCCCAAACGTACATTTCAAGAAATCAACTAATCAGACTACTCCCGCGTATTTCATCCACTAATCTATACTTCTTATAGCTTTGGGTTATATAGTATTAGTTTATACTATCTTACTTACGTGCCTCTTTCAGACTTTCACTTTAGGTTCTTCAATACCTAACTCAACTTTAGAATGAATTGGAATATGGATGGAATCCCTATTGTTCACTCCCAATGACGGAGGGGACATTCGGTTACCCATTACTCCACTCATACCTATTGTTGATTAAGATTTTGTCAAAATCCTTCCGTTCCAGTCCTTTTTATTCTTGGCTATTCTTAGTTACACTGACGCCCGCTTCCATTATTTTTGCCAACTTAAATCTCCAGATCAGTTATTCGTTCCCAATTACTTGATATACCTCATACTTACTTGAATCCAATTTGTAATGTTCTATCCATTTGATTCGTGGGCATATATCCTTATCGAGACTTTTTTACACGTCTACGGTCTCTCACCGCCCTTCCCGAATCTAAATACGAATCTAAGATTTTCTAATGGATAAGGTTCATATACTTCATTTAGATTCACAACATATCCAGCAGGAGGGCTAACCATTAATTTGTACCCTAAATTCTTCGGGGGTATGCTCATCTTAATAGCAAAATTCTTCAATACGAAGGAATGTGACACACCATAATCAAACAATACGTATGCAGTTGAAGATGCTATAGATAATGTACCTAGGGTTTCAAATAGAGGATAATGATGCAATTGAAGTTTGCAATTCATAATGACTACTGAATTCTATATGCCAAGTTTCGATTGTGCACCTGTCATCACATCGGAGTTTTCCTTGGCCTCCTCGTTGGTCAGGGCATATACCGTCCCTTGAGTTCTATTGCCTTGGGGCAGAAAAGTTTGGTTAGTGGGCTGGACCTACGAAGGCGCACCTACCCTTCGGCGAGGATAGTCCCCAGACACATGTCCGATTTGATTGCACTCATAACATCGGATCGGACCATAGGGTTGTGTAACAGACGAGGAATTTGCAAGCTGAGAGGATGCCTGGTTTGCCTAACTGGTTGCCGGACGAGGAAGTTGAGCAGCTGTTGTAGCTTGGTTTGAGGCAGAGCGATTGTATTGAGTGGATTGACTGAACGTAGGCCGAGTAGTTTGTGAAGCTTGACCAAGTTCAGGCCTACGATATTGTAGGGGAATAGGGTTGTACACAGGCCCTCTGAATGACTTGTTGGGCCAACCATAGTTTTGAAAAGTGTTAGGCCTCTTTCCCAATGCTTGTGATGCTACCGCCTTCTTTTGCAACTGATCTTCCACAATCTTTTCCTTCTGAACCATCTGGGCATATGATTGGATTTCTAGAATGGCCAGCATGGCACTGATCTCGAGCTTGAGCCCCTACTCAAACTTCTTTGCTTTGCACGCATCACCTCTCATATGTGCCGAAGCAAAATGGATTAAGTCCTCAAACTGTTGCTGGTAGTCTAGGATCGATCCCGATCCTTGGGTGAGAGCTTCAAACTCCGCTTCTTTCTCATCCCTGAAGCTTTCCGGAAAGAAGTTTCCGAAAAAGGCTTCCTTAAACTCTTCCCAAGTGGGATTGGGATGAATCTCTTCCAAATTGGGTCTTGCTGATTTCCACCATGCCACGGCCTCGTCTTGTAACTGGAATCCGGCACAAATTAACTTTTGAGCATCCGTGCATTCCAACACTTCGAAAGTTCTTTCCATGGCACTAATCCATCGCTCAGGTTGCAGTGGGTTCGTGCCAATCTTTGAGAAAAAGGATGGTTGAAACTTCTTGAATCTTTCCATCACTGTCGAAGTAGAGTTGTCCTAAGTATTTGAAGACATAGGAGGAGGAAAATTGGGAACATAGTTGGGTCACGGTGCTCCCCTTTGTTGCATAACTGCTATGAACTGATTGTTCATGTTGGTCATCAATTCCTGTTGTTGTCGCTGGATCTGTAATGTATGTGCCATGATGGCAGTCGTGTCACCATTTGCAACAACAGGAGGTGGTACAAAAGCGGGAGCAGAAGTAGGAGCAGGAGCAGAAGGAACGACTTGAGGATTAGTAGGGGAAATAATTGGAGGATCCTCAGTTGCCTGTGGCCTGTGCTTGAGGTACATCAGATACACTGGCAGAGGAGGCAGCAGCCCCATTGTCCTCAGCTACGAATCCATGAAGAATGTCTCTATTTTCTCTTGTTCCAGCTATGAGTGCCTTCAGAGAGGAGTGGAGTATATGAATATCAACATATTATGGATGTTCCATTTTTTTTTGTTCATGGTATATGTGGCAGAACAATTGTCAATATGGTGGCCAATCCAAATGGAAATCATAAACTAAGTTATCATGTAGAGAAATCACATCAGCAGTTAGTATGGAGTTTATATACATGTATATGTATAGGATACCTGTGGATTTAAAAATGCAAGCTGTTGGAGTTCGAGTTCAAGGTTGTACTTTTCCTAACCGCATGGAATTATTATTTGCCACAGCTCGTTTATCACTCAGGAAAAGTTAGCTCAATCAATGGTCCTATAGGTCAAGAATAGCTCTTCTTGTTCTTTCAATATCTTCTTTGCCGCTTCGATGACAGTGTTAAGTTTAAAGATCTTTCTCCTGAGTTGGCTTAGGTACTTCATAATATTAAAAAGCCAATTGCTCGAGTCTCTTGCTGGCCATGTATATTTCTAAATAAATATAAAGTATGTCACTCCTCACTTCCTCGGCGAAAGCAAGATAGTATCCCCTATCCACAACCCAGCAAACACCAGCTCTTTCAATTATCTTTTCTAATTCCTCCTTGGCCCTAACTTTAATACGTTCGGGCCTTGCTATTCTTCTTCTCAACCTAGTAAACCAGATCATGTTGTCAGTAGGTGACTAAGCTCGGGTGACATGCCCATTCCTTGTGAGTTTCTTTGAGTTAAATCATGGGTGAGGTGCCCAAAATTCAAACCACAAGCATTTAAACTCATTCCCCTTCATTTTCTCACAGCTCTGTCCATCTCTGGTCGACGCAGTAATCGACCGGGACATCGACCAGAGTATCGCGGTCAGGCTTAAATTCCCAATCGCAACCCATTTTCCCCATTCTAACTTTTGATTTGGGGGAGAGGGGCTGCCCTAGGAGCGACCGGAGGTCTTTGTCAAGCATTCCATTCCCCATTCCAAAGTCCCTCCTCAAGTTTCTTGCACTTGGCATCACAAATAGGTAAGCTTCCTTGTAAAACTCAAATTTCTACCCAACCTAGGGTTTCTTTTTGTTCTTTCCCCTTGCAAATACCTTAGGTTCTCTTGTTTACTTGCGAAATCTTTCTGTTTTTTCCTTTTCTTGTGACTTTACATTGTTGCTCAACCCTTTTGTTATGGTTTTATAGGTTTCCTTTTTATCTAATGTCATTCTCTATTTCATTTCTCTGTTTTACTTTTTTTTTTTTTTAATTCTGTTTTGTGCGATTTCTCCTTCCATTGTTATGAAATCATGATATCCCCTTTGCCTATTTCATTCCCCTTTAGTTTGGTTGTTGACTCCAAGTCCTCTCCATGTATTCAAGGTTACACTTTTTTTTTTTTGCAAAAGTTCTTAATTCTTCCGTTTTCCTTTTACTCTGAAATTTTTCTTTTTAACTTTGTATCTTTTCATGTCTATATGTGTTGTCATTAACTCGTGGTCCCTTGTACTCTCTAATCTGATTTTATTAATCAAAAAATTTTTTTATAGTCATGACTTCAAGAGTAACTAGAAGTGCCAGGATCAAGACCACGGCAAGCAAACACCCACGTCAAGACAAGAGGCATCACCATCATCACCAGATGAGCCTTGGGACGAAGTCCTCCATGACACATCAGAGGAAGAGGATGAAGTAGAGGAAGAAGAGGGGGAGTTTAATGAGACTTGGTTCTCAAGCTACCGAAATTCGCAGAAATGGGTGGATTATCAAAACAAGAAGGTAGAGAATGGAAAGGAGGTCAATGTGGATGACCTCAAACAAATTTAGAGTGTATGAGAGGTTCAATGCTTTGGGTTGGGCACCCATGCTGACACTGGACTTGCCGTGCTACCCAAACCTGGTTCGACATTTCTATTGTAACCTGGCTGTTTATAATGATGATGCGAATCCGGGTTTCCGTTTGAAGAGTCGTGTAAAGGGGTTTGACATCATCCTATCAGTGCATCGACTGTCCGCCATTTTGGGAGTTGTCCCAAATGGGGGAAATTTCTATTGTAAGCCGAGGTTTGACTCCTCGGACATTATACCTCTAGCAACACGTGACAAGGTTTATAAGGCTCTTACAGGAAAGGATCAGACTCCAAAATCAGAAGTGGAATACAAATCGTTGGCTAGAATTTTAAGCCGAATAGTCCAATACAACATTTCTCCCAAAGGTGGAAACAGAAGTGGGGTTGCCATAGCGAGAGCCTATGTAACCTGTTGTTTGTACATGGCAGGTAGGGGTGGTCCACAGATTTGTTTGCCATACCTCATCCTGAAGACAATGTTATATCATGCGAAGAATCCAGAGGATGGTAACTTACCATATGGAAGACTTTTATCTCAAGTTTTCCAACATTTCAGGGTTGACTTTACTGGGGAGTTGACAGGTGGAGAGGGGACAGAGCCAATCAACAAGGCCTCTCTAAAGAGAATGAAGATGCATGACTTGCTTAGAAGCGATGGAGAGGGAGAGCCTAATCGAGGAGCTGCTGCGAGAGGTCACACTGGGGCTTCATCATCACAGGGATTACCACAACCAGCTGGAGCTTTCGGATGGGGAGATGTGATGGCCCGCCTTGACAGCTTGGGTACAGGGCTCACTAGCATATCTACTCAGATGGATCAGAGTTTTTTGAGCATACGAGGAGACATATCTTCTTTGAATGGCAGGGTATACATTACAGAGTATTGATTTGATGTTCGAACGGGTAGAAGATGAAGAAGGAATCCTGGTGGTAACACACCGCTTGCCATCAAAACGACGCATACCTCCCCCATACAATTTCAAAATTCACAATCATGGTAAGCAACTCTAATCATGCCTTGGGGCATTTTGGGAATATGAATAATGCTGGAAATGTTCGTACGCAAGAAACACCGTCACTCGGGTATCCCGACACAAAGACAACAAGGACAGCAAACACTAGTCGATGGCACTGGTCGACTACTACATCGACCAGAGATTGGTGTCACAGCAAATTTCAGTCTCGAGAGTGCGGGGCCCAGTGTTTTGAGTCCGGGATCTCGCCGCCACGTCCCAATTATCTAGTTAGAATGTTTCCCCAACAATGTGGGTATGTGGAGCCCACAATTCAGTCCACATACGTGCGTATCGGCTTTAAAATCAGTTTTTACAACCTAGCCCTCTAACCAAACAGCCCCTAAGACTTATGTCTATATAATCAAAACCTTATTTACTATTCACTTCTCTACAACCTAAACGATTGAGACAAAGAAAAGAAAAAAAGAGGAAGAAGAGCAAGAGATTTTGGAGCTCATGTCCCTATCATTCTTTCTTCTTAAATTGAATCTCTTCCTACCTTCTTGTTGTACCATGCTCCATAACCCAAATACCTTGATGTTTGGAAGATATCCATGGTGGAATTTACCTACCATCTATGTAGAACCTAATCAAGACCAAAGCCCCAATTCCTAACCTCCTTCTATACCAAAATTCAAGATTTAAATTCTGAATAAAGCTTACTCTGTTTCAGTTCATGTTTTTTATGAAATTGAGCTTTAGATCATGGAATTGGAACTCAAACATACATGCATGTTCAAATCCTAAACCCTAACCCTATGTTAGCCTAATTACTAACCAATTTACATCTTTGATGTTTGAATTAAAGTAATTGATTCATGTTTCAGCCATGCATGGCTATTGTTTTAATTTAATTCAAAGAATCACTCATATGGCTGTACCCATCTTCAAAACCCCCAGTTTCCCTTGTAAATTGATCATTGTATGGTTCCAATTCATGATATGGTTCATGTGATCACCCTCCCATGATCAATTGGGAGAAATTCAACCAAAAACCCCCCATCAAAACCCCTTATTTCAGCCATGGCATCTTGCTGCAAAATCTCTGGTGGAAGTTCTGGTCGATTACTTCATCCAGCAGAGAATGCAATCTCAGTCTAGTTGCTCACTGCTATCCCAGGATGATGACCCGATCGACTACTTCATCATCCTGAGTTCCTGTCAAACTCATGATTGAGTCTTGGACTTTACCCAACCTAACTCTAAGGCAATCCTAGGACTCCACATGTACTTAGACACCTTCTAACACTTATGTATGGTTGGTTAATCATAGGACTTAACTTCTTGATCATCGAATCCTATCGGCAACTGATTCGAGGAATAATCTGACTTCACAATTGCAACCATAACAAGGTAAGTGGGGGTAGGCTTTGATTTCTTTTGGGAGTGTTTAAATCATTCTTAGATTTGTCTATTAGGAATCATATGCATATTTGGATTCCTGTTTTGTTTATGATATTTATTGATCCCATTATTTATGACTTATGGATGTGAATGATATGATGTGGAATGATTTGTAATATAAATCCTTGTGTTAGAATAGATGTCGTAGTCGGCTTGGAAACGAGAGGTATGGTGTGCCGTAGTATGGGATGCGGGAGTACTGTACACCTCATACTATACCATTTAGATTGCATATGGCTAGGAATGTCATTCCTTGGTGCTACAACCCTTACCAGCAGGGGTTCAGGTGTTGGGTGACCATAGCTCCTTGTCACTGAGGAGTGTGACGTATGCCTGGATGGGGTCCTAGCTATGATATCGGGGTCTACCCACGGGAAGGTATATAAAACTAACGACCGGTGTGCGCTCTATACAACAGTTGAGGTTACGTCTCGGGGAGGTTAAGAAGGAACCGAGAATGTTTCCCGAGTTGTTGGCGTAGCACAGACTTAGTGACTTAGGCATTTGTTTGTTAGGTGGAATTAAGATTTAAAATTAAATCCATGCATATAGGATTTTTGCTTTGTGTGTGAATGTGCTTGTGTGTGGTCTATCCTTTACTTACTGGGCTCGGTGGAGCTCACCCTTGTGGAATATTTTCTTTTAGATTATCTTGTAGGTGGATGTGATGGTAGCAGAAATGATTACTTTGAGGGGGAGGCTGATGACTACTGTGAACGTGTAGATGTGGACCCAGAAGGTTGTGACCCCAATCATGCGGATGATTAAGGTATCCTTGGAGAACAAGGACTGATGACATGGTGTTATCTTTATGTTTTCTTTTGCTAAACACCATCCTTTTTTTGTGGAAAAGTTTCCACTGTTTATATTTTAGAATAGTTGTATGTTGACCCCTCCTTGATGAAATGCCTATCCGCTTCAACATGCTTAGTACGATCATGTTGTACCGGGTTATGTGCAATGCTGATTGCAGCCTTGTTGTCACAGTACAACATCATAGGAAGACGAATAAGAACACCAAGGTCTTGTAGCAAGCCTTTGAGCCAAAGTAACTCACAAATGCCTTGTGCCATAGCACAAAATTCTGCTTCGGCACTCAAAAGAGCAACCACATTCTGCTTCTCGCTACGCCAAGTGACAAGATTGCCACCTACAAAAGAACAATACCCAGAGATAGACTTGCGATCTATAGAACCAGCCCAATCAGCATTAGTGTATGCCTCTATCCATAGGTGACCATGAGAAGACAAGAGAATGCCCTTTCCAGGAGCTGACTCCAGGTAGTAAAGGATACAAAGAACAGCCTCCATATGAGAAGAGTAGGGATCATGCATAAACTGACTCACAGTACTCACAGCAACAGCAATATTAGGACGTGTGTATGTGAGAGATAAATCAACTTCCCCACTAGTCTTTGGTACCGGCATTTATCAACAGGTTCACCCTCTTTTTCCTTGAGACGAACAGTAGCATCCATAGGAGTATCTGAAGGGTGACATCCTAACAAACCAGTTTCAGCCAATAAATCTAGGACATACTTCTTTTAGGAGAGAAAAATGCCTTTAGAAGATCTGGCAACCTCAATCCCAAGAAAGTACCGTAGCTTTCCTAGATCTTTAAGCTCAAACTCCTGCCCAAGAAAGGACTTCAACCGGCTGATCTCATCACCATCATTGCCAGTGACCACTATGTCATCAACGTAGACTATAAGAACAGTGAATTTTCCACCAACCCTCTTTATAAAGAGAGTGTGATCAGCATTACTCTGCTTATAGCCCACAGAAATCATGGCCTAGTAACCGGCCAAACCATGCTCAAGGTGACTGCTTTAGCCCATAAAGTGCACACTTCAATTTACACACCTTACCTTGGTTTTTATCACAAGAGAACCCTGGTGGAATGTCCATATACACTCCTCATCTAGTTCTCCATTGAAGAAAGCATTCTTCACATCCAACTGTTGCAATTCCTACCCAAGATTGACTGCACAAGATAGCAAAACCCGAACAGTATTCAGCTTTGCAATAGGGGCAAAGGTCTCCTGGTATCAATGTTGTATGTCTGGGTGAACCCCTTTGCCACGAGTCGTGCCATCCACCCCAACAGTTCTCTTCCCAGGTGGAAGAGCCACAAGCTCCCATGTGCTAGTTTTTTTTTAGGGCTTCCATTTCTTCCATCATTGCTACCTTCCACTTTCCATCTGATAGAGCTTCTTGCCAATTGTTAAGAATATGAAGAGAAGAAACAAAAGCACGAAAAGATGGAGAAAGGGAGTCATAAGAAACAACATGGGATATAGGATGCTTAGTGCAAGCCCTGACACCCTTGCAAATAGCAATAGGTAAATCAGGAGAAGTATTACCAGGTGGAGAGGCAGGTCCTGGAACCAGGTTCGGCAATTGGATGGGTATTGCTGCTATAGTTGGTTGAAGCTGCTTATGTTTCCTTGTATAAGTCTGCACATTAGATTCATTAATCATCCTCTGAAATTCACTAATGGTTTTCTGGACTGGAGTCTGAATTGGAGTTTGTTCCCCTTAAATAGGAATGTCAATAACATCATCTGGGATGGTCTCCTCCTATATAGGAACCTCTCCCCCTGAGACAGAGGGAGGACTAGGAGTAGGAGGAACAGGAACAGACTCATTGTAAACAGACTGTAGGGGAGGTTCTATGGTCAACACATCTTCACTAACACTCTCCCCCTGAAGAGGTGGGGACAAATAATAAGATACAATCTCATGAAAAACAACATCCATACTGACCAATGTACGTCTGGCAGGAGGATAATAGCACTTGTACGGTTGTACCCCATCTGGGTGGCAGAGTAACCTAAAAAAATGCAACGTAGATTACGAGGTTCAAGTTTACCAAGGGACCTAGTACCCCTGGCATAACAAACGTAGCCAAACACCCTAAGGGGAACAATAAAAGAAGAAGAGCCAAGGAATAGCTCGACAGGGGACTTGGAGTCAAGAACCGGACTGGGCAGCCTATTAATCAAATAGGCCGCAGTGAGGACAGCATCTCCCTAATAAAAAGAAGGAACATGTCGAGCAAACATAAGTGCTCTAGCCACCTCCAAGAGATGGCGGTTTTTCCTTTCAGCCACACCATTCTGGGCTGGAGTATCTACACAGCTGGTCGGATGTAAAATCCCATGGGCAGCAAGGTATCTTTGGAACTGACCTTCCATATACTCTGTCCCATTGTCACTTCTGAAGACTTTGAGAGGCATTAAATTGGGTCTGGACCATCTTGTGAAAATGGTGAAAACAGGAAAAAAAAACTTCAATTTTTGTGTGCATCAAGTAGACCCAAGTGAATCGGGAATAACAATCTATAAAAGTGGCATACCACCTATGACCAGAAAGAGAAGCTTTTCGACTAGGATCCCACACATCAGTATGAACCAATTGAAATAAGGAAGAAGACCTTTTATTAGAAATAGGATAGTTTGAACGTGTCTGTTTAGCCAAGACACAAGGCTTACAAAAAAAATCTTCTTTAATACAATTTTTTATTAATGCTAGAAATAAATGTGATAAAGTTCCTAAGGGGGGTGTCCTAGTCTAGAATGCCATTGGTGTACTTCAGAGGAGAAGGATGCAGGCTGACATAGCTGAGAAGGTAAAGCCTGTGTAACAAGAGGGTCACCATCAAGCAGGTACAATCCACCATGCACTTTACCCGATCCAATCGTCTTCCCCGAGTCCAAATCCTGAAAGACACAATGAGATGGAAAAAAGGTCATTTTACAATTCATATTTTTTGTAATACTACTAATAGATAGAAGGTTAGTAGTGAAATTGGGAATATGCAACACTAAAGACAAGGTAAGAGAAGGGGAACAACTAATGGATCCTTTCTTGGAAATAGATGAGACGGACCCATCAGCTATTTTAACCTTATCCTTGCCAGAAGTAGGGGAATAGGTATGAAAAAGGCTAGAAGAACTTGCCATGTGATCAGTGGCACCGGAGTCGATGATCCATTGAGTGGAGAGAACCGATGCACAGTGACCAGCAAAGGAAATACCTGAACGGGAAAAATGAGAACCTGATGGTGTGGAATAACTGGCAGTAAATGTAGTAGAGGCAGCGGAAGTCTTTAACATATGCCTGAGAGCCTGAAATTCTTCCTGGAAGAAAACTGGTTCAGCAGCGGGGGCTGTAGTTACACTTTCAGTGTGATTAGCCTTGCCTTTAGGTTTACCACGACCACGTTTGGTCTCAAAATCAGCAGGCTTCCCATGTAATTTCCAGCACTGAGCCTTAATGTGATATGGTCTGTTGCAATGGTCACACTTGATTAGCTCTCTTGCAGGGGCAGCAATAGTAGAAGCACTACTCTCAAGTATAGAATTGGAACCAGCAGCTTGTAGGGCAGATCTCTCAACTGTAGGAGTCAACATCATAGCAGCTCGACGTATCTCTTCAGTGTGAACATAAGAAAAGGCCAGCTCCAATGTTGGGCAAGGAATCCTACCAAGAACTTGCACTCGAATTGAATCATATTCAGCGTTAAGACCAGCCAAAAAATCATAAACTCGAAACTGGTCCACATACTTGGAATAGGCAGTAATGTCAGCAGGTGTAGAGGGCTGAAATCGAGCATAGTGATCCAATTGTTGCCACAAGCTCTTGAGGACAGCATAGTATTTGGTAACTGACAACTCCTTCTGAGTAGTGGTATGGAGTGTCGTCCGGATGTCATAAACTTGTGCATCATTCCCCAATTGTCCATAAATTTCCTTAGCAACAGCCCATATCTATGCGGCTGTTTCAAGGAGAAGGTCTTGACTGAAGAGTTCTTGAGGCATGGAGTTCAGAACGAAGGACATAACCATAGCATCATTGGCATTCCATCGAGCTTGAGAGGGGCCCTCTTCAGTGGGCTGTTTAGAGGTGCCATTAAGATGGCCACTGAGTCCTCTTCCAGTCACACAGTCAAAGAGAGAGATCTGGCCCACATTAGATAATTGGTGCCATCAAGTTTAACGGAAGCAGCATAAGGGAGGAATTCAGTCCTGGACTGACCACCTCCTTCAGAAGTAGCCGTGGTCACATCAGAGTCTGGCATAATGAAGATAATCCTTGGCAGAAAATCAGAAGTAAAAGCCTAGAAAATAAGGTCGAGTGATCCTCTTGGCAGCAAAAAAACCTTGAAAGTAATAGCAGCAACAAGCAGCCCTAACCCCCAAAAATCGATAAGGATCAGGGTTTTGAAAAACCCTAAAAGAGGAGATCGATTGGGGTTAGGGGTCTTCAAAAAAAAACTCGAAAGGGGCGGATAGTAATGTCAAGTCCTCCTTGAAGTAGTGTGAATGAGATCTTCAAAGATGAGCCCAAGCAAAGAACAGAAAACCCAAAAAACAATAAGAGTCAAGGTTTTCCAAAACCCTGAAGTTAGATCGATAATGGGTATAAGCTGCAAATAGGTTGAAATTTCTGTAATATTTAAAATCGATCTCCAAAAAGGAAAAAACAGCTTCCAAGGCAAAATAGAAGCTGATCTTCAAGAAGGGGAGATCTCCAAAAAATCGCAGGGACAAGGGCAGCAGCTATCGAACTTGTTATGCGATTAAACCATCTGTTGAAGAGGTTGGATTGAGGGCAGCATCTAGATCGTATGATCACCTCATTAGATCTGCCCTAGTGAGAGAAGAAAACCAAAAGAAAAGAAAGCAAAGGAGAAAGAGAAGATCGAGTGGAAGAAGATGGAAAAGAGGAACAATGGAAGGTAACGGGGTTTTGAAAACCTAGATCAGAGAAAGTGGCCCTAATACCATGTTAACAAAACAGGAAATAGGAGAATGCTTGATGATCAAACTGATCAACCAAGCCATATATTTATAATATGAAAGATTACATCATAGAGACAAAAATACCCCTAGCTATAGCCGACTTAACTAGGCAGCACAAACACTTAAATATAAAGCAGTAAAAAGACTAGAATACCCCCACGGTATTCTGGTGTACATTATTCAACAAGAAGAATTCCTCATGATGAGAAGACCCAAAATATAACCATTTTCTTTCGATCTAGCTCCAACCTTCGATACTGATTCCATATTTTCTTGAAAGTCACTTGCTTCTAATAATACAATTGATAGCAGCACGAAACAATTCCCACATCTTAGATCCATTATAGCCCAAGACTTTGAAGACCAGAAACTAAAACACCACTTAATGAATCTGGCAATACCCAGATGATTCCGAAACTCACCATAAAATGGGCTCCGGAGCAAACGGATGACACAGTGAGAAATGATGGACAGTCTCAACATTCTTTATAAAAAGCACACTCATGTATTTAGGTCTTCCTGACTTGTGCTGGGTTGAGATTCCTCTTTCAGATTAAAGAACCTGCTACCAATTACAGATTTTGTACTTGGGGTATAACGAAAAACGATAATGACAAAGAAGAAGAATAGGAAACGACAGTGCAAGCACGAGTTGCTCTCCTCACTTCACTCATTATGCAGAATAGAAAATAATACCCCCAATTCCTGAAATTAAAAACCTTTAAATAAAATAATGACCAAGATGCCGAAAGTATCCTCGTATGTAAGGGGATATCTCAACTCCTTATCATCCAACTTTTGTACGAGTCCCTCAAGTAATATAGAAAATATTGTCTATGTACAAGATGAGGATGGATTAGAAACAATAAATGAACCAAATGTATTTGGCACATCTCTTCAAATATAAATATTTAAAAAAATGAACAGAAACAATTTTATTGAGAAATCAAATCCCCAAAAACTTTACAAATATACTATGTGATTCTACCAAAAAAAACATGCAGGGAATAGTTTTTACAGATTGAAAGCATAAAGATACAGGCTCAACCTCTACTCATTGTAGAACTCACCCAATATTCTCCGCACCTGAAAGGTTTTGAAAAGCAACACCAGCAACCTTGTCACCCATTATCGCAGGGCCTCCACTGTTCCCCGGGTTGATGGCTGCATCAATCTGAATGGCCATCAGCTGGGTTGCACCATGGACATATTGTGTAGGCTCAACTCTAGATACAACGCCTTTGGTAACAGAGATGTTGTCCCCACCTGCAGCCAGGAAAGGAAACTAAATAATTTTGCATCTGTAAAAGTACAACCACATACTGTACTATAAGACCTATTCCAAAATGCACAACTAACCAAAGAGTGGAGATTAAGGGCATTCCATGGTTGCAATTTTTCCATCCATATTAAGTAAGATATGCATGTTGAATAGAACTCTCCTTAATAACTTACTGAGTCATACGAAATAGAGGGTTCCAAAAGCATATAACAGGGCTGGAGAGCCAAAATACTCAACGAGAGTTCTATGGCAATCATCTTCATACAGGAGCACATCATAAGGTCAATGTTGTCTTCTTTTAACAGGTAAAATAGAACATGTTTTTTGTGGAAATAGAAGTGGTGTGGACATAGTAGTGGATAAAGATTTAAAAATTATGTGGTGGATGTTAAAAGATTTGGAGATAGGATTATATCCATCAAGTTTGTGTTGGAGAAAGAGGTTGTCAACATGATGTAGATCGAAATATGAAGAAAAAAAAATTCAAAACACTGTTCACGGTACTGTTCACATGAACATTGTCACAGCCCCCATCAAACCAGATTCTAATGGGCCAGGACTGGACCAGCTCGAGCTAGCCTAGCAGGACCAGATCAAGCCAGCCCAGCAGGCCTTCTAGAAGACCCAAGATTGTGCCTCAAGATTTTGACAAGGCTGGTCTTTGACCAGTCAAATCCTAGTTTCTTAGTTTCTAATTTATTAGTTACTAATTTGATTATTCTTGCATGTTTAGAAGGCTGGATTATAAAGCCTTTAGTAGTTTCTAATTTCAGCTAGTTTCTATTTTCATTCAGTTCCTATTTTCATAAGTTGCAGTTTGCTTGCTTGAGATGCCAAAAAAAATAAACAATTTCAGTTATCCAATTTGTTCTTCTTTTATTGTGATTTTTTTTTTTTTTTTTTTTTTTTTTTTGGTGAATAAAAATTCATTACCAAAGAGAGAATACAAGAAGCCCCAAGAATTCAGGCGGAGAAAAGAAAAGAAGAGATCCTACAATACATAGGGCTAACCAACCCCCTAGGGGGAAGGGGAGAGAAGAGAAGAAGGGAGACCCCAGGAAGCAACAATGAGCTTGTTCCTTGGGGAGTTCACCCAAGGGAGAGGGGGGAGGGGGAGAAGGATTTGAAGCTAACATCCAAAGAGATGGAATCCCAAATCTGTCTAAAAGACCTAGAGTTGGTAGTCCATCTCCTAATGTTGCGCTCCATCCAATGTGAAATGGTAGCTCCAAAAGCCAACAAGCCAATTCTATCACAATGCGAGGAACCCCCAAAAGAATGGATGATCCACTTCCACTCTCTCTGAAAAGGCAGAATCATTTTTCATTATTTTGTTGGTCCTGGCTGCAATCGATCTCTCGCTAGTTTCCCTGGTTTGAGGTCGAGTTTCCATTATTTGGTATCAGATCCATCGAAGGACAGCAGACGGAGTTGACAGTTGTTGAATCCTACTTCCTATTGAAGGTTGATTGTGCACATCTGATTCGACAACTCTACCAAACTCGTGGACAAGTTTTTTTTTTTCAAGAAGGAGAGACTTGATGCAGATCAAAGCATGAAGAACAGGACAAAAACAGATTTCAAAAACAAGTTACTGTTCACGTGAACATTGTTGTGGGTCCCAGCTTAGATCATGTGTACTCCTATTCGAGAAGCCTTGGACAGCAAGATACTCCAGGATCGATGGGATAGCTTTTAGAAGATTGAAGACCAAGTTAGCTTCCTTTTTAGCAAGGATCTAATTTCTATTTTTGAGATTATTTGTTTCTAATTTAAAAGTTTCTATTTTAGAAACCTTGTCAAAGTTAGAGTTTCTATTTTAGTTGCTTAGCTTTTATTTAGAAGTTTCTATTTTATGGGTTTTATGAATAGTGGTTTCCTTTTCTAGGATTCTTTAGTTTCTTACTTAGATGAGGAATGGGTTACTTTGTAATTAGGTTATTATAAATAAAAATATGAGGATGAGCAGAAAAGGACAGAGATTGAAGAGAAAAGAGTTATGGTTGAAGCTGTGAGACGCGGCAACGGTGAGAGGATGATGTGGGCTGAGAGAGCTGACCCTATCCTCCCCCCCCCCCCCTTCTATATCCCTTTATTCATCTTCTTATCCTTTTATGTTTTTCCTTTCATATGTAACAGAAAAACAGCAATAAAAAAAAAAGTTTTAGTAATTTAATTTTTTTCCTATTGTTGTATTGATCCTGCTGCAATCGCTCTCCCGCTGGTGTCCCTGGTTCGAGGTCGACTTTTGCATTACAACATAATTAGTGCTTACACACCTCAAGTAGGATTGGATGAAAGTAGTAAGTTACAATCGTGGGAACTCATGGATGGTTTAGTGCAAAGTTTTAGTCAAGGGGAAAAGATTATTATAGGGGATAATCTGGATGGACATATTGGGAGAGATCGTAGAGGTTATGAAGGGGTACATGGAGGTCATGGTTTTGGCTAGAGGAATGAGGAGGGGATCTCCATTTTAAATTTTGTTGTGGCTTATGATTTATCCATTGTAAACACTTACTTGGCAAAGAGAGAGGAGCATTTATGTGAAACCCGGTCAAATTTCCGAATAAATTTGAACTTTTGGAATCTGTGTGATTTCAAGTTCTGGTTCAACTTTGCCCATACTAGCCTCTAAGTTGTGGGCCGTCTTGATTAAGAAATTCAGACCTATCTCATGACTCGTCTGTAAAGGCATTCCGATCAGCCAACTACCGTGGCCTTAAATGAGTCTGAGGTGTCTAGCGAAAGACAACACATAAGCGTGGCATGCTGGATTGATGGCCTGCGAAGCCCCTCTCTGTCTTAAGCCGAATCTCAGGTAAGAATCCCATTTTATATGTATATATGTTGTATTTTTAATTAATTAGTGTATTAGGGGCAGAATAGTAATTTTTACCTTGTGGGACCCCGCACCAGAGCTACCTGTGTCTGGTCTGCTGGCTGGACAGACTGCAGGACCTCCCCCTTAATTAAACTCAATGTAAGTATAATTTAAAATATATTTATATAACGTTTTGTACGATCAAATACGGTTAGAAGGGTATTTTAGTAAAATTGACCCCGTGGGACCCAGTTCCCCAGTGGGGAATGTGGTTCCGGACAGTTACCCGTATCCGGATCATCCCTGATGTCGCATGACATCGATCTGTATCTAGAATAAGGTAATAAATACAAAAGAATCAATTTTAGAAATAATTTATAACCAAATGACCATTCTGCCCCTTAGTGGTTAAGTATCCTATATATATATATAACTTCTCTTATACTATTTACAAAACACATTACAAGTTAATGAAGCTGAAAAATTCGTTCCAGCTTGGAGAAGGAAGAAAGAAAAGGGAAAAGAGAAGAGAAGAAGAGAGAACAAGGGCTGCTCTTGAAGGCTTACCTCCCACAACCGAACCTGAACTTGAATCTCCATTAGAAGTGCTTCCAGCACCTGTTCTGCCTCTAATTTCTGGTAAGCCCTGAGAACCCTTGTTGTATCCTTCTCTTTCTCCTCTAAGTTTAGTTTATTTTTAGTCTAAATACACCTAAGATGGCTGGACTCCATTAAAGCTTCAAAGTTAAGCTTGAATAATTAGATTTTGTTGTGAGATTGGGCTATTCTAACTAATTCCAGCCCAATCAGACCTGAAATTGAGTGTTAAACTCTAATCAAACCTTCAATGTTGAAGCTATTACTTGTATAGTAAACCCTAACCTAACTAATTTAGGTTTAATTGAAGATATTCCTAAATTAACTAACTATTTATGAAATTGAACACCTAAAATAGATTGACCCACCTTGAATTAATGTTAAAACTCCTAATTTGGGCCATACATGCAAAGATCTAGCCAATTGAAGCAAAACCCCCAAATTCGGACACTGACCCGGATGCTGTTGCAGGCCCAGGGGCGGTTGACCGGCTCCCTGGAAGTCTGCATCCGGCTCCCCCATTTTTGTGCCCTTATGACCTAAACCCCTTGGGACTTGACCTTGGACCATCCCAGAACCTATTACATGGTGTTTGGTATGTTGTTTAAGGCTGTTTCTACTGTTTTCTAGTCGATTTGTTGGATTGTTGGTGGGTAACTGACCTAGAATTCCTTCTATAACTAATCTATAATATTTTTGTCTCATATTTAGGATCTGTCTTAGTCCTTTTCGCCGCTATTGGAGTTTATTCACCTAGGCTAGCTACAACTACAAGTAAGGGGATTCGACCTTAATTTCCTGCGTGTTTATCACATTAATTTCAACTTTATGCTGAATGCCATGCTCATGCATCATTACCTCTATACCTGGAACATGTAGTTTTCTAGCTTTTATTTAATGCATTAGACTGCATATAAAATAGGTTGCACAAAGACATACTGCATTGCATTTGCATTGATTATTTATATGATGTGAATTTATGATGATGGAATTTGGTAATTTATAACTCAGATCATGCTTGTCTCATCATTTTAGCTTATACTCAAGCAAGGGATATTCATTACCTAAGATCTGCGCCCTTACCAACAGGGGAAAGGTGTTGACAACCCGTGGCGAGACCGATGTGTTAGTTCCTGGATGCCATCTTACGTCCCAGTATTAGCGGGTCCCTATTTCTGCGTGGGAATAAACAGCGGGGTTGGTCATTTGGGGGTCTGTCGAGTCCGATGTGTCGCTTCCGAACGGCGGGTCCTCACCGGTGGTAGAATGGTTTCGCTCGGGTGGCCAGAAGGATTAGTTCCGGACCGAGGTTAGCATCTACCACTAGTAGTAGTACTTATACCCCATGAGACTTAGTATCTCGTCTTGAGAACATGTTAGTTTAGCACACGCATCACGGATTTATTGTGTTTGTATCGTGTACCCCCTTACCTGGACTCGATTGAGAGCTCACCTGTGGATATCCTTATTTTTCAGGTGATTTTGTTACTTAATGTTGGATTTGCGCGCTGGAGTTTGAAGTGCACGATACTTCGTGTGCACGTGATGATTGGGCAACCTCCTGATCTTGGCCTGATAGTCCAGGCTACCTCTCCACTCTTTTATGCTTTATAAATGCTTTATATAGTTATAGAATAGTTTCTTGTATACTTTTACTCTGTACTACCTTTGAGAACTGTATAGTTGTATCACAAGCCTTATCATTTATATAAATGAAATATCATTTAGACTTCTCTTACTAATGATGTTATCTCTATTAATTAAATTGTTTCCGCTGCCTCTAATTACTGTATCTATGAGCAATGATTGTGAATAGGGTACTGCACTTGTGATCCTTGGGGATTGGTTGGATGTCAGAGACATCCCGCCACACTTGGCCCTTAATAACCGGGCCGGGGTGTGACAATTTAGTTACCTACAAAAGTGGGCATCATAGTAGGTAAATAGATTTCTTCCTAACTAGAAGATCCGGTAGATGGTTATGTAACGACTGTAAAGTTATACCAGGAGAGAGCCTAACGTCACAACATAGATTAGTGGGCATGGATATGTGCCTCATTATGCAGAACCATAAGATAGGAGAGCTTATTTTCCCTAAGATAAGGTGTTGAAGCTTAAAAGGAGATAACTTGAATTCTTTTTTAGATAAGGTGGTCAAACAAGGGAAGCGGGACTCTTAGGGAGACACTAATACTATGTGGAACAAGATGATTACTTGTATCAATAAGGTTGCTAAAGATGTCGTTGGGGAATCGAAAGGAAAATGTCATTCCCCTAGGGAGACTTGGTGGTGGGATGATGAGGTTCAAGTAGCCATTAAGACTAAGAGAGCTAGTCTTAAGACATGGCAAAGGACCAAGGATGTAGATATTCAAAAAAAGTATAAAATTCTCATAAATGAAACTAGGAAGATTGTGGGGAAAGCAGGGGCAAGAAATATGATGATCTTTAAAATAGCCTGACACCAAGGAAGGGAAAAAAAAGCTATATATAAGATAGCTAAAATAAGGGAAAGAGAGAGTAGAAATTTTGACCATGTTAGATGTATTAAAAATGAAGATGGTAGAGTACTTATAAAGGATGAAGACATTAAGGAGAGATGGAAAGCGTATTTCTACAACCTACTAAATGAGGATCTTTTAAGTAATAACAACTTCCAGTCTGGCCTTTCAAGCCCTACCAACCTACTGCCCAGCCACCCCAGGCCTTGTCGTTCGCTGCCATAGTTCGAGAACTCTCGCCGAGTTTCTCGGTTTTTGGAAAAGCCGAGACGAGACTGCCTACGAGTCTCTAAAGTGCAATATCTCGGTTGGATCTCGGTTTCGACCCATTATTTTAACCCACCTACCACTTAAATACCTTACCTAATTGGACAAAACTCGACATATCTCGGCGAGATCTTGGATCTCGGGTCCAGATCTCAGGTTGACCCAAAGTTGAGGCTTCGAGTTGAAGAAAAAAAAATGCACCAACTCGGCAAGATCTCGGCGAGATCTCGACTCGTCTCGATTTTTCCAAGAGTCGAGTTGGTACCAAGACCCGAGTTTTAGTACCTTGTTCGCTGCTAGCTCCGTTGGGCCCTTACCACATCTCCACCTGGCCCCCTAGGACCCTGTCGCACCTCCAATGGCCTTCCCAGGCCCTGCTGCTTGCTGCTAGGCCCTGCAGCTCACTGCCACTCGCTGCTAGGCCCCTTGGCCTCTACCTCGAGCACCTCAGCGCCCTTATATATCTTGCACCTTCATCACGGGAATATTATTTTGCATGCTTCTGATACGGTAGAAACATCCATGACCCTCTTTACTCTTTGCATTCATTTTTCAGTTTCCTATTACTTGCTTGTGATTCCTTTGAATAATAAATCCCCAGAAAGGAATACCGTGGAACTCATAAGGGATCTACGTGTCTATGTATCACTCCCCGACTGAGTAACGATACTGGCATTCTCCTTGGGAGGACTTGGGGGCAGTGAGGAGAATCGTTTTGGGACTCATAGCCATAAGCCATCCCTCCAGCCGAGTCCAACAAAGTAATGGGTCTAATTACCTTGCCATGTCAAGGGCTTGTCTACTCACTATTTGTGATAATCATTTTCAGGGTACCTGACGGGTGACACCCCTATGCCACAAGAAGGCACTGCAAAGAATACTTGTTTGGCCAATGATGCACTGTATATGTCCTTTTTCCTCAATTCCATGGAACCTACAATCAGCTCTAGCTTTGTTCTTATGATTTCTCCAAAGGAGTTACGGGATGTCGTGCAACAGACTTATGCCCAGACTAGTAATTATGCACAAATCTAAGAGCTCCGTCTACAGGTTCGCGAGACCACACAGAAGGATTTGTCTCTTACAGCTTACTATGCTGCTCTCAATGCTCTCTAACAGCAGTTGGATGGACTTCTATCACCTTATTCCCATGGCTTGTACTACAGATGCCACTGACTTTCAGCGTGAACGTGAGCATGAGATGGAACAGCTCTATGATTTTCTTACCGGTTTGAATCTGGAGTATGATCAGATTCGTGTTCAGTATCTTGGTAGAGACAAGTTCCCAACACTCCTTCAGTCATATAACTTATTTCAACATGAAGACTGCCGCCGGTCTTTCATGATGCCTGCAATTGCTCCTACTCGCTCAGCTCTGGTTTGTACTCCTGCAAGCATGGACTCTTCCAATGCTAAACCTGCTCCCATAGCAAGAGAGCCGATCAAATGTGACTACTGTAGCAGACCCCACCACACCTGTGAGACTATTGTAAACTACATGGTCTTCCTTAAGGCGATCGTGGTGGGAAACAAGGTTCTACTCACTCCTAGGCACATCTCTCTGAGACTACACTCTACAGTTACCTCTCAGCTTATGCCTGCACCTCCTATGCCCGCCTCTGCATCTTCAGTGCCTTTCTCTTTGGAACAGCTACTAGCTCTCCAGCGCATGATGTCTCAAATTGGAACTATTCCATCTACACCTAACCCTACATCTGCTTCTCACATTTCCCAATCAGGTATTTTTCATGTCTCTTCTGGTTCCAGTCCTTCCTGGCTTCTTGATTCAGGAGTTTCAGATCATATGACTCATTCCTCAAACCTGTTTTGTTCTAAGCTTCCTTGTTTGGGTAAGGAGTAAGGACAAGGTTTGAGTGGTTGTTGGGTCCCTATAATCCATTTTTGGTGAAGGTTCAGTTAAATGTTCCCCTACTATATCCTTCTCCTCAGTTTTATATGTTCCTAATCTTTGTGCGAATTTGCTTTCCATTTATCGTCTCACAGTTGAACTAAATTGTTGCATCTCATTTTATTCCACCTACTATGTTTTTCAGGATCTGGTGACAGGAGCAACGATTGAATATGGTAGGGTATGGGAAGGACTGTACTATCTGGATCCGGGTCTTACTGCTATGCCTCCACAACTTTCTGCTCATACTCTTCCGACCGATAGTTTTCTCCAACAAGTACACTGATGGCACCAGCGTCTTGGTCATCCTTCTTTCTGTACGTTGGGTTTAATGTTTCCCTCTTTAATAAAGGACAGTAGTCCAGACAAATTGCACTGTGAAACTTGTGAGTTGGCCAAACATACCCGTACTTTTTATTCCCCAATTTTATTTTATTTTTTGGTGAATACAAAATTCATTACCAAAACTCCAAAGGCAGGGAGGAAGAAAAAGGGGGGGAATACACAGGGGAAAGAGAAAGGGGAGGGGAACTATACAAAACACAAGCCACAGGCCTAGGAAGCCTGGTTAGGAGAACGAAAGAGAGAAGAATCTAAGCCCCAAGTAAAAACAATGTGCCTGTTCCTTGGGGAGTCTACAAGGGATCTATGGGGAAGCATATGAAGTCTAGAGCTAACATCGAAAAAGATGGCTTTCTAAATCAGGTCAATGGACCAGGAGTTGGAAGTCCATCTACGAAGATTCCGCTCCATCCAGATGTGTGAGATAGTAGCCCCAAACACAAGCTTGCCAACAGTGTCGCAAATAGAGCTACCAGAAAAGGACATATCGAGCCAAAGCCACTCCGGGCGAAGGGAAGGGCCATCTACTTCGGGGCCAAATGGGCTGCAAAGCTTTTTTCCAGATAGAGGAGGCTAGGGGGCCAGAAAAGAAAAGGTTATCTACGACCTCAAAACTGTTCCAACAAAGGATACAGGAGGGGGAGACAGGGATGTGGTGGTGAATGAGGAGGGCTTGGATGGGGAGGCAAAGGTTTAGGGTTCTCCAGACATTGAAAGAGTGTCTAGGAATGAGGCCTTTGAACCAAACAAGATTGCGCCAGAGGACAGATGGGCTGGGGGGTCTAACAAAATCCCAAGCAGAGCGGGAGCTAAAGATACCATTGGGGGAGCCAGGTTACTTTGTCCGCATGAGAGGGGTGGGGGGAAGGGGGAGAGAGGCCCAAACCATAGTGAGACCGGGGGGAAGGGGAAGGGGGGACCAGGAGCCATGAGAGAGGGGTAGATTTGGGGATACAAGAAGAGTAGACCCCACGGACACCTAAGATGTTGTAAAGGACTCTAGGAGGATGCCAAGGATCAAGCCAGAGGAAGTTGGAGGTACTATTAGCAATCACTGAGGAAGTGGCACTAAGGGCAAGGGGACGAAGGAGAAGGATTTTGCACCAGAACTAGGAGGGGTCCACAGGCTGGGGAACAGTCCAGATGGAATCATTTTTGAGGAGGTAAGAGTATACCTAATTAACCTAAATTGAATCCTGCTTGGAGGAGATTTTCCAGATCAGCTTGAGCAGGCCAACAATATTGTAATCACGGATGCGACGGATGCCAAGGCCTCCTACAGATTTGGGCCGGTAGATTGCTGCCCAGCTAATCGGGTGGAGGAATTTAGAGGACTCTTGGCCTTTCCAAAGGAAAGCACATAAGAGAAATTTCATAGCTTTGATTGTGGATTACAGAAGCCCATAGATACTGCACCAGTAGAAGTAAGAGGATTGGACAACGGATTTGATCAAGACAATCATACCCGTATAGGAAAGGAGTTTGCCCTTCCAAAGCTGAAGCCTCTTGCAGATAAGATCTAACATAGGGGTGCAATGATGACTAGTCAGCCTGGTAGGAATAACGGGGAGACCAAGTTATTTCACAGGAAGGGACACGAGGTAAAACCCAGTCAAACTGAGAAAGGTGGCTTTGACGTGCTCAAAGACCCCGGAAAGAAAGATTTGAGATTTTAAGAGGTTAATGCACAGACCCAAGAGAGATTCAAAGAGGTGAAGAGAAGACATGATGGAAGAGATAGAGGAGGGGGAAGCCTTGGAGAAGATCATAAGGTCATCTACAAAGGCAAGGTGGGTGAGATTGAGGCTTTTACATTTAGGAATGGGGAGATAAGATGTTGGTCAATTTTAGCCTAGATGCTTCTAGAGTGGACCTCTAGAGCAAGGGAGAAGAGGAAAGAAGAGAAGGGGCAGCCTTGGCGGATACCAACTTTCGAAGGGAAAAAACGCGGCAGGGGAGCCATTAACTGTAGCGACCCAAATTTTGGGCGTGACCCGAGAGCCAATTGGGTCGCTGGGCAGATCCATTGAGGGATCGTGGAGAACAAAAAAAAAGGGAAAGAATGAAAAGAAAAAACAAGGGAAAGAGGGGAAGGGGGGAGGAATCGTGACTGATTTCCTTCCCTATTTCTGATGGGGTTTTGGGTCTTATATACGAAGGAGAATAAGTCTTTTATCATCCCATCTTGGCCTAAAGACTTCAAGCATAAGAGGAGCCAAAGAAGATTGGAAAAGGAGAAGAGAAGGGCTAAGAAGAATCACGCCTGAGGAGAGGAGTGAGGACGTTGGCTTGGTTGGAGGTAGGTTCCTTATTCGACGTTCCTTCGTTGTCGTGGATTAGGGTTTAAGGTTTAAGAGTCCTTCAAAGGTTAGGGTTATATGGAGGAAAATTCTGATTTGGGAATCCATGTTCACATATTTGAATGCATGACACGTAAATTAAATTCTGATTTGGGAATCCATGTTCACCTATTTAAATGCATGACATGTAAATTAAATTCTGTTTAGGGAATCCATGATATGCAATTCAAATTCAGTTACAATTTAAATCTGTTTTGGAGTTTCATCCACTAAAATTCTGCAGTTACGATTTAAATCTGTTTTGGAGTTTCATCCACTAAAATTCTGCAGTTACGATTTAAATCTGTTTTGAAGATTCATCCATTAAAATTCTGTAGTTACAATCTAAAATCTGTTTTGGAGTTTCATCCATTAAAAGTTCAGCAATTGCGATTTAAATTCTGTTTTGGAGTTTCATCCATTAAAAATTCTGCAGTTGCGATTTAAATTCTGTTTTGGAGTTTCATCCATTAAAAATTCTGCAGTTGCGATTTAAATTCTGTTTTGGAGTTCATCCATTACATTTTTGCAGTTGTATTTAAACTCTGTTTTTGGTCTATGCCCTGTTATGTAGTGTTATGATTCTGTTTTGGTTCACACGCTCTTATATAACATTAAAATTCTTGTTGACAGAATCGTGGGCTAGAAAAGAGAGAAGCAGAGAATAATTGCTTGTATTAATTGATAGATAAGCCCCTCTATTTATAATAGAAGGGAAAGTTACAAGAGACTAAAATAGGCGATGTGGGACTAAAACCCACATAGCCGACTTACACTTAATAACATAAAAACTACCCCAAAAGGACCAGAATACCCCCACGATATTCTGGAGTACATATTCCAACACTCACCCTCAAGCTGGATTATACAAATAATTAAAGAAAGAAGATCCAACTTGAATTAAAGAAAAAAGAACTCCATAATAATGCTAACACTCCCCCTCAAGTTGGCGCATACAAGGTACTAATGCCCAACTTGAACAAAATGGGAAAATAAGTTGTAGCAAAATCCAACTTCAAGACGAATGCAGCTCCCAAATAAACCTTCAAGAACTTGAAAAAATAGATCTTCAAAACTTGGGCAAACTTGATCAGCAAACCGGGACTGGAATGTCTTCCAAAAAGGCAGCTTTCACCAATCTTCTATTGCTGTCCAGTGATGAATCTCTAAATGATAATCTTGAAGATAAGTAACTAGGGTAGCGAGCATATGAATCAAGCAGCAAAAAAGATCAAACAGCGGAAAAAATCAACCCAACTGTAGAACCTCATATAGGCAGGCAATAACCAAACATCTTCAATACGTTAATACCAACCTCCCCCTTACGGCAAACTCAACCCAATAACAAAGTAGATACCCATTGGCAATAGTGAAAACTCTGATCTTCATGTTTTGCACCGAGTGTTCCTGCATGTTCTGCTTTCTGCAATGGCTGCAGTATACTGTACATAATCCCCCCCCCCCACATGTAGTACACGTGGACATAACAGAGATGATGTAAGAGATAGGGCAAAAACATAATATCCAGAAGTTTCCAAAAGGTGCTAAGGGTAATGGAAAAAGAAGAAATGGCTAATTAGAGAATACCATAAACTTCTAAGGTGGTTATGGGTAGATGCCAAAGGTATGGTTTGGGAGGTGGTGAAGTGAAAAGAAGCAGTGGTATAATGAACCATGGACAAAGCAACACAGTAATTTACAACCTTCTTTCAATCGATCAAACTAATTCCAAAACACCAATCTCCAATGATCAGATTTGAATTATAAAAAAAGATGTCTGATTTTTAGAAGGAGAAGGCACCATTCTTCAAAAACTTGATCGATCTTCACACAAGGAAGAACCAGTGTGCAAAATTCCAAACCATAAACTCCCACATGCTAAATAGAATTGACGAAGATATCTGGACAGCAATGGATGTAAGAAGCTTCAACAAAAACTTGGATCAGATCTGAGTTTTGTGAACAATGCTAGGATCAAGCTCTCAAAGTGAGCTGGATATGAACCAAAAAAGCTTCACATAACTAAATAGGTTCGTAGTTGCAACCAATAACCTTGGAACACACTGTTGTAATCCCAAATAAGCTGATCTCCAGGGTAGTAGATTTGAATCTTCAATAATGAAAGAAATTCGATCTCCAATAGTAGGATACTCAGTCTCAATAATAGGGTAGCAGTAGTCCACATAAAGGCAGTAGTAACATGTCAACCAATCATGCTTACAGAAGCCAATCAATAGAACCAGCAAGGTAGGTAGTAAAGCTCAATAGAACCAGCAAATATAAGATAATCACTCAGTAGATCCAATAAGTAGTTGAAGCAGCCAGCCACATAAAAACAAGGAAAATAGGTTGATAATTGAAAAAATCAAGCCATAAGAATGAACCTGAATTTTTTCCAAAAATAACTGATGAATGATGCTGAAATATGAGTTGAATACTCCTCTGATATGTATAAGACTCCTCAAAATATGAGCTTGATAAGAAAACCCTAACCCTAAAATCGATTGTTGTCAGGGTTTTAGAAACCCTGAAATTGAGATCGATTTAGGGAAAGGGAGTTGTAATTGCTGATGTAGACATGTAATAGATGCTGACCAAGGCTGCTAGAATGGAACCTCCAAGGTGAACAACCACTCTCCAGTAAGAGTGAGACCTGATCTTCAAAGGGGAGAGACTCCAAAAAATCGCACAAGTAGAGCAGGGCAACATTACAACACTACACCAGCATAAAGGACCTTCTTCAAGCCTTGAACTGATGAAGGAGAGTTCTCTTTTAATGTTAGAACCACCTCTAAAGCACTCGAACAGCAGCAAACATCCCTAGCCCAAATCGATTTTTTTCAGGGTTTTGGAAAACCCTGAAAGAAGAGATTGGGATAGGGGTCTTCAAAAAACTTGGATAGGTGTAATATTGAGGTCGATTGGTCCTTGAAGTGGGAGTAATCAGCCCTCAAAAAATTAGCAAAAACTGAAACCTGAAAGTCAGGGTATTTGGCAGGTAACCAAATTAGCAGGTTAAGGAATTTTTACTGTAGAAACAAATCCAGCCATCAGAAAGGGTCCAAACTTAGGTCGAGTAGGGCTTGTAGTAATAGGGAATCACCCCCAAAAGATCAGCTGCATCTGAAAAAGGAAACACCAAAATCGATTGGAATTAGGGTTTTGAAAAACCCTAACAAGTTGAGATCGATTTGGGTATGGAGGCTGGAAAAGTTTATAAAAGATGGAGAGGAAAAAGAAAGTGAAGGAAGACTAAGGAATAGGGTAGAAGAGTGTTGGAAAAAGCTGCACATGAGGCTCCAACAATGGAGGATCAGTCTTCATTTGGTAGAAATCAGATCTCCAAAAATTCTGGACAGCTCCAATATCGCAGGTATGGCTCCAGTAGATTTCGAACAGAATTTTTTTTTAATAAAAAAAGGTAGAAAGGGAGGGGGCAGCAACTAAATCATTGATATGCTGTGTTTACCTCATTAGTGCTGCCCCTTTACAAGGTTGAGAGGAAGAAGAACAGAAGAAGGAGAAGCCGAGAAAGGTAGAAGAAGGGAGAAGTCGATTGAAGGATGGATTAGGGTTTTTCTTTCTCTTTTTCTAACCTAGATCAGACTAGCTCTGATACCATGTTGGCAGAATCATGGGCTAGAAAAGAGAGAATGAGAGAATAATTGCTTGTATTAATTGATAGGTAAGCCCCTCTATTTATAATAGAGGGGAAAGTTACAAAAGACTAAAATAGGCGATGTGGGACTAAAACCCACATAGCCGACTTACACTTAATAACATAAAAACTACCCCAAAAGGACCAGAATACCCCCACGGTATTTTGAACTCTGGAGTACATATTCCAACACTCACCCTCAAGCTGGATTATACAAATAATTAAAAAAAGAAGATCCAGCTTGAATTAAAGAAAAAAGAACTCCATAATAATGCTAACAATTCTGTTTGGGTTTTATTTCATGTAAAAGTTCAGTACACCGATATATTGTTTTAAACCCTGTTTTAGGGTCCATTCTTACGTGATTAGTCTAAAGAACTTTCAATGTTTTACTCTATTATGTTTTGAGAATACATTTGAGGCGAAAGTGGGGCTGGTTTATTAGTCCTTGGGGGTAGCTGCCCAAAAAGATGGATTATGGTCCTACCGGTACAGTCCCTTTTGTTGCTGCTCACTAGAAACCCCGTACGATGGTACGGGAGGTGAAAGCCCTTTGCCTTTGAATCTAATTTGTTTTGCAAGTCCTACACCACCTTATGACGGGTAAGGAACGGGAATAGGCCGGCATTAGTATTTATGCCGTATTAGTAAAGTAGTCTAGTGGGCTATACTTGTACCATTAGTTATTTTGGTGATTTTTGCCCGTCTCTATAAGTATATAAGAAAAAAAAAATTCCCATGTAATCACGTTGCTTTGAAATGAGATGTCATATTTTGTCGTGGGATACTTTCAATGGCTATTTGCCCCTTTGATAGACAGGCTATACGAAATTTTAGTATAGTTGTCATTTCGAATTTGATTTGGATTTTGAAATGTAATTCATGAGTATCGTATTTTGAAAATTTATAGATGTAAAAATTTGCACTTGCATACATTACATTTTGTTACTCAGCTAGTCCTTGCACCACTGATATCGTGACTTCTCAAGCATTTCTTTCCTTTATAAGGTAGCCTATTGAGTTTCCAAAACTCGGGCAGAATGTGATGTTTTGCAGATGAGGGCTTTGTCCAAGCTTGACATGAGGATGTAGATATAGCCGGAGAATTTTGGGAAAGAGTAGTTTTGAGCGCGAGTGATTTGGAAGAGCTTGCCTAAGAGAAATTTTGTGTTTATCTTCAGAGTAGTACTTTATGTTCTTTGAGTTGGATAATCCATGTTGAACCTTAACTCTATTTCAGTTTATTTGGTTTGGAACATTGATTATGTTTCTCCTTTGGAGGACTGGGTTATTTATTTCGGTTTTAAATTTAGGACTGTCCAAATGAGATTTTATCTTAAATGTTCATTGTGTTGCTTTGAGGATTAGCAGGTTGATTTGAGTTAACGACTCGAAATCCATTCGTTCGGGTTTTGGGGCATTACAGATTGGTATCAAAGCCTAGGTTTAGTGGTCCTAAGGCGATGTGAGAATGGGTACACATTAAGGTTAGGTAGAATAGGTTTCCTATATTTTGTTTGTGTCTTACTCTAAGATGAATTTTGTTTGTTACTAGGAAACCATGTAGGCAAGAAGAGCTGCAAACGATCTTCATAGATTGATGAAGGCATTTAAGGATTTCGACCCACGACGGTTCGAAGGAAACCTAGAACCACGTGAAGCGGATGAGTGGATTGTACACCTTGAAGCAAGGTTCGAAAACTCGGGTCTCGGTGCCAACTCGGACCCTTGAAAAACCGAGTCGAGTCGAGATCTCGGCGAGATCTCGCCGAGTTGTTGCATTTTTTTTTCTCGACTCAAGCCTCATCTCGGTGGGTTTTAGACCTAGTTTGGGTCCAAACTTGGTATTCAACCTATTTTAGGCCATTTAAACACAATGGCACTTCAGTTTTTGCAAAAACTAAGTCCAAATAGGAGTTTCAGTTAGTAGGAAAGCGGATGACACTTACTTATGCTAGAAACCAGGATGATACGGACAAATACACTTATTTATGCCTAATATCATTTAAGTAAATGATATTGCATTTACTTAAGATATTATTCATAAATAAGCAAATACCCCCCTATTTGAATCCAATAAAAATAGTTAAAAAATCAAATTCCAAAAGAAAAAAAGTCAACCCCCAGTCAAGAACAAAAACTGAATTTTCGGCGGTAGGTGCAATTTTCAAACTTTCTAACGCAACTGGATTTTGACAGCATTCGTGCACACCGAATTAAGTTTGACCGGTGCATAACTCTTTCAATATAAATCAGATTTTAGCAATCTTGGACTTGTTGGAAAGCTTTGTTTTGAAAGCTTTCCAACAAGTCCAAGATTGCTAAAATCTGATTTATATTGAAAGAGTTATGTACGGTCAAACTTAATTCGATGTCTTGCAATCTTTGTCAAAATCGCTCGAATGGAAATAATTTTTGGACATCAAAACAAATGAATATTTTACCGCACTTTTGGTTTTTAGCAATGTTTTACCATAATAAGAATTATGGAATTTTTAGATTTGAGAAAAACCCCAGCATTAGGAAGTTGAAAATTGCACCTACCACCGAAAATCCAGTTTTTGTTCTTGAACTGGGGGGTTGACTTTTTTTCCTTTTGGAATTTGATTTTTTAACTATTTTTATTGGATTCAAATGGGGGGGTATTTTCTTATTTATGAATAATATCTTAAGTAAATGAAATACAAATACAAAAGCACAGTCTGTATACCAAGAATTTCCAGCAAGATCTCGAGATCTGGCACTCATGTAAAGGACCTAGATGGGCATTTTCCTATGTCAAACCGAGAAACTCGGATATCTCGCCGAGATCTCGATATCTCGCCGAGAAAATGCACTTTTATAATGCGTATGTGATCTCGACTCGAGATTTTGAAAAACCGAGAAACTCGACGAGATCTCGCGAGTTCTCGAACCTTGCCTTGAAGACATCTTCGGCGCACGGATGATCAGAAAGTCAAGTTTGCGGTGTTCAAACTATATGGTGGCGCCAAGTTGTAGTGAAAGGGAGTGGAAAGACTCCGCACGGCAGAGAGTCCGCCTCTGCGTGGCAGCTGTTCAAGGATTCGTTCAACGAGAAGTATTTCCCCGCATATGTTCGGAATTGTTTGGCTAGAGAGTTCATGAACTTGAAGCAGGGGAACATGACCGTGGCTCAGTATGAGTCCAAATTCTCCCAGTTGTGCCGCTATGCTCCACACATGGTAGCGGCTGAAGAATTGAAAGCAGACAAGTTTGTTAGAGGTCTTCGAACATTTTTTAAGAATAAGGTGTCACTTTTCGAGTTGAAGACTTTTGCAGCAGTAGTAGGAAAGGTGTATGCTGCAGAAAAGGGGGACAAGGAGTTACAATCTGTCAGAGCTCAACAGAACAAGAACCGCAGCGGTGGCTTTAAGGCTCAAGCTCCACCAGGGAAGAAGCCGAAGGTTCAGGGCGCACAAACAAATGTTCAAACTCAGCACCCTATTTGTACTCACTGTGGTAAACGTCACGGAGGGACTTGTTTCAAGCTCACCAATGCATGTTTCGGTTGTGGACAGCAGGGACACAGGGTCAGTGAATGTCCTAATCCAAAGAAGACATTTCAGTAAGACAAACGTCAAAACCCACAAGAAGGACAAAACCAGAACAACAAGCAAGGTGGCGATCAACAGACTCGCCAGGGGAGGCTTTATTCCATGAACCTTCGAGATGAGAAGGCTAACGAGGCCGTCATAGAAGGTACCCTATCTCTTTCTGGTATTACAGCTCATGTATTAATTGATCTAGGGGCAACCCATTCCTTTATATCTGTTGTGTTTGCTAATAAGCTGAACAAAGAACCCAGCAAACTAAAATTCTCCTTACGAGTAGAAACACCAGTAGAAGATACAATGGAAGCAAATTGGGTGTATGAGAATTGCATTGTGGGGATAGGAGAAGAAGAACTTGTGGTAGACCTTATTGTGTTGAATCTAGAAGACTTCCATACTATCTTGGGCATGAACTGGTCAGCAGCGTACCATGCTAAGGTTGATTGTTTTAACAAGTTGGTCTCATTCGAGATACCTGGTAGGCCAGCATTCCAATTCAAGGGAATAAAAAGACAAAATGACATTAGGCTGATATCTGCTTTGCGAGCTAAGCAGATGCTAGATGGAGGTTGTGAGTGCTACCTCGCTAGTGTGAGCAAGGTAGATAAAGATAAGGTGAACCTTGAAGAAATACCTGTAGTGAGAGAATTTCCAGATGTATTCCCAGAGGAATTGTCCGGCTTGCCTCCTATAAGAGAAGTAGAGTTCACTATTGAGTTGGTGCTTGGGACTGCACCTATTTCCAGAGCACCGTACTATATGGCTCCTTCAGAACTTAAAGAACTTAAGAACCAGTTGGACTTGCTAATGGATAGGGGTTTCATCAGGCCAAGTACTTCACCATGGGGTGCTCCGGTTCTTTTTGTGAAAAAGAAAGACAGTAGCATGAGGATGTGCATTGACTACCGCCAATTGAATAAAGCAACAATTAAGAACAGGTACCCGTTGCCAAGGATTGATGACCTGTTTGATCAACTTCAGGGAGCAGAATTCTTCTCTAAGATTGATCTCAGATTGGGTTACCACCAATTGAGGGTCAAGGAGGAAGATGTGTCAAAGACGACACTCAGAACAAGGTATGGACATTATGAGTTCACCGTTATGCCATTCGGGTTAACCAACGCCCCAGCAGCGTTTATGGACTTGATGAATCGAGTGTTCAAGGCCCACTTGGACCATTTTGTTATTATATTCATCGATGACATCTTGGTATACTCAAAATCTGAGGTGGAACATAGTGAGCACCTGAGAACAGTGTTGCAATTACTACAAAAGAACCAGTTGTTTGCCAAACTCTCGAAGTGCGAGTTTCGGCTGGGACATGTAGTGTCTAAAGAAGGGATATCTGTGGATCCAATAAAAATTGAAGCGATGGTAAATTGGACAAGGCCGATTACAGCATCGGAGGTCAGAAGCTTTTTAGGCCTAGCAAGTTATTACAGAAGGTTTGTAGAAGGGTTTTCTAAGGTTTCAGCTCCGTTAACTAAGTTGACCAGGAAGAATGAGAAGTTTGTGTGGACAGCGGAGTGTGAGGAGAGCTTCGTGGAATTGAAGAAGAGGATGACAACAGCCCCTATACTTACCCTACCGTCCGGAAACGAAGAGTTAGTGGTTTATTGTGACACATCGAAGAGGGGTTTGGGTTGTGTCCTGATGCAAGGAGGAAGGGTTATTGCTTATGCGTCAAGGCAATTGAAGACACATGAAGTAAATTACCCAACTCATGATTTGGAACTTGCAGCAGTGGTGTTCGCTTTGAAGATTTGGTGACATTACTTATATGGTGAAAAATTTGAAGTCTTCACCGACCACAAGAGCTTGAAATATATCTTCTCGCAGAAGGAATTAAACATGAGGCAGAGGCATTGGGTGGAATTCCTTGAGGATTACGCTTTTTCTGTTAATTACCACCCTGGCAAGGCAAATGTGGTGGCCGATGCCCTCAGTAGACAACCAGCTGCAAGATTGGCAAGCTTGATGAGTAAAAAATGGAAACTATTAGAAGGGTTTAGTGAACTGGGATTGCATATGCTTTATAGGAAGGAGAAATCCCTGATTGCAAGTTTCAGAGCACAACCAACTCTTATGAGTCAGATTAAGGCAAAGCAATGTGGAGATCCTTTCTTGGAAAAAGTTAAGTCTAACTTAGCTTCTCATCCAGATTTCTCAAAAGGGGAAGATGGAAGTATATGGTTTTGAGGAAAACTTTGTGTTCCAAAGGATGTTGAACTAAGGAGAACAGTTTTGGAAGAGGCACACAACTCTTAAGTATACTATCTACCCAGGTAGTATGAAGATGTACAAGAATCTAAAAGAAACCTTTTGGTGGGGTAACATGAAGAGAGAGATAGCAAAGTTTGTGTCTACCTGCTTGGTATGTCAGCAGGTCAAGGCAGAGCATCAGAGACCGGGAGGGTCGCTTCAACCTCTTGAGATCCCAGAATGGAAATGGGAAAATATCTCTATGGATTTTATTGTGGGGTTACCAAGGACAGTGGCAGGGATGCTATTTGGGTTATAGTTGATCGACTAACTAAATCATCACATTTCTTGGCCATTAAAGAAAATTGGTCCTTGGAGAAATTGGCAGAGATTTATGTGACGGAGATAGTACAATTACATGGGGTTCCAGTATCGATCGAATCCGAGCGAGACGCAAGATTCACCTCGGGATTTTGGAAAGGTCTTCAGAAGGCTATGGGGACAAGACTAGATTTCAGTACTGCCTTTCACCCTCAGACTGATGGTCAGACAGAGAGGGTGAGGGTTAACCAGATAGTGGAAGACATGCTCCGCGCCTGCGTTACGGATTTTCACGGAGATTGGGATAGACATTTGCCATTGGTGGAGATCTCGTACAATAACAGCTATCAGTCTAGTATTCAAATGGCTCCCTATAAGGCTTTGTATGGGAGGCCTTATAGATCACCAGTGTGTTGGTCCGAGGTTGGAGAGGGAAAGCTCCTTGGACCAGAATTAGTACAGCAGACCGCAGATAAAGTTGCACTCATACGGGAGAGGATTAGATCAGCTCAGAGCAGACAGAAGAAATATGCAGACAACAGACTGCGGGAATTGGAATTCGAAGGCGGCGATCAAGTGTTTCTGAAAGTCTCACCCTTCAAGGGTGTGATGAGGTTTGGACGGAAGGGCAAGTTGAGTCCAAGGTACGTTGGGCTGTATCAGATCACTCAGAAAGTGGGCAAGCGAGCTTATCGGTTGGCGTTGCCTGCAACGATGTCAAGGATGCATAATGTATTTCATGTTTCTCTGCTTCAGAAGTGCAATACAGATCCATCTCAAGTGATTGACCCAGAGCCGATAGTTATTCAAGAAGATGGAGCATACGAAGAGAATCTTACTCAGATCGTTGATCGAAAGGAGCATACCTTGAGGGGCAAGGTGATTCCACTAGTTAAAGTGAAATGGCAACATCATGGAGCAGGAGAGGCGACATGGGAACGTGAGGAGGATGTAATAGCAAAGTACCCAGAGTTATTTGAATCAGGTATGATTATTTAAATTTGGGGACCAAATTTCTTTTAAGGAGGGGAGAATGTAGCGACCCAAATTTTGGGCTTGACCCGAGAGCCAATTGGGTCACTGGGCAGATCCATTGAGGGATCGTGGAGAACAAAAAAAAAACGGAAAGAAGGAAAAGAAAGAAAAGAAAAGGAAAGAAAAAAAAAGGAAAAGAGGGGAAGGGGGGAGGAATCATGACTGATTTCCTTCCCTATTTCTGATGGGGATTTGGGTCTTATATACAAAGGAGAATAAGTCTTTTATCATCCCACCTTGGCCTGAAGACTTCAAGCATAAGAGGAGCCAAAGAAGATTGGAAAAGGAGAAGAGAAGGGCTAAGAAGAATCACAGCTGAGGAGAGGAGTGAGGACGTTGGCTTGGTTGGAGATAGGTTCCTTATTCGACGTTCTTTCTTTGTCGTGGATTAGGGTTTAAGGTTTAAGAGTCCTTCAAAGGTTAGGGTTATATGGAGGAAAATTCTGATTTGGGAATCCATGTTCACCTATTTAAATGCATGAAATATAAATTAAATTCTGTTTAGGGAATCCATGATATGCAATTCAAATTCTGTTTTGGAGTTTCATCCACTAAAATTCTACAGTTACGATTTAAATCTGTTTTGGAGTTTAATCCACTAAAATTCTGCAGTAACGATTTAAATCTGTTTTGGCGTTTCATCCACTAAAATTCTGCAGTTACGATTTAAATCTGTTTTGGAGTTTCATCCACTAAAATTCTGCAGTTACGATTTAAATCTGTTTTGAAGATTCATCCATTAAAATTCTGTAGTTACGATCTAAATTCTGTTTTGGAGTTTCATCCATTAAAAATTCTGCAGTTGCGATTTAAATTCTGTTTTGGAGTTCATCCATTAAAAATTCTGCAGTTGCAATTTAAATTCTGTTTTGGAGTTTCATCCATTAAAAATGCTGCAGTTGCGATTTAAATTCTGTTTTGGTTTTATCCATTAAATTTCTGCAGTTGTATTTAAACTCTGTTTTTGGTCTATGCCCTGTTATGTAGTGTTATGATTCTGTTTTGGTTCACACGCTCTTATGTAAAATTAAAATTCTGTTTGGGTTTTATTTCATGTAAAAGTTCAGTACACCGATATATTGTTTTAAACCCTGTTTTGCGGTCCATTCTTACGTGATTAGTCTATAGAACTTTCAATGTTTTACTCTATTATGTTTTGAGAATACATTTGAGCCGAAAGTGGGGCTGGTTTATTAGTCCTTGGGGGTGGCTGCCCAAAAAGATGGATTATGGTCCTACCGGTAGAGTCCCTTTTGTTGCTTCTCACTAGAAACCCCGTACAGATACTTTCAATGGCTATTTGCCCCTTTGATAGACAGGCTATACGAAATTTTAGTATAGTTGTCATTTCGAATTTGATTTGGATTTTGAAATGTAATTCATGAGTATCGTATTTTGAAAATTTATAGATGTAAAAATTTGCACTTGCATAAATTACATTTTGTTACTCAACTAGTCCTTGCACCACTGATATCGTGACTTCTCAAGCATTTCTTTCCTTTATAAGGTAGCCTATTGAGTTTCCAAAACTCAGGCAGAATGTGATGTTTTGCAGATGAGGGCTTTGGCCAAGCTTGAGATGAGGACATAGATATAGCCGGAGAATTTTGGGAAAGAGTGGTTTTGAGCGCGAGTGATTTGGAAGAGCTTGCCCAAGAGAAGTTTTGTGTTTATCTTCAGAGTAGTACTTTATGTTCTTTGAGTTGGATAATCCATGTTGAACCTTAACTCTATTTCAGTTTATTTGGTTTGGAACATTGATTATGTTTCTCCTTTGGAGGACTGGGTTATTTATTTCGGTTTTAAATTTAGGACTGTCCAAATGAGATTTTATCTTAGGTGTTCATTGTGTTGCTTTGAGGATTAGCAGGTTGATTTGAGTTAACGACTCGAAATCCGTTCGTTCGGGTTTTGGGGCGTTACATTAACAATGACCGAGAAGAACGGGGAAGAGATGCATGAGTGAATCCAACGGACAAAGACTGGGGGAAAGGACATCTGAGTTAGGACATCACAAATGAAGTCCCATCTCAACGAGTCGAAGGCTTTATGGATGTCAATTTTCAAAAGGGCAACGGGAGAATGAGATTTGCGGTCAAAGCCCTAGACAATCTCCACACAAAGCACAATATTGTCGGCAATGCTCCTACCGGATATGAAGGCCGATTGGTTCGGGCTAACTAAAAAAGGAATCACCAACTGAAGTCGATTAGCTAGAATTTTGGCAATGAATTTATAAAGAATATCGCAAAGGGAGATAGGCCTAAAGTCTAACAAGGAAGAGGCTCCCTTTTTTCGGGGATGAGGCAAAGGAAGGTTTGGTTAATTCGAGGGAGCTGGTCAGGAATATAGAAGAAGTTGTGGATCGCTTTAATGAGATCATCTTTGATGATGTCCCAACAAGCCGAGAAAAAACCCATACTAAACCCATCAGGACCTGGAGCCCGATTGGATTTATGTGAGAGAACCGCTTTAAGGATTTCATCATCCGAGGGAATGGATTAGAGGAGATCCAAAGAGGAAGGGACGAATTTATTGATGAGGTACGGGGGATGGGGGAGGGGAGGGCAAAAGAGAGAAGAGAAAAAGGAGATGGCTTGATTTTTAATACCAAGGGCATTAAAACTAGGGGTGCCATCCGAAGCCAGGAGCAAGGAAATGCAATTGGAGTTGGATCGGGCTTTCAGAGAACAATGGAAGTAAACCGTGTTGGAGTCTCCAAGCTCGAGCCATTTAATGCGGGATTTTTTACGGAGAAAGCTCTCTTCTTGGGAGGAGAGAGAGGATAGCTTAGAGGAGATCCTTCTCTCTTCCTCGGCAAGCAAAGGGTTAAGCATGTCCAACTGGAGCTGGGATTGGACAAGGGAGAGGTTGGAGCGGCAGAAGGAAAGTCGGGAGGAAATATTACCAAAGATGGTGGAGTTCCAGACTTTGAGAGCAGCTTTGGTATTACGGAGCTTTTTTGCAAAAGCAAGGAGAGGGAGAGAGAAACAATGAATAGGCTTGGACCAAGCCTCACGGACGGAGGGGAGGAAAAGGGAATGGGAAGTCCACATGTCAAAGAATTTGAAAGGCGTAGGGCCAAAGGAGGAGTAGGGTTGGATGAGAAGGTAGCAAGCGCTATGATCAAGTATCATTGATGAGGAAACGGTCAATTTTACAAGCAATCCGATCAGGCCCCACTCTCCTATTATGCTAGGTAAAAGGAGATCCCGACCATCTCAGATCATTGATTCCAATATCGTCGATGCAATCATTGAAGGCATGACCGAGGGGAGATCAATAGGGCAACCACCAATTTTTTCAGATCCGAAACGAACAACATTGAAGTCGCCTCCAACACCCCAGGGAAGGGAGCCAACAGTGGACTGGAGGAGAGAGAGGTCATTCCATAAAGGAAAATGATCGACAGCTCGATTGTGGCCATAAACAACCGAAAGGAAGAGAGAGGACGAGGGGTTGAGGGATAGATGAAGGTGAAGAATTTGGGAAGAGGAGGAGGATGAGATATGAATTTTTGCGGGGTCCCAAAGGATCCAAATACGACCGTTAGGGGATTGGTCATAGATGGAAAGGAAGGATCAAGAGGGGGCAATAGAGGAGACAATGTAGGGGGCATTGTCCTCGAGAACTCTAGTTTCAAAAAGAGCACAGAAGGAAGCATTGTTGGATTTGATGAGAGAGCGAATCTTAGCATGCTTGGCCAAGGAATTAAGACCCCTGACATTCCAAATTAATCCTATATACATGGAGAACTAAAAGGGAGGGAGCGGCTACACCCGAGGGGGAAGGCTTCTATATCTCTTGCGAGAGTAGGTAGTAAGTTGGCGATGAGCCAAAGGGTTAGCCACAGGGGGGAGACCACAAGAGGACAGAATAAGGAGAGGGGGATGCACGGCAGAATCTGTAGGGGGGGGAGGGGGTCTCACCAGAGTGGGCCAAATAACCAGAAGGGCAAAGAGGGGGAGGGGAACTCAAACCGGACAAAGGAACCAGGGGGGAGGATTTGGGGAGGTTTGGTTCAAAGGGTGAGGGTTAGAAGGGAGACGATTCAAGGGAGGGGTTAAAAACCGGGTCAGAGGAGGTTGTGGGTGTAAGGGGTGGGCCTGGGTTGGTTGGATAGGACCAAGGTTAGAGTTAGAGCGTGAAAAAGGAGCACGTGGGGCCAGGGTTGGTTGGGTGGGGGCCAGGTTTAAAAGAAGTGTTTGAAAAAGGAACACGTGGGGCCAAGAAAGGTTCATTGTCATTGTGGTTCATGGGATGGGGATTAAAATGGTTATTGGGGTTAAGGGATTGTAGGGATACCTTCGAGGGAGTGGCTGCAACGCTGAGATCGAAGTCCATTCTGGCAGAAGCTTGACGTAGTGAAGGCAGGGGCCTAGATCGGCAGACCAGTTTAGAGTGTAGTGACTAGAGGAGCAAAAGCTTGAGCTCTAATCGAAGATCCAGCTTTTCCAACCCCAGAACTTGCGACTGCAACAACGGGGCCATCTAAACTTGGGACCAGAGGATCAGAAGCTTGAGCCATTTGAATGGCTACAAATGGTTAGTTTCTCTTATTGATAATTGCACTCGCCTAACCTGGGTTTATCTTCTTCGAAATAAATCCGAGGCCTTTACTTGTTTCTGTTCCTTTCTCACAATGGTCCAAGCACAGTTTGATGCCCAAGTTCAAATCCTTCGAAGTGATAATGGTACGGAATACATTGATGCTAGCTTTCGTCGATATCTTGATGAGCATGGTATCATATACCAAACTTCTTGTGTTCACATCCCAGAACAAAATGGCATTCCTGAGCAGAAGAATTGACATCTTCTTGACGTTACCCTCTCTCTTCTATTTACCATGAGTGTTCCAAATTTTATTGAGGGGATACTGTCCTAACTGCAGTCTATCTCATAAATAGGGTTCCAATCCAGTATTCTGGACTTTCAAACCCCAGTGAGCCGTCTTCCGGATCCCTTCCTTGCCTCCCATCTTCCTCCTAGGGTGTTTAGTTGTGACTATTATGCTCACAACTCCACCCCCTCACGGTTTAAGCTTGCTCCTTGGGCTTTTCATTGTATCTTCCTTGGTTACTCTGCGTCCCAGAAGGGTTACAAGTGTTACCAACCTCCCTCCCACCGTCTCTTTGTTACCATGGATGTTACCTTCCATGAATCTAAGACCTACTACCAGTCATCTCTTGAGGAGGAGAATGTCACGCTAGAGATTCCTCACGACAGAAGGATCGGATAAAACAGCCTACAACCGACCTACCATTTCAATCGGAACTCCCTGATCAACCTCCTCCATCTCAGTCAGGTAATAAGGATCCTCCCATTGATACTGATGACATTGATGTTCCTATTGCTATTAAGGGGTTAAAGCATGTACCAAGCAACCCATTTCTAACTTTGTTTCCTATGAATCCCTATCTCCTTAGCCTTCGTTTCTTCTCTGTCTTCTATTTCTACTCTATAGGGCTGGAAAGATGCTATGTCTGATCCTAAGTGGAAGGATGCTATGGTAGAGGAAATGCAAGCTATGAGGAAGAATGGTACTTGGGAGCTTGTTCCCCATCCAAAAGGTAAAAAAGCTAGTGGGATGTAAATGGGTGTTCATTATAAAGCATAAAGCAGATGGAACCATTGAGAGGTATAAAGCAAAGTTGGTTGCCAAAGGCTTTACTCAAACCTATGGCATTGACTACCAAGAGACATTCGTTCATGTTGCCAAGATGAATTCAGTTTGTGCTCTGCATAGTTATCAAGGGGGGAAGGCGACCATGGCGTTTTAGAGGGTCAAAAATCAAGGCGACACCGCCATGACGGCAAGGCGACCAAGGAGCTTGGACGCCATGGGCGACGCCTCGATAACTATGGTGCTTTGTTATCATGTGTTGCTAATCTTGGATGGAGTCTCCAACAATTAGACATAAAAGATGCCTTCTTGAATGGCGATCAGGAAGAAGAAGTGTACATGGGTATTCCTCTAGGTTTTGAATCATCATCTACAACCAGGAAGGTGTGCCGATTATGAAAGTCTCTTTATGGTCTAAAACAGTCTCCAGGGGCTTGGTTTGGCTAGTTCCTGAAGGCTATGCAGAAATTTGGTTACAAACAAAGCCAGGTTTATCACACCTTGTTTGTCATACATAGGAGAATAAGGTTACTGCTCTCATTCTGTATGTTGATATAGTGGTGATAGAAAGTAATGATACAGAAAGCTCCACGATAAAAGCTCAATTAGCCAAGGAGTTTAAGATTAAGGATTTGGGACCTTTCAGATACTTCCTAAGAATAGAAGTTGCCCAATCTAGCAGCAGTATCTTTATTTCCCAGACAAAGTATGCCCCAGACCTTCTCAGTGAGACAGGTATGCTCGGATGTGAACCAACGAAATCTCCTATCAAGGTCAATCACCATCTCAGCAACAAGGCTGGTGATCCGGTAAATAGAGAAAGTTATTAGAGACTTGTTGGGAGACATATATCTCTCTCATACCCAAGTAGATATTATATATGCTGTTGGGATTGTAAGCCAATTCTTACATGGTCCACAGGCTGCACATCTCGAGGCAATATATTGAATTCAAAGATACTTGAAATCAGCCCCTGGAAAATGAATCTTATATTCCAACAATGGCAATCTGAAGCTAGAAGCCTTTACTAATGCTAATTGGGTTGGTTCCATCGATGATTGGTGTTCTACTTCAGGATACTGCACATTTCTTGGAGGAAATCTAGTCACTTGGAAGAGCAAGAAGCAACCGGCGGTATCTAAATCCAAGTGTTACTTAGCGATCTAGAGGTGACTGTGAACTTATATGGCTCAAAGTGTTACTTTGGGATCTAGGGGTGACTGTTGAAGAGCCTATGAGATTTTACTGTGATAACAAGGCTGCAATCTCATAACATGGTCCAACATGACAGGACCAAGCATATTGAGATGGACAGACACTTCATCAAAGAGGAGCCCGATCAAGGCTCAATTTGCATTCCTTTTGTCACCTCCGAGAATCAGTTAGTTGATGTGTTCACAAAGAATTTAAATTATTAGGTGTTTCATCCTATTGTTTGCAAGTTGGGCATGAGATACCTATATGCACCAACTTGAGGGGGAGTATTAATGTCAAGATTCATTGTGTGTGTTTAGGTTCATTGTATGTATGTTAGGATAAGGACTGTGACTCATCCTTACCTAACATACCTTAATTGTAATTCCCTCTCCCCTCTATAAATAAAGATGGCCTTTGTAATTCTAGACAAGCCAAATCATTCGCCCTTACTCTGGTTCTCAACTCCCTTTTATGTCCTCTCTCTTTTACCTATTAACTTAAATTACAGCCCTGCCACCCCCTCCCCCTTGAAAACTTTATATATTTACAAAACTGGCTGTATCTCTTATTACTGATACATTTAGAGCTTGGATGGACCCCTAGCGAACCCAAACAGGGTCTTCGAACCCCGGGATAGCCATCACAAGCTTCTTCCTCCCAGCTACAAAAAACATAAAACCTTGACCTTGATACTGAAATCTGAAACCCACCTCAAATGGATGTACCCCATTGTGAATGAAGACCCAAGAGAGAGAAAGCCAAGGAAACAGAGAGAGGGAAAGCTCACCAGAGAAGACAAAGGAGAAAAAGAGACCACTGGAAAGTTGCAGGGATGAGAAAGATCACCAAGATTTGATGAGAATGAGAGTGACAGAAACCATTGGAGTGTCACCAGAGAAGAACAATATAGCTCATATGAAACATTAGATCAGGGTCTATACAATGTCTGTCATAATGATCCTTCATCACATAGTTTTTGCCTTTAGATTTTGGGTTTTAGTAAATAGAGATTCTATAAGGGCTAGAAGATTTCTGTTTTGTTCAAAGAGGGGTTCAACATGTAATTAGGAATTAGTAAGCAAGGGTTTACAATTTTTCAATAATTTCTAGTCTATAGAATGAAAGTGGCCAGCCAGGCTTATTTTTGCCATTACTGAAATTGAAGCAGTGTTGTTGCTTCACGTTACTCATTCTTGTGGTCTGTACTAGAGTGATTTGGTCTTAGTTGTTGGCGCACCAATTCAAAGGAGAGTTGAAGCTCATCTAGTTCTATATCTGTTGCTCATCTCTCTTTAAACTCTTTCAGTCCTTCTTTACATTCTGCTGTGACCATAGAGTAACCATTTTAGTTATATTCCTCAATTATTTTCAGCTTTGAACCCTCCTGCACCCACAAACTGCCCTCTTCAATCCCCTATCAAGCCCCATCCAAACCCCACCACAGCCTATCCCCCATTGAGAGGTAGCCTCCATTTCTTCTATTAACTACTTTTGCATAAGAGAACCCTGGCTTACTGCTCTAAAATTTCCACCCCAATAAAAAATTTATACATGTACAAGAGGAACTAAGAAATACCTCAATCTTTTCATACAGTGTTAAGACAATTACCTCGAAAATCAGAAGCTGGAACAACAACAAATTCCTTCTTAGGGGCACCCAGCCTATTTAATAATACACTTGGTGGACAGACCCAATAAAGTCTTCTTTATTAATCGGCCAGGTTCAGGCAGTTTAAAGCAGACTAGGCAGCCTGATATGGGAATTTTGAGTCCCCAAAAGCAGGCTTACTGATGAGCTAAAATTGTTCTCATTCATTTACTGTTTGAGTCTAGAATACCAAACCTTGAGGGTATCCAACAACAGCTACTGCTTCTTGCAGATATGGAATGTCTCCAAGCTCCAAATGATTCATCCCCTCCCAGAATTCTTCACTTTCAACAACAAGAATAGCCAAATCACATTCATGTCCAACAGCTTGAACCTCTGCCCTGTATTTGGTCGGTGATCCGTGCTTTCTCACAAGTACAAAGGTTTGATCAGCTACTACATGAGCATTTGTAAGAATTCTCCTCCCAGAGATAACAAATCCTGCAATTACACCACAACCACATTGAAGTTATGTGAAGTGAAGACTTAAATTCGCTATTTTTCTATGATTGATGGAATCGACAATCTTTCACAGGATTAGAAACACAGAGTGATTCTCAAAGTGGTACATGCAGATTATAGGGATGGGGAATAAATATCATGGATGAGCATACGGAAAGAAGCTCATCAAAAATTGATCTTGCCACTCTTCCTTCTTGTGATTTACTATTTTTCTCTCATTCTATTCAAATAAAGTGCTAATTTCCAATATATAAAAGAATTTAGATTACTATTAAACTACCCACAACATTTAGAATCACACACAAAAAAAGCAATATGTATTATGCAAAATTACTCTCCTGGATGTTTGAGTCTGTTTGCAGGTCACAACACAGACACACATACACACAATACAGAAAGAAAGAAAAGATCAATGGCGGCAAGGGGATTACCCGAACCCATAGTTTCTCGTTGTGATTTGTTCTGCCATGGAAGAAAGTAGTTGGGGCAACTCGTCACAGTGAAGACCTTCACTACAGAATCGAGCGCTAGTTCGATTGCCGTATACGCGTCGGTGTACCGAGGACTCACCAATTCTTCCCCATCAGAAACTGGGTATACAATGTTCTTACTGCTGTCATTGTTGTTGTCATGAACCAAGCGATTGGTTACAGAAGTAGAATAGAAACAAGTAGTAACAGTTACAGCAGCAGTAGCAGAAGAAGAACAAAAAAGAGCTCTAGACAGAGTGGAAGACACAGAGAGAGGTTTGCTTGAGAAGGGGAGAGGGGGGTGGAAGATGAGTGAGCGCATATAAGAGAGCCTGCGGGCTGTACGGACAGAGGTCGTGAGCATTATGGATTTTGTTGCTTTGCCTTTGCCTCTGCGCGTGTTTGTGTGCGCGGAGGGGGAAGGAAAAGAGAGAGACACAGGTCATGTGGGTTTTTAAATGGCCGGTTCTTTGCAAGTTTTGTTCCACAAAGTAGCCAACTGGGGATGGAGACGGCGGAATTTCGCCTTACACGAAAACAGGTTTAAGATCCAACCCTAAACCCGAACCCGGTTCGTCTCGACCTGCTGCCCAACCCTACCCCCAAATATAAAAAAAAGGTAAATTACATGTCACCCCCTAGTTTTTAAGCGAAACTCAAATCCTCTCCTGATTTTTTAAAATACTCAAATCACCCTCTGTATTAGACCCCAATATGACAAATTAGTCCCTATCGTTAGTTTTATACTGTTAAGTGATGATGTCAGCCAGTTAAATAAATTTAAATCCCTAAACTACCTTTGACATCCAAACATAGATTTTAAAGAGTAGTGTTATAAATTTAATTCTAATGTTTTAGTACAAGGGTAAAATAGTCCTTTCACACCAATGACTAACAACATACTAACACCGTTACTATAGAGGGGGATGAATGAGTATTTTCAAAAATCAAAGGGTGATTTGAGTTTCATTTGAAAACTAGGGGGTGACGTGTAATTTATGGCCACTCCTGACCTCTAGATTGGTTACTGATCTGGTCCGTCGACCCGAACCGATACCCCAAAAACCTGTTTTTTTTTTTCATAATAAAGTACAAAAGAATAGTTCCATAGACCAAATGTCGCTTGATTTCAATCACAATGCTAGATTTGCATATTGACACCGACTAAATCCACCTCTTCATCTTTATTGATTTTTATCTTTAATTTTCTTCCCTTTTCTTCCCTTTTTTTTTTTTTTTTGTTACTTTTTTTTTAATGATTCCTGCTATAATATGAATCGTTTAGTCGGTTATATTTAATTTATGCGTTGATTTGCTTGATTTACATGAAATTTGAGAAAAATTCAAAGTAGAGTAAATAATAGATCACCCCTTAGTTTTCAATCGAAACTCAAATCACCCCCTAGTTTTTGAAAAAACTCAAATGTCTCCCTCTACAGTAACGATGTTAGTTTGCTGTTGGTTATTGGTGTGAAATGACTATTTTACTTTTGTACTAAAACATTAGAATTAAATTTACAATACTACCCTTCCTTCATCTTCAACATTGGTCAAGGGTAGTTTAGGGATTTAAATTTATTTAACTGGCTGACATAATCACTTAACAACATAAAACTAACATTAGGGACTAATTTGTCATTTTGGGGTCTAAACCAGGGGGTGATCTGAGTTTCGATTGAAAACCAGGGGTGATTTGTAATTTACCCTTCAAAATAAATAGCATGAACTATGCAATTTTGGAAATTTTCTATATTTGGCTAATATTTAAAATTTACAAAATAGGCTATATATGTTGCTGATATTCAAATATGGTGTAAATCAAACTAGAATCTACAATATTCATATAATCAATTTTTAGGATTTTTACAAAACCTTAAGATTTTTTTACAGGTTGTTATCAGCGTAACAAGGGTGGGTTACTTTTTCAAATATAACAAAAAAGTGAAAAAACTATGATATAATAAAAATAAAATAGATAAGTATCATTAAGTAGGACAATTTAGATATTTCATTATTTTATTAAAATCTCATATTTATAATGTAAAATGATATTTTAAAAGGATATTTCTATCATTTAACGACCTACACTACCTCTCTAATACACGATTGAAAGGATTCTGATTTTCTACGGCCTTAGCGGCTATCTTCCGGCTCTTCACCCTGGGGATGACACATGTAAAGCAGAGTATCTAACGGTTTCTTTTGAAACTTTCAAATTCAGTAGTAAAAAACGCTTTATCCCATGCAAATCAAGCCGGACCAGATAGACAAACCAGAACCGACCCGGCCCAACTCGATTTTGGTAACAAAACCCTAGGATTTGAGAAACCCTGCTGGGCTCTTCTTCCTCTGGCAAAACTGGAACCTCTCTCCTCTCTTCTTCCTCTCGCATGGTTCTGGTTTGTGGTGTTATCGAAAGCCTTCCTCTCCAAACATCTGGTTCCAAATCAATAGCAGAAATCGAAGGTGTAATTGAAAGCCTTCCTCTCCATTTCAAAACTCTCCAATCGTTCAAGCATCCGGTTCCAAATCAGTAGCAGAAATCGAAAGCCTTCCTCTCCAACGACTCTCCTCTCATAGAACCGAACCTATCGTCTTCTTCCTCTCACAAAACCCCATTTTCCCATTTTCAAATGGCTTGAAGGAAGGTGTTAGCTATACTTTTGAACTCACTTGCAAAGGAAAGCGGAAGTCATGGAGTTCTCCTTGCTTTGAATCTGGCCATCAAAATACTTTCCAATCTTATTGAATCCCAGAAAAGGGTTCACAAAAGTGCTTAAACAAATTTGATTATCTTTATTAACGATAGAATGTGATTGTCTGAAACAAATTTGAAATAAACCCAGAATGTCTTGATGTGTTTCTTAAATCTGAAACAATACTTTATCAAGAACCGTCTCTGAGACCAAAGCACCAACAAATTCGTGGGTTTCAGAAAGGGTTCAAATCTTACCCAGATCACCAGATCTGGATTTTTGTTCCATCTTCGAGCTTCGCCAGACCAAAGTAGGTAAAAGAGCTGATATCTCTGGGAAGAAGAAGGGATTCATGGGTTTCAGAAGGGGAGAGAGGGTTGAGGACGATGTCGTACGCTTTGGGTTCGCTGGAAAGAACAGGAGTCGTCGGCTTCAGAGAAGGGAGAAAGGGTTGACGACGATGGTCGGTTTGGGGTTGAGGAGTCGTGTGTTTCTTTTGTTTTAGTTGTAAACCGAGCTGGGCCAAACCGGTTTGGTAAGGCCAACCGGTCCGGTTTGGTTTGCACTTTCAACAGCTTTTTAACTCAGTTTTTTCAAATATTTAAAACACCACCATTGAATTGCTAATTTTACACGTCAATTGAAATTACAATTCTCTGTTTGCCTCTTTCCCGCAGGTCTCTCCTCTCTCTCACGTTGGTGCTTCTCCCTCACTCGATCGTTTGCCGGAGAAGCTGCCGGAGAAGCCATCGTAGAACTAGCCTCATCCCGCTGTGGAAGAATTCAAATGAGAAGCAGCACAAAAGCCCTAACTTGATCACCGCCTGCCTCTGTCACGGTCTCCTTTCTCTACAGTCCGGCGCACCCTCACCTCTCTTGGCAAGGTTTCGATTCCTGTTTCCTCTCCACTCTTCTCTCTCTTTCTTAAGAGGTTTGTGGTTGCTGATGGTAAGATACTTCCCTTGTTTTTTTTTTCCTTTTATTTTTGTTTTGCCTCTTCTCTCTCGTTCTCATTAGGGGTTTTCCATTCCTCTTTTGATTTTTTCGTTTATTTGAAATTCACAAACTGTAACCTATTATATATGGGAAATAATTATTTACTCATGTCATCATTCTGCTTAGCACAGTAGATCTTTACAGTCGTGCCATTGTTTTATATGTTTTTTCATGAATGCTTGTTGCAATTACCTAATTGCAAAATATAAACAATAAATTATTGAAGGATTTTTGCCCTTGCTAACCTGTGGTTTATTGAAGGATTTCTTTGGTGTAGGATTAATGCAGCACTAGGATTCAAAATAGTCTACCAATAACCTAGTCTACAATAGGACCCTTCACGCTGACAATACAATATGTTATGGTGTTACCCAATCCCAACAATAGAAATCGAAAGAAACACCTATCCAGTAGGTGTACAACAAGGTATATAAGTTCTTACAACTCCAACAATGCCTAGCAATGGCTTAGGATGATCCCAGCCAGAAGAGAAAATCGAACAACAACAATGTAAGGTTTATCTCTGGGCATGAAACAAGCCAAATAACCAGAAAACAAAGGGTGACCAGAAATATCAACTAAGTTGCTTGGATGAAACTGAAGTTCCATTCGAAGGAAGGGCTCTGGTTGAATACTGAGATATCAATAGGTCTCAGAGTCAGAAGGTTAAGTCAGATTCAGAAATTCACAGATATAATCAAACCTCACCAATGGATTGGACTCAATTTGCCATCAAAGGAAAGGTTCAATGAGGGTATTATATTGACAAAACCTGGGATGGATTGGCTGGCTGGATCAAGAGTTATAGCCACTCGAAAATCTCTAGAATTCTTCAATAACAAGGAACCAAAAGGACGAGATCTGGACTTCAGTCCTACTTATCAATTGGACTCAATGACCTTCTAATACCTGACTGGTGCTTGAGGTTGCTGGCTCAATAATAAAAATAGTAAGTGGATTGAAGGGAAAAAGTTGGAGAAGAAGATGGGATTGATGGTAGAGTCTCTCACTCACACCTAGGTCTCTCACCTCACATAGGTCTTTCTCCTAAATTGTTTTTCAAAGACATTAGCAAAAACGAGAATCAAGTTTCATTCAAAATCATGGGGGAGGACTCCAATGATCCATTAAATATATTATGATTTTTATTAAAGCCAAAAAGGAAACAAACAAGTTAAAAAGCCCCTTACAAAGTAAATATTGAGACTTGTACACTAAGCTAATGAAGATCTTAGCTATTAACCAATATAAAGTACTAGAGACATAATAAAATCTAAGCTAACAGCTCCCACAATATGATTTTGAGTGAACCAGTAACACCCAACGCAAAAGTGTTGGCCTTAGCCCACTGCTAGTTGGCCCAAAGGCCCACAAGCCTACTCCACTTAAGTGGTATTATGGACCTGACCCCTTACGTTCATGCGGCTATATTCCTGGCCCAGGAACCTATCTACACTCTACACCAAGGATGTTTGCTCGAACTATCACCTTTAGATAAGGTGTCTTGAAAGCTCTTCCGATTGTCAGACCTCTTCAAACTATCCTACTTTATACACTACCTGTACGATGTCCTCCATTGTAGGCAGTCAACTAGAAGCCAATGCAGCACTAATCTGGTGGTGCAAACCATTCCAAAACTTTGCCACCAAGACCTCTTTGTCCCACTCAAAATTAGACTTGGTTATATAGCAAAATTTTGCCACATTCCTCAACAGCCATGCTGCCTCTGTCTCAACTGTGCGAACTTGAGATGCATGCGCTGCTTGTAGTCGATAGGCAAAAATTGGTGGCTCATGGCCTCTCACATTTTAGCTCAAGTGTTTACGAACCCGATGCTGCAAGTCTGATTTTGTTGCTGATACTTGATCCACCCGACACAAGTCGTACCCTTTCGTTTGGCTTTAGTAAAAAAAATGTCCTGGTCTCAATCAACACTTGCTACCTGAAGAAAGTCTCCAGGTATGAATCCAGTCGAAAGTCTTGCTCTGAATTATTTTCCCCATATAAATCAAGGTCATCTACCGGAAGAAAGTCTCTAGGTACCATGATTTCCATTGCAATTTGGCGGTTGAATGTTGATGTTCTTCCTTTGAAGTTTTGGACAACTTGTTCGATTGCATTCATTCTCATTAAAGGAGTTGTTTCTTAGCTTAGGAGTTTAGCATTGGTTTTCACTGGCTTCACTAAGTTTTCCCTATGTTTTGAATCAAGAAAGACTTGAGATTAAGTGCCAAATTTATATGAAAAAACATTTGTTTGCAGCTCTCTTTTAAATACTCATTTGCATAATTTGCTAGTTTATTTTTTAATCCTTTATAAGTTTAGCTGAAAACAGGTCTCTTTATTGAAAATTAAAGTTGAATGTGTGGTTTTTGAGTGTTTTTGATAGTTTGGAAGTACGTCATTTCATCTTTATGAGCAAGGCTTGTTTCTTCTATAAACTGTTTAATAGTATTGATCATGGAAGCGCATCTGAGCATAGTTATAAAGTCGTCGCCTGACATCCAAGCTCCTTGGTCGCCTTGGACACCTTGGCGGTCGCCTTGCCACCATGGCAGTGTCTCCTTGATTTTTGGCCCTCGAAAATGCCATGGCCGCCTTCCCAACTCTATAACTATGCATCTGAGAGAGCTGTTCAGATTGGTCACATCTCACACACCAAGGTTACCCACCCCTTATTAACATAACTTGTAAACCGGGAAGTTTTGTGAGGGTGAGCCTTGTGCAATGGTAAAGGGCCGAAGATGAAATGCTAGTGCCAATGACAAAAAGGCTTCAATTTTTTTGCTCTATTCTTATCGTTACATCTGTAATGCATTTGTGACTTCATATTTTCTTTTCATTTTGACTTTATTATTGTTCAATTTGAAACCGTTATTTGTGAAAAGGGATAAAACAAGATATATGAATAGGTGAGCATTTGTTACTTATGAGGTTTTTATTTGTGGTTTTGAATTTTGTATGCTTGAGAGGTGTTTGCTGGAAAATATTGTAATTACACTCCTTGTATATATGATGATTTATTGGAAATTCTAAACTAATCTGGTATATTATTGATGCTTTATATTTGTAGATGGAACCACTTTTTATTGAACGGCCAATTTATGAAGAAGGGGAGGCTTTAGAATGTGGGAAACATGATGTTGATGTTTCTAGATTTGGACCAGACAGTGATCAAGAATTGGATGATATTGTCACTGGGTTAGATGCGGTAGAGTGTAATATAACTGAAGGTCAAGAGTTCCCCAATTTTGAAGATGCATTTGAGCATTATGTGCGGTATGCAAAAGTTCATGGGTTTGCTGTTAGGAAACAACGTACTTTTAATCGGGACTGGGATGATAGAGGTGTATATAGGAAGGACTTTGTATGTTTCAAAGCTTGCAGTAGACAGAAGAAGGTAAATGCTAATGGGGATAATCTTCATCCAACTAATGAAAGAACACACAATGATGATGATAATATAGGTGGTAGTAATGGTAATGATGCTTTGGGGAATCTAGTCAATGAAAATAATGGTTCTGAAAATCTTCAAAACTACTTGCAGAAGCATAAGAGTAGCAAACGGACATCTAAGAGATGCAATTGTCCTGCATACATGAGTGTGAAAGAGGTAAAAGATGGTGATTTACGGGTTTGGAGGGTGTATCGATTCAACAATGAGCACAATCATGAACTTTTAACCCAGAACAAAGTGTGTCATTTAGCTTTGTATCATCATATATCAGAACAAATGAGAGACCGTTTGTTGACCCTTAGTGAAGCATAGGTTCCTGTTCGGCAAATTATATTGATTTTAGAAAAAGAACTCAATGTTGGTGTTGGTGGACTTCCTTTTAACTCAAGGGTTGCTTATAATTTTTTGCGGGTTGCCAAAACTATCAAGAAGAAGAATGATGCGGATAGACTTGTACTTATTTGTAAGAAGTTGAAGGAAACAGACAATGACTTTCAGTATGAATATGTGATCAATGATGATAACCGATTGAAGCATATTGCTTGGTCACATTCAGCATCTCTATATGGGTATCAACATTATGGAGATGTCGTAGTGTTTGACACGACGTACAGGTTGAACATATACAAAATGCTGGTAGGTATTTGGGTCGGTGTAACAAATCATGATTCAAGTTGTGTTTTCGATTGTTGTGTGCTAGCAAATGAGACAACTGAGTCCTTTCAATGGGCATTTAAGGTAATTGATCAAATTTTAACCTACCAAATACTAATATTTGGATTATAGTTACTGTCCAGAGTATATTGTACTCCTATTTATTATTCTTACGGTATGCAGGTTTTTTATAAATTTTATGGGTGAAAAAGCTCCTCAAACCATCATCACTGATCAAGATCGTGCCATTCGGGATGCCATTCAAATTGTGTTGCCTAGCACAAAGCATGTTTTGTGTATGTGGCACTTAGGTAAGAAAATCCCAAGTTGGGTGGGTCTGAGGTTGGGTGCAAAGTTGAATGAGTTTCATGATGTCTTCCACAAATTGAATGAATTAGAAATTGTTGAGGAATTTGAAATTCAATGGACTTGCATGCTTGAGAACTACAGTTTGAGTTCGAATAAGAGAATGGAGAAGGTGTATAAAAATCGTAAACAGTGGGCCAAGCCATATTTGAAAGCCTATTTTTTTGCTGGGATGAGGACATCTAATCGATGTGAATCAATGAACGTTGCTATTAAGAAGTATGTTAAATCCCAAACATTGTTACAAGACTTTATTGGACAGGTACTTATCCGCCTATAATACTTTTATAATTGGTATTTAATATTATGTATGAGATATGATTATTTAGTTTACTTAATGTAAAACATAACTAATGTTGATAAATATATATATGTATATATTTAGATTGGTAGAGCTGTTGAATTGCTGGACCAAGCAGGAGAACATAAAACAATTCAACAGAAGGTTAACAACATCAATTTCTTAACCAAAGCTCCAATTGAAAATCAAGCAGGCAAAACCTTGACTCCGTATGCTTTCGATCTATTCCAGAACCAACTATTAGAATTCTTCTAGTATTCATCTATCCTCACAGAGCCCGGTGTATGGTTGGTGAGATGGCATGGAACATTAGTTGGGGGTCGTTCTGTTATTCATTCGGAAGGATCTGACTTAATTTCTTGTACTTATATGGAATTTGAGTTTTGTGGTATAATTTGTCATCATGCTGTATTGCTACGTAGCAATTGTTTCGAAATTCCAGATCAATATCTTCCACACCAGTGGCGGCGTGAATCGTGTGTAGCACTACCCCCTGTTCGAATTGGACCGGAAGGCCGACGTGAGAGGATAGATGTATTACGGTTAGCCACAACAAAACTAATTAAAGTGGCTTATATGACCAAAGATCGATTCAATGTTGCCATTGAATACATCAATGAAAATATTACTAAGTTGAAGGGAATGGCGTGTGCAACCAATGTAGAGCCTGTGGATGATTATGAATTCCATCCAACAGTGAGTGGACGAGATGGTTTGAATGAAGAAGTTGGAATTGACAACGAACATAAATATGTTGATAACCCACTTGATTGTCTAACTAAGGGAAGACTGAAAGATAAAAGGGATAGGTCATGGTTTGAAAAGTCACAAATGAAGCCCAAAAAGAATTTAGAGAAAAAACAGCAGACATGTGGATATTGTGGAGTGAGAGGTCACAATCAGAAGGCTTGTGCATTGAAGCTCAGCCAAAGTCAAACCATAGAGGTTTGTTTCCTTCGTTATTTATGTTTTTGAAGTGTTACTTATGATAATGCATAAAAGTAGGTCTTTAAATGAATATCCTCTAAATCTAAATGTTTATTTGTTGTAACAGACTATGAATGAGGAACTCTCAGAGTCTGTTGTTTGACGATGCCAATTCCTATCACAGGTGATGCACTATTTGTTGTGTCATGTATTGTTTCTTGTATTGTGGCATCATTCAATTGTTGCATGTAGCTTCCATTTTGTTATTGCTGTCTTATTTGTATAGAAACTATTTGATATACTTGGGCATGCTACTACTACAAAGTCCATTACTCAGCAATCAGTCAATAACTTCCTTACCCATTATTTGGCTTCTGCCACAGTAATATTTTCATAGACTTATAGTTGCCTTCCTAGAGCCATAGATAACAGCAATACTGCTTTTACAACTTGTTTTATTTAGTTTGCAATTCCAAAATAGAAGATTTTTTCATGTCATCTGTAATAGTTTTTTCATTAAAGTATGTGAGAAACCTTGGAGATTGTACAGTTTTCTTTTTGTCTCTGCTTAGTTACTCTTGGCCCATCTGATCACTCTAATATATTGACACTTGAAAAGCTCTATTTCCTATGTGCAATAGCTATGTTATGTTTGTATATTATCTATGAAGAAGTAACTAATGATCACACACCTGCTATACTGTTGTAGGCCAAGGCTAATGATGGTGAGGGTCCAGAGCTTTTACAAAGTGTGCAAGATGGTGTGGTACTAGTGGCCATGTCGAATCTTTAGCGGCAACCCTGCATTTCAAATTTGAAATCCGAACTGTCCTACCAGGCTGCAATAACAGGAACTTGGGTTGTTTTAAAAGGCTTTAAAGAATTACATTTATGGGTCATGATGGAAGGATACATTGCTTATGATCTTTCGTGCTAGTTGCTGTCGTTTTGAATTTTTTTCGTTTTTACCTTCTACCAGTAAAGGCTTTTCTCTTTTTTGCTTAGGTGTCAAGCCTTGTAACTGTACATTACCTTGTGATGTAGAGGTTTATTTAGAAATTTCTATTTTCAATAGTTTCCTTTTGTATTAGTTTCCAATTCCAAGTTAGTTTCAATTTCCTATTTCTTTAGGGATAAGATATTGTTGCCTATAAATATGTATGAGTTCTTGGGAGCCTCCTAACAATTTATGATGATGAATGAATGTTGCTTTTATGCAACTTGTGTCCTAGTGAGAGGTTGAGAGAGCTGACCCTATCCCCCTTCTTATTCTTGTCTTCTATCTTCTTCTTCCCTTACTCGATAACCTGCTGTTCCTCCTACTGTGTGACTGCAACCAAGTGTTGCTGCTACATCTGTGAAGGCCTGAATGCAACCTTGATTAAACAACTAACACTCTTGCTGTCGATTACACCACCAATGTTGTTATCACCATCATCACTGCCATTTGAGCTTGTCCAAGTGCTTGAAGTTGCCTCAACCTGTTAATTGCATGTTACCTGATTTCTGTGGTTGATTGCTAATAAAAAGATTAAAAAAAACATTTGTGACATTTTATAACTAGTTTGATTGGGTTGTTGAAACAGGAGATGGTTGAAGTCAGAAGGGGATGTTTCTTCAACTCCCTGAGATGACATTTTAGAGTGACCATCATTTATGGAGTATTATCATAATACAACATCCATTTGGAACGACTATAATCTTTCCTCTCGGAGGTATCTTCACTCAATATATCAATGAAATATGGATATGAATTTCTTGAATAATGTATGAAAATGACACTAACTATGATAAGGGTACTGTTAATACATCATTGCTTCAGCAAAAAATCTTCATTGGGAGCTTGGTTTGTTGCTGAAGATGAGTATTGAACCAGGTCTTTTTTACAACCCCCACCAACATAGAGTTGAATTTTGTATTTATTTAAGTTTTAAATTTAGTCTTTCAGCAAGTTCAGAGCATGGATTGACTTGAAGAATGCAGCACCTTATCAAGAACTTTTTTCCTGCCTTGTAATTGGATGGCACAAGCAAAGGACCTTAGGTTTGAGGGAAGCTCGTTGGACCTCTCTCTCTCTCAAAATCCCAGGCATTCGGTTATTTCCTCTCTCAACATAGAACCTAGCTCTCGAGAGAAGCTCGCTGGACCTCTCTTTTTCAGAACACAAGTTAGAATGGAATGCTCTTTCATCATAAAGTAGAGGTATGTTTATTTTATCTGTATCTCGGTCTCTCTTTTTTGTATGTATGTTCAGATCTAACATTTTTTTTACAGGTTGAGGCCTTAGCTCAAAATGGAAGAGCACCTGGGAATTATTTCCTAGGTTATGATGGTTCGGAGGTGTGTGTAGAGGCTACCATAGGTAGATAAGGGAGACAGATTTGGTACTCAAATATGAAAAATTCTTTTGGCTCAGTTGACACATAGGAGCTTAGAAGTTCAACTTTACCACTAACTTCTTGAAAAATGCTAGTCCAATCAAAATGGACAAGATACCCTCATACTGGTAATAAAAAGAAATAATACTAAAGTTCAGCAACGACAAAGCAAAATCTATACCCTTTCTTTGGAAACATTATTTTCTCCACCCCCACCCCCTCAATCATAGGGGAAAACAAACTTTCTAAATACCTAAGGTTCTTAGGTTCTCAGATGCATAAACCACATTACCCGATTGCACATCAGCATTAGCATATTCTATCACATTTCATAAACTTCTCACAGGCCACAGCCCAGACAATAAGTTTGTAGGTAATCAAAGTATCCTGTGAACTCCACTTCCTAATTTGTATATCACCTCCTCTTCATTTAATATATTCTTATCACTTAGCCCAAGGGAACATTGAACTAGAAGAATAAAAGAAAATGGAAGTACCAACATAGAATGCCTGAATCAAAATTTCCTGTGAAAAATGCATATAAGTAAAAGCAATTTATGAGAACCAATGAATTATGTTCTGATATTGTTCTGATATGTGGATCCACTACATCATCATTGTCAATAGCTAATGCATAAAAATCAGAATCATCAAAATCATCCTGGAAAGACAAACTACTGGAGCTCCTGGAAAATGAAATCCAAGGTGAACTGTTGGATGATAACTTTGCTCCAGACAGATTCACAGCCTCGCCTTTTCCAAAAGAGTACATCTTCATAAGATAGAAGGCATGTCTCAATAAAGTAAAAAAGAAGCTAAGAAAGCTAGAAAATAGTCTGTTGAGAATTTTTTGAGCTCACTTCGTCAATAGTAGCATTAAGAAGAGTGATCAACACAGTACCTTCTGAATGGTAATGCTGCCTTGAACCTCTTCGAATTTCAATGGAGTTCTAGCGGTACCAATTTGAGAAGAACAAATCTTGTGCTTTAGGAGAAGAAGATAGAGGCAAGATGTGGCTGTTAGATACTGCTTGGCTCCTACCAAGCTTAGCTGTAGGTATGCTGATCGGAGCACTTTTAGAGTGCAAATTGCTCCGAGAAGAAGGCATAATTCTCACTAGGGAAACACTCTCATCACTGCAAACCCAAATAGGATTGAAGCTTTTGAACGATAAAACAATTAAAACCTTGGAGAATTACCAATTACACAGAACAAATTTGAACTTAGAAACAGGAATAAATTATTTCAAGCTGAAGAGAGGATCAAGACAAGCGATTCTCATCAAATTCATCAAACAAAATTCAGTAACTAACTCCAAAATGAGGGTGAAGGAAAAGATGAAAACCAGAGCATTCACTCAGTTTTCTACTTTTCCTACTGCTGTTTCGCGATCTTCAATGAGGGTGAAGGAAAAGGAACGAATTTCTTTTCTTAACCTCCATAATCCAGAACGATGTGAATAGATCATTTACCAGCCAACAACCTAGAATGCTGCCGCAGAGTTCTTCATAGTACTCGCCGACCACTTGAAGGGACAGCTCCGTCGAAAACAACAGAAAGAGGTTGGGTTGGATCATGGTCGGGGAGCGGGATGAGAGAGATGTTGGGTTGATGTTTTAGAGAAGATGGTTGCCCAATTACATTTTAATCCTTTGATAAAAAATCTAATTAAAATTTTTTGTTTTTTTGGATTTTCTAACGGTGAATGTGATTTCACTTAACTATCCTCGTAATTTCATTTCCAGGTCTCCTTAAGTGTAGTTTTAAGAGGGTATTTGGTGTCTTGTTATGTTTGGATAAATAACAGACCCTTGTTATGTTAATAATTCCCCTTTTTTTACACATTTGTTGTATTTTTATTGTATTTTGTCCAATATTTAACAAAAATAAATAAATTTTACAATTTTTTGGGATTTTTTTCCAATTTTTTGCTTCTTATTTTTATTATTTGTTAGGCCGATATTATGGTTGATGCAAGATTCGATACCAAAAAATGTTTTTTTAAGCATTTCAACCTAATCCAGGCCGACACATATCGATATTGGTATTGGCCGAGACCAATACCGATACTAATATTGATATTTTAAACCATGCTCAATGGTCTAAAGATAGTTGTCTGTTTCAAGGATGAGGTCGCTGAAGAGACAAATAAGTGGGAGGTGGCCACCTTTGGCTATGTCTCAGGTCCTAATGTTGCCTACCATGCAATAAGAAAAATCATTGAGAACCATTGTAGGAATTTGGAGAAATTGATGCTTTAGGTCTTGACAATGGTATATTTGTGATTGATTCTTAATGCAAATTCATTGAGAGACATTGTGGGAATTGAAGAAATTGATGCTTTAGGGCTTGACAAGGGTACGCTTGTGACTGGTTTTTAAGGCACGACCATTTGCAATCTAGCCTACTTTGACCATGGTATCGAAAGCTATGGCTTGCTAAAAAAGAGGTAAAAAGCTTACCCCTATGGGGAGAGTGGTCATTTAGTAGAATAGAAAGGGTACTTGGCCAACCCCTCTTCATTAACCAGAGAATGTGTTGGCATTGGTGTGTTAATCAAATCCAATTTAATATTTAAATATAATTAATTTTACAGTTTTATTGAGCAGTTGGTCGTCCATAGGTTCATACCTAAAATAGTCACAAGTAGTGATAGAATTGAGCATTCTGTTCACACGGTTGTTATTGTTGGATATGTATGTCCATCAAATCTAATTAAATGGTTAATGTATATTAATTTGCATTTGTAAATTTGAGTAACAGTGTGCCTTAAGGGTTTACCTTATTCGCAACTAAGGACCAAATAGGGTGTTCTTTTTACATGTTTGTTGTATTGTGTGTTCATGTGAACGACAATTCTAGACACAAGTACATGTATTCGTAAGTGTGTATATCAAACAAGATTGTTTGAGAACCTTGTATGGATTACTATCAGTTATGTATAAAGCAAGGTTCTTTGTGATAGTTGTATGATCCCCATTCCTAAGAAGTCCTTACCGTTGCAACCAAACATTGTGCATTTTGGTTGACACCTCCACTAGCTATATATTTCAGCATGTCGAATTCAACGGTCCTTATTTTATTAATAGAATAGATGCTCAATATGGAATTCACTCCCCTAATAGGGTGTAGATCTCGAGAGATATATCTAACTATGATTGAATAAAATTTCAGGCACCTCAGTTGTTTTGTAAATAGTTTGCAAATGATTAAAAAAAATGGCCAAATGTTCTGTAAGGGTATTATGGTAATATCCCTTTATAATTTCTAATATAATCCTACATGTATTATGGCTCTGGCTGTAAGGGGCAATCTAGTAATTAATCCATCTGACCTAAACCCTAGGTTCCCTATAAATACTAGCTGGAGGCAGCAGCCTGGGTATTCTAAACTTGATACACATGGTGTAATGCTTTAAGCAACAAGTGCTTAAACCTTAAACCCTAACAATCTTAAAGCATTACATTACTTTTGTTTTCCTCCTTGATCGGCTTTAGGGTTTATGTAATCGGCTTTGGAGAAGAATGATCGACTTTGGTATTCGTCTCGATCGTGCAAAACCTTTTCGAATCTTGGAATCAAGTTTGTGCCTTGTTGATCGTATGTCACGATTCTGCAGGTATTTTGAGAGATTGGCTTCAGTTTTTGGAATTGCGTCTTTGGTGGTCGACGTTGGTGGTTTGGTGATTAACAAAGAAAAAACAGGAAAACCAAAAAGGGTAATTTTGAAGGCACTATTCTTGTCAAAAGCTTTCTGTTATTCACAACCAAATTGAAGCCACCTGCAACTAGTGACCCGCGCCAACCAGCACCAGTGTACACGCCGCGAATATCGATGCCACTGCAACTTCGTGATCCTTCTTCCGTCGTCAAAATCCAGGGTTCTCCATCTCAGGTGTGATTGTTCCTTAGAGCATTTATTTTTATTTGAATTTTTTCTTAGGCATATAAACAAATCACATAATAATGGAGAAACATATTGTTCCAATTGAGATGATCCAACTGGAAAGCTTTAGTTGGTCTGAGTTTAGTTCTTGGAAAAGAAGGACTCAGTTTGGACTGAAGTACCTCAATATTTTTTACACTGTAGTAAATGAATTTTTTAATTACACGGACCTAACTGAAGCCCAATGGATAAGTGATGAGGACTTTTGCAAAGACTACCTTTTGAACTACCTATCAGATAGGCTGGTAAAAACCTATAGTAGATATGATACTGCAAAAGAGATTTGGAAAAACCTAGAAGCCCAATTCAAAAAAGAGGAGGAACTATCAAAGACCCACTTGGTTGATAAGTTCATGGATTTCAAGTTTACTGAACTAAGAAAATATCCATATTGTTGATGCATTCTTAGTGGGTGTCATTATTTTCAAGTTACCCTCTACCTGACATTTCTTTAAAACTGAGATGTATAGGAAGAAAACACAAGTGGGGTTAGATGATCTCAAATGGTTCATTAGAATCAAAGATGAGAATAGAGCTAAGAATAACTTAAAGGTGGTGAAACAACAACAGGCATCTGTCAATTTAGTTTCACAACCCAAGAAAAATCCTAGGAAGTCCAAGCCACCTAAGAAAGAACCCCAACAATTGGAGGCCAAAAAGACTAACTTTAAAAAGAATGGCAAATGCAACAACTGTGGAAAGTGGGGTCACTATGTATCTGAGTGTAGGAGTCCTAAGAAATGAAACATTGACACACCAAAGAAGGAAGTTCATATGATGGTGGACAAGACTGAGCCTACTAACTTTGTTGCCATGGTCAA